>NC_048431.1:4974016-5680611 GCF_004353265.1 Vitis riparia | reverse complement strand
ATTTGGGAACGTGAAATGTTTTTAACCCGTTTATAATATTTTTAAATATGTTTTAAAAATAATTTGTATATCTAATGCTTTATATTTAATCATTCTACATATTAGTATAATTATATATTGAAATAACCTTCAAAAAACAAGTGGAAACAAATTAAAACAATTAAAACATGTTCTCTAAAAATGAACAAAAACACAGTTTTCTGGTTGCTAAAAGTGTTTTCTTGTTTTGAAAAACAAAGAACCGTTCTGAGCCAATAGTTTAACCATATAGCACCTACTATACCAATTTACCACATACCATTGCTTCTAGTTTGTCTTTTGCTCCATGTTTCTTATTTTTTTTGTGGTTTAAGAAGTTCAGAGTTGCATACTTGTTTTATCTTTTGGGCTTCTTTCCATGAAGGGAATATCTCATCCTGCTTATTCATTAGACATTGCTAACCCAATGTTCTTGTTTATTTTATCAGATAAGAAAAAAACTACAAATTAAACATACAACTGAAAAAACAATCAAGCACTTGCAACCAAAAAATATTCATGCATAGGGAAGACTAACCTGCAAATGGCTTGCTACATTTTCTCTAGTTAACCCCGGAACATTCATTAATTCAAGAATTCTCTTTGGTACAGCCTCTGAAATGGGAGCAGAAAAGTCTGGATCAGCAATTAACAGAAAAAAGCATTGATCTTTCAACAGATGAAAATTACCTTCACACAGAACTAGAACAGTCCTTAATCCCTCAATAATACTTTTTAATATAAAAAACTAAAATTGATTAGAAATTTTTAAAAAAAATACGAGAAATAAATAGGTAGGGTCATACTATCAATTCCTAGTTGGTTTACAGCACTGACAAATTGTTGATGGAGTTCCACTGACCACACCACACGTGGTTTCTTTGATGTAGATGGATCTTCATTTTCCAATTCGCCATCATCTTCATCCTTAGAATCCCTCCTCTTTTTCTGACCCTTCAATATTCCTTCTGCTCCATCATTAACAGAAGAAGCATATTCAGCATCTTCACCTCCTCGCTTATGCCGATCATTATCTTCTAAGCTACCTGAATGTTCATGTTCTTTATTTTCGTTCCACTTTTTCCGAACAACATGTTGCCATATATTCTTGAGCTCTTCCTCACGAATAGGCTTAATCAAATAATCACAAGCCCCATGTCGAATTCCTCTCATCACAGCACTTGTTCTTCCATCAGCAGACATCACTAAGGAATAATTTCCAAGTTAGTTAATAGAAACAATACTTAATTTAACTTTACCAGCTGAAAAACACTACTCACTTTTTTTTTTATTGGCAAACAGAAAATACATTAACAATGCCATAAAAATGGGTGTACCAAACAGAAAAAATACTACTCACTAATAACAGGGAGGTCCATTTCCAGCCCAACATGTTCAAGAAGTTTATAGCCATCCATATCAGGCATATGAACATCACTCAGCACAATATCAAAACAACCTTTCTTCTCCCGAAGTATATTTAAAGCAATAGTGGCCTGGGAGCAAGTTGTAACTGCAACCAAAGAGAATTTTGGGTCAAAAACCCAAAAGAATATAACAAAAGTTAACATATCTGACTTTTTTTTATGATAGATGAGATACTGCTAAAACCCCAAATAAATATATCAAATATCAAATATATGATACAATATTCCCACAACTATGCTTTTCCTCAAAACATTCTGAAGCAAGCCACAATATGATACAATATTCCCACTATGCTTTTCCTCAAAACAAAAGGTTTTCCATACATTTTTCTTTTTAATAGGTAAATTTTTGTCCCCATTGGGACTTGAACCTAGAACCTCCCGCAAATCCTCCCCATCCCTTTACCACTTGAGCCAAGCCTCAAGGGCCCATACATTTTATTTTCAATATGGATAAATAAAGCACCAAGAAGATAGCCAACCAAGGATAAAGGGGTACTTAGGATCTCAGCAGATACAATGATCACTTAACAGGAGAAAATATGATGTAAAAAATTAATGATGTTATGAACAGGAAACTTTTAGAGAGAAAAGTTCCATGTTTTTTAAAAAAAGAAAGAAAAATAACTACCAAACAATAAGTTAAGTTTAACTCCTTTATCCTCTATCGCTGGAAAAAGAAAAGAAAAAAATTTTCAATCATTACTTGTCTAGGACTTCATATATTGGTCAAGAAGACTTCTATGGAAATTCTGCATAATTGCTTTACTCTAAAAGGATTGAGCAGCCTTTTATCATAACATAAGAGACTGGAATAACAAAAAGTAAATACCAATACACAAAAGCATATAACTGAAATGTACATCTCCCCCACCCACAATTCATTCAAGGAGATTACTATATCAAGTCAACTGTCAAACTTGTTAAGCTAGCTAACTTTTTTTTGATAGGCAAAAGGGAAAACGTGTATTAGAAGCTGTAGCTCGGTACACAGGAGGTATACACAAACACCCAGTGGCGTATGGACAAATAAAAGGAACAAAAAAACCCTTCTCCTAACTTTAGCATCCCTGCATGTAAGCCATCTCATTAAGCAAATTGATGCAATGTATGTCATGACCAGTATGCTATATGATATAAAAATTAGAGGAAAAAGGAAAGGCCTAAAGCAAGAAATCATCACACCATATGCTAAAATCAGAGTAGCATAACAGGAAACAGCCTTCAAGAGTAGCATAACATTCTTAATAACAAGGGAAACCATAAAATTAATTCAAAGCAAGACACGAATCAGTATCCGCCCTTGAGGTCATTCACCACATCATATGGGATTGGTGTGACTGTTTCTAGGGTGGCACCCTCCACCATGAAACCAGGCTTGGGTCCTTCTGGCTGTCTTTTTGTGCTGATCTTCTTTCCACGCTTTTTTGCTTCTGCTTTCAACTCATCATTCCGAATTTTCGTCAGTCTAAATTCTTCCATGCACCTTGATGGCTGAACATGTTCCACCTGCACATGGATCCTTTTCCTAATAATCCTATTCCCAACCTGTTTGTTGACTTCAACGCCTATGGCACGCTTGGTGACGTTCCAAACCTGGCCATTGCGGCCATGATAGAACTTGTGGGGCATAGGGGTTATATCAATTTCAACTTTCAGATTGACATTGAAATGTTGACATCTAATGGTTACACGCTACATCACCACTAATCTCTGGAAGCTCTAGAGGAAACAGTAGATATTTGACTGCTATCAGTCACTCAAATGTAAAACTCCAGAAAATATATTTGACAAACCATTTTCCAGTTAAGTCCCATCTAGGTAGGAATTGAAGTTATCTAACCATAGCTGTAGAACATGAGTTGCTTCCCAAAATTAACAGTGGATAACAATCAACTTTATATTTACAGCTATGAGCACAAATTTGACAGTTGCATTGAAGGTTGCCTACACAAGTCAAATGTGAATACTGGTGTAATTAAATGCAAAAGGCTTAACATTGCATCCCTAGTTTCAAGAGATCTTCACCGTCTAAAGGTCACAATTCACAACCAAGGCCTCAGATACTCAATTGGGCCTATTTGAAATCCACTTTGAGAAAGCTTGAAATGACATCTAAGCACATATGGTGATAAATTAACGGGAAACTACCCAAATGGAAGGGTTATTTATAGAATTTCTGCTTTTCCAATTTTATAACAAATAAAATCAAATAACAGGCATGGCTTTAAAATTGCAGTCACGGATGGTAATTAACTCCTCCCCAAAAATTTCATGACGCTAACTGCCTCAAGGTCTACAGAAGGTGTTTTCATGTGATTATAAAAGTCAAACTTCCTACAAAGCACAAAACAAAATGCCCTATCATTAGGTGACATGGCTTTAGTAAAAGAATATGCATAATGGACACAAAAAACAAAAGAACTAGAGAAGCTAAACTTCATAGAACGTATTGTATCGTTAAGGCGATCAAGACAATAAGAATTAGGCTCTACCAAGTAGACAAAAACATCAAGTCAAGAAGGGCGTAGATGCAAAGTTCAGATTGACTATCCTATCCCCAATCTACAATTCAGTTACAACCCCAATTATCCATGCTTCAAACTGAATTTGGAGAACCCAATTCGTCAGACTTCATGTTGTCTTGATACTCAAGTATCGCGTACTCCAAAAACAGAAACCCAAAAATGCCAAATCCCAACACATGACTTTGTAAATCTTGTCAACATTGACCGAGATTCACCAACTAAACAATCAGTAATAAGTTCCAAATGTCCACATATAAAAACCACTCAACTCGAATTACTGTAACCACAAGTCACACTACACTACCAGACGAATTCAAACCTCTTTCAAAAATCACATCAACTCAAGCAATACGGAAAAAATTCAAAAGAACGAAAACCCTAAAAGGAACAACTGAAAAGTGAAAACAATTCCCAGTGAAGCAAGCGAGACGACTCACCATGATACAAGCACCGTCGAAGCATCTGCTCCAGGATCTTCAAACAAGTGACGTCATCATCGACAACAAGAACCCTAAGACCCGCCGGAAACTGATCGGACACCACCACGTCGGCCTTGCACGACCCGTTGGTGCCCCCGGACGACTGCGGCGGCACTTTCAGCAAAGCCGCCATCACTACCCTCTCTCTAAAACGCGTTCAATTCACCAGATCTGAACACCGAATTTACCGCCATAACAGCTCAGATCCGCATCAGCAAACCCTAAAATTCACCATAGACTGCAAATACTACACCAAATCAGAACTTCCAGTGCAGTCTCCTCCCAGATCTGCGCCAGGAATCACAAAATCCACGATAAAATAATAAAAACTTTAGGGGAATTGGAGATTGAGGAATGCCGATGAGAGATTGAGTAGAGATAGAGAGAGATAAATAGGAGGAAGAAACAAAGGAAAAGGGTTTGAAATGGCAAGGATAACGCAGGACAGAGAAGGCAACTCCATTAAAGCTGTCCTTATTTGTATTATATTTTCTGTAATTTTTTATTAAAATTATTAAATAAAATATTATATAACCCTTCCCCACTTCACAAGCCCAGTCCCCAGGTTCACCCCATTTTACCCTTTTGGGTCTTCCAAGCAATTTTTTATTTTTATTTTTAATATTTTGTATTTATATCGAGCCCCCTAATAACCTATAATATTGCAATTAATGGCCCATATTTAAACATATATTTTGTGCGTATGTAAATAAATATTTTCAATTGTTTTATAACATATTTATCATGATAATTATGTTTGATCAGTGCATTAATACCCCTACAGGACACCTACCTTTTTATTCCAAATATGTCCATTTTCTCATCTCATTTACTCTTTTTAACGACTATTTATGGAAACTAAATAAGTCATATTACATAGAAATCCATCATTTGCTAATATATCATATAGACGAAAATAATTGCTCTTTTTTTCAAAGAAAAAACAAAGTTGCTATATTTGATATAATAAGAAATTTTGTATTTTTTTATTATTTTGAATTGAATTAATTGGTTAAAAGGGATGAAACAATTCTCAAATTGTAACTCTTTCCACATTTTTATTTAAAAGGTAACTTATTTTTTATATAAATAATTTTTACCATTTCAAATATTTAAACGTGAGTTTTTAAATACAAAGTTATTATATAAGAAAATAATAAGGATATTTTTATTCAAATTAATATAAATGTCTTTCACTATTTCAAATATTTACACGTGGGTTTTAAAAGATAGGGTTATTATATAAGAAAATAATGAGGGTATTTTTATTCAAATGACATAAAAAAAATATGATAATTGATTAAATTTAAAAAATCAGGCTTTTAATGACCCTTTTAAACAATAAATACAAAATATAATTTTTTGTTATAAATTTTTATAAATAGTTAATGAAAAACTTATATGACTTTTATGATCATTATTTTAATAGTTATATTTTTTTTCTTTTGTAAGTAAATAAATATTTATATTATGTTGTCTATTTTAACTTTTAACTATTAACGAGCAATTATTCCATGTGAACGGTTGTTTTAAAAAAATAAAACGTTAATATAATTAATTATTATAAATGAGCAATTATTTTATAATAATTATTTTTCAATATATCATTATAATGACTATTTTAGGAAAGTCACAACCTACTTTTAATCATATAAATATTATTCATTATGAGTCCCATAAACCATATTTTAAAATACATTTATAAGATTAAAAAGAACTTATACTCATATGGATATAACATTCTCATCGATGTTGTATCACATGGGGTTGTAAGGCTCATAAGGGTAAACAAACCTCGATATTGAGGTTGATTTTAATACCATTTATAACAATATATTTATAACCACGTATATTATCTGTTTAGAGTGTAAGGATCATTAAAATTTTAAAAACTGGTGTAAACGGTTGAAAGGAGTTCATATTATCAACATTACATTTAAAATATACATAGAAAATGTTTGTGATTAATTCTTGATAAAGTATTTGCATCAAAGATTGTAATAATGACTTATTTTTTCCAAAAAAAAAAACCCTCTAAGAAAGCACGGTGCATATTAAAAATGATTGTTGCATAAAATTTACTAATTACATAATATATATCAATTATTAGCATGACAATAATTGTCTTTTTTATTTTGAAAATGACCTTTAAGCATCCAATAATCTCATATTTATTGATATTATTATAGTAAATAATGCGCAAAATATTCATTACAGAAATTGGTTATGATCATTCCATAAAAAGCTATATATTTTTCCTTTTATAAATAATATATGTCATTAATATTAAGAAAATAATTTATTTATTTTATAAAGTAATTTAATTCATAAAGAGGAGATTCCGGCCGGCAGAAAAGAAAATTTGATTGTATTTACAATGTAACTATTACTTAATCTCATGAATTGCTTTTCCATGAAAATGCCAAAAATGTGGGAAAATGCTTTAAGCTATATTTTAATTAAAAAAAAAGTTAGAGGGAAGGAAAATAGAAGCAAATTATTTATTTTATTTTATTATTTATATAAAAAAATATTTAAAGAAAATTAAGGACATATTTGGTAAAAAATAATTCTAAAAAATAGTTTTTGAAAATTATTTTATATATTTTGTAGAACAAAAATCTGTTTAAAAATCTAAAATGTTTTTAATCTATTTTTAATATTTTTAAATATATTTTAAAAATAATTTATATATATAATGTTTTATTTTTAATACTTCTAATGTGTGTATGATTGTTTTTTAAAACAACATTTAGAAAATAAGTGAAAAAATAATTAAAAGATGATATTTAAAAACACTATATTTTCTACTCTTAAAAACAGAAAAATAGAAACAGTTTTTAATTGTAAAATGAGTTCTCTAAGTTTTTTATTTTGGAAAATAGAAAACTATTTTAAAAAATAGTTCTCAACCAGGCTCTAAGGGCCCATTTGGTAGTGTTTTTTAAAATTTATTTTTAAAAATTGTTTTCAAAATAGAGAATAAAAAGCAATTTTAATTTTTTTTAATTGGCAAGATGTTTAAAAAAATAGTTTTTAAAAACAAAAAATAAAAAACTTATTTGGATGAAAGAATTTATATTGCTTTTAAAAACAATGTCTTACTTTTATTTTATAGAAATTTTATAAACTTAATTTATAATAATATGAAATCAAATTCAAGTTAAGTCTTATTAAAAAATAAAAATTAAATATACTATTATGCATGATTTAAATATAAATATATTTTTTTTAATTATGAAACAATTTTTTTTATTCTAGTGAAACAAAAATTACTATAAGATAAAAATAATTTTAATATTCATTTTTAATACAATTCAAATAAGTACTTTAATTAAGTTTTTTAAATTTTTTGTTTCACCGTGATTTCTTATGCTTGTTTTTTTAAAAATTGAAGTCTTATTGAAAGTAAACATAATTTTGTAATTACAAATAAATTAAAAAATAAATAGTTTTTAGTAAAACACAAATAATAATATTATAATAAAATCATAAATTATATTTTTAATAGAAAATATATTATTTTATTATATGTTAGAAATATAATGATATTAACATCTTTACATTTTTTTTTTTGTTAAAAAATGAATAATACTAATTATCAATAATAATTTATGTAGAATGAATAATGAATAAAGTTTTACTTTTTTTAACACAAACGAGTCAAGTTTTTTTTATTACATATACACACATTTAGTACTCGGTTTTATACATAATATTGTAGAATATTTTGATTTAATTTATAATTAATTGGATTGATTTTTTATTGCAAATTATTTGTAAAACTTAATAGATTATAAATTAATACTTAAAAATTTTTAATAAATTCTTTTACTTAGTGATTTTTTTTTTGTTTAAATAGTAGTGTGTATAGAATAAATAGTAAAGTCATGACTCATGATATATCAATTTTCCTCTCTTATTTTTTTTCAATGATTAGATTTATTTTTTAGTTCTAAATTATTTTTAAATATTATTAAACTCATTAATAAATTCAATAAAAAGTGTCACTTGATTTGAAATTCATTTTTTTAGTGAAAAAATTTATAAAAGTTTAATTACATGCAAAAAAAAAAATAATAGAGTCATTATAAACCAATTTTTATCCATAAATTTATGGTATCAATAAGTTTATTATTTGAGTTTTAAATTATTAGACTTGTTAATAAATCCAACACATTAACTCTTATTTAATTTGAAGGTCATTTGCCTAGTAAAAAAAATTGAAAAAAATAATTTTATATAGAAGAAAAACATAGAGTTGTTTTAAATTAATTTTTGTTCATAAAATTTCTGTATTAATAAGTTTATTATTTAAGTTTTAAATTATTTTTTAAAATTAATAAATTTGTTAACAAATCTAATGCATTAAGTCTTGTTTAATTTGAAGTTAATTTACCTAACAAAAAAATAACAATAATTATATATAAAAAATAATAATAAAGTATATATGTTTTTATATTGTTTTTAAAAATCGGTGTAAACAACTTTTACTTGTTTTCTAAAAATCGTTCTTTATTTCACTTTGATTTTAATAACTTAAAACATAAAATAATGATCAAACGAGATTATGAGTTTTTAAAAACTCCAACCAAACAAGACTCTAAATTTTCAAAGATACACTTGCATCCTACCTTTTTTACATTTTTTTTCTTTTTTAAATGAAAGATAAAACCATTTACCAAATTTTCTCCTTTTTTTTTTCTTTAATTTTGTTTTTACTCTTTTTAATATTATTTAAAATAAATTTTTTTTTATAACAATTTTTTCTTCCCACTTTCCATAAACAAAGCATATCCTTAATATTAAAAATAACGAATTGATATATCTGACTTAGCAGCAAACCTTATCTTCTAACAGTCCCCACAATCCCCATCAATGGAGGTAAGACCCTAGAGAGTGGCTAAGGCTGTAAGGCTGTAAGGCACCCACTGCCAAGACCAGAAAGTAGAAACCTCATGCTGAAGCATTTAGGAGGATGGTCTAAGCTGTCCTCCCCGTCCCTTTTCCTCGTTTCCTCCAACCACAACGCCCCACCCTGCACAACCCTGAATCTGTGCTCGGCCATTGGAGCTCCGAAACTGAGCGCTCAACAAGTTTTGAGCATTCGATGCAGAGCGAGACGGAGAGTGAGATATGAGGACGAAGATGAAGGAGAAGAAGATGAGTATGGGCACAACGCTGAGATTGCGATGCTGGAATTATACAGCCAGTCTGCAAGAGGAGAAGCTCTGCTTGTGCATGCAATGGTGGATGACCAAGATGTGGAAGTTCTCATCTTCAAGGTGAGTTAAGGAAAATTTGATTTGGGTTTCTCCTGGGTAAATTCTGGAAATTTTGGGGTTTGATTGGAAATTGCCTTTGTATAAAATAAATGGCATCCCTTAATTAGAGAAACAATTCCATAAAGTAGGGTGGAAAATAATTTCATTGGTTTCTAATTATTACGATTATGTGGCAATTTTAGGGGTTCTCGTCATGCTTGAGCTATAGGACTTCACCAGACCCATCAAAAAGCATTCTTCCTGCCAGGGCAGTGATCAAGTCCATAGACAGAATCAAAGGGCCTTTCAATCCGTCCGACATAGAATACATTGAGAAAGGCCTGGCATGGGATGCCTTCAAGAGTCGTCTCCAACCCAATTAGGAAACAAGGCATTCTTTCCCAGCATTTTAGAAATCATCTACCTCTATGAAGGAACATCAATGTAAAAAGGCTAAAACTTTCTGATACTTCTTCCCCTAGTTTTGTACCGTGCGAAACCATTCACGATACTCGTTTAAAAGCTCCTTTTGGCACCTCCGGATTCTAATACCATTTGAATATACTCTCTCTATATAGATATGAAAGTATTTTACAACTTTAAAACACGTATTTAAAAAAAAGTTCATTACATATATAATGTCTCATATGAGAACATTCAAAATACGTACTTAGAAATTTGTTTTAGAAACAAAGATCGATTTTAATATCACAATCTTAAAACACGTATAGAAAAAAGAAGTTTATTATTTTTTTGGCTCAACATACATGCACACGTTAGCATTTACTAGTCAATGTGAAATATCACAATCTCGTAAATAATATCTACACAAATTGTTACAATGCAGTTCAATTATTAAATAGAAAGACAATCCAATTTGTTTAATCAAAGGTAACCTTGACCACATGGGGAATGCACCGTGGAGGGGCTCATTACCGGTCAAAAGAATAATATGATTGTGACATTAAAGCGAACCGACAAGAATTAACATAAGATGAAACTCGTTTGGAAGCCAAGTGTCTTGAAAAGTGATAGAGACCTTTAAAAAGGGGTGTGGCTTGGAAAGTGGCAAGGCTTTCGTGTAGATCAAGCCACATTTGTAAATTCAATTGTGTTATTGACAACTTATACAACAGGTTTTGTTCTTTGAGTTGGCCAAGTTTAAAGTTGGGTAACCTGAAAACTATCATATCTTTTTAATTCATGTGCAGAGTCAACCCAGGATAGATTAATTTATCAGAAAGTTGCCTAAGATTGCTCGAATTTTATTACATAGTTATGTCAAAGTGGTGGGTGGTCCAAGACCGAATATAGCATTTTGACATGTGATAAAATTCGAGTTTATTTTAGGAAAGTTTGCTAAGATCTAGGAAGGCACCACCTATCATAAATATTGGTATCACGTAGAGGTCGAGAAAGTTTCTTCTACTCTACTCTCTTGATAAAGGTCACACCCACACTTGAAAAAATATGATTGTTTCATTCTTGTGAATGTTTTGTTTGAAATAATTATGATAAAACAATTTTCAATATTATTTTGAATGTATTATAGGAGTTAATAAAAATATATTGATGTTAATAAGTTTAGGTTATGTTTGGTTTCTAAAAAGTAATAAGATAAGTAAAAAATATTTTTTTAAACATGATTTTTTCATGTTTAGTCTCATCATGAAAAATGTTAAAAAAAATTAAAATTAATTAAAAATCTATATTAAAAATTAAATAGATCTAAAATAATTTATTAATTTTAAATTTATTTATTTATTTATTCACTTTTTCTTGTGTTTTCCCTCAAATTTTTTATAAACCAAATATATCATTACTCTAATCAAGAATAGGATTTGGAAGATTTGAAATAAACTTGTCACATTTAGATGGAGGAGAATGCTCAAACAGTTTAGAATTAATTTGGAGGTTTCAATATGGTACCTAGAATTAAAAAGTTTAAACGAATAAGATTAATATGCATTGGGCTTGTTTAATCAAAGTTGAGTGAGGAAGCATTGTGTGTCTTTATTTCTTATTTAATATGCTTTTGAGTTTGATTTTTTTTTTAAATATATAAAAAAATTGAAAATAAACTTATTTTTTATTTAATTTAAATAGAAACATAAAAAAATGGAATTTTGAAATTTTTTTATTTATAAAGTAAAAGAGTTAAAAAAAATAAGGAATGAAATATTTAATAGACTTCAACTTATTATATTTATTCTTTTTTTAAGGAAGTTTTATTATTATGTTTTGTTCTATAAAATATTAATGAAATAATAAAAAAAATATGAAAAATAATTTTCTTATATTTGGTTTAGTACAAGAAATATAAAAAGAAAATTAAATATAAAAATAAATAAAATGAGTTTGAAAAAATATGTTAAAATATATATATATATATATATATATATATATATATATATATATATATATATATTAACTTTAAATTTATTTTTTATTTTTAGATTTTTTTGGTTTCAGGGAAAAATACTAAGAAAAATGATTTATTTTTGTTTGATTTATAATGAAAATTCATACCCCGAAACTATGCACAAATTTACATAAAAATAATTCATAGTTTGAAACTATGTATTAATTTGTGCATAGTTTCGGGGTATGGATTTTCATTATAAATCAAACAAAAATATTTTAATTCTTATTTTGTGTTTATACATTTTTACCATATTTATAATTGATAAATCTTAGGTTACTATATTTTTAGATATTAATTACTTGAAATATTTCCAAAGCATTTTATTAATTTATTCATAGTTTATTCCAATAATTGAAATATTTTTTTGATTAATATTATTCTATATATATAGTTTTCAAATAATGTCAAACCTTGAAAAGCTTGAATTTGTTGCCCTCGATATTTCAAGCAAAAACTACTTATCTTGGGATTTAAATGCTAAAATTCATCTAGATGCGATGAATCTTGGAAATACCATTAAAGAAGGAAATGACACATCCCTACAAGATCTCGCCAAAACTTTAATATTCCTTCGTCATTACATTGATGAAAAATTAAAAGGTGAATATCTTACGGTCAAAAATCATTTCATCTTTTGGAATAATCTAAAAGAACGATATAACCACCAAAAGATTGTAATCCTTCGAAAGGCACGCTATGATTAGATGCATTTGAGATTACAAGATTTCAAGTTTGTTAGTGACTACAACTTTGTGCTATTGCAGCAACAATATCGAGAGCATCATCTCACTAAATATTCAAAATTGATCTCATATCTTTTTGTGGCTGAATAAAATAATGAGCTTTTATTGAAAAACCATCAACCTTGTCTTATTAGGTCTATGTCATTGCCTGAAGCCAATGTCACATCTGTCCAAACTCTTGGACATGGACAAGGACGTGGATATGGACAATGTTAAGGTAAAGGATGTGATCGCGGTTACGGTCGTGGTAAACACAATTCTTCTTATCGTAGTAGTTCTCAAAGTAAAAAAGAACAACTCAAACTACCAGAAGTGAAATAATTCAAAGACACAACCTAAAAAGTGGATAGAACCACAAAGTAAACATGCTTGTGAGAATAAGTGTCATAGATATGGTATGAAATGACACTGGTCACGTAACTATCGTACTTTAAAGCATTTGGTTGACTTTTATCAAGCCTTAATAAAAGCAAAAGGAAAAGAAATTGAAATGAACTTCATTGATAGTGATGACCCAGTTGATCTAACCCATTTAGATGTTCGAATTTCTTTGAGAATCCTAATAGGAAAATTGACCATCTAATTGGTGATGGAAATATTTGTTATGATTAAATATTATGTTTTTATTTAGTTATTTATAGATAGGTTTATTTTGTTATCATATTTTGAACACATTGTTTACTATTCATCTTTTATAGTTTATTTCACATTTTATTATTTCTTATTTAAATTCTTTTCTTTATTTATACTTGAAGATATATGGATCTCTCTCATACCTTAATACATCATACGACATCCAATGTAGATGCATGCCTTGTAGATTGTGCTACAACACACACAATCCTTTGTGATAAAAAATATTTTTCCAACTTATCATTTGTTAAGTCCAATGTTAATACAATATCAAGTCCTATAGACTTGATTCAAGGTTTCAAAAAAGCAACTATTATTTTACCCAGTGGAACTAAAATCCACATTAATGATGCTCTTTATTATATTAAATCCAAGCAAAATCTTCTTAGTTTCAAGGAAATTCAGCGAAATGGTTATCACATTGAAACTATGAATAATGGTAGTAATGAATACCTTCTCATTACTTCAGTTATTTTTTTTTTTTTAAAAAAAATTCTTAGACTAACTTCCTTCTTATTCTTGTGGATTATATCAAACAATACTCATTGAGTCATATGCTATCATAAACCAGAAGTTCTATGATTTAAAAACTTTTATGATTTGACATGAACGTCTTGGTCATCCAAGATTATCCATGATGCGTTGTATCATCAAAAATTCTTTTGGGCGACCCTTGAAGAACCAGAAGATTATGATGCCCAATTATTACAATTGTGTTGCTTGCTCATAAGGCAAATTAATTATTGAACCATCATTTACCAAGGTTGAATATGAATCACCGGCCTTTCTCAAATTTATATAAAGTGATATTTGTGGAGCTATTCATCCACCTAGTGGATGTTTTTGTTATTTTATGGTTTTAATTGATGCGTCAACTCATTGGTCTCATGTTTGTTTTCTTTCAACTAGAAATGTTGTCTTCGCAAGATTACTTGCTCAAATGATTTGACTAATGGTGCAATTTCCTGATCATCCTGTTAAGACAATTCGTTTTGATAATGTTGATGAATTCTTATCTCAGACATTTCTTTATTATTGTATGTCGGTTGGTATTGATATTGAATATCATGTTGCTCATACTCACACTCAAAATGGATTAGTTGAATCTTTTATTAAGTGTTTGCAACTAATTATAAGACCATTACTCTTAAAAACAAAATTGTCTTTGTCTACTTGGGCACATGCTATTTTTCATGCTGCCACTTTAATTTGAATTCATCCTACAACTAATCATGAATGCTTACCTTTACAACTTGCTTTAGGCCCTTAACCAAATGTTTCACATTTACGTATTTTTGGTTGTGTTGTTTATGTTCCCATAGCTCCACCTTAACGTTCCAAGTTAGGTCCTCAACGTTGACATGGTATACATGTTGATTTTAATTTTTCTTCCATTATTTGTTATCTTGAACCTTTCACAAGTGATGTTTTTACTGCCCGTTTTGCAGATTGTCATTTTTAAGAAAATGTTTTCCCGTCATTAAGAGGAGGCAAGTCAATTCTAGAAGAATGAGGAGAAATTACATGGTATGTATCCTCCTTGTCTCATCTTGATCCCTGTACAAGATAGTGTGAACTAAAAGTTCAAAGGATTGTTCATTTGCAAGGACTAGCAAATCAGTTACCTAATGTTTTCACAAATATAAAGAAAGTAACAAAATCGCATGTGTCAGCTATGAATGTCCCAACACATATTGATGTCCTTGAAGAACAATTGGAGAATGTCATAGCAAGTGAATTTAAGACACACCTGAAGCGTGGTAGACTTATTGGCTCAAAGGATTCAGTTCTTATAAGAAAAAAAAATGAACAACATATGAAAAATTGGGTACTCTTGAAGAGTTCACAAATATGAAAGGATAATGAAACCCAACTAGATAAATAGGTAGCCCATGAAAAGGAACAAATTGATCAAATACCGGTACCTAGAACTAAAGAGATCTCAATGAGTCACATGGGAGAAACAAATAATCGTAGTGACATTATCATAGATAATATATTTACATTCCAAGTGGCTATGGGCATCATAAGAAATGATGAAGATCAAGAACCACAAACTATGGATGAATGTCAAAAAAGAAATGATTCGTCAAAATGGAAAGAAACAATTCAAACAGAACTAAACTCGTAAGCAAACAAGAAGTATTTGAACTTGTAGTTCAAACACTTGAAAACATAAAGCATGTTGGATATAAATGGGTCTTTGTGGAAAAGCGAAATGAGAATGATAAAATCCTCATAAGATATAAAGAACAAGTAACATGAGATTATATTATTCAAAATAATCAAAATCACAATTGATTATATATGCAGATACAGGATATATTTCAAATCCTCATAAAACTCGATCTCAAATAGGATATGTCTTTACTTTTAGTGGTATGACAATATCTTGGAGATCAGTCAAGCAGACAATGGTAGCCATATTTTCAAATCATTCAGAAATTTTAACATATTTAAGAAACATGTGAACTATTTTCCATTAGAGACAATACAACCAAGTTACATAAAGATAATTTGCTTGTATTACACAAATTAAAGGAAGATTCATAAAAGATAACAAAACTAAGCATATCTCCCCTAAATTCTTCCATACTCATGAGCTTCAAAAGAAATGTGAAATTGATGTTCAACAGATTTGGTCATGTAGTAATATAATAGATCTATTTACAAAGGTGTTACATTCAACCACATTGAAAAGTTAAGGTATGACATTGGAGTGTGAAGATTGAGAAATCTACCAATTGAAATGTTAAAGAAATCATAATCATATCTACATGAGGGGGAGAATACTAATATGGATATACTGCACTCTTTTTTCCTTCGTTCAGGTTGTGTCCCACTAAGTTTTGTAGACAAGGTTTTTAACGAAACAGTTACCATATCCTTATAATAAAAAAGTATTATAAAATATGAGAATTTATAGCATTGTAGGAACTTATAGATGACCATCCATAATAATATTTATTTCTTTGTGACTTACTATAAAAGAGAGGAACCCCTAATGAAAATTAATTCAATTTTCTCTTGGTGCATTCTATTTTTTTTTTCTTAATTTCTTTTTCTTCTCTCACTTTGTTTTACAACAATTTCAAAATAATTTCCTTGTATTTGGCTTTGTACAAGGAATATAAAATAAAATTAAATATAAAATAAATAAAATGAATTTTTTTTTAAATATGTAAAAATAATCCATTAACTTTAAATTTATTTTTATTTTAAGCTTTTTTTTTGTTTCTCAATTCTTCTTGTTTGATTTATAATGAAAAATATATTAAAAAAAATCAAATATAATTAAATTTAATTATAAACTTATATATTTTCAAATCATTTAATCTCTATAAAAGATGAAAAATAAATGAAATAAGTTTGAAATAATTATTAACTTAAATTTTTTTTTTCTTTCTATTTTTTTCCTCTATTTTTTTTCTCACATTTTCCTTTTATTTTTTATGTACTATTTTCTTTCTCTTATTGTCTCCCAAATTTTACAAAAATCAATCATTAAAAAAATCAATTTAATTTATATAATAGAAACGCAAATTTGATTACTTACGTTAAAAGGAAAGGGCAAAACAAAATAAAAGCTAAAAATCATTCGAAACTTCAAATTAAAAACCAGAAACTTTTATATTTTATGAAGAAAAAAATGTAGATGGAGTGGCCCACGAAATATGGGATTAAAAAATAACTGAAAAAGTAAATTGATAAGAGCGAACCCCGGAACCAACCCACAAGCGACACTGCATCGGAGCCGACGATTCCGCCACATCTGGCCCCAAAAATATCTTCTCAAACCGGGTTGATGACGTGGAGGCTTGTTGGTGGCCCGTTAGGTCCAGATATTTTCTTCCAAAATATCACTCGGACACGTGGTGACCACTACACCGACGTGGACTTTTCCATTCATTGCTCGCCCTCCGACATCTCCCAAACTACGAAAATGCTACTCCTGTCTGTTTTCTATGTCGCATCTACCTTTTAAGCATTTATCTATTTTCCCGTCAAACCGACTTTTTCCAATCAGATCAAATCAAATTGAATTTTATTATTTTCGTTGGTTTTTTTATTGGAATTAATAAGATAAAATCATAACAAATTCAAAGACTATATCCTCATAAATTCAAGAAACTGAAAAATAAAAAAATAAAAAAAATAAAAAACGCTTAGTAAAATTGATAAAAGCGGCGAGTAAAACTCATAAATGTGATGCGTTAACATTCGAAATAAGATTAGCGGAGTCGGTGGCACTTTTGTAAATAAATTGTAAACTTGGAGCATTTTGCGCTGCCCGTATTCAAGTATATAGAAAAAATCTATCACAGGCACACAGCACAAAGCATTCGTATTGGCGCAGAGTGAGCGTGGAGAGAGAGAAAGAGAGAGAGAAGGGTGGTGATGGCAGGTGGAGGCGGAGGGAAAGAAGATGAAGAGGGTCTGTGTTCATGGAAGAGATTAAAATGCGCCAGGGATGAAGAATTCGGGGAGGAAGTGCAGCCCCTTGGCAGCTTCTTCTACCCAACGGTACCCTCCGCTTTTGTCGTCTCCGACGTTCTCGAGACCGATTTTCCCATCATTTACGTTAATTCCGTCTTTGAAACCAGCACCGGATACCGCGCCGACGAAGTCCTCGGTCGAAACTGGTAACGGATTTCTCCAATTCCCACTTTTGTTTTTCCAATTTTGTGGATTTTCGCTTCTCACTATCTGTTTGGTTCCCGGGAAACATCAGGAAGGGAAAACAATAAAAACTTTTGGAATTTGATGGTCTTACAATGCAATGGTTTAAAAACTGGAAATTTAAAACTCAAGTTAAGTGAGCCAAATAGCTGTGCTAGTCTCAGTTAGGAGGGAATTTCTTGTTTTTATTTTTGAGTGCATATCTTTATTATTTATTCGATCCGTCGCAGTAGTTGAAATTATACTGATTGTGCAGAATTCTATTTGCTCTTTTTAGGTGAGTGCTGAGACTGAGGAAAGACAAAGGAAGAAAATTTGAAATCCTATCTTTTATAACTTTGGAAGAGAAATAAAATGAAAAACTCACCTGAGCTAAGCCAAATCAAAGTCGGTTTTGCTTCTTATTTTGGGTTTCAATAAAGAAAAATCTAGGAATCAGACTTTTCTCTTAACTATTTGATACATGCTAGGCTCTTATGCTCTCTTTGGATATTGGGAAATGGCAAGGAAAGGAAAGAAATAGTAAAGAATCTCAGCATACGAAAGAGAAAGGAGAATAAAATATAATAAAAATTATTTTATATTTTTTACACGAAAAAGAATAAATTTGGAAGGAATTGAGAGAAAAAAAAAATTATTGAGTTCGAATTATTTTTTATGTTTCTTTCTTTTCATTTTTCCTAATCATTTTTGGTTCCTCGTTCTTTTTTTCAAACTTTCCTATTCAAATGATGGCTTAACCATTAGTGTTTAGTGAAGGTAGGACAAATATCGCACCTCGGCCATTTCTGAAAGCTGTCATTTGGGTCACCCCACCTATCTTAATAGTGGTATTGTCACACCCCAACGGGCTTAATAGTGGTGTTGTTACACCCCAACAATCTCTTTCCCAACATGACACTCTCGTGACTTGAACCGATGACTTCGGCTCTCATACCACTTATTGGATGGAGTTTTGACCATCTAAAAATCATTTAGTGTTTAATGAGTGTGAGTCAAACCTTGACATTTCATCTCATAGGCTTGTTCTAAGAGTCGTCATTTGGGTGAACTATTCGCCGGCTTAAGAGTTGCATTGTTACACCCAACACTTTCTTTTGTGAAGTGACGATGGTGATTTCACTCAATTAATTTTTTTCATGAAAGAAAATCTTATATGAGTAAAGGTGAGTTTGCTCCATCTTCTGAATCTCTTTACAAAAAGAGGACAAGCTCAAAAAAAACATCACTCTAATATAGCTCATTGAGATTCCAAGTCATTGGTATTTTTCATTTGTTTGAAAAAAAAAGGTCAAAAAACAATGGAGCCATATTGTCACTTTATGTTGTTAATTTCTGGTGTTTGTGTTCACTTAGAGGAGCTTGCAGTAAAGGTTTCAAATTCTGTTCACTTCTCTTGCTGCTTTTAACTTACACAATTATACTTGGTTGGTTTGATTGAGTTATTGGGTGAGTGGTGTAGTGTTTTCCCATCTACTTTTTAGCATAATCTATATCTGGTGCCTTGAGGGAAGTTTCACCCATTCCATTATATTTTTATTGTAGAGGTAATTACATATGCTATTTTAGCGTTATGAATGTTTGATTTTCCAGCATATGCAACACATCAAATTGGTTCTTCTCAACTAGTGGTTTTTTTATCCTTAAGTTCTTTAAATTTATTCTGAAAGTTCAGTCTTTTTCATTTCATTCACATCTGTATTTACTAGGGTAGAATTTACATCTAAACATATGCTTCCATCAGCACTGTCATTTTGCCATTTGTTATGTTCATTTTGCTTTACAAAAGACTCGTTTTGACATTCTGAAGCATTTCGTTTCAGTCGATTCTTACAATATAGGGACCCTCGCGCTCAAAGAAGACACCCTTTGGTGGATCCAGTTGTTGTTTCTGAGATCAGAAGATGCCTGGAGGAAGGTATTGAGTTCCAAGGTGAGCTCTTAAATTTCAGGAAGGATGGTACTCCCCTGGTAAACCAGCTAAGACTTGCGCCTATACATGATGATGATGGAGTTGTGACACACATAATAGGTATTCAAGTGTTTTCCGAAGCAAAAATAGATCTGAACCATGTATCATATCCAGTTTTCAAAGAGACTGGCTATCCACATGTTGATCAGTCAGGTAACTATTCTCCTGTGGGTGGACAAGCCCAACATGCCCAGCATCAAGAAATATGTGGGTTCCTTCAGTTGCCTGATGAAGTTTTGGCCCACAATATTTTATCACGCTTGACCCCAAGAGATGTTGCATCCATAGGGTCAGTCTGCCGAAGGATTCGTCAATTAACAAAGAATGAGCATGTAAGGAAGATGGTATGTCAAAATTCATGGGGAAGAGAAGTCACAGGTACACTGGAACTGATGACTAAGAAATTAGGGTGGGGTCGTCTGGCCAGGGAACTGACCACTCTGGAGGCTGTTTGTTGGAAGAAAATGACCGTTGGAGGTGCAGTGGAGCCTTCTCGTTGCAATTTCAGTGCATGTGCAGCAGGTAATCGACTTGTATTATTTGGAGGTGAGGGAGTTAACATGCAGCCAATGGATGACACATTTGTTCTCAATCTTGATGCTGCAAATCCAGAGTGGCGTCGAGTGAGTGTGAAATCATCCCCACCAGGGCGCTGGGGCCACACCCTTTCATGCCTGAATGGTTCCTGGTTGGTGGTGTTTGGGGGATGTGGGAGGCAAGGATTGCTTAATGATGTCTTTGTTCTTGACTTGGATGCCAAGCATCCAACATGGAAAGAAGTCTTTGGTGGAACTCCCCCTCTCCCTAGATCTTGGCATAGCTCTTGCACAATAGAAGGCTCCAAATTGGTTGTCTCAGGTGGATGCACGGATGCAGGGGTGCTTCTGAGTGACACCTATTTATTGGATCTCACTACAGATAAGCCAATGTGGAGAGAGATTCCAACTTCATGGGCTCCTCCCTCTAGATTGGGACATTCGCTCTCAGTTTATGGAAGGACTAAAATTCTTATGTTTGGTGGGCTTGCTAAGAGTGGGCACTTGAGGTTGCGATCAGGTGAGGCCTACACAATTGATTTGGAGGATGAGCGGCCACATTGGAGGCAACTGGAATGTAGTGGGTTCACTGGCATAGGTAGCCAGAGTGCTGTGGTTCCTCCTCCAAGACTCGATCATGTTGCTGTAAGTATGCCTTGTGGAAGGATAATCATATTTGGTGGCTCTATAGCTGGGTTGCACTCTCCTTCCCAGCTCTTCCTTTTAGATCCTTCAGAAGAGAAGCCCTCGTGGAGAATTCTCAATGTTCCAGGGCAACCACCTAAATTTGCTTGGGGTCACAGCACCTGTGTGGTTGGAGGGACCAGGGTCCTTGTCCTGGGTGGGCACACTGGGGAGGAGTGGATACTTAACGAATTGCACGAATTGTGCTTAGCAAGCAGGCAGGACTCAGACCAATGATTTAATAGTGAGTTGCCCACACTGCAGAAATGTATAAATTTTACCCTACCAGTCCAAGGAAGATTTTCCTGCATGATCCGTGCCACTAAGGTTCTACCTTTTTGTTCACTTTGAGTCTTATCTTCTGACGTGTTCCACTGATGCATTATGTGTGTTTTTGCTCAGAAGTTTATTATTATATGTACTGCATAAAGACCTTTCTCCGGACTTTTTGGTACACTGTGAACGTGGGATGTGGTTGTGTATTTTCAGTTTGTAACCCCAATAATAATTAATATGTTTGTGCCCTTTCCATTGAGAAATGAGGCATCCCCAGTAGGAAACATGCATATTATCTTTGGCTTCTGATACTGCCGTGCTTTCCATTTTCTTTTCTTTTCTTTCTCTTTAATTGAGCAGGTATTCATTTCTGGTAAGTGGAAAAATCTAACTTAAGAGCTGGTTTAAAACAGTCAAGCGTGGAATCATTAGAAGAAATCATGAGAGGACTGTGAGACCTGGTGAGCTGATTAACTAGATAGATCTCTGGGCATATTGCTTATAACTCAGAACCTAGATATACTAAGTTCCAATCTGTGTGCCGGGAATCTTTTACCTCGGTGAGTATCTGCCTTCTTTTGAATAGAGATTACTTGTCATTACTAGTGCATCAATCTTCTTCTCGGCACGACGCTACTGTAATGTGGTTTTCTAGAGCCGATTTGAGACAGTTTATGAATGTTTGGGTACTTGGAAGATTTGAGAAAAAATAAAATAAAGAGGAAAAAGAAAAAAGAAAAAAAAGTGAAGATAAATAAAAAATAAATTCAAACATAAACTATAAAGATATTGGAAAAGACCATTGGATTGCCACCTTCCATGGATTTAGAACACCCCACTCAACACCCCCAAAAGAAATTAAAAAATAAATAGATAAAGATGAAAACTGGTAGCCAGTTTTCTAAGTTTTATTCCTTATCATCAGAAAATGAAATTTTGATTATGACATTAAGTTGCTGGAGAATGGAAAGTCACATTATTTCTGAAATTTAATTGAGCTTCCTTTCATGTCACGGTCAAGATATTTCAAGCCACAAAAAAGTAATCCAAAACGAGGGCCCAGACAGAACATTGAACTGCAGGTGACGCTGACCAATGCAAAGAGATTAGCAGGCAGGCAGGCGGTAAGTGATGTCCTGTTTCAGGAAGAGCTGTCATGAAGAAAAACGAAGCTAAATATTTGGCCACTTGTAGGGCCCATAGAATACAAAAGCGTGACAGATCTCACCCAAAATCCTCTGAAATTTAAGTCTGTGAATCATCAATACCGGTGGGTGGGGCAATTGACAACCGCCTAGGAGGTTTTAAAGTTCATGGATAAGTACCAGGGAGTTGATTAACACCAGACACAACAGCATCTTTTTGTGCAGGAATTCTGATAAGTACTAGTGTAAATTGGGAGACGTGTCCATTTACATGAACTTAAACATGGAGTGTCATGCTCTAGTGCACCAGGAATACAGGTCAAAAAGCTGTTGAATTACAAGAGAAGAAAACAACAGGGAAAGAGTTACAAAATTAACAAATGGAAGCTCGACCGAGAGGCCTTTTTAGTGTGTGGGCATTTCATTATTTTGAGTACAAAAAGAATATGTTAACCTGAGAGATCTATCTGCCGTCTTCATGTGGGCAAAGGCACATGTCTAATATGAGTCACAAGCAGGTGGGTTTCCATCATTTCCATGACACTGAGTCGATCTCATCTCTTGCCGACTTGTACAGCTCCAGCCTCTTAGCTATGGCCTGTCTCTTCTCCATGAGTGCCGGGTCCTCATCCAACATTGAACCAAGCTGCTCCTTCTGAAAATGTACCACAACATTTTTGTTAAACCTTTTATTATTAATAATCCTGCACTCCATATGCCTTCTTCCATCACGTAAATGTAGACATTCTTTTCAAGTTCCATTGAATTATACTTGATTTTGCAGAACTAGAAACCAATCAGAAATTGTTTTTGAGTGACTCATCTTTACATTTATCTAAAGGAAAACTCGTTTAAGGAAATTCTGGGGAAGGAGGCATGTAAGCATCTTCTTGTCGGATTCTACAACTCTACCTCTCTTCTCCCAAGCTGAGCATAGAAGTGGCTGAGCAGAGATCTCTTGGCCTCTCGGACTTGACAATAAACAACAGCCTTGGGGATGGAATTCTTCATTGTTTCACAAATCATACTGATATACCCTGATACATTTGATCCTGGAACAGCACAATGGAACATCTATCAGCAGTGATTAGTGTTTTGAGATATTGAACTAATAGTAATATAAATCAATTTGTTGCAACATGCGATGTAAAATAGATATGTAAGCCAACCTAAACAAAGTGAAACAGAAGCATCATGCATCATGCATAGAGTTTAAGCCATGCATGATACAGACCGCTTACCTATCCTCCTGAGATGGATTTCTGTGTAGCGATCCATATTTGGGCCTGATGGGTTTCCACTCTTCTCTTGTTTTTCTGTTTCAAACTGCTGCTTTCGAAAAAAATCTACTGTGAGGTAACTAGACTCCATTTCTACCAGCCTTAACACTGTTTTGCGGCTTTCTTCCCTGAATCTTTCCAATGCTTCTGTTGCAGCAGCTGCTATGTCAGCTGTAAGCGATGGGAATCGCTTCAATTCCTGCAAATTAAGTGGCATTAACAGGAAGCAAGGCAATTCCTCTTCACTGTTGAGCGGGAGAACCCATACAAAGATTGTGTTTCATTTCAATACAAATGGACAGTGTTATTGCTCAGTTTCCTTGTGCATGTTCCAGGAGGGCACCCAAGATATGTAAGTATGCAGCAGTTGGTCCAGAAGTGGATCAGGTTGTGGGGATAATGTGATTATACTACCAGAGAACTTCACGGGTCAATGTACCAATATACCTCATTGATGAAACACAAAAGGCATCCAGAACATTTGTGCATTACTGTCCAGAGAAAGGGAGAACACAAGATGTTGAAGTTGCTTTGGTAATGACCACTTGATCACATTTTTAGATTGTATAAAATAATTGAATTGGAAAAATAAAATGGCTAGATATTAAGCCAATCTCCCAAATGATATCCATTTTTGTGAAACTCACCACCAATACTTCGAGTTCACAGAAGCTACCATTCCACTGCCATACTGCCACCACAATAACCACCATTGCTGATAAAACCATTTAGCCCAATTCAATCAAGTCTGGTTGTACTTGTAACAGACATTAATTATTATGAATCACTAGTATTCTATCTTCAAAGAACTTTCCTATGAATAACTGGGAAGCAACTTAGTATTGAGATTATGGTATCAACACTAGCCCAATACCAACTATTGTTTCCTCCTCTGCCAACTAAATTATCATGGTACTCTCCCTCTTAGTATTGCAGATATGGTATCAACACCAGCAGGATACCAACTATTGTTTTTTCTTCTTCTTCTTTTTCCCTTTTTTTTCCTGAGCCAAATATGATAGCGTTTCAAGAAGAAAGCAAAAAATGTGAAGTCAAATCTCAAAAGCCTAAATATTCCAAGGAATTCCCCAAAGCAAGACATTTCTACCATTGGAAGCTTTGCACATTTTAATCAAATATATATGTTTGAAGAGTAATTATTATTCATTCAATTCTCTTAACATTTTCAGTACCCAACTGTTGACAGAATGCTAACAGAGCAAAATCAATACAGGTTACATAAGCACCTTCAAAATGTGAGGAAAGCAGGTGGGGAACAGATAGGTGTTACCATGTTTTGCCTTTAAACACACAACTACATGTCTGGTAAAGGTAGAGAAAACCACACTTTTAGTTGTCTAGAAGTTCCCTATAATCCTCTCTTAATCTTTCCTACTATTGTATCAAGATGGGTGAAGTACCCATAGTGCTCGCACATGAAGCAAAGTTGGCATTGCCTCTCGAATTTTCGATCTCTTTTAATTCACATCAACGTTGATAGGATGGAAAAAGGGAAAAAAAAAAAAAAAAAAAAAACAGAGGCATTACCAAAGCAATCTAAAAATGTCTTTTAATTCACATCAATCCAAGTGCTTTAACTATCTCATAAATACAAAGTGTAATGTGCTCATTTGAAGACTATCAACCACTTAATGAAAAAGCTAAAAATAATTCCGCATGCATAAATCTATTCGAATCTTCTGAAAACAGAGGCATTAACAAAAGACTGCTCACCTGTGTTTCAGCTATTGATTTCCGCACAAGTTCTTTCAAAACGAAATGCACCTGAGTAAGAAATAGACAATGTAACCAACCAAGAGAACTGTCATATATAGCATTTTCTTAGTATAAAGAGGATTTCAGATCTTAAAATTACAGCATCAACAGAGGCTTCAGCTGGGCCTTTGAAAAAGCTGAGGGATCCATCAATAAGTCGTCTGTATCCTTGTTCTGGAGCAATTAAATGTGGTTGGTAACCATCTGCCTCTGAAACAACTTTTCGGACATTTTGTAAAGAAAGATGACGATCAAAGGGGAGCTTTTTTAAAGCAGCAGGTAATTGATGATCAAAAACTCCATATATCTTATCTCCACCAGCTCGCCTGAGGTAGCAAATAATTATTGTTAGGGAAAGTATAAAACCTTAAAAAAGTCTATCCAACCCAAGAGGATACCGATTTCATGATGATCAGACCATGAAATTTTATAAAGGTAACATTATTTTTCTCACAATAAAATCCTAAAGTGTACCAAAATAAAACAAAGAGAATGTGGGTATGTGCATCAAACTATGCTCATAATTGAAAATTTGCTACAATTTGTTGGAAACTTCTTTATGATCTGAGCATGCTCCTCATTAGACACTATATAAAAGAGCATCTTATGGACATCTTTATGTGATGAACCACGAGAAACAACAATAATATGGAGAAGAAAATAAGAAAAACAAAACAAAACCTAGAAAGCACATAATGATTCATGTGGTTCAACCTAAAACCTACATCCACGGGCTAAGATAAACAAAGAATTAATATTGTACCACGATATTACAATTAGAGAGCTCTTTAGATCCCATACCCCCAATTACTCCAAAATGACCCTCTTTCAGTCAAAACTCTTTCTATATTTATCCTCATTGCTTAGGAATATTCCATGTAGGGAACCAATTGACTGTTATAAATAAACCTATTGTTGTAAGAAAATTTATAATAGAATTTTTTTTTATAACAATATGAAAGCTCCTTTACAAGAATGTCTCCTAATATGAAAATAGCATGAGTTAGAAATTAACTAAGTGGGAATTGAAATACTTTCCAACAATCTCTACCTTGGCTCAAAATTTCAGGCTTAGCACACTCAAAAATATTCCATAACTTTTTGCTCAAGCACTAGAAAGTCTTACATGACATTTCGCCAACAATCGATGGGCGTTCAATGAATACAAACAGTGATTAAAGCTTGGGTAATGTCTAAACTTCAATGTGAGAATAGACTTTGTAATCACATCTGTTGGATTCTCTGCTACAATGATTCTTTTTATCAGTCATGACCCCATGATGATATTAGGTTCCTCCTACTTAACAGTTGCTGCCACACTAAAAGCATACTATTTTTTAAGTTTCTATTGTCGACCAGTTGCTGAACAAAGAATTTCAAAACAGAACACAAATAGAAATATTTGGTGCTGAAAAGTGTTGATAAATGCAGAAATATAGGCTCTGGTGTTTACCCTCCATCTAGATGTTCCTTGAAGACACGGTCAAATGCACGACACATTTCCAAAATTGTATACAACTGGGCCTGTACGAAGTAAAATATTTCAAAAAATTGATATAGGATTCAAAACAATCTCATTCATAACCAATAAACTGGATTTGGTCCCAATCATTACCCCTGAATCTACTGCAATAGGCCTGCCAATACGATCCAACTCTGCATTAAGCTCATCAATTGTCTTATTAATCAAAGCAATAATACTTGGAATTCGTTGCCGAATGACAGACTCCAAATGCTAATTCAGAAAAAGGGAAAAGGCTTAATGTAAATATGTTTTGAGATTTCAGTAAATTGAAGAAAAAATGGATTAACAGAGCCAAGATAACTAGAAGACAGTAAGAAAAGGAAGAAGAAAACCTGGGATAGAAGTTTTGCAAGATACTCTGAGCCCATTTTATGTGCCAAGTGTCCATACTCAGGGCTGCTTTCAAAATATTCTCGCTCTTTTTGACGGGCAGCAATCATGTCAACATTCTTGTTGATATCAGCTTGTGAACGATTTACAATTCCCACCCAGGGATGCTGCAGCCTATATGATCTCCCTTCCAGAACCTTATACATTCATTGATAGAAACTATTCATGTTTCCATATCAAGCCCACCGCCAGATTTAACGAACTTGAACTAAGAATTCAGTGGGGAAGACATGCTTAAAGGAAACTAAAAGATAGAACTAGAAAATAACCATGATCTTATGGATAGTACAGAATAAGCTTATAAAAATGAAAGTAATTTATATAGTCTGGGCAATTTATATGGAAGTATAGTTGAACCCGTACATCCAGGGCATTGGTTCCCTTGTCCATCAGATCAAGTTTTGTTAGCACTCCAAATGTTCTTTCACCTACAAATACCAAATGTAATAAATGTAGCTAAATCTTTTAGCTTGTAAAATATGAACTAAAGATTCCACTGTAAAACAATGCATTGCGTTGGGATAAACTACTCCAGCCTTATTATTCAAGAAGAAACATAGGAACTAACTCCATAATACCTGTAGGATCAACTTCTCTAGCAAGCTTTATAGCATCCGAAGTGGCAATATCTTGATTAGCAGGAGAAATCGCCAATATAATGCAGTTAGGCTACGGAACCAAAACCAATCCATTAGATTAATTGGTATGAGAGAAAAAGTTAAGAGTGCATCTATGAATTTGAAGAATAGACCTTTTTCTTGCCTAAACTGAAGATAATTTCCATAAGTAGTAAAAGAACTAGCTAGAAAAGGATATACAAAGATTAAGTTAAAGGATTTAGAAAAGATTAAATTTAAGATGGCCATTGCACAACTGAATTCAACTCCAGTATCCTAGAACTGCAAAATTTTTACATACGAATGGGCAACATTCCCAGCTCACTATCCTAGAAATATGCTTCCATACATATTCTGTTAGTGTATGCATTCTCATAAGCGTTTCACTTAGGGAGTGTTAAATACATATTCTGAAAGGCCTAATGTTTACGGTTGTTACCTCACCTTCTCAACATAAGAACGAACCATGTTGTCAATGTCTTCAACAATACTGTCTGGTTGTCCTTCTGCAAAAGGCCAAAATTTTCATTATCTGTTAATAATAGAACTTAATTGACCCTATATGTATATATAGGATTGATTTCTTCAGTTTTTAACAAAAATGAATATGTATTATTAAAGAATTACCTACAGCAACCTTTGTCATCCCAGGAAGATCAATGAGAGTCAAGTCAACAACTGCCAAACAAAGCCATGATTTTACCATCTACTCTAATAGTAATAATTATTAAACAGATATGGTTGACAAACTGCACCATATAATAAGAAATTCTTAAAGCATAAGCCTACAGTAAGGATTCTCATGTCACAACAAGCACTTCTATAAAGTATGGAAGCTACATAAGGAAGAAAGGAAAAGAAGAAAAAAAAGGTTCGATGCTCAAATGTATCATTCCTAAATAATGATATTCTACATTCCCAATATGCAGGTAGTGCACTGGTTGGGATCAAAGGCAAAAGAAATTAAGATATGGTATATTATCATGTTAAGTGACCGTTTGATTATGTACAAATTCAATATCCCATTTACATTCCACAAACAATAATACAATGCAGCTCTAAAAAGGTAGGGAATTTATCTCTTGTTCACTAGCTACTTAACCATACAAATATTAAAACCATGATTCCAAGATGTAAATTAAAACAGATCTGAAGCTGGTTGCCCACCAGTTCAGTTATGGAAGTTAAAGGTCCAGACACAGCAAAAGGGGAAAGCAATGTATACAACAAAGTGAAAATGTTATAATATCTTTCTGCTTTATTCAATAACATAACCCAAACTAAGCAGATAGCAGTAACTAACAGAAAAAAGTAACTACAAACCATTGGGTGAATAAATGCTCAGGTGAATTGGAATGTTAGATATGTGCTTTGTCTTCCCAGTTATACGGTCTGTTTCATCTTGAATCTCCTTACGGACGGAAGCTACATAACAGAAAGAACACAAAAAAAAAGGACAGATTGATTAATGCATACTATAGACAAACAAGAAAATGTATTTATGTCTAAAATTTTAAAGGATGACAACTGCATAACAGCAGAAGATAAATATTTTAAGGGAATCATGGTAAGCTGAATTCTGTAAAAGAGTTGTGTCCTGAAGAAATATTGACTAAATGAGGACAAGATATCATTTATCATTGACATAATAGGAATAGATAGTAAGAATCAATTGCACATGTCCATAACAGGGAGCAAAAAGAAGCAAGCCAATTGAGCCTACACCAAAGTTGCCATAAGAAAGGTGATTCATGTCTTCATTATTCCGTCATCATGGGCAACATTCATTGTTTATTACAGGTTACAGCAACAGGAAATCAATGAGGCAAAGCAAATAATGCCTTCCTGCTATTATTGTAGACTCACACCTATCAGTCAGCCGATACACCTATAAAGTCAGTCCTACCAGTTGTTAATCTTGCTCTGTGGCATTGGAAACAAAGCTAAACCAAATTGGAAGTAATTGTTAGAAGGTATGAATTTATTTCAGTGATACCTTTATCCATACAGTATAAGAATGTTTCAAGCTTCAGAAAAGGCACCAAATTCAGTAAGCAAGTAAAATTCACAAACAAGACAATAAAATTCTAATGGAAACCTGAAGCATCAAAGTTTTAAAACATATAAAATTATCAGATTAACATTACATAAGCCCATGGATGGTACATATGTCTTAATTCAAATAGAAACTTCGGCTTGGTTAGATTCATCTTACCAAAATCAGTAAACTTCTTTTTTGGTGCGTGAAGAAACTCCCCATATTCGGCCTGCCCTTGTTCTGTCTTTTGAAGTTGCAATACCAGAGGCCTCCTTGTCACAATGCCTTACCATTCAAGAAAATATAAAAATGAAATACAAATTGACGTTAAAAAAGAATGTCCTATTTTCATGACTAATTAGCATAGCAAGATTTTTTATTTTTTTTTCTTTTTCTTTTTCCTTTTTTGATAATTTAATAAGACCACTGCAATCATAGCTATTTGAAATTAAAGTGACTCCAATCTGAGCCTAATCAAGGCAATTCTTTTATCATTTGGATATCAATCCAACTTAGGAAATAAGATTCAACTGTCGCTTTCCATTCTCTTCCTTCCATTTTTTCTCATCAACCAAACAAAGGATAAATGAAAATGCATTAACAATATGTACCAAAACAAACACAAAATAGGAAATTACCGGATCCACGAGGCAGGAAGTCCCTTCCAACCACGCTTTCCAACACAGACGATTTCCCAGAGCTCTAATTTCCGCAATGAAAAAGGAAAACAAGAAAAATGAGCAGAAAGGAAAACCCAGAAAATTCAGAACGAGAAAATGAAAAGCCGAGAAAAAAGAATGGCGGAAACCTGGCCTCCTACAACAGCAACAGAAGGAAGAGCTTCCCAGAGGGACATTCCTTCGCCACCGTGATCGCCTAGGACGGTGCAGGCTCTCTGGATTCTGTTGACGAGTCCGATCAAGCTCTCCATTGTCGCCATCTTTTGAATGAACAGGCAATGAACCTTTCAGTTTTTATGGGTGTACGAGATGAATTAATCTTTGAAGACAACACAAGGGCATGAAATGGGGATCAAGAAATCGAAATTGACTTTGTTTTGGAATTTTTTTTTATTTTCAGGTTTGGATCCAGAGATTGAATCTCAGGCGCAAGACAGATGAGAGAGAGAATAAACAGAAAAACGGTTGAAAGGACGTAGAAAATATTTGCATGGCGTTGGAATTTGTAATTTTACTTGATTTCGGGGTCAGTCATAAATAAATGAAATTGGGTCACCTTCCACTGCAACGATCATGAAATATAACATGATTTATTATCATTTTTAGCTAATTTCTCCCCAAAGAAAAAGGTGCGTTGGTATGTCAGCCTCTTCTCCACCCATATATATAGCTTAAACAAAAAAATCCTCTACTAGGATCAAAGATGGGAAGGCTATGAGCAATGAAATATTAATGCTATGATTGATTCTTAAAAAACATCGTGGAAACCAAAAATTGTTAATGTTATATTTTATTCTTAAAAAGTACTAAGTAAAGAAAAAAGATTGTCTTATAGAAAATATAAAAAAAATTAAAATTAATTAAATATTTTTTAAAATTATTTAATATTTATATTTTAAAGTTAAATGAGTTTGAACCAACATCTAAAAATAATGTATTGGCTTTAAATTCATTTTATTTTTATTTTTCTTCACTTTTTCTTTTCTTCTACTTTTCTTCTTAATTTTCTTTCTCTTGTATTTTCTTTCTAATTTTTTTGGTACCATACAAGGAAAATGATTTTCTTATATTTGGATATACTATGAAAAATATAAAAAATAATAAATGTAATTAAAATTAGTTATAAATTAATACATTTTCAAATTAAATAATATTTAAACTAAAAAATTAAAATAAGTCAATGAGTTTGAAGTAATATATAAAAATAATTTATTAACTTTAAATATATTTTAAATTTTCCTTCACTTCTTCTTTCTCTCAATTTTCTTTCCCTTACATTTTTTTTCAAATAATAATGAACCAAACATAGCCTAAAATTAACCTAGAGACCTATGGAGCTTCAATAACATGAGGGCTACATTGGATGCCATAAAAGGAAAGTTTTCATTAGAGTACTCAGAAGATTTACTTCATCATGAAAGTCCTAAAAGGTTTTCTTCCCTTTAAATTCTACACTAGATGACAAGATATGATTTTTGTTAAAAGGAATGATGCAATTCTATACACATTTGCAATATCTAGCCCTTACATCATGGCTTAGGCTTTTCCTAAACCCACGTGAGGTACTTAGACAACTCAATTCATTTTATGTTGTTAAATCAATTTTTTCCATGTACATAGCTTGCTAGGCTAAGCAATGCACATGACTAGGAAGTTTGGATTAGAACTAAGAGCAATTGTATTGCACAAGAATGCTTATAATATTAGGAAGCTCTCAAATTGTGTGGTGTTTTAACCAAACGAGGTCACCTCTTATTCATTGGCACCCAAAGAATTTTGCGAAACCCACAAAGGTTTCCCACAAATCTAGAACTCTCTAAAAATGCCTATATAAAAATAATGTATAAATCTATATACAAGAGTTCGCTAGAACTCTTTAAAACACCCCCTACACTTCCTTTGTCTTCCAACATCGTGTAAAGATGTGTGGACATCTCTAAGCTTCTCTAGAAGCTTCCACGCTACTCCATTAGTTGATTAGTGTGGATTGCTCCATAAGGTACTAGAAGCTACCCACTAAACGCAAGTAAGAGTCATTTGAGCAAGTTGTATACTTAGGTCTAATTCCATAAACTATTGTGCACATTGTTCATTTCTCCCTTGAACAAAATCCTCTAAATATGTAAAGATCTAACCACTCATTCTTGGGAAGCAAGAAAGTAAAAATTAATGATATGGAATAGAAAATTCAATGTATACAAACACACACTAACTCTAATTCTACGCAGAAAATCAAAGTACGATTAATACATCAATGTCTTTAAATCATTTTCAACAACCCTAATAATGAAATATTAAACACACACTAACCCTAATATCACATGGCAACATCCTAACATGCCACATAAGCAAATAAAATATGCACAAAAGTCATTTATCAAAGTTTTACAACCCAAAACAACAAGTTCAATGTCCATTTTGATTTCAATATAAATTGAAATCTAAATTTGGATTTGAGCATAAGGAGAAAATCAGAGTTTCCTTTTCTCTTCAATTTTGAAAATTGAATTATAGGGCTAACACCAAATTTCCAATTTGTGCACAACAAAAATCAAAATGCTCCTAAATTGAATCTTCAAAATCGATTTCCAAATTGATTTTCAAAGTTGAATTTTGCTCCTTCCCTTCTGAAATTGAAATTGAAATGTTGTTACTCTTACAAAGATTACTCATAATTTTGTGATTTGTAGAGTGCTTTCAAGGTTTAATTGATAATAAATTTTGTGAGAAAAGAGATTAATCAACTTGAAGAGGGTAAAGGATGATAATGTCCAAATTTGTAATGCAAAAGAGATAGTTATATTTGTTGGAATTTAGAGAACACGAAGAATATATGAAGTTGATATATGGAGTATGAAATTTGAGGGTATTTGATTCATATTTTTAGTCAAGCAAATTGGTTTGCATCAAATTTTGGATTGATTGGAGGTAGCCAACTTGGTATGAAAGGAAGGAGATTGAAAATGTGTTAAAGAGAACCTGAAAATCATGGATTAGAAATTTTGCACTAACATATGAAATTTGGCATGGTCATACGACTTGGGATGGAGGAGAAGTTGCAGTAAACTCATGCGAAATTTTGCACACACATGTCAACCGTTTAGAGAGCATTTCAGCTACTATTGTTGCCAGTCAACTTGGATTTTTGCATGTTCATGCAAAAATGTTAATCCTCATGCAAAATTGTTGTTCTTGGTGTCAAATCTTAGATTTTTGAATGATTCAAGAAACCCAATGAGATGATGTCGAAGTGTCCTTCATTTATTTAAACTATAAATAGGAATTGTAATCTTGTAAAAACAAATTTTAGAACTTTTTAAACCAGGAGATTGTGGATATTTCATGCAGTTTGGAGGAAAAGTGTCCGTTACTATGGGAAAAGTAATGGCTAAATTTACCGCCCTCCCTCCCCTTCCTCTTCAAGAGTTCTGGGAATAAAAAAAACCTCCCCTTCTCGCCTTTGTGACGAATTCAGGTGGTGGAAAAACCTATAGGCTGCTGCGGCCCCCATCTGAGAAAAAAATCCCATATCCATAACTGGGAAAACCTAATCTGAGCTCATGAGCCACTGTTTGATCATTAATCGATTGCAGAATAGCCAAAAGGACGGAGATCACCGTGTCCTGCGCTCACAATCTCCACTATTTCCACGACTAAACAGAAATGGAAAGTGTTGATAACGGCCGTCAATTCATGTCCACCAGCGTCTTGCCACTTCACCGTTGCACCGAAATCCCGTGCCTTTGAAAGTGAAACAGACCTCCCTCGACCACCATTTCCCAACCCAGCAGATCCGCTTGGGTTTTGAAGCCTTTGCAGCATCAAAAGCTACAATGCTTTACTTTATTCTCCTCTTTTTAAAAAGTTCCAGCAGATCTCACTTCAAGGCAAACTCACAAGCACGTGCACCCTCGTGAGCAAGGCACCGCCTACCTGACACCATTACAAAAGCTCGGCCATAGAAAATGGAATATTTGACCAAACAAGGCCATAAGCGACCTCACAGGTATTATTGAACCTAACCACTAAAAGGAAACAGTTGGGTTATCAGGAGCCTCCTAAATTAAAAACATAAGCCAGCAAAATTAGGTTATTTCGGGAATTTTAAAAGCAACTTGGCAGGAAGAGCGCCTATCATTATTGGCGCAAAATTTCCCTTGGTGGCCCTCATAGCAAACAAAACTCGGAAGTGACGTCTCCGGAATGCAAATGAATTAGATTCTAAACATCATGAAGAACCCCACAACTGTAGCCACAATACGAAATTCGCGGAGACCACATGCTTCTGCGAGGAAGGTAATAGTACGAAATTCACTACGGGCTCTTAAAAGGTTAATGGTCTTTGAGTAAATATGAGAATGAGGATGCCTAAACCCCCAGTTCCATCATAGAGGTTAAAGGCGGAGCCTAACAGTTTTTGCACCAAAAAGGTGGTCATTGGCTTAGAACTCTTAGTCTACGTTGGCACCTGAAGCAGACTTGAGGAGAGCCCTCAAAGGCCGTGCTATCATTAACCATAATACGTTTCCAGTTTCTTGTTATAGAAAACTTCTTCAATTTATTTGATATTCTACAAAGGGTACTGCTTGCCAATATAAGCACATTCCTATCTCGAAGCAGCATTTTTTTTTCCTCCCCAATAACAGTGACAAATATTTCTATCATTTGCAGAGACAGGCACTGCCCATGATACTAAGAAACAAGTGCCTAGGATCTAGTTTCCTTTCACCACAATCAATGGCTTGGAACCACCAAAGATTAATAACCAACAACTAGATGATAACACAACCATAGAAACTCTAATCTTGATCTCATTACAAGAATATTAACAAACCTGAACCAACAACAATCACACTAGCTGCAGATTACAAATTTAAACTGAGAAGTAGGGTAAAAAACGAGAGGGATCAAAGAAAAGACCAATAAGCTACCTATACAACAAACACACAACCACTGCCACTCAAACAAAAACTCCCAAAAGGTTAGCCCAACTTCAATATCTTCCTTTTTTTCTTTTTTGTTGATTTCTAAGCACAGGATGGCATCCAGTCTAAGTCAGAAGCACACACCGATTTCGTCCTTAGCTTGCTCATTTTTGACATTTTACTCTCTTTCTAAACCCCATTGAACACAGGGTCACCGGCATGCGAGTTATATCTTATAATCAATCACAAAAGAGTAAAAAAAAATAGGAGTGTAAAGGAACAACCAAAGAACATGCCCTATGCAGATTTACTCCTGCTTCTGCAAATGGGACTTCTTGCTATTGCGTGCTCCTTGTTAATCCTCCTCGTGCTATGTTTCTGCAAAAATGACAGCCTCTTAGCTTTTAACAGTATTGTATTTTCAATTAACTGAAATAATATGGTCTAGCATACAAAATTTTGTTTTGCAATCAGCTCAAAAGACCATAGTTGAAGCGCAGGCAAAATAGGACAGCACTAGAAAACCAAGCAAAAGACATGGTTTTTACAAGCCACACCCACATATGGCAATAATTCAGGTAAAATCTGTAGACCATTGGCCATACTTAAATTTCTTTGGAGAATCCCAATAATACTAGCAAAGTGAAAGCCCAAATAGTTATATACAAACTTTAAAACATACTTTATCACATACCACTATTAACCACCTAATGGATTCAGCACCTAACTTAAAAGCAGTCCATAACACATATACCTTCCTTACTAAATATATCCCCTCCCAAACTCACCAAGAACCAAGCAGGTTGAGGAAAGTTCACAGTTTGGTCAGATCCACATCTAACCAAACACAAAACTAATAACCAATGAGCCACTCCCATCTTAGCAAATGCTAAACTTCTATGGTTCTACCAACCTATACCTAACCCAGGATTCTAAACTAGTCACATGGATCTTTCTATCTATAAGACAAACTAAAGTAATTAAGCAAATCAACAAATAAAGGGAAGTGATACAAAACTATCTTTGTAAAGAGGACAGTAATAAGGTAACTCAGTTTCTAAATGCAAATGGCTATACCAACAATGTGATAAGAAAGCTTCAGTCCTTTCAACCAGGAATGATTCTCTACAACATTTTATGCCAGCAAGTATCTAGGCCTTTCACAAAGATGTGTGAAGCCTCTAATTTTAGGCCAGCACCTTTCAATGTTTCAGGAGCACATCTAACATATTTCTACTAACGCACTAGCTTATCATTTACTATGAAACTAGAAAATAACATTAGACAACTCCTTATTTAATAAATATGAAACATAATGGAAGCAACTTTACACTCAATATGAAAGTGATATGATAAAAAAAACTGAATTTCCTACTGCTGCTTTCTAAACTCTTGATTTCATCATCTTATGCTTATTTTTGAGTTTGTCTCTCTTTCCTTTAGTCTTTTGTGCTCATTGATAAGACAAATATTACAAAAAGCATCATGCAAAGGGCTTTGAACATTCCATTATAAACACAGAAGTACATAAAAAATTTAATAGCTACATTTCAGCAATAGGCAATAGCAGTACTGCACTCCATATATATGCAAATAAAAATAATAAACCACTTCTAACACTTAGCTGTTAGTTATTAAGAGCCTCCAATTTGTGTTGTGATTTCTAAAACACAATAACAGAATAACAGAGAGCATAAAACAATTTCGTCAAATTGTAGCCAACAAACTCTAGACCTCTAAAGCCTAAGTCCTCAACTTAAGGCAGCTATTCATCCTATCAGATTAGAAATTCAACACTCTATCTACAGGCAAAAGACAATCATAAAATGAGAAGATTCATAATTTTAATTTATTATTTGCTTTTATATTAATAAAAGAAATTTCAGTATGCTCAAAAAATCTTCTTACATTTACAAGTCACTGGTATAGTAATTTCACTAAGCACATGTACTCAATCACTTTATTTACTAGCTTCTATGTTACTAAAAAAAAATAAGCAAATCAAGGAATCCTTTCCCATTTACAAATCCCAGATATGGCACATATATTCAGCACATTTAATTGATCTACTCTTGCTATGCAACATCAATGCTTCTTCATTCTTATATATTATACACAGATTATATCATAAACCAATTTTATTTCCTTCTCATGAAAGTAAAAAAAAACAGAGCTTGCAAACATTCCAACCCCACTCTTGTGCACAACCTGCAAGTCCAAATATCTAATACATAAGGGAAGAAAAACACACATGGAAAACTGGATATGTGATAAATATTTTGTTTCTAATGCATCAATTTGATGGCCAAAAAAACAGTAGCCTATATTCTCTGGATGTTGTTTAGTTTTAAAGGGACAACCTTTCAATGTGATTCATTGAATAAAAGTAAGTCTTCAAACTTATCCCAACTATAACAAAGATTAATCTCTACAGACATTGATCATGGTCCTTAGTTATTCAATGCAGTATGTGCATGGAATTGAGCATTGGTCTAGCTTCCAAAGAAGATACACATAAGCCCCAGGTAACCTGGAAGTGTTAATAAGGATTTTTTATTTTTTTTTTTATGAGAAAGTACTAACAAGGAAATTGCAGTTTCTGACACAATATTAGAGAATAATTTGCTCAAAAAGTATGTAGTTTGAGTCACATAACTATTTCTTAACAAAAAGAGGAGAAAGAGATAGCTCCTCAAAATGGTGTCTTCAAGACTAAAATGAAATGCAATCATTTCATGGATAAAATAATGTTATTAGACCTCATGACTTCACCACAAACAAGCATCAATAAATAACTCCTACTAGTTGGACAATCTAGCAATATTTCATGATTATAAAATCTAGCAATATTTCATAATTATGTAGCACTGGCAATACACAATCTAGCAATACCTCATGATTATACAATCTAACTCCTACAAAAAAAAGGTGCCAATATCATGATGAACAAAAAGAGTGGCAGCAAATCAAATATCATTGCTATGATCTAACTAATGAAATAAAGCTTTTAGTAGTAGAACCTGGTCAAGAAACAGTAAGGTCATAAATACACCAAAGAGTATATTCCTTATCTACTGACATAAGCCATGCAAAAAATACTGAAATAAAAAAAGTACACTATCAACACATTCCTTTTCCAGGCTTATGCCAAAATATATAATTGTGATCATAGATCTTAAAAAGGAAGAATGAAAGATAAAAATGAGTAATATAAGTACCTCCCAGGAAGCAGCTGAGTGTTAGACACAGGTCCCTTGGAACTGCCAAATCTCTTGGCCCTATTTTCATGATCTTTCTCCACACGCATGGCAGCTACCTCCTTCTCCATGGCAGCAACTTCCCTTCTCATCTTCTTAGCCTCAACTTCCATTGCCTTGGTTAATGTATCTACCTTCTTAGCTAGCATCTGAAAAAGAATTACATCCAAATACATGAGCAAAAATATGAATTAAAGCATCATAAGACAGATGAGGACAAGAATACCAACCTCAATAGCATCATCCTTATCTTTGAGGCTTTGATCTTTTTCATGACCAGCTTTCCTCAAAGAAACGACCTCTTTTTGCAGCATATCATATAACACCCCTGGGACACTATCCTCTGTGTCCACTACTGGAAACTCATTAGGTTTTTCATCCGAATTTCCCTTCCATGCATCATGCACCTCAATATCCTTGGTTGCATCACAAGATTGGTTGAGTGCATAATTTGGCAGTGTTCCATTTAAGAGAACTTTGCCCCTGTCTAATGACCTTGTGCCACCATCAAATGATTTTGATGTCCCTTTAGCATGTCTCAACACCGAACTGCTGCCAGAGGACAGAGATGATCTCAACTGAGAAGTTGGTGTTCTCTTGGATAAAAAGCCATTGGGGATAAATTTGGAGATGTTATCAGCTCCACCCAGAGACTGGCGACGGGAAGGCCCATTGCTCACACTTCTTACCTCTGGTGTAGAACGATTGTTACTGTTTGAAGATCCTCTCAAACTCTCTTCAATAACTTTGAGCCGCAGGTGATATTTTTCCTGCACAGTACAATTCAAAAGTTCTATTTTCAAGAACCATGTGGAAAATATTGCAGAGCTTAGACATGTATATTCTGAAAAAACAAATTATTTACTTTCAATTGTGCTTCAGATTTTGCAGTTCTTTCCGTTATAGCAAGCTTGTCCCTGAGTTGCTGCATTTCCCCCTGTAACAAGAGGTTTTGGTAACAATTACAAACTGTGGAAACTACAAAAGCCAAACACACTCATGATCAAAGAAAAAGAAACAGTAAATAATAGCTCAAGTTTTGAAACAATAAGAACTTCAGAGTATTTACTTGCAAGAATCGCCGTTCCTCTAGCCATTGTTTTACGGGCATCACCTTGTCATTAGCATCTTTCCATTCATTTGCTACAACTACTGCCACCCTGTTTGCAGTTACCTTTGCACGGGCCAGCTCCCTGTCAAGGGTTTTTCTTTCCTCCTGAAGGTCCAAAAGAAAAGGAAAGACAACTCAACAATGATAGAACACATGGCATATGCCAACTAGATGCAAAAATATAAGCCTGAAATGACTTGCAATGTTCAATATTTATTGTTTAAACTATGGCACATTACATTCATCTCTTGAACTTTCCGTTGGTAATCTCTGACAGCATTTGCAGCTGCACCACCAGCCAGAACAGCCTCTTCAAGCTCCCTTACAGTTTGGGTTAGTTTTTCGACCTCTGCAACCTTTTGGCGATGCATCTTATCCAAAATTTTATTTTCTTCCTAGTATACAAAAGGATTTGACATATAAACTCATGCTAATTAAACAAAGGAAGATTACACAAAAAAAATCCAAAACAAAATAAAAGAAAAGATAATATGCCCCAAGTTCACATTGCATTGGAAAACAAAACAGCATGGGCAATCACAATACCTGGCAAATTTCTATTTGTTTCATCAGCTCTTGGTTCTTATTCTGAAGATCATCCACCATAGAGGCCTTTGCCAATGCAACCTGAACAGTCCTCTCAGCTTCAAGTAAAGCTGCTTCTTTTGATTTGGTAAGGCGATCTAGTGCTTTGTTGTCATCCTGCAGCTTTGCTATCTGAAAAGAACCAATACAGCCAAACAATCATATAACTACTATTTATCATCTATGAGGAGTTTTACTTTGAGAAAGAATCGTCATTAAAAGTTTAAAGGCCACATGCAATAACTACCTCCTGTCGAGCAAGCTTGAGCTCAGCCTCCAACGGTGCAAGAATCGCTTCAATGGGAGGCATATCGTCATCCTTCTGCGCAGCATGAACCCTTCTAAGAGTGGCTTCTGCTGCAAATTGAGCAGCCATGGAGGCCTTCTTTTCATCATTGATTTTCTTGATCTCGAGATTCTGCAAAAAACAATTGTTAGGACAAAACTGCAAAACACACACACACAAAACTTATAAAGACAAATGAAAGGGTTTCATGCAATACCTTGCTTTCTAGAAGAGATTCTGTTAACTTAAGCTTCTCCTCCACCTTTGACAGTTCTTCCGTAATCTAAGGTACAGTAGAAGAAAACAAGGGAAAACAGAATCAGTGCATGCTCTAAACACATAACATTCTAAAGATTTAGACAAATAAAAAGAAATAATTTCCAAAATAAGGTCAGCAGAGTTTCTCCTAGCAATATCCTAAAACTCCCCAGATCATAACAACATAAACTATAACACAGTTACACAACATAAGAAATGACCACGAATAGATCATGAAGCATTAAACATGGGATAATCTCATCACATGTTGAATCCATCTCCTTATTCCTACCCTATCTAAATAAAATTAGAAAATAAATATAGTCATCTACAAAGCAACAACTTCAACATAAATTTACAAAACTTCAGGAGCATTAATAACCAACCTGAAAAATTTTAACCTCCAGATATAGATAAATCTTAATCCTGCATTGAATTGACATTATCTTCTATGCTTTTGATACCTAGTATCAATACAATTTCTTATATCAAAATGAAATGCATATGCATATGCATAGAAAAAAAGAAAGATATTTTATCATTTAGTAGAAGTGTATAGGATTTACTTTTCCCAATAAGGCAATAATCAACCAGAGCCATAAGCAACACAGCTTGCTAAAATATAGTGAGTGGGATATGAAAACCCTAAGAGAAATAAACTGACCAACTATCGGTCCAGAGCTTATGCTTTGTAAGATTTCGTCACTATATGAAAATTAATCAAAATGCATTACTGTATAAAGCCACCAAAATATTTAATCCAATGACAATAATTGCACATTGAAATACCACATCCAAGATAAGATTAAAACTGAAAATTAGACATAACATATAGAGATAAACCGGTTAATAAATATGCCAAGTCATAAAGACCAGGAATTGATGGTGATGACGATGAAGTTAATTGAACAAATAGGAAAAAAAAAATGCAATATTTAGAATGAAAAAAGTAGAAGCGGATATTAGAAATGACCTCTTCGACGGCCTTTTCTCTAAGACGTTCCGAAAACCTTAAAGCCTTGATCTCCGCTTGTGCTTCCCCCAATTCTCGATCCTTATCTGCAAAATCAACGCAAGAATCAAGCACAACAAAAAGAGACAAGCTCATCGACCGGAAATACATCCGAATCCCCCCTAAAAACACCGGATCGAGCCGCATTCGCACCTCTGACTTCATTCTCCAACCGATTCAACTCAACTTTCACCGGATCCGACCCGTGCAAAAGGTTTATGAACTCATCCGCATCCAAGCTGGGGCGCACCGACGCCCTCCTCCTGGAACTCCCCTTCCCCTCCTTGAAGGATTGCGATACCGTCAGCGGAGGAGTGGATACCACATACACCGCCTCATTCGCCGGCGGCCGGCCACCATTGCCGCCGTTCTCGCTGTAGCTCAGCTCCGCCGGAGAAACACTCGCTATGTCGCCGGAAATCTCGGCCATGACGGATCTGGGAAGGTCCTTCACATCCGAGTCCACCGAAACCTCAAATTTCGGGATCGGAAAAGCTCTAGGGCTGCAAATCAAGGAGATTTCAGAGAGATAAAGTAGCGTGGAGAGAAAGAGTGAACTTGAAAATGCCTTTGTTCGGTTTCTCTCTCTACACTGTGATTTAAATCTGCGTTTCTCTCCCTATAATGTGGCTTAAATCTGTGCTTCTCTCTATAATGTGATTTAAATCCGTGTTTCTCTCTCCTGAGATTTTTGAGTCTCTCTCTCTAGAAATGAGAGAAAGAAAGAGATAGAGAGATTGTTTACTATATTAATTGATTGATTGTTAAAATAATACCACTCTGTTAGCAGAGACCACTACTCTCCGCAAGAGAGAAACAGTGTCTACTTATCTTAAAGGGCCTTTGCTCACCTCCGGTCTTCCACTCGCTTCCATGCATTTTTAATATTAAAAATAAAAAAATAAAATAAATCATTTTAATTTAATCCACCTGTCGTATTTATAATTCAAACCTATAATTAATTTTGATTAAATCAGTTATTTAATGTTATAACTATAAAATTAAATAATTTGGTGGGTAGATAAATCTATTATAAGATCATTTATTTAAAATTTGATTTCAAATTTATTATTCCAACTTTCAATGCATTTTCCACTTATGACTTATTTACAAGTGATTTTCGTGCTTTTAACCGTTTGGCTTTTATTACGAATCAATTATGTTTGCATAAAAATCAAAAAATGTATTTTAGTAGTAGATTTAATAATATATCATATAAGTATATAACAAACAAATAATTTTAAAATAAATATTTGATAGATATTAAAGCAGAAAGTTTTTTTGGGAGTCATACATATTTCCTAATGCGATGATATCATTTTTTATAAAAATGAAATATTACTTAAAATTATGTTTGGTTCTCGAAAAATATTAAATAAATAAATAAAAATATAAAAATATATATATATTTTTTGTCTTATCGAAAATATAAAAAAATTAAATATAATTAAAGCTAGTTAAAAACTTATATATTTTTAAATTATTTAATTTTTATATCGATTAATTAAAATAAGTAAAATGAAGTTGAAGTAAGAAATAAAAATAATTTATCAACTTTTGATTTATTTTTTATTTTTTTATTCTATTTTTCGTTTATATTTTCTTACCCTTACATTTTTTTCAAATTTTTCAGAAATCAAACATAAATATTTATCAAATAATTAGATAGATACTTTTTCTAAAAATAATTACATAATATCAAAAAATATTATGCAAATCATTTTATATATTTATATCAAAATACGAGGTGAATCTTCTTAAAAATGTTTCAAATAAAATCATTACGGATAAAAACACTAAGGTTAAGTTTGGTACTTAGAAAATTTGAAATAAATAAAATAGAAAAGAAAATTTGAATAAAAGAAAAAATAAAAAATATATTCAAAGTCTAAAATAAGTAAAATGGAGTTGAAGTAATAAATAAAAATAATTTATCACCTTTTGATTTATTTTTTGTTTTCTTTCATTCTATTTTTCGTTTATATTTTCTTACCCTTACATTTTTTTCAAATTTTTCAGAAATCAAACATAAATATTTATCAAATAATTAGGTAGATATTTTTTCTAAAAATAATTACATAATATCAAAAAATATTATGCAAATCATTTTATATATTTATATCAAAATATGAGGTGAATCTTCTTTAAAATGTTTCAAATAAAATCATTACGGATAAAAACACTAAGGTTAAGTTTGGTACTTAGAAAATTTGAAATAAATAAAATAGAGAAGAAAATTTGAATAAAATAAAAAATAAAAAATATATTCAAAGTCTAAAATAAGTAAAATGGAGTTGAAGTAATAAATAAAAATAATTTATCACCTTTTGATTTATTTTTTATTTTCTTTCATTCTATTTTTTGTTTATATTTTCTTACCCTTACATTTTTTTCAAATTTTTCATAAATTAAACATAAATATTTATCAAATAATTAGATAGATATTTTTTCTAAAAATAATTACATAATATCAAAAAATATTATGCAAATCATTTAATATATTTATAACAAAATATGAGGTGAATCTTCTTAAAAATGTTTCAAATAAAATCATTACGGATAAAAACACTAAGGTTAAGTTTGGTACTTATAAAATTTGAAATAAATAAAATAGAGAAGAAAAATTGAATAAAATAAAAAATAAAAAATATATTCAAAGTCTAAAATAAGTAAAATGGAGTTGAAGTAATAAATAAAAATAATTTATCACCTTTTGATTTATTTTTTATTTTCTTTCATTCTATTTTTTGTTTATATTTTCTTACCCTTACATTTTTTTCAAATTTTTCAGAAATCAAACATAAATATTTATCAAATAATTAGATAGATATTTTTTCTAAAAATAATTACATAATATCAAAAAATATTATGCAAATCATTCTATATATTTATATCAAAATATGAGGTGAATCTTCTTAAAAATGTTTCAAATAAAATCATTACGGATAAAAACACTAAGGTAAAGTTTTGTACTTAGAAAATTTGAAATAAATAAAATAGAGAGGAAAAATTGAATAAAAGAAAAAATAAAAAATATATTCAAAGTCAATAAATTATTTTTATATATTTTTTTCAAGTTTATTTTAATTATTTTATTTTATTATAAAGATAAAATGATTTTAAAATATATAAATTTGTAACAGATTCTAGTTATATTTTTTCTATAGTGAAACGGGAAAACAATTTTTTTAAGCATATTTTTTATGTTCTTTATACCTTTTGGGAACTAGATATAACTCAAACAAAATGCATTTTTATTAAAATCGTTGATAAACAATTTATAGTCTAAATTCCAATTTATTCTACTATTTATATTCTTAATCACATATGAGATATTACCACCAAGATATTGTTTTCATTCCCCTCTAAATTTTACTCTTTTAGAAAAAATAGAAATAAATTATTTTGTAATTATGTTTTGATATCTTTAGAAATATTAAATATGTTATGTAATATTTATATATGGTATGAAAAATAAAATAAAATGTTAAAAAGGAAGTTCAAAAAACATATGTAATTCGAAATATTATCGTAGTTAATAATTTTCTGTATGATTGAATTGTGGAGAAAGAAAAAAAAAAAAAAAGATATCATGTTGAATTTTATTTGTTTTTTATGATGTGTTTTTTTTGTATGTAAATAATTTTTTGTTTTTAAAAATATAAACCGGTTTTTTTATCTCACAACTAAATAGACTTTATATCTTATCACATATTCTATCATATGTTTTATTAAAAAAATGATAAAATATACTATTTCATTATCAACCAAATACGAGTTTTATAGAAAGTTTTTTTAGAAAATAATATTTAGATATAATAAAATATATTAGAATATGATATGCTGAGAAATTTTATCAAAAACATATATTATGTAACACAATTTACATTTAAATATTTCGCATTTTTTAAAATAACAAATATTGAATGCGTTTATTATTAAAAAAATTTATTGTTTGAAATTTATTCTATGATTTAAACTTAGTAAGTAATTTTTTACTTATCGTTAATAACATTTATAATTAAACTATTTATAAGATTTAAAATTCATAAACAAAAAAAAATTTGCATTATGTTATTATGTATACATCAATCATCATATATACATACACACACTAAATAGATATATTAGTATTGTTTTAGGTTTTACTATTCATATTGTTTTCAAATTAAAACTTTTACAGCATATTTGGTAACTATTTTAAAAAACAACTCTAAAAAATAGTTTTTAAAAATTGTTATATAATTTTTGTATAACAAAAGTTTGATTAAAAATCTAAAATATTATTAACTTGTTTTTAATATTTTTTAAAATAATTTTTATGTTTAATGTTTTATTTTTAATAATTCTATATATTCGCATAATTATTTTTTAAAACAACTCTTAAAAACAAGTCAAAATAAAAGAAAACAACTAAAAAATGTAATAATAAAAACACTTTGTTTTTTGTTTTTAAGATTATAAAATAAAAATTAGTTTTTTGTTATGAAAAAAAGAAAAGAAAATTATTTAGAAAAAATAGTTTCGAACAAGCCCTTAATTTGGTGTACTCCTTTTGTTTTGCAAAAGTAGTGATGTTAAAAAATTTGAGGAAAAAAATTGAAAGAAAAATAGATTAAAGGAATACGAGAGAAAAAAAAGTTTTGATGTGTTATTTCAATGGCTGAGTATGAAATTGTATAAAGGGAAACAATCATGGTATAAAATATATTTGGACTATATTTGGTCATCCAAAAATTTGTAGGAAAATGCTAAAAAAAATTAAATTTAGAGTAAATAAAATATTTTTGTATGTTACTTCAAATTTATTTACTTTTTTTTTATTTAAATATTAAATAATTTTAAAATATGTAATTCTTTATCACCTATTACTTATATCAATTACTGCGATAAAAAGTGAAATATATTTGACATCTAATTAATCTCTCATTTCATAGGTGGACATATAATCATTATTTTTCATTATAAATACTTAGCCCTAATATTCCCGTATCTACACTCTAAAAATTAACCATAATAATAAATCATAACATCAACACAAAATTTCCCACAAATAAAAATGTTCATGAGTTCTAGAAATCTCTAGAGTGAACAGGAACACAATAGAGAAGCTCTGCTGTTTTTGTCTAGTCTGCTATTTTAGGATAAGCAAGGTGCGCAGCGCGCACTCTGCTCGCTGTGGAAATACCGGAGCGCCTAATGTGCACGCTTGCTCAGTGTTGTTATTTATTTATTTTTAAATTAGAAAAATGTGTTTTCATGCTTTCATGCCCAAAAAAACTATAAAATAAAAATCTCATGTTATAAAATATTAAATTTAAATAATTATTTTAAAATAATTAAATATTTCATATATATATATATATATATATATATATATATATTTTATCAAATATTATTTTTAACAATTAAAATATTATCTTTTAATGATATAGATACCATATTTTATCATCTTATATATAATTTTTAATCTGTAAGTGTTGGTGTATGACTAAAAAGGAATGTCCGACTAGCTTCCAAAGCTTAAACGACGATTTCACCTACACACAACTTATGGTAGAGAGAGAACCCAATTAATAATTTATTTATTTATTTATTATTATTATTTTTAAAGAGTAGCGGTATACATTTTCTTGTAGTCATGGGTGCCTATTTTCTTATTGCTAAACTGTAACTTCTTGTTCGATGCCTTAATGGTGTATTTTATTGCGTTTAATTGCGTGTTATCATCTTTAATATCAATGATTACCAGCTCATAACCGTTGCCACGCCTTAATGAGCCTTAAAGACCAGTGTTTTAGTTTCGTAACAACTATGTCAATCAAAACACTTAATGTCTGTTGTAATTAATGTTTATTAGACGTATTAGGCGACATATTCAATACCTGAATGATTTTATATTTGTCTATAAACAAAACTATTGGTCCTGTATTATAAGGTTATGATTTAGACGACTCCAAATGATATATGGGAGTGTCCTATAATAAGTGCATGAAATTTGAATTATTTTAAAAGTATTTTTATTTTTATACGAGGTATGAAAACACTTTTTTGAAAATGGGTTTTTCAAGTGGTAATGGGAACTTCGAAGCACTCATCTTTAAAAATATAAACTAATTGGTTTTGGTAAGTGGAAAAAAAAAACTTTTTTTTAAATAACGCAATGGTTAAAGCTTTTGAATGTGATTTGAGATTATTGGATGTGGTTTAACTTTCGAGTGATGATTAGTAACGTTTTTTTATTCCACAAGTAATGTGTTGTTTCTCATTCATGGGGTAATTTTATTGTGGTCAAATGGATTAATTCTCAAGTTATGCCTCTTTCTTTGGTTTCTTAAATTAGTTTTGGTTGTTGTTGTGTTTTCTTTTATACTATACATGATTCATAGAAAATTTGAGGAAAAACGTGAGGGAAGAAAAATATAAATAAAAAATAGATTAAAATTTAGTAAATTATTTTTATTTGTTATTTCAAACTTACTTTATTTATTTTAACTCATCAATTTAAAGATTAAATAATTTTAAAATGTATAAATTTATAACAAATGTTAATTATATTTGATTTTTTTTATATTTTTTTATAATATAACTAATAAAAAAATAAAATTTTATTTAAAGTTTTTTTTTCTTTTCTTAGTATTGTACGAGATATAAATATAAAAACAATCACAAAATAAATGACTTTTTAAGAGTTAAATCATAAACAACAAGTATGAAAATAAAAATAAAGTTTTATTTGAGAAGTGTTTCAAAAACAATTATGAAGATTAAGTTTTAAGAATAGTTTTTGAAAACTCTTTTATGATATTCCTTTTTATATTTTGTAAAATAAAAGTTTGTTTCAAAACTTGAAATGTTTTTAGTTTATTTTTTTTTTTATGGTTTTTAAAAATAACTTTTATATATAATATTTTATTTTTAATCATTATTTATATTTGTATAATTATTTTTTTAAAACCATTATTTAAAAAAAGTTAGCAAATGTTATTTGAAAACATCATATTTTTTTAAGAACATAAAATTAGACTATATTTGAGGAGTGTTTTTTAAAACAAATTTTAAAATTAGTTTTTAAAAACTATTTTTTGATTTTCTATAGATTAAAAATCTGTTTAGAAACTTAAAATGTTTTTGACATATTTTTTATACTTTTTAAATATAATTTTAAAATATATAATATTTTATTTTTAATCATTCTCCATATATATATATATAATTATTTTTTAAAAGGATTTTTAGAAAACAAGTGAAAATAGTTAAAAGATGTTTTAAAAAAACATTGTGTTTTATGTTTTTAATAATAGAAAATAGTAAAAACACATGTTTTTTATTTTAAAAGATAGAAAACAAAAAATAGTTTTTTAGTTCTTAAATATGTTTTTCTATTTTTTAAAATAAATAATTGTTTTAAAAATATGAACAAAGTCTCCAATTTTATTATTTGATTTATCATAAAAATAAGAAAATAAACATAATACAACTATTTAAAATTTTATATATGTTTTTATATCATTTCCCCCTTTGGGTGGAAGACAAAAGGATATAGTAAATAAAACAAATTTCCATATTCAAAATTTTAAATAAAATTTTATTAATCTAATTTTAAAATTAATTTCAAAATCGACTTTTAAAAATTATATTGGAAGAGTTGTCACACACTCCTTAATCTCAAACTGTTTCTTGTCATCTTTATTCCGTGTTTGGGTGGGTAACCAAATTTAAAGAATTTCTAAATAAAATCAGAATTAGGGTCCAAACTTTCGTGTACAAAACAGACATGTTGCAGAATAGGAAGAAAAACCCAAATGAAGTGGTTGGCGTACCCAGTGTGTATGAGAGTATATACTATATACAGAGATGGGGTCCATGGGGATATAGACTACTGCTTTTGCTTTACACGGATCCTGAAGAAACGACACCAACCCAAGCCTAACCCGCCTCCACCTTCCCATGTTGCCATCAAAGACAGTTAGAACAGGGTCCCTATCCAAACCCACGTCGCCTTCATCCTGCTTAATGATGAATAATGCAGTTTTGGCTCACCCGAAGCCTGATTTAGAGACTCAGCGTCCGGACAGCAAATAAGATCATACTCACACTTCATAGAGAATCGGTTGCATTTCTCTCAAAAATATTTCTCATTACTTACCAAGACACCAAATGGGGTTGGTTTAACCCAAACAAAGGTTAGGGTATCAAATGCTCTCTCCGGTTTCATTTATTTGTATAAATAACAATTCCTTCCAAAGTTGAGTTTCATATTTATTTTCATAGTGGGTGGAAAGCGCATAGGTTTGAAGCGTGCAAGGACAACACTGAAGAAGGATTATGGGCTTTTATTATTGCACAGAAGTCATGACAAGGTATAAGACAACAAATGTTTAGGTAAAATTCACAAATTACAGCATGAAGCCAGCGTGTTAGCATCGAGGATGTGGCCTCGGAAAGCTTCAAACCGATGTTTGCCAGCCAAACAGCGAAATTGATTGATTGCGAATTTGAGAATAGGGTTGTCACTGCAGCAAACTGACCTCTGGTATGGTCCCCTTGACAAACCTTGTGCAACACTGCAAACACAATGGGCAGAAGAATTAAAAAAAGGAGAAAGGGGGAAAATAGAAAGAAAAGGCTGCAGTTTTGGGCTTTTGGTAGTATTGCTATCCCTTCACGATTCAACATGGGTTGCCAGCAAATATGTGAGATAAAGAGGGGCGGGATCAGGGGAGGTTCCAAGGTTACGCAAAGTCCTGATATTATGGGCTTAAACAAAAAATTTAAATGTGAGGAACAGGGCTGTGTTCCCCCAACAACCTCGACTGTGCCTTTTTCTCCTGTTTCCAATTTAAAACATCCCCACATTCATGCTTTCACTCCATGCTGGGTCTTCAACGGAGAAATGATGTTGACACTTTACCCAATTCTCCTGTGGGGTCTGTGAAGATCAAAGTGGAAACCCACTCCTCCTTTCTCCTTCTTCTTCTTCTTTCTTCTTTCTTCTTTCTTATTCAGTGCGAGGACTCTCATATTTTGCTTCAGATCAGAAGCGAGAAGTCATTGTTGATGCCATCGCAGACTTCTTTTATTATGTTATTCTTACACAAAGAATGGATTGGGTTGATTATTTAAAATATCACCCACTTGTTATCTTTGATAGAGCCTTGAAAAGGTAGCGAGAATTTGATGGTTTCGAGTTCATTGAATGAAATGACTACTTTCAGTTCTAACAAGTCACGACCCCTCTCTTAAAAATGGGCCATGGGTTCCGATGTTCTCCATTCTCTGGATGAATGTATCATGTGGGCCGTGCAGGTGGGCTGTGGGCTCAATTTTATTTAATGACAAAAAAATATCTTGGGGACATGGAGGGGAATCAAATTGCATGAAGGCCCCCACTGTATGGGGTAGACGCAGAGGGGCTTTTTGGCACTCCAACAACAATTTACAAATACTATTTGATAGCCTTGGTGAATCTGTTACATATTTTTTATCATTCTGGCTTTAATCTCTTTCACATACCAGGAATATTAAAAGAAAAATAACGGTGTATAAATAATAATAGTAATAATAATAATAAAAAGAGAAGAACGGAGTCAAAAGAAAAGCGCGCCAAAAAGTTAGGGTTTCGGTTGCAGAGAACAGAAGAGAAGCAAATGGCCATAGAATGTCTGGTTCTAGGTATGTATATCATCTCTATCATTGTCTTTCGTTTTTTCTATCTCTATCTAAGATCTGTTCTGGCACGGTCAGGCGCAGGGCAAGAGGTGGGGAAGAGCTGTGCAGTGGTGACCATCAATGGCAAGAGAATCATGTTCGATTGCGGCATGCACATGGGCTATCTCGACCACAGACGCTTTCCCGATTTCTCTCTCATTTCTAAATCCGCTGATTTCAACACTGCTATCGACTGTATCGTCATTACTCACTTGTAAGTTTTCAATTACAGTTACTTGTGTTTCTCAATATTCTATAATTGTTTTTTTTTTCTTTTTTCCAGTATAGTGTTTATGTTAATTTCAATTGTGCAGTCACTTGGATCATGTTGGGGCTCTTCCTTACTTCACGGAAGTTTGTGGGTATAGCGGACCCATTTACATGACGGTAATGTAGCTTTAAGTGATTTGAAAAATGTTAGTTTCGTGTTTGGATGTTACTTTGCAATTGCCAATTATTTTTGGTACTGTTTGTTTTTTATTTTTACTTCAATTCTTTTTGTCTTGTACATCTTGAATTGTAGCTGGGTTGATTGAATTTTGCGCTTGGACTATCAATTTTGTGCTATCATTGGAAATTTATACATTGGGTTCTTTCTGTTTACAGTATCCAACAAAGGCATTGTCTCCTTTGATGTTGGAAGATTATAGGAAAGTAATGGTGGACCGAAGGGGAGAGCAAGAACTGTTCAGTAATGATGACATCATGAAGTGTATGAAGAAAGGTATATGGTTCCCCTCCTCATACCACAACACCATTTTTGGGGTTGAATTGGTGAATCCTATGATTTTGGTCATATATTAAATATTTTGATTGATCAAATCATTTGCAAATTCCATATTAATTTCACTTGTGAGCTTTGAGATTGAATTTTTGAATTTTTGATAATGGGAATCATTTGAAAGTTATATGTTAATTTCACTCGTTTGTTTGTCTCAGTTCTTATTTGTTCTATTCGTCTTCCTGTCAAGCTATTTTTTTGGTTTCTATATTGCAGTTATAGCAGTGGACCTGAAGCAGACTGTGCAGGTTGATAAGGATCTTCAGATCCGTGCCTACTATGCAGGACATGTAAGGTTTTTGAACTTCACCTCTACTACATTTCCTACGTTAGCAGCCATGTTTGGATAATTAGTGATAAACTTTTTAGGTTTAACACCCTTCTTTGCCAAGTTTTCCCACTTCTAGGATTTGGAATCATCCTTATTTTAAGATTTTGTTGCTTAACAGATGTGAAAATTCTTTTTCATTGTCCTGCTCTCTGGGCCTGTTACTTCCATGGATTTCATAGTGGCTACTGCTTAAACTTTGAGATTTGGCTAAATTTGCTGTCTTCAAGTGGCCGTTTTGTTTACTATTATCATCTTTTCTTGGCTGCTACTTTTTTTGAGCAATGAGGATATGAGGCTTCATGATTAATTATCAGAACCAATTTCTATTATTTCAGTCATAAATTGCTCTTTCATATGGAGCTTATAGAAGAATCTGTTTCATATAGAACCATTGATTTCTCTTAGTTGGTAGCAGAAGTTCTTCAACATGCTCTTTCTTGATGTTCCCTATTATTAAGTCAATTTTGGTTTCCAACAATTATTTTGAGAATGCTGTCAATATTCTTTTGTCCTCACTCACTCTTGTGCACATGTCTCCATTTGCCGTAGGTTCAAAACTTTGGTCTTTATCCTTTTCAGGTTTATTCTCAGTAAAGTTTTTTTTCTTGACCTTGTCTAATTTACCCAATCCAATCCCATTCTTTCTAGCCAAATTTTTATGGAAATCAAAATCCCCATTAAAGGTCAAGGTATTTGCTTGGTTAGTAGCACACAAGAAGGTAAACACCTATGACACACTATAGTTTAGAAGGCCATTTGAGTTTCTTAGTCCTCATTGGTGCATCTTATGCATGGGAATTGGAGAATTGGTTAACCATCTCTTTCTACATTGCCTGTTACATTGAGACTTTGACACAAGATTTTTAGTCTGGCCAAGATGGATTGGGTTCTACTAGGGAGTATATGTGACATGATGACCATCTTGCTTAGAGGTTTGGGGAATTCCATCAAAGGCTAACTCTTTGACAAATTGCTTGCAACTCTGCTTTGTTGTGTGGTAAGAGAGAAATGCTAGGATATTTGAGGAAAAGTGAAGAATGAAAGAGATGTTGTGAGATCTACTTCACTTATATTTCTCCTTATAGGCCTCTTGTACCATCACCTTTAGAGGCGTTCCACTCAATGTTATTCAACTTAGTTGGCTTTTAGTTTGTAATTCAAAGAGGGTGGATAACAATGAGAAGAGTTGAGTTCGGTTTTGAGGAGATTTTATCTTTGTGTATCCTTAAGCAGCCTATGCCTTCGTGTACAGTTCTCCTTGTATACTGGATGTGTTTAGTCTTACTTTGTTCAATATTTTGTATTTTGTGGGGAGGACTTTTCATCATTCTCTTGTATCTTTTTCATTAGTCAACATATTTTTTGTTTCTGATAAAAAAAATGAAATTGTAAGTCCATCTTGTATGGGTAATCTTTGAGTGCTTATTATTACTATTTTTGTTTAAGGTTCTTGGGGCTGCAATGTTTTATGCAAAGGTTGGAGATGCTGCTATGGTGTATACAGGGGATTATAATATGACACCAGATAGGCATCTTGGAGCTGCTCAAATTGATCGATTACAGTTGGACCTTCTTATAACAGAGTAAGGAATATATGCATGTTATCAAATATCTGGTATTTTTGCTCGTGTATGACATATATGCAAATGCATAGAGAAAAAAAGAAGTGAATTTGGAACATTAAGATTTCTGTTCATAATTGTCTGTCCTTTCAAATGTTTGTTCCTTTTCCCAAAAATGCATTGCTAATCCTTTTATTTTTATTTTTTTTAACCCTTGTTGCATTTAGATCCAAGTTATGTTTAGGCCTTGTTGGATTGACTTTTAAGGAGCTAAAAACTCGTTTTTAATCTTAATGCGAGCTTTTATATATGTTTAGGTAATTTATTTGGCGGGAGGATTTCTCATCCTTCTTCTTGTACTTCTTTTTATCTATCAATATATCTCTGTGTCATTTCCAATCAAAAAATATATGTTTGGGTAATTTTATTAAAGAATTATGACTTAAAAAAGTTTAATATGTAGTTAGGAAAATGTTGCTTCTCATAGAAGTCCTATTTTACCTTTTTTTTATATAATAAACTAAATAAATAAAGAAATAAAGATTTAGGCAGAAAACTCTTTAATGTTTATTGAAATTCAAAATGCCAGTATTGCCTTTGAAAATATAGTTTTGACTTGGGCTTCAGCTTCTAGCTAGTGGCAAAAACAAAAAGCTATACTAAACAAGGCTTAGTTGCTCTACTCCTTATGCCTTAATCTAGTTTTAGTTGTAAAATAACGCATTTTATTTGTATGTTTTGCTTATTCCTTTATCTGCCATTTGTTTTTCTGTTTCATCTTCCACCACTTTTGATCTCATTTTTGTCAAACTTACACATCACAAACATCTCTTACAATCTCAGGTCTACATTATTCATTGTCATCTTCATTTTAGTTGTTAACTGAGATGTTTGATTTACTAGTAGTTGACCCAACAGCATCCTGCTTTGGATTTAGAAGCTTGAAATCATTTCTAATGTTAGTTGAATTAACTCAGTGACTTATGCCTGATATATATATATATATATATAAAGTTTTTATTTTATTTTGAATCATGTTTTGAGACCTATAAAATCTTCACTTTGGTAAGTGCCATATTACCATCTGTTCTTCTCTTCTCTTGGATCTTCATCTCTCTGTTCTTTATTTTGTAGAGCTGATTAATGGTTATTCATTAAAATGCTTAAGTTCTGTATTGCTATCTGTTTTTTCTGTAATTTCAATTCTGAAATCTTGAAACCCATAAAATCTTCATCTTAGAAAGCTATTTACTTAATCCAGTGATTATTTAGACAGGTTTTTTGGGAAAGAAATTAATGATCTTCTCCATACAATTTTTTTTCCTTCCAGGTCAACATATGCAACCACTGTTCGTGATTCAAAGTATGCTCGTGAGAGGGAATTTCTTAAAGCAGTAAGGAGACATCACTACTATCAAATTAGCAGATACTGCATTTCTTTTGTTGACTTACTTTTTTTCCATCATTAGTTCATAACCAGCTCTAGTTGTCTTATCTCTCAATTTCTCATCAATATTTCGGTTGCTTTCTCAACTCCCTATCAATAGTGATCCCTCTATGAGCAACTTATTATTTTTAAATTCTAATATGATATGAGTCACCCAAGCAGTTGTTTCCCGTAAAAACAATTCTTGTGGGGATCCAAAATGGTACAACTTGAGTGGTTATGATAATCATTTTTGGGTTAATTGTGTAAACCCAATGGTCTTCTAAATAAATTCGTATATCATTGCATAATGCTCTTTGTCCTGAATGTTCTAAGTTTCCAAGAAATACCCAATCCTCTATACAAAGAAGGATAAAAAAGACAGATGGGTGCATACTTGTCAAAAAAGTCAAATCTAACAACAATTCATGGAGGTATAAAATCTCCTACAAAAGAAACCATATGTATAGCTCCACTTTTTGCTAACGCCTCAACGACATTATTGCCTAAGCAAGAGGAGTCTAAGAAAAGGAACATCCTTAAGAAATGTCAATAATCTAGTGCAGCCACCTATCAAACTTCCATGATCCTCTTTCTTTCTTAGTCACCCATGATATGATAACAACAAAATTGCCTTCTACTAGAAAATTAGAAAAACCCAAAGCTTTTGCCTGTAACAACCCTTATAGAAAGGCTAGAATTTTTGTCTCAATGGTTAAACCCTGACTTGTAGGTTTAGAGAATGCTTTTAACACTCTACCACAATGATCTGTAATCAACTCTCCAATCCCTAACTGCCATGGGTTGCCTAAAGAACATCCATCAAAATTTAGCTTAGTAAAACCTACCAATGGTGGTAGCCATTTACAAGGTGACTCTTTAGTCAATCTTGTGGTTCTACAAACTAGGTTCTAATCTAGCAGAATAAGGCTTAGAGAGATGCCTGCAAAAGCCTCATTGGTAGAAGCTTTAAAGATTAAGGAGTCACTATATAATTTTTTTTTTGTATTAAAACTTTAAAATTAGAGAATGGACTTAATGGAGTATTATTGAGGTGTTTCTGAGCTAGAGAACAAAAAATTTCATGTCCTGTTCTACTGCCAGTCCCTCTTTCCCATTTAATGATGATTTTTGTTTGATATATACACATCTATGTTCTGTTATACTAACTTTCAAAGTGTTACTACCGTGAGGATGGTGTTTTCAACCATATGAAGCTTTTTCTAGAAGTATTTTGTTACTGTAATCATTTGCCTTGTTTCTTAGTTCAAGATATCCTTTTTATTGTTCTCATCTAATAATTGTAGGTTCACAAATGTGTAGCTGATGGAGGAAAAGTGCTAATTCCTACATTTGCTCTTGGAAGAGCTCAGGTGTTTTCACCAACTTAGTTGTTAGCTTTACTTTGTAGGGATATGATTTGTTATCGTATGTAGTTTTAATTGTATGATTTGGTTTTAGATGGAATTATTACCTACTTTAGAGAATTAGACTTGTTTATTCATGCTAAATATGTTTCTAATTTCTAGTTTTGCTTCATAGTTTCTTGTCAATGGTTTTTTTTTTCATCCTTTATTTTCTTTCTTTTTTGAAGGTTCCCTCACGTAATAGCTTCTCTTGTAATTTTTTCTTCTTTCAATCAAAGTTTCATTTCTTATATAAAACAGCAAGTACTCAATGCATTGCTGTTTTTTTTCTTTTAATAACAAAATAGCTTTTTGTGGTTTGCAAGTTAGTTTACATGGTGTTTTACTTCATTATATCTCCTATAAAAGCAACACTTGCATTGCACCTTTTTTTTTCTTTTTTAAATTCTTATTTTTGCTTTTTTTTTTTCAATAAATTACAAAAATTACTCCTGTATTTTTACCTACCTCCGAATTTGGCCTCTAAACTTTTATTGAAGCAATGCCAAGTCCAAACTATACCTAAATGTCAAATAGACCTTTTTGTTAATATTTTCCATTAAAATAGATGGACAAACCCTTGTGACAAGCGTGCGAATAAATTGGATATATCCAAGCATTCCATATAAAAACTCATCCCAATGGCTATATGCTTGTCACATGGATTTCTCCATCATTTTTCTTACAGAAAATGTTAATAGAAAGGCTTTGAGCATAATTTAGGGTTGACATTGCTGTAGAAAAGGTTTCATGGGCTAAATTGAGACATGGTCAAAGTATAGGGGTAATTTTTGTAATTTACCCTTATCTTATATATATATATTTTGTCTCAAAAGCTAATACTTTATTGTCTTCTTTCTAAATTTCCTTGTCCTGTGTGCTATTGTCTTTTCTTTCAATATTTTACCCTTTGATGTGTATTAAAAACTGAGAAAGGCAAATATGAAACACCCTATAGGTTCCTTAGAGTTGAAAGTTTTGGATGTTGAGTATTTGCTATCTTGGTTTTGTTGAGGAAGTGAAAAAGGAAAGTTCTTTCTTTTAACACTATCCTTCAAGTTGGAGTAGGAATACAAAGAATGGTCAATATGTTTGAGAATGACAAAATGGAATGAACTGGTGGTCCAACCTTAGTGTGATCAAAATATGGGGTCCAAAATTTTAACTAGATGCTTCCTGTTCCTGATATGGTTGCAGAACTTAGTTATGGTGCCTAATTATGACCTGTTGAGATTAAGAAAAAGATAAAGAACTCAATTTAGTGGAATTGAGGTTATAAGGAGGAAATGGGGGCCTTGTGGCATAAAGTGATCAATGGTAAATATGGGGATGATGTGGGAGGGTGGTGATCTTGCGAAGTAAGCGAAGAGGATGAGGTTGGATTATGGAAAACCATCCGAAAGGGTTGGGACATTTTAGGTAGTAGAGTTGCTTTTTCAATGGGTAATGGGAGGAAAGTGAGATTTTGGTTGAATAAGTGGTGTGGAGATGAACCACTTAGGGTATCTTTTCCTTTTTTATTTGCAATTGCCATCTCTAAGGATGCTTGGGTGGAGGAGGTTTCGTGTGCTTCTTCTGATGGGGGTTGTTGGGCACCCTGTTTTTCTAAGTGACTCAATGATTGGGAGATGGATATAGTGGAGTGCTTTCCCTTGAGGTTGCAAGGGTGGAGGGTGTGCAAGGATGAGGAGGATAAGTTGGTGTGGATAGGGGCGAAGAATGGAAATTTTTTTGTTAAAGACTTGTACAAAGAGTTGGAGTCGAGAAGACAATTGAATTTTCCTTCAAACATCATTTGGAATTCTTGGGTTCCGCCCAAGGTGGGTGTCTTCGCATGGGAGGCCACTTGGAACAAAGTTTTAACTTTGGATCACATCCAGAGGAAAGGGTGGGTTGTGGTGAATAGATGTTTTCTTTGTTGTAAAAGGATGGGGATTTCTCGGTGAAATCTTTGTATAGGACCATGCAGCTGGGGTCTCTTGCTTTTTTCCCTTCAAAAATTATATGGAACTCTTGTGTGCAGCCCAAATTGAGCTTTTTTGCGTGGGAGGCTTCTTGGGGGAGAGTTCTAACCTTGGATCGCTTGCAAAAGAGAGGTTGGGTTATGACAAATAGATGTTTTCTTTGCCATAAGAGTGAGGAGACAATTGACCACCTTCTTATCCATTGTGAAAAAACAAGGAAGTATGGATGGTGTTCCTTTCCTTTTTGGTGTTTCGTGGGTTTTTCCCCGTTCGGTCAAGGAAACCCTTTTAGGATGGAGGGGTTTCTTTTGTGGGAAAGAAAAGGAGGTGGCGTGGCAATTGGGACCGTTATGCTTGTTTTGGGTTATTTGGAAGGCTAGAAATTCAATTGCATTTGAGGATTGTGGGTTGTCCGTTCAAAGGCTGAAAGTATCTTTTGTGTATTTTTTGTAGTCAGAAACCAAATTGTGGATAAAAGATGGTCCTTCGACCTTAATAGAATTTATAAGTGGGTGTGTATGCGTTAAGGGAGAGGTTTTTTTGTTTTGCCTTGTCCTTTGATGTTTGGCCCCTTTTGTAAGGGGGTAAGTCCCTTTATACTGTAATTCGGTGGGTCGCTTCTTTAGCGCCTCTTTGCAATACAATCTTATGCTTATTGATAAAAAAAAAAAAAAATGTTTTCTTTGTTGTAAAGAGGAGGAATTGGTTGATCACATTCTCCTCCATTACGACAAGACAAGGGCGGTTTGGCACTCTTATTTTCGCTTTTTGGTGTCTTGGGTCCTATTCTCTTCAGTGAGGGGTGCTTACAAGTTGACACGAGTCTTTTGTGGGTAGAAAAAGGAGAAATGTGTGGAGAGCTGCCCCCTTGTGCCTTTTTTGGACAATTTGGAAGGAAAGGAAAAGGAGGGTGTTAAAAAACAAGGAGCATTCTATTCATATGATTAAACTTAATTTTTTTGTAATCTTTGGATGCGATCCCAATTGTTTATGGCCCTTGGCCCTTCTTCGATTGTAGATTTTGTGGATCAAATAGGGTCTTGTTGAGGGGTGCTGTTTTTTGTTGTCTTTCTTTGTTTTCTGGTGGCATTTTAGTATGCTCCCGTTGTATACTCCCTATATACTTTGGAGCGCTTCTCTTTTTAATATACTCTTTATTACTTATCAAAAAAAAAAAAAAAACCTCATATTGGGTGAGATTTTAAATATGATAGGCTAACAACCTACTCCTTCCCCTCCCTCATATCCGTTTATATAATGTAATATCATTGTTTACCCATCAATTATTATACATGGAGTTACATAGAAATGGCAAGTGTTGGTGTATGTCTTAATGGTAGATTTGTTTGCTCCAGATCTTAGACATGGGGACATGGCTAAATAATGTAATTTTCTTTTTCTCTTGTTCTATCCTCTAGGCTAAATTGATGTGTTTATTTAAGATTGAATGTCCAATATGATCTAAACTTACTTATAATGAAATGGAAATTTGTTCTTTTTATTTGTTGAACATATTTGGTGGATAAATATCTTACTAATAGGCATGGATAGACACACATATCCTACACCTAGACTCTTTTATGTCATGTTCAATACAGGTACTTAATGTACTTTGAAGTTTCCATAAGATGGAGCACATTAGTAGAAGGGAAAAGTGTGTTTTCATACACTCATTTGAAAAAAACCACAAAAATAATGACCTAAGTTTATAAAATCTAAACTTCATACATCAATCTAAAAATGATTAGGATTTTGTGTACTTTTCGGTCAAAGGTAGTACCTTTTATCATTCAGGTACTACCTTTTAATGATATAGGTACTACTTTGACCATTCTGGGTATAACCTTTGATTGGTGAGTGCATGAAACTTGAATTATTTTTAGAGGGTCTCTATTTTGTGTTTTTTCTTTCAAATGAGTGTGTGGAAACATACTTTTCCCTTTATAAAATATGCCTTACTAATCTTATATGCACATGTGAATTTGATAATATTATGAACTAAATTTGGAATGATTTTTAGTACTATAGAATGGTTATGTTATCTTTTATTGACTATCTTATCTTATCAACTAGGAACTTTGTATACTGTTGGACAATTATTGGGAGCGCATGAATCTAAAGGTTCCAATTTACTTTTCGGCAGGTGTATGATATTTACATGTTCCTTCCTTGATTGATTTTAATTCTTGGTTCTTAATTAATATTCTAAGACATCAAATGTTAAGTTTTTTAGGGGCATAAAAATCTTGTTTGACAACTTTTTACTTGTAGCACATATGGCCTTTTTTCTTTTATTTTTTTTATTAGAAATAAAAGATGTATTTATTATAGTTAAAAATAACATGAGAAGGATGGGGAATCCTTCCCACAATTACAAAAGTTTGATCGAAATATGATTGAACTCCTCCACTATACAAGGAGTCTATACAAAAAGTTTAGACTACAACACAATATACAAAGATGTCATCTTCTAAAGTCCTAACTAAGGTCCCCTCAATGATGCCCAAACCCTTTTGATTTATACACCGAATGCCAATTAAGTTGAATAACACTAAGAAGAATGTGTAAAAGAAGAAGAGTGGGAAGGTAAATAGAATAAATTTCTTCCTTGATTTCAATATGTACATCTCCACATATTTATATAAATATTCCTAAACAACAAAAAAATGGAAACTTTCATAATCTAATTCTATCAAATCCCCTTGATTACGATATTTCTGATTCTCTCCTTAATTACAAAAATACACAGTTATAATATTTCCTAATTACATTCTTCCACACTCTCCCTCAAACCGGTGAATAGATGTTTTTCATTCCCAACTTGGATATACTTGCTTGAAACGCTGTACTATGTAAACCTTTGGTGAGTATATCTGCAAGTTGGTGGTCTCAGTAGATACATAAGGGGTGCAAATCAACCCACTATCTAGTTTTTCTTTAATAAAATGTCTGTCTATCTCTATGTGCTTCGTTTGATCATGTTGCATTGGATTGTGTGCAATATTGATTGCAGATTTGTTGTTGTAGTAAAGTCTCATTGGGCCATCCTATTGAATCTTCAAATCTTCCAAAATGATCTTCAACCACAGTAGTTCACACACTCCTTGAGCCATTATGCAAAATTTTGATTTGTTCTGGACTTCGCCACCAAACTCTGTTTCTTACTTCTCCATGTTACCATATTCCCACCAAGAAAGGTGTAATATCCTATGGTTGATCTTCTGTCAACCATAAATCCAACATAATTTGTATTTGTGTATGCTTCAAGTACTAGTCTTGAGTTTCATTCAAATAATATGCCCTTCTTGGAGATCCCTTAAGGTACTATAACACTTGGTTAGTGGCTTGTAGATGAAGCTCTTTTGGATTGTGCATAAACTGGCTAATCAGACTCACAACATATGCCATATTTGGTCTTATGTGAGAGAGATAAATGAGTCTTCCTACCAGATATTGATACATCTCTTTATCTACCGTAGCATCTTCCTCAGCTTCTCCAAGCTTATGATTAGGATCTATTGGTGTACTTGTTGGTTTACATGCTAACTTTCTTGTTTCCTTGAGAAGGTTCGTTACATATTTTTGTTGAAAAATAAAAATTTCCCGCTTAAAATGTGCAACTTCGATTCTTAGGAAGTATTTCAACCTTCTTAACTTTTTAATTTCAAACTCTCTGGTCAACCATTGCCTGAAAATTTGTCTTTTCTTTTTATCATTTCCTTTCATAATGATGTTGTCTACATATACCAGAAGAGTTGTAACTTCCCCTGAATCTGAATGTTTGATGAATAATGTATGGTTTCTCGGACTTTGTTTGTATCCCATGTTTTTCATCACTTTGGCAAACCTTCCAAACTATGCCTTTGGAGACTATTTTAGCCCATATAGAGTTTTTTTTTTTTAGAGTTTACATACCTTTTTAGTTGCTATGTCACTTCCAAATCTCGGAAGAACTTCCATATAAATATCTTCTTCCAAGTCTCCATGCAGAAATGCATTTTTGACGTTAAACTTTTGTAGATCCCAATTATAGTTTGCTGCCAATGATAACAAAACTTTGACTGTGTTCATCTTGGTAACCAGAGCAAATGTCTGTGGATAATTCATGTCATATGTTTGAGTATATCCTTTAACCACCAATCTCGTCTTATACCTTTCTAATGTCCCATTTGCTTTATACGCTATATGTCTAGTCTTTTTCCATGCAAGCAAATCTACCAACTCCCAAATTTATTTTCTCTAAGGCCTTCATTTCTACATTCATGACTTGTCTTCAATTTTAATTAGATAAAGCTTCAGATAGAGTGGTAGGAATATGAATATTGTTCAAACTTGTAAGAAAACTCTTAAGGGATGGAGACAACTTTTGGAATTACACAACATGAGAAAGTGGATACAATGGATGTTTAGTACATTTCCTTGTTCCCTTCCTGATGACAATAGGAAGGTTTTGATTTATGAGTTTTTTTAGATTGAAATTCTAACTTAGTTTGTAAGGGAGGATGAGAGATTGTTACCTCATTTCCAAAAGTCGGTTCGGATCCTTGGACTTGTATAAGTCGAGGAAATGTAGCTTTCTTCCTTGAGTACACTTTGCCAGTCATTCGATTCTTAGGAGCAGTCTTGATAGGTGATGACTCAGGTTCAAAGATAGGCTCAATGGGTGTCGACTTAAGTTCAGAGAAGGAGGGTACAAGTATAGGACTAGAGACTTTAAGAGGGTCAATGAGAAAGGGATCAATGAAATAAGAATCCCGATCCTTGTCTTCCTTGATGAAATTCTCTCCCTAAAGATAAAAAACGGGAAAATAAGACTCACTTTCATTAAAAGTAACAAGAAACCTTTTGGTAAAAACATGAATCAAGAAACCTTTTGGCCCTAAAAAGATATGTTTTTGGTAGTTTGGTAGGTCCTTTAGTTGTTTTATTATGCGTTTATTATTTTTAGAATTTAATTATTAGTTGTTTACTAGTTTTTTTTTTTTTTTTTAAAGTTGAAAAAAGTTAATGTAGCCAATCCGAAATAGTTGAGATGTAAGGGTTTTTCTATTGGTTTTCTTTTCCTATTATTGTATTTTCATGTCAACTTCTTTCCCATGGAATGCTTTCTTCTTTCCTTCTTCAATTTTAACATTAATAGAAAAAAACAAACATTAATATATTTGGGCTTTAAAGCAATTGTTTCGAGACAAATACTTTCAATGAAATATTGGTAGATACACCGAATTAGTAATCCATAAGATGCACTATGGTTTATCATCTTGGTATTAGGATTCAAAGTGTCGATTGAGTCTTATCCACCTCGGTTAGGTCTGAGACAATTTTGATACCCGAGTTACAATTTACAACATTAAACACTGACTTGGTGTTAACTTGCCCTGAATCCTCTAAATTGATCGATTTTTTGAAAAAAACTCGTTGACTCGACCAAGTTTCGGATTTGACTCCAATATTCAAAGTTAGGTCACAAATCCCTCTTTTTCTTCTTCATCCCCAAAATTGTCCTTCTCTATTGCTTGCTAGTGCTATTGTGGTGACTGAAAGTTGAAAAACAATGATTTGATGTCGATGTTCTCCCTTCATTATCATCTTCAAATCCTTATTACTATTGGTGACATTTCCAACGGTGATGTTGATTTTTTGCAAGCGATGACATCTTCGTGGTGCTTGGCTTTTCTTGCATAGACATCTCCGATTGTACTTTATGATGATGAATTTAAAAGCTTGAGAACAAGATTCATCCTTAGTTGGAGAAGAAGATTCAAATTTGGGAAAAGAATGGGTATTGGGTATTTTATTTTTTCATATCAATAATATATATGACAATATACTATGCTATTATATGGCATTATGGATTAGATGTATGAGCTGAGGATGGAATTTCAAAAATACATATGGAAGATAAATGGGGATATTTATATGGCTATGGGCATAAAGGTAAGAACATGAAATATAGTTACAAATATAAATAGCTAATAAAATAACTAATATATAATTGAGTTTATTATACTTACAAATTGAAAAAAATATTAAAAAAAAACAATAAAGTTCATATAAAAGAATATCATTTAATATATTTTAATAATTAATTAACAAAAATATAATTGTTTTATCATATTGATTACTTTGAATTTTCTGAGCTATTAAATTAATATATTTTGCGTATCGCCTGATACCAATCTGAGTTACCGAGATTGATCAGTACCTTTAGAGTTGATGACTGATGTTGCGACTTTGAACCATGCTTGGCATTGTCATGTTGCAATGTATTTGTGGCTTCCATTTTCATTGATCAATTGTGGTGACCCCATACTTTGAGTATCTCACAAAGGGTATCAAGTGACCTCACATGACTTAAGGTTGGAAAAGAGTTGGAGATGATTTTTCTGAGTTGTCTGACTTCAGTCCCAGTTGATAGTCTTTGTGTAAAACCAACAGGAAATGGATATAAAAATTGCAATATAAATCATCATGGAAAAGGAAAAGAGGACATAATTTTGAATCCCACAACGATGAACAAAACTGAAGAGTGGACATTTTAGTGCAAAATAGTAAATATTCATATTAATATGGATTTACATTTTGTAGTTCTTATTTTGTCTATATGAAATTTATACTTAAATAAATCTTTTTGTTTAAATTTTGGTTGTGAATTTGTGTTTGAATAATCTTTCACCCGCATTTAGAAGTTTCTTTTAGTTGATATTCTTGATGGTAAGATTTTTGCTAATTTATTTAGAATGTTTTCAATTGATCTCTCTAGTGATGTTTCTTGTTTCTACTTATGACGTGGCTATTCATTTTTTTCAGGCTTGACCATTCAAGCTAATATGTACTATAAAATGCTTATCAGCTGGACCAACCAAAGAGTCAAGGAGACATATGCCACACACAATGCATTTGATTTTAAAAATGGTACCTCCAAAATTTCAATCTATTAACTTTTGGGGGGATAAAATCTGTTTCCATTATCATGAATTCTTTTTAGGGGATTGTTGTTACAATACTATTTTTTCCTAGCTTCTTAATGAGCCAGCATCTGTTCCTTCGTTTCAGTTTTGTTGTCGTTTTTTTTTCTTTTTGTTTGATCTTTTTCTTTTTTCTTCTGCAGTCTATTGTCATAAGAAATTTTTTTGAGAAGCTTTAAGTCGGGTTGCCATGACTGCCTCATTTACATGTTAAAACCTCTCAAAATCTTGAGGTGAAATTTAATTTGTGTTAAAACCGTGAGGAACATGTTTGAGGAGATGCAGCCAGATGCTGCAGCAATTTTTCTTCTTGTTTTAATTGGAAACCAATAAATTGAGTTCTGTGAAAGTGTTATGTGCCCTATTCAGTTTTTGGGTGCAAAATCAAAGTCAATGGTCCACCTGATCATCCAAATATCAAATATCAGAGATTTAATTATTTCCATATGAAAGGCTACAGAAAATATTTTGATTCAGGATCTTCATGAATGAAGGAGTTGAAGGATCTGAAAGCTCAGTTGATAAGACCAACGGGAAAATTTCATGGAAAGTAGATGTTGCATAAGTTAAGAATGTCCTAAGATACTTTTGTGAGAAAGTGATTTTATTTTCAACAAGCTCAGTTGATAAGACAATGTGAGAATTTCATGGAAGGTAGATGTTGCACAATTTAAAAATGTCCTAAGATACTTTTGTGAGGAAGTGATTTTATTTTCAACTTGTAATTGTGATCTATGAGTCTTAGTTTTTTGGTTTTAATTTTTTTTTACCTTATGTTTGGTTATTGGAAAATTGGAGGGAAAATGCAAAGGAAAGAAAATGAAGAGGAAAAATAATAGGAAAGAAAAAGTGAAAGAAAATAAAAATAGATTTGAAAAATTAATAAATTATTTTTGCATGTTTTTTCAAACTTATTTCACTTAATTTTCCTTGTCCATATAAAATTTAAATAATTTTGAAATACATAAATTAACTAATTTAAATTTCATTGGTTTTCTTTTGTATTTTTCATGGTAAACCAATAGAAAATGATTTTCCTAAACAAAAATTTTCCTTTAACATTTTTTTTTCCTTTTCCTTAGTACTTGTGGAAAAGTTGAAAAGAAAATCTCATTCATTCTGAATAGAATACACATCCAGTTATATACAAAAGGATAAACCATAAGAGTGCTATAGAAAAATGAAACTACCCTAAACCAAATCCCTATTAATCAGGGATTACATTATCTTCTAGATTTTAAACCTATTTACATAAAATACAAAGTCAAAAGAAGTGTGTTTCTCTACATTCCCCCTGAAGTTGGTGAGTGATATCATGCATTGCCATTGCCAGCTTGCCAATTATTGCTTGAAACATGGTATTATTTAGACCCTTGGTCGACACATTTGCAAGTTGATTGCTTGAGGAGACGGTATGCATATGAGACTACTTTCAAGTTTTTCTTTGATAAAGTGTTTGTTTACCTCCACATGTTTGGTCTGGTCATATGCATATGAGGCTACTTTCAAGTTTTTCTTTGATAAAGTGTCTGTCTACCTCCACATGTTTGGTCTGGTCATATGGCATAGGATTATGTGCAATATTGATCGTTGATTTGTTGTCGCAATAAAGCCTTATAGGCACTTCCTAGTTAATCTTCAGATCTTTTAGAATTATTTTTGGCCATAGTAATTCACAAATCCCAAGTGCCATTGCTTTAAATCCCGCCTCGACGCTTGACCTTGCTCCTACATTATGCTTTTTACCCTCCATGATGTTGGGCGTCTATCAAACCACAAACCCTGCATAATCAGCATTTGTATAGGCTTTGAGCATCAAACTTGTTTCTTTCTTGAATAGAATCCTTTTCCTTGGTGTTCCTTTGAGATAGTGTAGTATTCGGTGAACTGCTTGGAGATGTGCTTCCTTAGAATTATGCATAAATTGGCTCACCACACTAACAACATATATCAAGTCTTGTGTGTGACAAGTGGATCAATCAACCCATTAATCTTTGATAGTTTCCTCGATCCACACTAGCATCACTATTATTATCACCTAGCTTGTGATTGAGTTCAGTAAGTGTGTTTGCTGGTTTACAAACTAACTTCTCAGTTTCCTTAAACAAATCTAGCACATACTTTTGTTAGGATACAAAAATTCCCTATTGTGACCGTGCCACCTCAATACCCAAGAAGTATATTCTCCTTAAATTCACCATGTGTTGGGGTCTCATTCTCATTGCTTGGTGGATTGCTGTTGGTGAGATTTGCCTATCCTTGACCTTTTTGCTGCTGTTTGCCACTGGGTCTTCATCCCCTATTATTGTTGTTGAAGTTTGGTGGTCTTCCGTGCAAGTTCCAGCACATGTCTTTAGCGTGCCCCAGTTTCTTGCAGTAATTGCACCACTTGGATGAATTTGGTCGTTTGTTTGCAGCATTGGGATGATTTTCTGCACCAACATTCTTCATGTTTCCTGCGTTTGACAGCCTAGCTGAGCTCTCTACTGTAGGTGTTTCATTCAGCATTACACCTCTTTTTCCTTCCTCCACTCGAATTATGGAAATAGTTTCATTTAGAGATGGTAGGTCTCCTTTTCCCAAGACCTGAACTTGGACTTGATCAAACTCCAGATTTAGATTAGCAAAGAATTCGAAAATTCTTTCTTTCTCAACAAATATTTTCAATATGGTAATATCCTCACTATCCTTCATTTGAATGCATTGATAATGATCCATTTCTTGCCACAAATTTTTTAGGAGATTGGCATATTCAATCACGGATAGCTCACCTTGTTTGATGGCTGAAATCTTCATCTTCATCTCAAATATTTGTGCTGTGTCACGTTCCTTGGAGTAAGTTTGTCTCACTGCCACCTAGATTTCTTTAGCCGGGGACAAAAACATGAAAGTGCTACTAATCTCAGGTAGTATCAAATTCCAAAGCCATGACATAATCATGGAATCTTCCTCATCCCAAATCTGGAATTTGGAATCACTTTGCTCCTGTCCTGTACCCAACAAGTGACTTATTTTTCCTCTCCTTTTCAAGAACATTTTCACAACTTGTGACCACTGCAAATAATTCTTTCCATTATTGATATGTGGTGTGAATGTTTTGAAGCTCCCCATTGGACTGATTTGTCAGCACTTCAATTGGCTGTACTGCAGGAATTGTTGGTGGCTTTGGATGTTTTAGACATGGTGGATTTTTTTTCTTTTTCTTTTGGATTGAAGAGGGGGCAAAGAACCAGAAACTTGGATTGAATAAAGGGCAAAGAATCAGAAACTTGACTAAAGAAGACTACTAGGTCTTAAGAAGCAAACCAGGTTGACCAAGGACAAAAGAATGTGAATTCCAAGAGCCTAAGCTCTGATACCATGAGGAAAAATTGAGAAGAAAATCTCATTCATTCTGAATAGAATACACATCTAGTTATAAACAAAAGGATAAGTCATAGGAGTGTTATAGAAAACTGAAACTACCCTAATCCAAATTCCTATAAATCAGTAAATTAAATCCCAAAAAATCAGGGATTACATTATCTCCCAGATTTTAAACCTATTTACATAAAATACAAAGTCAAAACCCCTAAAGAAACGTGCTTCTCCACGGTCTTGGGGAATGATCGAAGCCATTGCTCAACATATACATTTGGAACTTGCAGTACATGAGAGTTGGGACAATCCATGATTTCTATTACGATTGCAAGATGGCTTGATTGACATGTTATCTACTAATTTTAATGGTTTTGGATCTTCTAAAAGAGGGATTGTTTTATGGCAAGACGTGTGCATCGCGTTAATGTGGGTGGTGTGGCGGGAAAGAAATGCAAGGATTTTTGAGGATAAAGCAAGGAATTCAGAGTATCTTTGGGATTCTATTCGTTTTCTTGCTTCTCTTTGGGCTTTTTGTTCTAAGGTTTTTAAGGGGATACCTCTTAACGTGTTACAACTTGATTGGTTAGCGGTGTGTAACTAGAGTGTTTGCTTATTCTTTCTTTGTATTTTCTAATATTTGATTACTTATAGTCTTGTTTTTCTCTGGTGGGAGGATTCCTCATCCTTCTCTTGTACTTCCTTTTTATCAATATATTCCTTTGTCGTTTCCTATCAAAAAAAGATGGCTTGATTCCAGTGCTTGAGAAACTTTGTTGTGCTTCTGATATTTATCACCTGTTAGCAGACTTCTGCTTAGTTGTTTGCATCTTGTAAACAAGAGCCCAACAAAGTACCTTTTGTCATAACTCATGGACATGACTCTGAAACAGCACAAGAGCATACAGCCAACCTAAGTAGTTGAGATTTAGGATTTTCTAGGATATAGTTGTGGATTTCTTTTACAACAAATTTCATTTAATTGAATTTTGAATGCTCCTGTGCATGTGCTCACTGATGCTTCCTTCACATTTAAGATCTTTAAACTTGTGTTTCAGCTTGGGCTTCATACTTTCAGTATATATATACTGTCTTTCCTTTTCCTCTTGTTTTACATTCTCTCTTCTGAATTGTTATTGTTGCTGACTGTATTTTCAATGACATGAATATATATATATATATGTGTGTGTGTGTGTGTCCATTTTTAATACAACTTAATTAATTTTGTTGCTATAAGTAGTATCACCAGTTGATTAGTATTTTCTGTTAAGATTTTAGTTCCATTAACTCGGCTCTCCTAGACCTTGTTTAACTCATGCTGGCTTCATAATAACTGATATTGGGTTATTGGATTGCATGATAGTTAATCTTTGTTTGGTTTAGTTAATTGCTTATCTGATGTTGCAGTTCGGAGTTTTGACCGCTCTCTTATAAATGCTCCTGGACCCTGTGTTCTCTTTGCCACACCCGGGATGATCAGTGGTGGTTTTTCTCTTGAGGTTTTTAAGCTTTGGGCTCCATCTGAAATGAATCTTGTTACACTACCTGGGTAACTTCCATATTTTACTATTACTAACTGGACCTTTATTGTGGCTATTTGATAAAGCTGTGCCTTGGAATGTGAAAATGGTTGACCTTACCAATAATGGTAAACTGCTAAAAATATAGGGTTCCAATGCACTACCTGCTAATTCTCTAATGTTTAAAAAAGATATAGGTGTTCTTGTTTGAATTCTTGTTGTTATTTTATGAGATTTGGCTGATATTCAGACATTTTCTTGAGGTTACAAGAGCTTGTGAGAGACTTAATGGTTAGGGTCCTTATCTGCAGTAGGAATCCTTGTCCTGTATTCTGATGTATCTTGGGCCATGTTTTCTATTTAAGTTATAGACCTTCTCACAAACTCAATCTGTGTCCTTGCTGCCTTACAACACGTTGAACTTTATCTACCCTCTCTTTTTTTTTTTTATTACTAGAAACACACATCTTTGCTATTAATTAAAAAGATTGAGAAGGACAAGGCATCCTACAACAAAATTCAAATCTGATCAAAGCTGGTCAACTGAGGAAGACCACAAAAATCTAAGAGCAAGAATAACACAAACACCAGTTACACCTCAAGGAGGTAAAGAGTCCTCAACAAAAGACACCGAACATTTCACTCCTTTTTTGGCTTATAGGTTTGCTACTTGATTGATGGGGTGAGGACCATGAGCCTCTTTCCTTCTTTTTTTTTTTGATAGTAAAAGCAATTATATTGTGAGTGCCTACCAAAGAGCACACAAAAGTATACATGATGTATACAAGGTGCCTAGGGCCAAAATAGAAGAGAGATGCACAAGAAAAAACTACCTTGCCTCAGTTACAACTCAACCAAATAATAAAATCAAATAATGACAAGGAGCTTACTCCTGAATGCATCCTAACCCAAATGACAACATCAGAAATCAAATAATGACAAGGAAGCTAGCTCCTAAATGCACCCTAACCCAAATGACAACATCAGAAATCAAATAATGACAAGGAATCTAGCACCTAAATGCACCCTAACCCAAATGACAACATCAGAAATCAAATAATGACAAGGAATCTAGCTCCTAAATGCACCCTAACCCATATGACTACATCAGAATCTCACTCCATTACAAGATTGGAAAGGCCCAAAGCATTAGCTTGCAGGACCGTCCAACAAAGCTGGAATCTTAGCCTCAGTAGCAAATCTCTTACCTACGTGCTTAGGGTAAGTCTTTGTCACTGTATCCTGATGATCTCTAATGACTCCACCAGTACCAAGTTGCCTTAGGTTACCTAACGAACATCCATCAAAGTTTATTTACAGCACTTCTGACTTGTGCAATATTGCATATCTTCTAGTCGAGCTTTTAAATTTATGTTCTTGATTGATGCTTCTCTATAAATGTGCCATTTGCAGTTCTATTCTTTCCTTCTTAATCATTCATCCCAACAACTATCATTTTTCTTTGCATGTAGAATTTAGTTATTCTTATTACCATTATTTTTAGAACCGGACTAGTCATTGAACCGGAAAAGTTACCGGTTCACGGTTCATTGGTCAGACCGACGGTCGAACCACGGTTAAACCGGTGACATCATAAATATATATTTTATAAATTATTAAAAAAATAAAAATAAATTCTATCTAAATTTTGACAACATCTACTCTATTTGTTGAGTTTTTTTTTTACAATTTTTTTTACCCGTAGAAGTCATCAATCATATCTCTAACATAATATAAGATGTTATACTTTCATAATGTCAATCAACCTAATATTTATCAAATAATCAAACCATTGATACCCTACATCCAAATATGAGCAATAAACCAACAATGACCAAATTATCAAAGAGTTGTTAACTTATTATCTATAATAAATAATACAATTAAAATAAAAAATATATAATTTTAAAAATTAATATAAAATTTTGAACTCAAATAAAAAATTTTAAAAATCATTATAAAAAAAGAAAAGAAAAAAAAGTAAAAAAATATATATAAAATCTAAAGTCTAAAACTCTAAACTAAATAAAATATGGAAATGATTCAAATTTCAATAGCAATAAATAAATTTACAAAAATTTCAATAAATTAGAATTTCAATATGTAATAAATAGACAAAAAATTATAAATACTAAATATTAAACATAGCATAAATTATAATCAACAAAAAAATTAAGACATTAAATATTAAACATAAAATATAAAGATATTAAATATTAAAGTTCAAAAAAGGAAAATGAAAAAAGTTTAAGAAACTCACAAAAATGGTTTGCTGTTGGGAGGGAAGGTAAGTCTTTTATACTAAGTAAAACGGTGTTGTTTTGATGGGGTGAAAGAAAAAAATAAAAAAATAAAATGATTGAATCGTCCGGTTTTCCGATCTGACCGCCGGTTCATTTGGTCTGATCCCGGTTTAACCCTTGGCTAACTCAATTAATTGGAACCGTGATCGACAGACAGTTGGATCAGTTGGTCCGGTCCAGTTTTTAAAATCATGCTTATTACTAGCCATTGTGACTATGTATATTTTGAACGTGGTCTCTCAAAAAAGTTATCATATACATACAACATGACTATGTATATATATATATATATATATATATTTAATTAGAGTTGGCATGCCTTTTTAGCCATATGTACCAAAACCTAAAAATTCTTGCTATCACTTTTTTATTTTGTGCATGTGCGTGTGAATGGATTTTTGGCTTATCATAGAAGTTGTTATGTCTCAATATTTGAAAATTTGGTATTTAAATGTGTAACTGAAATTGGTTGATTATGGTTTTGAATAGTTTCAATCCCTAGTGTGTCTTTTTTATCCAATCATATAGTTTACTATATATTAATTATGATTGCACTCAGTTTTCTTGAAATTTTGGGAGGTTCAAGGCTCATTTTTCTATCCATGATGGACTCTTGCCTTGAAATATTGCTCCATGTTGTAGCACCATGAACTTACATCAGTGTGTTGATGGGACAAAGCTATAGTGATGTAGTGCCTAATGATTTTTATGGTAGTTAATTATTTTACACAGAATCCTTACTACAATTGATTGAGAATGTCATATGTGCATGATGAAAGGAAAGTTTGGGCTTAATAATTCCTTTATTTGATTGATAAAATCAATTTTGTGTGTATGTGAATAGGTATATGTACATGTAGACAAATATATACTAAGCATGTCCACGTACAATGTGCATGACTTGGTAGTTTATATAGTTTACAAAGTGTAATTTTGTTTCAATTGTGTGATTAATATATGAATTCTTACTTGTATGGTATGTACTAAGATATTATAGCATGACTTGTTAGTTTCTGAAGTTTAAAAGTGTAATTTTGTGTCAATTGTGTGATTAATCTATGATCTCTTGTATGGTATGTACTAAGATATTACTAATTTTGGGATTAATTTTGGATTTATATGTATATATATCATGAGAACCAACATCTTCCTGAGAGGTCCAATAACATAAATTTTTAAAAATGTATAATTTTATGTCAAATGTACAATTACACTAAAAATTAATTTATTTCTATATAAAAAAGAGTTAAAATTTTCATCTCATAAATTATATAAAAATCAAACATATTTTTTTTTATTGAAATTGATTAATAATCATTTGCAAAAATAAGTGAAATCCATAACTTTCTTTATATATATATATAATTACAAGCATAGTTGTTAACTTGTAAAATGTTTTGTGTGTCATTTGTCTATTATTTTAGTATCGTGTATTGTAAGTTTTCCATGCAGTAAGTAATTAAATAGAAAAAATATGCATTCATGTACATATATATTTGAAGCATTAAATATAGAATAATATATAATTAATTTCATGAAAATAGTTGGATTTAATGTTTTTAAACTATATCATACTATATGGAAACATTGAATACTACAGTTATGAATTTAATGTATAGGTTTATCACAAAACTCACAAAGATAAACTTTTGAAATTTTAGATAAAATTTTTAGTTCTAAATTTTACTAGGCATATGTACTTACATATGTTATTGATATATACATATATATATATATATATATATATATATATATATATAGTATCCTTTTCAAAGTTTCAATTTTTTATAATTGTAAAACTAATATATTATGTAATTTTTTTTCATCAACCACCATCATTTTCAATCTGAACATTTAAATCATTCAAATAGAAATTTTTTAAATTTTTTGTAACAATAAATTTACTTAACTTCCAATATGACATGTGACCACAAGAATATAGCTTTTTATGTAGGATTGTTTTACCTTTCTTTCCTTTTTATGATCAATGTCTAACCTTATCATACGTTTTAAAAAATTAATATAATAATTCTTTTAAGAGGAAAAAAAATTTTAATTTGATTTTTTTTTTAAATTATGAAAACTAGTTAAATGTGTATGTATTGTTGTATTGTTATATCCTATATTGTATCATTATACCCCCCTTTGAACCAAACAAAGTCTCCCTAACAATGCTATTTTTTGATAGAAATGAGTTGCAGGTCAAGGGTTAAGACTAAAAATTTTAGTTTAAAAAATTATTTTAATATTATAAAATCTACTAGAGTTTGGTCTGTATTTTTTTTTTTTTTTTTTTTTGGTGAAATTGGATCCATGTATGTTATAAGTGATATTAAGAAGTAAAAGTGAAAAGTTTTGACTTAAACATTTTTCACATCCCTTTCTTTATCTTTTTACCCCTTATACCCCTTAAAGGCTAAAAATAAAATAAAATAATATAAACAAAGCAAAAATAAAATGAGAGTAGAAACTTTTACTTTTATTCATTACTATTGAATTTACACACAATTTACGAAGGGCTAGAGAGGAATTGGGAGAGAGTTGGTTTTTGTTTGGTTTTTAATTAATATAGTAATTCTTATAAGAGGAAAAAAAATTAATTTGATTGTTTAAAAAATTGTTGAAGGTGTATGTATCATTGTATCGTTATATCCCATATAGTATCACGTATTGTTATCTATTGTAAGATTCACTTAATCCATAAAAAATGTACCATATCATGTATCATAAGCTTTTAACAACTATGGTTACAAGTTAATAGAAAGTATATTTATTTTGATTTTTATTTTTTGACTTTTGTTATTCTTTAACAATTCATGGTTATATAAAGCATAATGATTTTCTCGACCTTAAAACACAAAGCCTAGGCCAAACAAATATAAATTTATAAAATACAAATATAGGTATATTATACTTTTTGTATTATATAAATAATCTTTACAATTTGAAATAATTTTAGTATATTGATTTAAAATGTTGGTATTTGTCATATTTTATAAAAAATTGTTTTATGTAAGTGCTAAACTGCATAATAATATTGTCACACTGGATGCATTTAGAATTTTAAATTTTAAATTTAAAATACCAATATTAAAAATATAATTAACTATTATTGGAGTTCTGTTTTTTTTTTCTTTGTAAAACTACACATTAATTTTAGTTGATTAAAATTATTGATTTTTCAAAATTTAGAAAAGAATTAAAAATCAGTATCTTAAAATTTGGCTCTCTTGACCATTATGAGAGTGTCAAAACTAATAAAAATTCTGAAAATTAAGAAAGGGTTGTTTAGCCCCTTATTACAACCATAATGTTCTAAAATAAAGGGGTAAATTGCAAAAATTACAAAATACTTTCACCTTTGTTTCAATTCAGCTTCTAAACTTTTTTTTGAACCAATGTAGACCCTAAATTATGCCCAAATGTTAAATAGACCCTTATATTAAAATACCTTGTTAAAATGAATGGATGAACCCAATAAAAAGTGCCTAAACAAATTAGATATATCCAAACATATCATATAAAAATTTATGCGATTGTTTGTGCTTGTCACATGGGTTTCTCCATTTTTGTTAATGGAAAATCTTAATAGAATGATTTATTTAACATTTGGGTATAATTTAGGGTCTACGTTGCTGAAAAAAAAAAGTGTAGGAGCTAAATTGAGACGCATTTAAAGGTACTAGAGTGATTTTTATAGTTTATCCAAAATAATATGACCCTATGATAGCGAGTTGACATTGTTGTAAATTTTCATCAAAGGAGGGGCATTATTGAAAATATAGTGAGTGAAATTGTTGCCAATATAGTGAGGTGGCATTATTATAATATTTTCATCAAAGAAAGCAAAGAACATTCATAACAGAACACTGTTACAAGGATATGATTACATTCTAATACATTGATAAGATTAAGCTAAGATAAAAAAAAAATAGTTAAACAACTACAAGCAAGACCCTCCATAATAATAGTGAATTTGAGGAAAATCAAGACTGTCCACCTTAGTGATTGACTAGCCTAGGCATTCTCAAATCTATGGTTTATCCACATTTGATCATAGCAAACTGCTCTTTTCCAAAACACGTACATTCATGTAATAAAATAAAAAATAAAAAAAAATATTTTGCAATTCAATTTGGATGAAACTATCAAGTTAAGATTCTTATCATGAAATGCTAATAGCTAAGAACATATTTCTTCCTAGAGTCCTTTCTTGAATTAACAAGTCCATTGACTCAATGCATCATGCACCTAACATCTTAGGATCATAGATATGAATGAATTGAAGTGTACATTGCAAGAGCCTTGAACTTTCTATTTAACAAACTAGTCATGCTTCCACTTGTATGACAATCATGGAGTGAAAATATCTAGTTAGCAATCCCCTTATTCTACATATCAATTGCCAACGTTGCCAAGTCAAGTCATACTACTGATATGATAATTGTGTATTTCGACCAACTTTGCCCATTTAATTCATCAATATGTCAGGCAAAATATCTAATATGGAATGATAACAAAAAGGAAAACAAAAAAAAAAAGGATGGTAAGTCGGTCCCATTGAAATTTGATGATATTTATCCAATATTTCCTAATATTTCTTCAAAAAAAATTTTATGATATTTCTTTGAGATTTTAGGATATTTCATGATTTTATTCTAATTTGTTTCTTTTCTCCAGCTTTTACATGCACACATCAGATGTGAAGTGACATATTTTAAAATTTTTATTACTTATGAAATAGGAGCTGAGAATGGGTGGCTTGTTGCCACCAAGCCATTGTGGCCTTTGATTATATGTAACCATATATAAATATATATACTTATATTAATATATATACTTATATTATATTAGTTTTACATCCATACAGAAGATGAATTATTAAAAATTAAACTTTATAAGTTAATTAATTTTAATTCTTTTATTTTCAAATTCTAATAAATTGATCGTTCAAAGTATAAAAGCTATATAATAATCTTCTTAATAAGTCTTTTTTATATCTTGTGTATAATTATTAGATAGAAGAGAAATAAAAACTTCTAAATAAAATTATAAAAAATTTTAAACAAAAAATAAGTATAAGTATACATATATCGTTATTTATTTATATTCTCAAATATATCCAAATTAGGTAGATCATCATTTTAACATTAAATATATTTTCAAGCACCGCATATTATTGTTTAATGTTACAAATTTTATCATTATATGTTTTATCTTTTTTTATAAAAAAAAAAAAAAATAGCTTCAATATGTATGTTGTTGCTTGTTTTATCATTTCTAAGAGTCTTTTACAATAATTTTATGAATTTTGGATCAATTTCTATTTAATCTTTATTTTTTTCTCAATTTTTGTCTATTTCGTAAAATTCAAATATTTATGCATTTTCCAATATTTTAATCCTTTTGCTAAACTACCTTGCCCTTGGCATTACCACCAAAAGCGTGATAGGCAATCACTAATATATCTGCCATTTCTCCAGGAACCAAACAACTGTAAATGGTTAATGCTATAAATTAATCACAATTGGACAAGAAAGGATTTTATTTATCCTGGAAGGAAGAGACTACAAGATAAAATATATATACAAACTTTATTAAAAGATAAACCACCACAATCTTCAAACCCAAGTTTTATAACTTCTCTAAGGAAATTTGACTTCAAAATTGTAGGCTTTGCTTCATGAATACCTTTCTTAACTAAATAATTTGTTGTTCTATTTGTTTCCTTGTAAATATTGTCACATTTGTAAGTATTTAACTCCTAAGTTATCTTCTAAATATCTTTAATTAATATCTTAATAGATTTGGGAATGTTGCCCATCTTATTATAACAATCTACCACTATTTTAGAGTAGCTTTCAATCTCTAGATTAAGGAATCCATTGTTCCTTGCAGCTAGTACGTCATCTCTTAAAGCTATACGTTCCGCAATGATTATTGATGCATTAATGCCTACTTGCTGCCATTTTTATAAATTCCATTAGAGTCCCTAATCACCTATCCTGAAGCACTTTTATTCTCCATCTTCGATCCATCAAAATTTAGATTAAATTTTTCTTTGAGTCAAGGAATCTATCGAATCCATTTTTCAATCAACCGAAGGACACTACATCCTTCATTTTGAATAAAAGAATTAGTCAAATAACCTTACAGATCTTGGAAGTTGAGGGTGGCTTTCTTAATAAAGAGGAAGGGGTTGGGATGGTTCTTCCTAAACATTTCGTATTCTATGGATCGATACATTCCATAACATAACACTCTATTATATATATGAGTAGCATTTGTATTAAATACCAAAAATATGTATAAAGAAGGATTAGAGGTCTTTGCAAATAGAAAGTGTACTGCAGACAACCGGATTAGAGAAAACAAGAAAAACAGAGCTCCCTACATGGCTCTTTTTGTACATATCAGCTTCCTGATTTGTTGGTCTAAACTTTTAAGAAATTGAACACTCCAAAACTCTCGAGGGACCTGCAATTTTCACTCAGAAAGAACTATCTATCCCTGAATCCCCCTTTACCATAAGATTGAAGGTACTGAACTCTTTGGCATCTTTTAGCTTTCTAGTTCAGGACTTTGATTGCTCACTGAAAATGAGGTGCCTTAAAGAAAGCTCAACTATACCACTTCTTTTATTCCATATGAGGTTGCTAATCTCCATCTTTCCCATGTATTTACATGAGAGGCAAACCTATCTCTGATCAAACCAAATAATCCTAGAGGGACTCCAGAAAGCTCCTTAGTGATTGACCTTCAAAGATCCTCATGCGCTAAAAAATCCTGGAATTCCTCTTATGAGAAAATGTATTTCTCCCACTGGCATCCAAAAAGTCATGAGAAAGCGTATGCTCTCCCATAGGTTAACCATCAATCACCTCCTGTCCTAAAAAATCCTGGATTCCTCTCAAGCCAAATGACCATGAAGCTTGCTAGGATAACACCCTCTGCCCCATGGCACACACAAAGCCCCTCCTCGAGGACTGTTGCCAAACCCTTGGAAAGGTATAACCTTTTTCTCTGTAATGGTTAACTATAGTTGTCCATTTGTAAACTTTTCTTGGTGCAACAAATATGTTGTTTTGAATAAACCAGAAGTGATTGGGAGAATCTTGACAGTGAGTTGCCTTTTGAGGAAATCCATTCTAAGTCTTATTTCCATGTTTGAGATCACATACTGTACTCGTTTACCTGAAAATATTAACCACTAGCATGAGTCCTGTGTAAACATTGTAAGCTTCTAAGCTATGATTTTCATTTACTTCAATCTCTATTTGTTCTTTTGCTTGTCTAGGTATTGTTTGGCTGGAACTATAGGACACAAATTGACAACGGGTAAACCAACGAAAATTGATTTGGATAAAGACATCCAAATTAGCGTACGATGCCAGGTTCATACTCATGTTCCCCCTCTAGAACTTTTTTTTCAGTATACGTTTAACATCTTCTCTTTATATTTCATGTTATTTTATTGTTATCTTTTCTTCCCTTTCCCTTCTGTTTCTGGATCAGGATAAATTCAATCCCTAATTTGGAAATATTTATTCAGTTGAAAGTATGTGAGTAGGCTTTTCTAGTTATTGCCTAGAAGTACTCAAAAGTTAAAACTTTGTGAAAGCAGAATTTTTCATTTTTATAGTGCCTGGGGATGGAAGCACAGACATGGGTTCAGCTCTTATCTTGAGCAGCTGAGCTTGAACACTTTTTACTCATGCTTGCCTAGTGATTAGTCTCTTTTTTTCCTTTTTCTTTTTTCCTTTTTTCTTTTTTTCTTTTTTCTGTTTGGTGGGGTGGGGGAGTGGATGTTGGCTTCATCTTGGAGGAGAGGAGAGAAGACTTATGTTTTCATTAGTCAAGATAATAAATTAATTGCTACCAAAGGATACTTAGTGGCCATTTGCATCTGTAAATGGTGTTTTTTCTGTATAGATCAATTTTTATCCAATATATACTTCTCTTAGTGCTTTAATGAATGGATATCAATATTTAAGAAACATGATCTACTAATTTATTAATGGATTTTTCTATCATTGCTTATAACTTCTATCAATCTGGTTTCTCTTACTTCAATGGTTCCAATGCACAAAAGCATTTATTTATTTTTCTTGAGACCCGTGACCAAATTAAGTTCCTTTTTCCTTTTCAATGCAAAAATCTAACCCTGATAGCACTTTTAGACTATTTTCCTTCAACATACTTTAGATGTGTTGTGAGTTCCAGTTGTGTATCCTATGTGCTTCCAATTTCATTGTAGAGGCTCCTTGGATCTTGGTTTTGCAAAGGGAGCCAAATCCACATGCTTGTTAGTTTATCCTATAACCTTGGGTGTTTTCATCCTACCTTTCCACACTATTGGATCATTTGCAATATGCATGTACATCAAGCTTTTGTGCTTTCTGCTGAGAGATGATGTTTTAACCTCCCAATTCCTGTTCCCAGGCTTACAGTGATCTAGTTTCTTGTTCAATTTGGCATTCATATGTTTCATGATTTAGTAAACCTATATCAGGTTTTCCTCAACTTCATCTAACAAGATTGGGTTGGTTGTCCTCTCGGCAATCTATCTACAGTGGGTATGTTGTCCTCAGGTAGTCTATTTCAGGATTTATTTTGTATATCTTGACCTTGTTATCTGCAGCATTGGTTGCTTCAAGCTTTTTTCGGTTGTCACTTAGTCTCTCTTAAGCCTACTTAATCTACTGAAAGGCCTCCTGTAATTTGTTGATATCGATATTGAATTTGTGAAGACAAAGCCAGAGAGAAAGGTCTGACAGGTTCTCTGCAGTCCTCTTCCTGCTATCTTTGAAACTATTGTCTTTTCATGATTGCACTTTGGGAGTGTCAGTTCTCCAACACAGTATAAGAATAATTTAAGGCTCACCTACTATTTGGGCATAAGACTGTCAACCTTTTTTTTCCTCTTCTCATCCTTTCCCTCATCCTTTTGATCTCTAAAATGTTGCTGGAATAGAAGGATGATTTCGATTTCACAGATTCAACCATACAAATCAAAGTATTTGGCCAATTTCTGGATGAAGTTTGCACAAAAATCCATGCCTTCTAGAGCAGTGATATAAATGGGCATTATTTTAGTGTGCTTGCTAATGTAGCCCTTCCTTGGTACTTGTATCAAGTCTTCTTTCTGATGATGTCACCAATATATGAAAAAGTTAAACAAACTGAAAAATGAAATCCACAAACATGATAATTATAAACGTTTCTTGTCCTGTTTTACCATCGAACTCCATTATTTCCACTCCCTGAGCTGTTCAGTCTAACCGAAGTTTAACTTTGTGACCCAGTATAATCCAATTGATGTTTTGTTTAAAGTCCATGAATTTGACATGCATTGATTAGTCCCCTCTCTGTGCCAATTATTATGCTTAAGACCTTCAGCCCAGATAAATACTTCAAAGAAAAGGAAAAGTGAGAAGTGTAAAACATGATGAAGAGGAAACTTATGTGGAGCTGTATTCTGAAAATTCTTAAATTTCAGTTACTTCTTGCTTAATATTTCTCAGCTGCATAAATTTTGTGTATGAGGTAACTTAAACATGATGTCAAGGCTTGGCTCTTCTTTCATCCTAGGTGACAACATTGTTTGATATACTAAAAAACTTTAACTTCATTTTCTCAATATTCTAGAATGGGTTTGCTTGGCAGCTCTTAATGCTTCCCTTGGCTGAAAGACAAGTGAAGTGTCATTCTTGAAAGGATCGTTGGGATGCATCTAGGTAGGTTTGGCTGTGAGAACCTAGGAGTTGAGATAGCTTATATAGTTAGTTTTGTTAGCTCTGTTTCGAAGTATCTGATTCATGATCTTCCATTTCTTTATGTTCCTGAATTTCATGAATGAGCTATAGCATACTCTGTTTGCTATTGATTGGGTGTGTGAATCTAGTCTTCTGCAGAAAGCTTTGGTTGAACTGTTGCCTTTAGTACCCTGAATAAAGAATTTTGAATTGAAACTAATGTTCCCTCTTCATCCTTGAATAAGTAGAGTGGTTTTTCTTTTCTTTTCTTTTCTTCTTTCTTTTTGATCATCCTGTACTGATTTGATACTGTTGTTCCTTGGAAGGACTCTCATTCTTTTCATAATTCTTTTTATAATTATAGGACTTCAACTTATCCAGAAAAAATTATCTTAGCTCTTAGAACTTGTGAGTTCATTATTCAGATATGTGATTTGACTGCATCTGATGTCTTCTTTCTTGAGAATGGAAGATTCATTACTCTGTCTTCATCTCCCATACAAATTTCCACTTTAAAGCAATCAAAACATTACTCAATTATCAGGTTTTGGTTTCACTAATGAAGAATTTCTGAATTCCTTTATTGATGCTTTAGGTACACATCATACACATATATATACACAACTGACTGAATAAGAAAAAATCAATCTAGCTTGATTCTCTCCTAAAATTAGGAAACTGAATCATCCTAAATGATCTCTCCTTCTTTATTCCTAAAATACTTTCCTAAATTAAAAAACCCTAACTTTGAATGCCAAATTTCAACACTCCCCCTCAAGCTGGAGAATATATATCATATAATCCCAGCTTGCAAGTTAAGTCTTCAAAGTTAGGCCTAGGTAAAGCTTTGGTGAGGATGTCTGCGGTTTGGTGCTTGGTAGGAACATAGTTCAATCTAACCGTCTCACTAGTCACCTTCTCTGTGATGAAGTGTCTGTCAATCTCAACGTGCTTGGTCCTGTCATGATGCACAGGGTTCTTTGCTATGCTTATAGCTGCCTGATTATCACACATCATCAGAATTGGAGATGAACTCGTTTGCCCCAGTTCACTAAGAACCCTTTTATCCAAATCCCTTCACAGATTCCCTGTGCAAGAGCTCTGTACTCAGCTTCTGCACTACTTCTGGCTACAACTGATTGCTTCTTACTCCTCCAGGTAACAAGATTTCCCCAAACAAAAGAACAATATCCAGAAGTGGACCGCCTGTCAATGATGTTTCCTGCCCAATCCGCATCTGAGTATACTTCAGTGTCACGGTTCTCTGTCTTTCTGAAGAATAGACCTTTCCCTGGTGTCATTTTTAAATATCTAAGAATCCTGTAGACTGCTTCCATGTGTTCCTCAGTGGGGCTGTGCATGAATTGACTTACAGCACTCACTGCAAAGCCAATATCTGGCCGAGTGTGTTAGAGATAAATCAAGCGCCCGACGAGCCGCTGATATCTCCCCCTATCTACCGGTGTACTTTCTTTCTCGATACCAAGTTTCTTCTGACTATCCATAGGAGTATCAATTGGTTTGCATCCAAGCATACCGGTCTCCTTAAGAAGATCAAGTATGTATTTTCTTTGAGAGACTACAATTCCCTTCCTTGATCTAGCCACTTCCATACCAAGGAAATATTTCAAATTTCCAAGGTCTTTAACTTCAAACTCCTCTGACAAATACTTCTTCAAATTCTGTAATTCCTCCATATCATTCCCAGATAGAATAATATCATCAACATAGACTATCAATATGGCCATTTTCCCGGCATGAGACTTCTTGACAAATAGAGTATGATCAGCCTGACCTTGTTTGTAGCCCAGCTTCAGGACTGCTTTTGTGAATCTATCAAACCAGGCTTGGGGAGATTGTTTAAGGCCGTACAAGGATTTTTGGAGTTTGCAAACCTGATTCTTTGCCATACTTCCTTCGAAACCAGGTGGTATTTCCATGTAGACTTCCTCTTCTAGGTCACCATTTAGAAACGCATTTTTTATGTCCAGTTGTTGCAAGCACCAATCTTGATTGACAGCCAATGAGAGAAGAATCCTGATAGTGTTCAGTTTTGCAACAGGAGCAAAAGTCTCCTGATAGTCTATCCCATAGGATTGCGTAAACCCTCTAGCTACCAAACGAGCCTTGAATCTCTCGACTGATCCATCTGCTTTGTATTTTATGGTGAAAATCCACTTGCACCCCACGGGCCTCTTCCCAACCGGCAAATCTGTGATAGTCCACGTCCCATTCTTCTCAAGTGCATCAATCTCATCTTGTACTGCCTTCTTCCATTCTGAAATTTTTAATGCCTCTTGTATTGTGTTGGGAACCTGAGTATCATCAAGAGAAGTAGCAAATGCTCTGTAAGATGGTGATAGCCCTTCATATGTAACATAATTCCCAATTGGGTGATCTGTACATCTCCTAACACCCTTCCTCAATGCAATCGGCAGAGTAGAATCATCAATGCTGGGAATTAACACCTCTCCAGCCCTATCCTCACCTATGTTCTCTTCAGGAAGACTTGAATTGGAGTCAATATATTGGCCACATGTTGACTGTGATCCGTGCTCTAATTCCTGTCTTTTCCTCCTCCTGATGTAAACTTGTAAGTTCTCATTAGCAAGTTGTGGGGCTATAGGTTGAGTAGGCATGGGAGACTGGATGGTCATAGGAGATGGCTGGACTGATGACGGTATGAGTGTGGACAACTCAGTGGGCGCGAATTGAAAAGGATTTGGTGACTCTGAGTGAAAAGAAGGTACACCCTCAAGAAGAGACTCCCAAACTTGATGTTCATTCATGCTCTCCCCCTGAACATGAGATTTGGGATAGAAGAATACATGTTCAAAGAAAGAGACGTCCATGGTGGTGTAAAATCTTTTGTTGGTTGGAGAATAGCATTTGTACCCTTTTTGGGTTGGAGAATACCCTAGGAAAATGCACTTATTCGCTCGAGGAGCAAATTTGCTACGATTTTGAGGATACACATGAATGAATGCCGTGCAACCAAATACTTTGAGTGGTAAATCAGAAGAGGCTACACGGGTGAGGAAATTGTTTTAAGAAAAGTTGACGTGGGGATTGAAAGGTAAGCACTCTGGATGGCATACGGTTAATCAAATAAGTAGCTGTGAGAATAGCTTCCCCCCAGAAATAGTTTGGAACATTAGAGGAAAACATAAGACACCGGGCAACCTCCAAGAGATGTCTATTCTTGCGTTCAGCCACCCCATTTTGTTGTGGGGTGTCAACACAAGAACTTATGTGGATAATGCCGTGATTTTGAAGATAAGTACTGAGACTACTAGTAAAGTATTCCTTTGCATTATCTGACTTGAGGACTTGAATTTTGGAATTGAATTGATTTTGAACCATAAGATGGAAGGTTTGAAAAATGTGCCCGACCTCTGACTTTTCTTTCATAAGGAAAACCCATGTTACCCGTGTATGATCATCAACGAATGTCACAAACCATCGAGTGCCAGAAATATTTTTTATCCGGGAGGGACCCCACACATCACTATGTACTAGAGAGAAAACAGTCGAAGGTTTGTATGGGATTTGAGGATAGACTGTTCGAGTATGCTTTGCAAACTGACAAATTTCACAGTGATAAGATGCTGGATTTTTATTGATAAATAATTTAGGAAACAATTTTGCAAGGTAAACAAAGCTAGGATGACCAAGGCGATAGTGTAACATTATAATCTCACTATCTTTATTGACCGTAGAATTTGACACAGAATTGAAAGACTCTAACATACTCTAAGACTGTACGCAACTTGCTTGAGAAACTTGGTTTGAGAATTGACCACATGAGAGGAGGTAGAGCCCGGAACACAGTTCAGCACTGCCAATCATCTTCCCCGATTTCAAGTCCTGAAAAACACACAAGTTTGGATAAAATTTAGTAACACATTGGAGATCACGGGCCAATTTGCTAATGGACAAAAGATTACAATCCAAGTTTGGAACATGGAGAACAGAGTCAAGATACAAGTCTTTAGTAAGTTTTATAGAACCTGTCCCGGCAATTTTTGACTTTGAACCATCAGCAATATGGACGGATGAATGACCATTACTTGGCTTGTAATTTTGAAGAATGGTAACATCTCCTGTCATGTGATCAGAAGCACCTGTGTCCACTATCCACGACTTCATTCCTCCTCGATTAGCAGTGAAGGCTACACCGGTAGTACTGCCACTGCCAACCTGGCTTAATAGTTTCTGTAGCATCTCCATCTGCTCTTTGTTGAATGGACTCGGCTCGGGAACAGAGGTGCTCTCAAAGTTGGCAGCCACGTGTGCTCTGCCATCTCTGTCAGACCGTGGCTTTGGTTTCCAATCAGCTGGTTTGCCATGAAGCTTCCAGCAAGTCTCCTTATAATGGCCTGGTTTCTTACAATAATCACACCAAGGCCTATCCCGTTTCTGACGATCTCCACCACTACTATTAAATGACCGAGTCGCAAGGGCAGAGGCATCCAATGTTGGGGCAGGTTGCTCTTTGGATCCCATCATCACTTTCTTTCTACTTTCTTCACGCCTAACCTCTGAAAAAGCCTCCCTGAGACTTGGCAGGGGTTTAATGCCCATGATTCGGCCTCTAACATCATCCAATTCCCTGTTTAGTCCTAGGAAAAACTTGAACAGTCTCTTTTGTTCCACAATTTTCCTGTATGTTGCTGCATCATCAGGACATTTCCATGAGTGAGTCTCGAATAAGTCAAGGTGCTGCCAATACCTTGTGAGTGTGTTGTAATACTGAGTAACTGTCTGCTCTCCTTGGCGGAAGTCATGTAGGGCTGATTCAACCTGAAAAAGTTCTGAAATATTTTCAGAACTTGAGTAAGTTTCTTTGGCTGCATCCCATATGTCCTTTGCAGTCCTAAACAGCAAGAAATTTTCACCTATGTCATTATTCATGGAATTGATAAGCCATGACATGATCATGCTGTTTTCAATCTTCCACTTCCTGAAACCCGGTTCTGTAGTTTCTGGCATGACTGCTTCTCCAGTGAGGTACTCATCCTTTCCTTTACCGCAAATGAACAGCAACACAGATTGTGACCACTGTAAGTAGTTATGGCCATTTAATTTGTGTCCTGTGATGAGAATAGGAGAGGAATCACTACCACCAAGGCTTGGAATTTCAGATCTGCCTCCTAATTCTGGTGACGTGACGCTGGATACTTGTGATGATGCCATTCCGTATTTCGTCATGGACCGGAAAGGTAGAAGAACACTTCCCAAGGCACGTGCAGGGATTGGAGTTGAGGAAAAATAGCCGGAGGACGTCGGAAAAGCTGATCGGAGGGCTCGCGGAGGCAAAAAGACCCCAAAAGAGGCACGTGCAGGGCTTGGATGGCAGAAACAGGTACGTAGGGTGGCTGGTCGGCGTCAGGCGAGCTTGGAGTAGGAAGCGCGTCGCCGGAAAGTGGCTCACGCGCCCTCACGCGCCGGCGCGTGAGATGCAGTCGCCGGCCGGAAAAACGCGCGTGGGAGGCGCGTGGATGGTTTTCTGGCTCCGGTGTTTTTGGAAAAGTTGTAGATCTCCTCCAGACGCTCCTTGTGGTGTGAAAAAAACCGTCGCCGGAAAAGTTCGCCGGAAAAGTTCGCCGGCGGTGAATGTTTTTCTGACGACAATTACCGACCGGAAAGCGTTTTCTCCCTTGGCTCTGAGAACAGGGACTGATGACCGGAATGAGAGATGGTCGGATTGAGCCGGAATGAATGATGGCCTGAATACGAGGTGGCCAGAAGGGATTAGGGTTTCAGAAAACTGGCTCTAATACCATGAAGAATTTCTGAATTCCTTTATTGATGCTTTAGGTACACACCATACACATATATATACACAACTGACTGAATAAGAAAAAATCAATCTAGCTTGATTCTCTCCTAAAATTAGGAAACTGAATCATCCTAAATGATCTCTCCTTCTTTATTCCTAAAATACTTTCCTAAATTAAAAAACCCTAACTTTGAATGCCAAATTTCAACAACTAACAAGATTTTTTTTTTCTTTTTCCAATTTCTTGTCCCTGTTGGGACTCAAACCTGGAACCTCCCACATCCTCACCCAAACCCCTTGCCACTTTTTTGCATGCCCCAGAGGCAATTTTGCTGTCCATGTTGCATATTATAGGTGTAATAAGCATAGTCTGACACAAGTATTGGGTGCCACTCAGAAACATAAGTGAAGAGTCATGATCTTGGAAATAACAATTGTATAAAAGGAATAAGTAGTGCTCTTTAAATAAAATGAAGTGTCGTATACATTAGTTATCTCATGAATAGTATCATATACGTGCAAACATGGGTGCATATGAAGGGACAGTTGTTTTGCTTTCTAAAACTTTCTATAGGAAGTAGTTTGCTCATATACAGTTTGAAGCTGTGCCCCGTTCACCAGTAAAAAGATCAAAATATGCCTGTTTTGTCCAAAACTCAAATGTCCATTTCTAACTTCTTTTTTTGCCCTTCTTTTCACAAAGTACACTGTTAAATTCTCCTGTGTTAAGAATTTATGTATTGTCTATAATTATTCTGAACAATTTTTCTTATGTTGGCAGATTCATCAACTGTCTTTCAGTCCTCATACAGACGCCAAAGGGATTATGGATCTGGTCAAATTTCTCTCCCCCAAGCATGTAATACTTGTACATGGTGAGAAGCCTAAGATGGCTTCTCTTAAAGGAAAAATTGAGTCTGACCTAGGAATCCAATGTTATTATCCAGCAAATAATGATACCGTGTGCATTCCTTCAACTTGTTGGCTGAAAGCAGATACCTCAAAAACATTTATTCGGAGTTCCTTGAATCCAAATTTCAAGTTTGTAAAAACCATTTCAGAAGATAAATTAAACTTGGTTTCTAAAGAGACCGAAGACACTTCAGTGCTGCAGGTGCATGATGAAAGGGTAGCTGAAGGGATCTTGATTGTGGAGAAAAGCAAGAAAGCAAAGGTTGTGCACCAGAATGAGCTTCTCCTCATGATAGGGAAGGATAAACATGATGTTCAGTTTGCTTATTGTTGCCCTGTACAGATTGGAAACTTGGAAAGGACCAAAGGCATGGATTTCGCTTTATCAAAGAATGTGGTTTCCACATCTGATGAATGCTCTTGGCTTCACCTACTATTTGCAAAACTTTCAACCAAATTAGGAGGGAACATCCAAGATTTTGGTCAACATCTTCAAGTGGATTCCATCTATATCTCTGTATGTTTAAAGGACATCTGCCCTTACAGAACCACCGATGGCCCTCAAAAAGAATCAGCGGTGTTTTTTTGCTGCACTTGGTCAGTGGCAGATGTGAATCTTGCTTGGGAAATAATTTCAATCATGGAGAACTTGGATTTGAGTATAATTTAAAGATCTTCCACTGGTGGGAACATCTAGAGATGGAGGATGATATGCTGTATTTTTATCACTTGTCTGAAAATTTTTAGAAATGGAGTTTGTATAGACTTCATGTGTCCAAGTGCACAACTAAATTGTCTGCACTAATGTTCTCTGTTTTATGTTGTGGATAATGTTTTACATACACAGAAATGAAAAGGTTGGCCAGTTTCATAATCTGGAGTCCTGTATAATTTTGGTAGTAAGAATTTAAAATCTCATTGGAGGGGTCTTGTTTTCTTCTTTGACACCAATTTTCTCATGCATTAGATTTTCACAGCATGATTCTGTATCCTGGGTCCAACTGATGTGAAACATGACCCAGGGTGTGGGCTGCAACATACTCATTCAGCATTTCTAAGCAGCCAAATGGTTTCAAAAGAAAGCCATTTGGCACAAGCACTTAGTTGAGTCCAGACTTGCCCTGTCATATGGCCCTCTTCAGGTCAGTTTTTTCTCTCTTCTGTTTTTTCTTTCCGCTTTCTTCTTTTTAACACCGTTGTTAAAGTAAGCTTCTCCTTAAGACTTCATAAACTAGCCATGGGTTCATAGGCATGCAGAAGAGAACCATTGTGCTGACAAAGGATCAACTCATTGAGAATTCAAGAGATGTTAACCTGACTAGTAGCTGAGGGATCCCTTTTCAGAGCATGTTCGGAGAAAGGTCCATATTGAGCATTGTGAAGTCCAGCAACTATGAAAGGTAAGCAAATGAAACCCATTAGTTTTCTAATCATTTCTGGAGTTTCTCTTTAAAAATGACATATCCCACATAATGCTGGGACTGAGATGATGCTTCTTTTGAGACTTGCTCATATGAGGCAGCCTCTCTACACCAGCTTCTTTTGACACTTGCTCATATGAGGCAGGCCTCCCTATACCAGCTCTGCCTCAGCCGTAAGCATTCTATGATTGCAACTGGAGATTGGACAGGAAATGGTACCCAGAAGTTTGAATATCTTAAAAATGGTTTGGAAAAATGGTACTGGGAACTTCCGAACACCAAAAACAACTAATTGAATTTTGGCTAGAATCTCATTTGTGGCCATTGTTTTATTTGTTTATTTATATTTGGAAACACCCGTTGCAGTTCTATACAGAAATTCGTGCAACTATGTTAAGTTTTTTGAATGGGCTCAGATTAGATTCAGCCCTCTGGTAAAACCTTACACAGGGACTTCCATCCAGTAGCTCTACAGAGAATTGGCTTTTATACCTCCGGAGTATTTTTTGCCATACAATGCAACAGTCCGAATAAAATGGCATTCTCCCAACAGAGCTTTTGCTTATGTTCTGATACAAATACTACAAGTACGAGATCTGTATCTGCATAAACTAACACTAGCAGAAAACAGCAGAGCTATTTACTTTGTCAGAAATCCCTGGCTACCTTCCCAGATTTTCTACCGAGTTTTACCATTGGAACTTATGCACTAGAGCTATTGCCTATATTTCCAATTTGCTGCCCTTTGCTTCATTCTGTAACTGTAGTTTCTTTCTGATCCAGCAAACGGGAGGTAGCAGACATTGTGGGGTTTGCACTCAAATCAAGTCAAGAATTGCGACCGTAAGTTCTGAGCTTCCTTAGATTTAGAGCCAAGTGATAAAAGAAATTCAACCCAACCACCAGTCCCACCCTGTCCCAAAATTCATACCAGATTCTCCTCTCAGGCTTGAGAATGAGGTGCCCATACTCGCGAGGTTGTGAAATCGTGGTCCTATTTGGCAATAGAAACGAACATCTCTTAGAAATACTCTCACTTCTCAAGCAGAAAGTAACAAATATGCTGGTCTTTGTAAGTCATTTTCAAGTGTCAAATCACTTGTTTTCTTCGTTTCAAAAATTATGAAAAAAATGAAATTTCAACATTTTTTCACGAACTATTTTAAAGCATGGTTTTGGATAACGTGTCATTACGCGTGATCACTACTTTATTTTTTTCGAAAAAAAGAAAAAAAAAAAAAAAAGAGGGGCGACATAATTCTTGTTTGACTACAAACCGCCTAAGTTTCTACACACACTGGAAGGTGGGTTTTTTGTTTTGATTTGTTAAAAATTTGAAAATGATGGGCATGTAACCCTTGTTGAATGATTTGAAATGATTAGCCAATGTGAAGCTTCAAGTACTCATTCTATATTCCAAAGATGAAGTAGGGTGGTGGGCAAAGGACAAGGCGGCCCTTAGGCCCAATCCCCATCCGCATTATTAGAAATATGATTGGATGCATCCACATCCGTCTAGTGCTGCATCCATTGGACGCATCAGGGTTGTGATTAATCCCTTCACAATTTACTTTTGCTCTTTAAGCTTGAACGTACCATCATTTTAATTTGAAGATTATGATACAAGCTACCGGCTTTATTAAAAATAATGAAAAAGGAAAAGTAAAACAAAATAATACAAGTATAAAATCATACCTGACATTCCATACTAAGTGGCAGGAGGCACTGAAGATGGAGTGGCACAAAGTGGCAGATAGAGAGACCAAACTTGGAATTATGAGGCTGCCATTCTGCCCAATTCTGAACTTAACCTTCTAGTCATTAGGTTTATTGAGCAAGTGCATACCTAACTTGTCAACTGAAGAAAAGGTTTTAATATTAAATTAAGCAAATTTTGTAAAGACATTATTATTATTTTTTAAAAAAGAGTGGGATTGGATATTATGAAATTGAAATGGGAAAGGATATAAAGGTGAATTTGGATAAAGGATAGAAAGCAAAGAGTCAAAATGCAAAACTTGGTGGGAGAGTAGTTTTTCCCAAGGTTCCCACATCTACCGTTCAACACACAGCTGCAAAGCGTCCAAAGGCTCCAGACTTTCCCCAAAACCCCCCATCAAAAAATTCACAATTATGGTTGTCCAGTCACCTGCATCATCGTCGTCGTCTTCTTTTTCTTCTCTCTGCAAGTCTTACTATTAACAATGTCTGAGACCTCCACGACCACCGGCACAACTGCGCCCCTGCTCCGACCACGTCAGGGCACCGCCGAGGAGTCCGCCAGGCCTACTACGCTCGCGCTTCTCATGGGTCGGGCCACGGGCCGGCGGGGTCCCTCGATGCTGGTCAGGGAGACGGCGGCGCGTGAGCTGGAGGAACGGCGTGCCGACTGGGGTTACTCCAAGCCGGTGGTGGCTCTGGACATGATGTGGAACATGTCCTTCGTGATCGTTTCGATTGTCATGCTGATTTGCACGGCGCGTGAGAGGCCCAACACCCCGATTCGGCTCTGGATCTGCGGCTACGCGTTGCAGTGCGGGGTTCATGTGGTGCTGGTGTGGCTCGAGTACCGGAGGAGGAATAGGCGGCGGGTTCGCGATGAGGAACAGCAGCAGCAGCTGCAGCACTCAGATTCCGATGTCAATGATAGCGAGGACGAGGATGGCAATTCGAGCGCTTCGGGGGGTTTCAATCAGTCGAGGTAAGGTGAATTATATTCTGTTTGGTTCTGATGAAAATGGGGAAAACGAAAGAAAATGAAGTTTTGAATCGACTGAAAATGGAGAAGTCTGGAACTTAACTAAGTCAAGTAGTTGTCTTAGGTTTTAGTGTTCTAATACTGGAAAATCTAAGAATCAACATTTATTCTTTCAACAGCCAGGCGTAGCATTAATTTTGTTTAATTGTTGACTACGGACTGTAATTGATCTCTAGAAGTATGTAAATCCTTTGTTGCAGTGGTTACATGATACTGTAATTAGATTCATATGCTTTTCCTTCTTAAGAATATGAGGCTCTATCTAGGTACTGAAAGAATCGGAGCAGTGAAAGGAAAATGTTCCTTTAGGCTATGTTTGTCTCCCTGAAAATGTGAGGAAAAGAAAAAATAGAAGTAAAGGAAAAATGAAGGAAAATAAATAAGAAAAAATTTTAATTGATAAATTATTTGTATATGCTTCTTTAAACTTATTTTTCTGATCTCTATAAAGATTGAATGATTTAAAATTGCATAAGTTTCTAACTAATTTTAGTCATACTTAATTTTTATAGTAAACCAAACATAGCATAAGAAATTTCAAGAAAAGAAGAAAAGGAGTAGTGAAAGGAAGATATTCCTTGAGAATTTTTAAGGGTTTCCTTTTTCCCCAGCATCTCCATGAAACAAACACATCACAGTTTTTCTGGCATTTGAAGCCAGTTGATGGGATCTAAGGCATGAATGTAAAGGTAAAGAGTTGCAGGAATTCTGGAAAACAAGTGGCTGGGATTTCTTGAGAGTGATTAATTTAAGCCTTGGGGTGCTTAGATAAATGCTTAAGGGAGGTAAGAGGTCCGAGTTAAGAAAATAGAGTTCTAGACTAGAAAAGCAGAGAGAAGACAGTGGATTCCTTCGTAGGAAAAAAAAAATGCTAATGGTAAAGCAGAAAATTAATGGGGTATATGAGTAGAAGAAGACGCTAGGTGATCCTGCCTAAGAAAGAAAATAACTTTCTGATTTTTTATTGATCAAATTCTGATCTTATTTTACACCAAGGGTCTTATTTGCTTTGTAAACTTTTAGCAAATTGAAATTTGTAAAATCTAGCAAGATCAAATTAGTACCAAGCAAGCAACAAACCTTTAAGCAAACTACTATGATTTAGATGCCTAAAAATCATAATATGTAAAGTTACTAAAGACCCCATATTATCAATATTAAACTTTTAGCAAATTGAAATTTGTAAAATCTAGCAAGATCAAATTAGTACCAAGCAAGCAACAAACCTTTAAGCAAACTACTATGATTTAGATGCCTAAAAATCATAATATGTAAAGTTACTAAAGACCCCATATGTATCATAAATATTCTAATATCAAAAGGTTCTGAATAAATTCAAGTTTCTCCTTTCTTATCCATATTATCAATATTAATCTTGATTGTTTCTCCAAAATCTGTATGGAGTTAATGTTGCTTGAGAGGATATTTCTCCTTTCCAGCAAGCTCCTTGATGCATTGAAGCCGTATCTGGCTGAAGTGCTTGTAGATGAAAGTGTTGGTTGCAGTTGAAACTTAGGGAGGAACGAGTGGATAAGGTGACTGATTTTCATGGATATTGAACCTTGATGCTTTTAAAGATTGGACATACTGTTTAGAAAGTTATTACAGGAAGAATTAAGTTTTGAAATAGGTTTCTACAGAGGCTAAGCTTAAGGGGCAACTAGGATATTGTTAATGATAAGAGCTTTACAAAAGGACAAAACTGGGTGATGGCAGAACATGGGAAGAGACGAAGAAAGCCTTAATCAAACAAACCTAATATGTAGAATTACTTGAACCCCCACCCCCCCCCCCCCCCCCCCCCCCCCCCAATATGGATTTTAATATTCCAATACAAAGAAAATCCAAAACCTTACCATCCTATCACAACCTTATCCCAATTATCTGGGGTCAGCTTTATAGGGAACAACCAAGTAATCTTTAGATTATTCTATGATGAGCTTTCATAATAACATCTAACCTTTATGAATTGTTGCTGAATTCTTGGTTCACTACTTAGTTACATGGGAATGGCCTGCTCCAAAACTTGACTGAGAAATTGATGCAACTAATTAGTATCCCTCCCACAACTCCAGTAGACAAGGAAAGGGTCTTTGATATGTGAAACAGAACTCATCTCTTGGGTCTATTAAATTTCTTCTTTCAAAGTATAAAATCCATTCTTTCTAGGTAGAATGCCTACTTTTCAATGAAGTATAAATCTAGAACTAGAAATTTCTAAATGTCATCCATCAGTCTAGCTTCAAGTCTAAAAACGGATAGAAGCCTTTGAGTCCTGGCTCAAGTGGTAAAAGGATGGGGAGGGTTTGTGGGAGGTTCCAAGTTCTAGTCCCAGTGAGGACAAAACTGTACCTATCAAAAAAAAAAATCTAAAAACAGATAGAATGGCAGGTTTAAACAGGCTTTTAATATGAAAAAACATTCTTATTAGTTCCCATAACTAAAGAAAGAGTTTACATGAATGAAAAAATTGGTAACAATAGAATATTTAAGAGAATGTGGTCCAGAGCTTTTCCCTTTTGAAAGATGAAGATGCTATCATAGAGAGGCACAACAGGGGCCAAAGCAACGTACCCGGGCATATGAATGCTCGATACAGACTACATCATTTTTTATATGCAATAGTAGAATAAAAGATTTTCAATTGTTTATTAGCAATTAGAGATAAAAGTTGTGAACAATGGTACCAAGTTGGTTCATTGAAAATATTTAAACAGTATGATGTATTTTGTAAAAAAGTAACTAGAGAGGTGCCCCCTTTATGAAGAGATGGCTTCTGTGGCTGTCACAATCTCATTGATTTTATTATAACTTTCTGAGAGGAATCAAATTGATATTTTCTGAAGCAAGTAAATCCTTAATTGTCTATTCTAGTCTAGTGGATCCAGCCTGCAAGTGTACTACTGTACCTTTATACAAGTATATTCCATAAGCTTTCTTCTGTTGCTCCATGTCTTCTCTGCAATAGCAATGCGACTTTAGTAACTCTGATAGAAAGTTTAAAAAATTGTTATACTGCTCCTGACTTGATGATGGATGGCTCAGTGTCACCAAACGGTGTGAATCAGTGAATACAATGGCATCATTTCTCTGGTGGATAGTTGGCTTCTATTGGGTGGTCTCTGGTGGTGAAACCCTCCTGCAAAATGCTCCTCGTCTCTACTGGTACACTTTTAAATAACCTAATTCTTGGACATCCTTCACTTAGCATTAATCTATTTCATAGTTTGATATATGTGCATGCACACAAACATGAGACTGCATTATATTTGACCATGTATAGCCCGTCAGGATGGCCCCAGCTGGTTAGGGCGAATGCTGGGATATGTGAGGTCCTGGGTTCAAATCCTACCACTGATTAAATACTCTGGTTTGTCCGGTATTAGTTGTTGCGGGCATGGTCAGCACCCCAAGGTTTGGGTCCCCATGGAGAGCCCTAAGGGCTTTGGGTGGGGGAGGTTCCTCGGTTGCCCCAAAAAAAAAAAAAAAATTATCTTTGACCATGTATGTATTTCTATGATTTTTTAAAATTGTTCAAATTTTTCCTACAATGGGCAAAGCATCTTCATTAAAAAATGATGTAATAGACACAATTAGAGTATGAAAGCATCATGCTTAACCAGTAGAAATAACATTGATTTGCCAGATGCAGGGTGCAATTTCTTGTTGATGCTTCACTCAATTGCCTTGTAAACCTTGTTGAACTGATTAAAATTTTGTTTCAGTGCTTTACTTTTCCAGCACTATGCATAATGTCAGTTGCAAAAGAAAAAACTTCGGGAATATCTGATTCTGAATTTGTGCAGGTTGGCTGTGGTATTTCTGGCATTTGATGTATTCTTTGCCATCTTTTGTGTTGTTTTGGCATGTTTGATTGGGATTGCTCTTTGCTGCTGTTTGCCTTGCATTATTGCAATTCTTTATGCTGTTGCTGGCCAGGTATGATTAAGGAATGATTTACTATGATAGACTCAATCAGATTGGACTATTTAACCATGTATAATGTGTATTGCTTTTGTGACCAAATAGGAAGGTGCATCTGAGGCAGATCTCAGTATGCTTCCGAGATACAGGTTTGAAGCGAACAATGAAGAAAAGTCTGGTGTAGGAGCAGGCACAATGATTCCCACAGAAACGAGCAGTGGATACTTGGCAAATGAACGCATTCTTTTACCTGAGGATGCGGTGAGTTGCTTTTATTGTGGAACTATTAGCTTATTTCCCAAGTTTATAGCGTATTGATTTGGAATTCCATACATCCTTTTTATATATATTTTTCTTCACTTGTTATTAATAGCCTTCAAAAGAAACTTATTATTATTATTATTATTATTATTATTGTTACTACTATTATTAGTATATCATTATTTTCATTCCTCTACATAATTGTTTTTCCACTCTGTAAAAACACTGTTGTTTAGTGGAGTATATTACAAAGAAATCAAGAACTTAAGCTTTTTCTACAAGGCTATAAATAACAATGAAAAGAAAAACTTAACTGGATATTACTTGATGGCTTAAAACTTAATATTTATATACTTTTACTAATCTTAAGCAATAAATTTCTTTGTTAAACATCCATATTTAAAGTATTATAGATGCATAAGATAACTACAAAAATATTTACTATAAAAAATGAGTTTGGAATGTAAAGTCATAATTATAAAGTATACTTTTACTGAACATAGACAAATGAAGCAAAAGAGATTTGAGATTAAGAATGAGTTAACTATTTTAACTTAATATTTAAGTTTATTTTTTACTTTAAATTGTGATATTAAGTTATTTTATCAAACATGTTTAATCTACTTAATGACAAATTAAGCTATTAAGTCATTAAGTTGACTAAACAGCTTAATTTATTCTTTAATTCAAATGTATTTGTGGGGGGAGATTGATCTCAAGTCTTTTGGCTACAGGTAAAAGTTACCCCATGATCATCTAGAACAAACATGAGACAAATAAATATGGGATCTATATGGGGTATTGAAATGAGTAGTTACTCCGATAAAAGCGTCTGACTATTTGCCATAAGAGCATTACTTGTTCTCTTTATTTGTATAATGAAGATTTGGTCACAACTGGTCCTCCCTCCCCTTTTATAGGAATGCTGTATATGTCTCAGCTCATATGAGGATGGAGCAGAGCTGCATGCACTCCCCTGCAACCACCATTTCCATTCTACATGCATTGCGAAATGGCTCAAGATGAATGCGACATGCCCCCTCTGTAAGTACAATATCCTCAAAGGAAGTGAACAGATTTGAAGAAGAGAAGGGAAACCTGCAAATAGCCTGATTCATCTCCGCACTATCCTTGTGCACAGAAGAAATCAAGGCAGAAAAACTCTGGCTTCTCCGATACATTTATTAGTTTGGGCTTCATCATGTGTTCTCTAGCCTTTTGAAGTTGCCTTGATACTTTTTCTTTGACTCTTTATGAGTTGTTTCACACTCTTGTGCAAAAACTGAGTGAACAATTTGCAGGCTTTGTTTTATGCTTGTTGGCATTGTTTTGTAGTTAATCTGCAGAAAGGAAATGGCTTCAAATATGTAGTAGTATGAATATTAAAGCTAATTATACATAGTCTTGCGATTCTGGACATTAGGGATAATGAAATGGTTTTTTCACATTGTGTTGTTTGAAATTTGATTGTTACAGCATACATTTTAGAGAGAGGGAGGGAGAGAACAGTAATTTGCTTCAATAATTCTATGATTGTTTTGAGGTTGTGGGTTTGATGCGATAGAGGAGAAGACCGCTGAAACGGGATTGACAATTTGACATTGATGCATCACAAGAATAAAAGAGAAAAATAATATCTATCACAAATTTCAAAAATCATTCCAAATTTGAAATTCATAGGCGGCCTTTTCACGTGGGCCTACCACTCCACACTCCAGACTGCTCTTATCCATCAAGCCCTTTACTTTCTCTCAGATTTGCACACTTGGAAGACCTCCTTCAACAAAAAACACAGCATAAACAAGCAACTGAGCTTCAAACTTTAAGCTTGGCTTAAAATCTCCCAGTTCCCTAGTAGCTTTGTTCACATCAATCAGAGAAAGAACCAGCGAGTGAATTGCTACGATTCTGTTACAGAACCCAAAATGGCAGCATTCTGCATTCCCTTTCAACAGTGAAATGCAAATGCCCCTTGGAGTACAGGCTAGTGGCAACTGGTTAACCAGCTGTTTGACAATGGGTCGCTGGTTGGCGCAAAAACTAATCCCTCCTCTTTCTTCCCTGTGCTATGACTACTGAATTCCTAATTGCAGAGAAGTTTCACGCGTGGTTTTATCTTGCAAACTACTGGAGAAACAAAAAATGCGACAGAGAAAAAGAAGCTGCAAACAAAAATAAAATAAAAATGTTGCTACTTTTTATTCGACATATTGTGTAAACATCCCTACAACTGGATGCTTGATAAATATTGTAGCAGATGATACAGAAGAAATTGGAGAAATCTTTGTCTCACAATTAGACATGTCAGCAGATGATATAGAAAAATTTGGAGAAATCTTTCTTTCGCAATTATCCATCATGTTTACAATGTACAAAGCCAGGAATAGGTAAAATCTGTAAACTCAGTGTGCATGAGTTTAGCCTCCAACTACTGAAGTACATATTGGCAAGGTTAGTAGAACATGCTGAGCCCTATTAACTGATTCCTGACAGACGCCGTACAAAATCTGCATGCAGTGCATGACCTCCCTGTATGACATAGTCCAATTAACTGCTTGATAGAATGTCTCATAATCACAGTTACAATTTTGTGATAGAACAATTTATACAAATATAATTAATGGGATTTCTTCTTCCAATAAGTTGCTGACTGATATTCACTAGAATTGTATTCATGAGTATTAAAATTGCTGGACCTGATTGAACAGTTTAATGTGGTTATTCAGTTAGATTAGTCCAAAGCAAAAAAAATGATACAGCCGCCGAGAACATGTAATACAGTCATGTAGGCAGCTGGATTCAGAGATAGGTCAAGAAAGAGCAAAAATAATTGAAATTGGAGTAACAAGCACAAGCTAGTCATGCTCTGTCATTATTTGCAACAAGTTTAGAACAGGTAATTATTGAATCTTCTTCAATTACACAACCAAGTATTTGATATTTGTTGAAAATTAGAAGGGCGCAAGGGAGAGTAAACCAAACTAAAACTGGAGTAAGAAAATAGTTTGGAAACCCAAGCCAAAAGTTGTGAATCCATAAAGTTGAATTCATTAGAACATGCCTGAGTAAAATTTTTGAGTCTATCTGTTAGCTGTACTAGCCTTTTTTTGGTCTTTATTTCAGGGGTATTTTGATCATTTATAGTTTTGGTCATCTGGAAGATTGATTTGGCTGCTGCATTTTCAGGCTTTTGTTTCATGTGCCTCTCTTAGTTTGGCTAGTTTAATGGTTCAAATGGATTCTAGTGTCACTTTATTTGGTTTCTAAGTTAGATCCAAGAGTTACTTTATTTGGTTTCTAAGTTCCTAATTTAGTTGTTTATCAAGCATGAGTACTTTATAATTAAGTACAGATTTGTGCCAGATGAATAATTTTCCATCTTAAGTACAGGCAAACAAAGTTTTTTTGCCCTGTACTTATTTTTGGGGAGTTCTCAACCTGTGCTCAACACCACAGATTTGTGCCGAAACACAGGAATGTGTCTGCGTTTAAAATGATAGACAATCCTTTGAAGAATTATCTTACTAATAGAGTCAAAAAACCTTTAGAAGGAAATAAACAATGAAAGAAGCATGCCTTGTAACCAACTATCTGTGCCACTGGAAACCCTTGACTACCATGCCGTGCAAAAAGGGAAAGGTCACCAATAAGATCTAAAACCTTATGGCGACAAGGTTCATCAGGGAAACGCAGTGGTGGATTCAGCCAACCTTTACTGGCACTGCAAAAGGAAAACATGCATAAACCATACAGTAATAAGATATTGATAAAGCACAAATTTGAAATTAGTCACAAACTAGTCCGCAGATGCCTCACTAAATAAATTCAACAATCAGATAAACAATTCCTGAGTTTCTAACTCTTCAAAATTCCTTTTCTTAAAAGGGCAATAAAGATGTAAAAATAAGAAATAAAACAGAACATTTAAAAAATTCTAAATCTCAATGGTAATTTTAGTTATATATTTGTGTGACACAAAAACCATGGATTCCAATCAAATGTGAAATATCTGAACAGTTAGCAATACAATAACCAACAATCTCAAGAAATCTTGCCTTCATAATTTTTTAGAACATTCTTTCACTGTTCTTTGACGATGGGGTTGTGGTACAGATTATTTCAAATAGCCAAGATGGATCGGGTCCCCCTAAGGAGCATTTCTGACATGATGACCATCAATTATAAAGGTTTTGGAAAATCCAAGAGAGGCATAGTTTTGTGGCAAACTGCGTGTATTGCTTTAATTTGGGTTATGTGGCGGGAAAGAAATGCTAGGATATTTGAGAATAAAGCTAGGAATTCAGAGAATCTATGGGATTCCATTCACTTCCTTGCTTCTTTTTGGGCTTTTTGCTCCATGGTTTTTAAGGGCATTCCCCTTAATGTGTTGCAACTAGATTGGTTTGCAGTGTGTAGCTCCAATGGGGTGGTCTAGCTAAGAGAGTTTGTTTGTTGTTATTACCTTTTAGCTTCTTGTTTTTGTATTCTTGTTGTTTAGTTTCTTTTGTGGGAGGATTCCTCATCCTTCTTTTGTACTTCTTAATTCTATCAATATATTTCTTTGTCGTTTCCTATCAAAAAAAAAAAAAAAAAAAATTCAGAACATAAATTGACTTGGAAGTTGGAAGTCACATCTCCTAGAACTCAATGGTTATTGAAGATAAGAACATTCCAAGCAAGCTAGATGTGCCAAAGTTTGCATAGATCAAGATGACCACAAATAATGAGTCTAGGAGCACAAAGTTCTGTACCAAAGTATGCATGGATCAGCAATTGGAACCCCTGAGTATGAACAGATGAAATGAAGACTCTCACCTACAAACAATGGCACTATCTGTTGAGCCACCTTTAATGAGTCCCAAGTTACGTAGTTTCTCCACCTGCAAGGATTTCTCAAGGTAGACTCCAGCATTAGGAACACTGATTCAATGAAAGACAACTAGAATATATCAAAGATGAATATCCGGTTAGAGTTTAAACATCACCCTCACTTCGTTACTTTATAAAAGGACTGTTCAGAAAGCTCACTAGATACCATTATAATGGCAATAAGAAAGTTTCTTCCCTGAAATTGCTTCAAAATACCCTTACCATTGCTCAGGTTATAGATACAAGAACCAGAAATATAAGGATTTTTGCGCAAAATGAAAATGGAAAAAAACCTAGATTGTAGCTTCTCATAGATTATAGCAATTAGAATGTGCATTAAGGTGCAAAATATCAAACTAAGAAACCAAAGAAATGATGACAACAACACAATTGATGGTAGAAATTAGACCTAACCTCTTCATAAATACAAAAGGTTCTTGAAGGACCTATTTCACTGGTGTAGAAAGAGTCATCCAAAGAGGCTGAAGAGAACCACTGGCAACCAATAGCAGGCACCTGCAACAATGAAGTAACAGAGGCTTATCCTGTTCAACATTTTCTTTGATACATAAAATCCATTCCATTATCAAATTTGACAACTTAAGAGCCTTAGTAATCCATCAAGTAAATGACAAAAAAAATTACAACCATCTGTTTTGATGGTTAACTCAAAGTTATAACATTATCAGCAGCAGGCATTTCTAGAAAATTTAGATACCCTAACTGCTAAATTAATATTCACAAATAATAGAAATGATGATTTAAAAGAGAATGTTGATGAAACTAGAAAATCAAGATGACTACAAATTCTGCTTCTGACTGGGTTTCTGTGAATAAATATTCTGTGACCAGGAAATGTCTAAATGACTATGACCCAGAATTCCTCAACAACATGCTTTCTTAGTGATGAAAATTTTCAACCTCAAGACAAGCAGGTCTGTGAAGAAAATTAACCCTTGTTATCTGATTATAAAACTTTCATATTTTAAACAAATAGTGTAAAAAAGGACATAACAGTCCTAACAATTCTCTCATAATGTGTTTTGCTTTCCTTTCTGCTCAACCATTACACTCCATTGGTTCATTACTAGAGTGAGAAAGGAATTAGTTGGAAAAGATGAATGTGAGAGGAGAAACAAAGAATATTACTTTGTTTTCTTTATTGGGAGAGAAGACTAAACTTAAAGAGGAAAATACCTAGGTCCTTGACAACCATTTCTATCTTTTTCTGAAATGTTGGATACACGCTTCTGTCCTAAATTAACTCTCCAAACCCTCCTTCTTTTGACAAGAAAATTTTGAAATGTTAGGAGGAAAATTCTTAAAAGCTTCTCACCTTGCTTGCTTAAAACCAAGCAAGGAATGCAAAGAAAAAACTAAAAGAATTTCATTCCCCTCCTTTTGCTGACAGGGTATTAATTCTTTCCATATATTTTTTCTGCACCCTTCTTGCTCAGCCAATTGTAGGCCATCCCTTAATCTAAAGGAATGCCTCGCCTTAAGAATTTTTTATCCATTTACATTCTTTCCCTCTTTTTAGTTGGCATTGCAACCAAATGAAAAGTTATCCCTTCAGCAGTTCTACAGAAAAAGCAGTTCCACAAATCAACTGCAGGAAAGATACTTGCATTCCAGATTTTGATAAGCAGACCAAAATATTATTAATAACACTAAACAAAAAAAGTCCACCAAAGTACACATGAAATATACAAAAGACATCAAAAGGTTAATAAAAAAAGAAAGAAAGAACAAAAACTTCCTTCCAACTACCTAGAACCCAACCAATCAACAATATCTAACATAGACATTGAAGCCTCATCCATGGACTTTCTAGCCCAAAGCAAAAGAAGACATGAGTATGATATTTTGAGTATGCCACATTTTCAAATAAGTTACAATTTCTTTCTTTCCAAATGGTGCAAAATAAGCACAATGAAACAATTACTGAAGAAGGAAGCAGCCCCTCCACTCTAAATAGAGAGAAAAGAAAAGCCACAAAATCCTTGTTTTAAACACAATGGAAAATGATCTAATCAGCTAATTCTTCTCCATCCATCCTTGCAGAGATAGTAAAAATTTGCCAGGGTCCATCCTCTCCTTTTTAACGAATCTAACGTCACAATCTTCCTCAAATCACCTCCTAAGCAGAGAACCCCAGTTGTGTAGAGACCCATGAGTTCCAAACTAATTTCAAAGGAAATGCCCTTCCTCTCTTCAATTCCTAGACAGATCTGACTTCTCATTCTTTGAATCCTTCCAAATCAATTTATTTTCACCATTCCACATTACTGATCTCTAAGAAGCGTCACCACACCAAATATCCTTACAAAACTTCACTCTTCTACCATCACCTGCCATGAAACTGATTCTACTTTTGAAGGTTTCCCAACCTCTCCTTATTGCTTTCGACAAACCTACCCTAAACCCTTCCTTCACAACATTAGAACACCAACCACCTGCTTTTTCCCTAAGCTTCCCAATTATTACCATTTCCATAGAGACTCCCTTTCTATAACAAACCTCCAACTCCATTTACCAAACAAAGTCTCATTAAGTATTGATTAATCTCTGATATCTGACCTTCCTTACTTCTTATCCATACAAGCAATCAATCATCCCACCAAATGAAGCTTTTTTCTGATGGGCTCCAACTCCCTACCTCCAAAAAGGGAAGAGCTTTTGATTGCAAACACTAGCTTACCTTACTTGGGTTGACAAACAAGGATATAAAATATATAGGCAAGCTAGACAAAGTGCTTTTGATCAACATAAGTCTTCTACCCTTGTATAGATATTGCCACTTCCACAAATCGGCCACTAATTTCTAACATGTGTATAATGGCTTCAGTTTCACATGCTTTTTATTGAGTCCCTATATGAGATGCTCCAATTTGCAGTTAACTGCTTTTAGTTAAAACTAAAGTGTTGAGAAAGCTGGATGCCTCTGTCATCTTCATATTTCAGCACTGTGTTTTGCTCCATCTCTTTCTCAGAGATGAGTTTCCTAATCTTCTCCCTCGTCCACCTTTAGCTTTTCTAACTCTGCTCAAGACTTGGGACTTTTAAGAGGGACTGTAGAAATAACCTATGTATAAATGGTCAGACCTACCATGACAGTCCAAGCATGGACTAAACTTAGTAGGGCGCAATCACCCCAAAATATTAACAAGCTGAATCTAAACTAGACCCAATGAAACACTGATGAACCCAACCAAATTTGAACTCTACCCAGCAGTGATAGCCCCACTTATTCATGACACAAATGCAGTTGGGTTCATTCTAGTCCCCTAATGTTGGAGATGGGCCTTTTTCTCCTGCTATATCTTGTTATCTCGTTTTTAGTCAGAAATCCATTTGCAGCAATAAGATTCATCACATGCAAGCAATCACATGGTAGAGCAACAAAGAAGCATAACAAAATTCTCTAATTTTTGCATAATATAGTTTTAAAAGGCACAAGGCACACCTAAGGCGCAAAAGTCTCCTATAGCCTAAGCGTGAGTTAAGTGAAATCTGACCTACAATGCATATCAATTTTATAAAATATGATCCAAAATCTAATCCAATAAAAAAATAAAATAAAACTAAACATTTAAAAGAAGCATTCAATACAAAAGTAATTAAATTATATAAATTTCAATATACAATTAAAAATTTTTAGCGCAAAAGTCCCCTATAACTTAAGCGTGAGTGAAGTGAAATTTGACCTAGGATGCATATCAATTTTATAAAATATGATTCAAAATCTAATCCAATAAAATAAAATAAAAATTCTAAACGTTTAAAAGAAGCATTCAATAAAAAAGTAATTAAATTATATAAATTTCAATATACAATTAAAAATTTCTAGAATAAAAATATATAAAAGGAAAAGTAAGATAAACAAGGCGTGCCTCTTCAATAAGGCACATGTCTTGGCAAGCAAGGCATAATAGATAGGGAGTGGTTGCGCCTTGAGCCTAGGCGCACTTTTTAAAACTATGCTCACATTCTATATTGTAAACAATCAAAACTGGCAATGCACAAAAAGTTTACCTGTGGAAAATCGATTCCATAAATGATCTGAACTTTGGGATAGGGGAAAGCTGCTATAAAAGAATCATTCCTATGCACATGCACAGGTTCAATAAGAAACGGTATCATTTTCTCACAACTGTTGCCACCCTGATCTGTTGCCACCTTTAATCCAACCTGCTCTATTGCTTCCACCCATTCCTTTGCTGACCCATCAAAAATAGGAACCTGTGACAGCAAATTGAGGACACTATTAGTTTCCCTACATTAAGTTTAGGCCAAAAATTCACATTTCTTCATCCATTTACTTGAGAGATCCACATCGACAAATGAATATATGGATCCGTGTGCTCTTAGATGTCATCATCAAATCATGCATATTTGGTTCTCCCAATGTTCAGTGCATGAATTATGTAAGAAGTATCACCAATTTTCCGAAAAGAAAAACAAAATGGGGCATTACATTTATTATTAACGTTCCATTTGATTTCTTGTACGCGAAGGAAAGAGAGCGAAACTCGATTCAACAAAACGCATAGTTGCATTCTATTCCAAAAAATGCCCATTTTCGGTTTCCAATTAATCATAATATACATACAGATGGAACTCAAATTCACAAATTTGCTGAACCATTTGCAAATGAAAACAACCTTAAGCCACCTACCTCCACACTTGACTCTTCTCCGTTCAAACCTTCCACCTCGATTCTGCAATTATCGACGCCCATTGCCTCCAAAGCCGAAAGCAAGTGCTCGACAGTTCGAACCTTGTAGCCGTCTCTGCAGAGCGTGGTGCAGAGAGGCGATTCCTGAACGTAATCGACTGAAGGGTGAATAAAATTGGATCGAAAGTCGAAGTATCTCCCAACTCCAGCACACTCCGGCCATATCTTCACCCTGGCAACCCTGCCGGAGTGTAAAGTGATGCCAGACCTCTCGATACACCCCGCTATGGTTTGCTGGAGCTTCCCAAGCTGCGATCAAAAAACACATGAGCAGATTTCTACGGAGATCGCTGGTCTCCATTAACAAGATGAGTGTTTGGAGAGAGAAGGAGAAAGTAAGAGTATAGTGTACAGATTTCCATGATATGAGCGCTGAGGACTTGAACGCGTTGAGGGCGGAGGAGAGAGACATGAGCTTTGGGACTCTGCTCAGTTGGAAAACGACGTCGTTTTTTATATTTCGAATTCGATTCCGTCGGAGAATGGAGCGGTCGGAGGTTTTACGTGGTCTTGGCTTGGTGCTTCCTATAGACTTCACAGTCCAGACGGTCTATCTCTTGAGGCGGCGTCTTTTCTTTTATTTATTTTTCATTTTGAATAAATAAATTTAAAACATAGATTGAATTTTAAAATAATTCTTTTTTTTTTTCATAAATAGCTATTATTATTATTATTTATATGGCTTAAAAATAGTATTTTATAAACGTCAATTCTTATTTTATGATTTTTTTTATGTGTGTATGAAAACGTAATTTTTCTTTTAAATATATTTTGATAAATATTACATTTTGTGCCAATAAGACATCACATAAGTATGTTGTTTTAATGCATCATTTTAGTATATTTTTCAAGTCGTGTTTTAAAATAAAATACATGATTTACATATATTTAAATAATTTATATTAAAATTTTGTCTTAATTTTAGTTTTTTTACGGACAGGTTGTGTTTTGAATATATCATTTTGATGTAGAATATTAAAATTATGTCTTAAATATACAAATTCGATATAAAAAGCATATATCATACCTTAAAAACATAATTTATATATTTTTATATTGAAATCGTGTCTTTTAGACACAATTTCAATATATTTTATTCAAATCGTGTTTTTAAGTCATGATATAAACAATGTTGATTATAATTCAAGTGGTACAATATACTTTTAATGTATTCAAAATCTACGAGGATAATATTTTTTTGATACAACTTAAAGAATTATAAACGAAAAAAAAAGATACTTTATCTATGAGGATTAAAGTTATATAATTTACATATATAAAATATTTAAATAATAATAATTTTATAATAAAAGTGTGTTTTATGGTATTTTTTTCATTGAAGTGTTTTATTTGAAAATGTTCTTAAAGTGATTTTTTTAAAATTTGAAAGTGTTTTATAAATTTTATTAACACCTAACTTTTCTTTAAAAGCGTTTTTTTTTTTTTTAAGTTAAAAGTGTTTTTTAAAAACACTTTCAAAGAGACGGTAAGCACAGAAAAAAAAAAAAACCGACATACATAAGTTTATTCTAAAATGTTCAACAAATTACACAAATGTAGTCTTTATTCAAAACAAGAGGGCGTGGGCTTTAATTTCAAAATTTTTATTTTTCTAATGTCCGGTTGCAACCCGAAGGCAGCACAAAAATTTTACCGTTACACGTCACGTGCATGACAAACCTCCAGTTGAACCGGGTTCTACTCTGAAACCGGTCCGTTCCTCGGCTTTTGACTGCTAAAAATTTCCGCGCCACTACAATTAAACCCCTCTCAAAACCCTACAATTCCCACCTTGTCACTCCCTCCCTTCTTCATTACAAATTTAGGGCTTTTTTTGTTGCCCGGTCTAGGATCCTGTGCTCTGTAATTTTGGGCTTCAATCCCTTCAAACTACATTTTGATTTTAGGGTTTTGCGAGAGCAATGTCGTGGGACGACGAGATCGTGGTGCGCGACGTCACCAACGCCGGTCTCGTCGTGAGTGACCGTATTAATCGCGATGTTGCTGCTCAGACTGACCTCGAAGAAGCCCTGGAAGCTTCTAGATACACTAGTCATCCGTATTCCACTCATCCTCGAGAGGTAATTTCAGAACTTCTTTGTTTTATGGAGTTGTTTTTTTGGGTTTTCGAACTTTATTTTTGCACGGTCTCCTGAGGAAAGATAGTTCTAATTGCCTGGAAAAATGAGTCTTTCTTCAATGTGTTTGCTTAGTGTGAGAAATTTTGTGGTCCATGAACCTGACAAAAGAGAGAATGAAATGTCCTCCTCAGAGGACATGTTAACGGGTGATTCTCATGGCAGATCAAAGAGGAAAAAGAGTTCAGGGAAAAGCAAATGGATCGTTTTCAAAACCCTGTTAGTTACTGTGAGGAAAATTTATTTAGTTTGATCCAACAAAAGGAATGATTGTGATGTAATAGGCATGTGGAATCAAATGGGTTCTTGGTAAGAGATGCATGGAGAAGGCTTTGTCCAGATATTGTTGTACCTATACCACTCATCTTTATTTTTATTTTTAGTAAAATCACGGGTAAATGGAATAGGAAAAATTGAGAAGAAATTAAGAGATTTTTTTACTGCAAGCAACTCATAAAACATGGATCTTAACCTTAACGTGAGGCAGCTTGTTAGCAAGCTGATGCACTACCTGGTTAACCAAAAACGGAATCTAAGTATAAGAACAACCCAATCTTCTTGCAATATCAGTGATTTTATGCAATCAAATATAAAGTTTCCATGGACATCAATTCTATTGTTGCACCCTTTATAATCAATGACACAAGACAAAGAGGAAACATCATTACGCAAATAGCTATAGAAAAAATCATTACCCAAACAGTCTCTAGACCACCAATATAGGAGCAAGTAAAAACATCTTTCAAACACACTCCATCTTTCATTTGCATTTGCCATTTTATGGAAGGAGCTAGTACATCTATTGCCTTCTGTTAGTCGACCTCAGTCCAAAAGCTGGTATCTTACTTGGTGTAATGACTTTAACAATCAATCCTTGTCTAGATTGGATTGTTTTCTAGTGTGTAAGGGGTGGGAAATCCATTTCAATGGGGTGGTCCAATGTACTTCACCAAAGCTTGTATGGGATCACTCACCTATCCTGGTAGATGGTGGTGGGGTGAGAATAAGACTTACTTCTTTTTAGGTTTGAAAATATATGGTTGAATAAGGAAGGGTTCAAAGATTTGCTTAAGAAGTGGTGGTTAGGGTATAATTTTAGAGGATCCCATAGTTTCATTTTGGTCACAAAATTAAAAGCACTTAGGTCAAACTTGAAGATTTAGAATAAAGAGGTGTTTGACAATGTTACGGTTAGGCAAAAGATAATCTTTAACCTTATGGGATTTTGGGATTCCAAGGAAAGGGAAGGTGCTCTATGCGAAGATGAGGTGGTAGTAAGGTGGGTGGCTAGGGAAGATTATTGAAAATGGGCTTTAATGGAAGAAGCTTCTTAGAGGTAGAAATCAAGGTAGATTTGGTGACCCATGCCACCACTACCACCAACTACCACCACAATAAACTAAAGTTACAAAAGAAAAGGAACAAAACCAACCCACCCTCACCAAGGGCCCAACCAATCTAGAAAGCTAAAAAGAGTTAGAGGAACATCATCTAAACACTCCTTTGCTTCCGACCAAAGACAAGAAACAAAAGAACTTTTTAACATTTGGATAGAGAGCTCTTCCCCCTCAAAGGCAATTCTATTTCTTGCCTTCTACACTATCCAAAACAAATGTAATGGTCCCTCTTTCTACATCTTCCTACTCTCCTTGACCACAAACAACCCATGCCACCCTAAAAGAGTTTCTTTGGATGGAAGCGCCCAAGACACCCTAAAAAGGGCAAACAACAACTCCCACAAGACTTTTGTTGTTGCACAATGGACAAGGAGATGGTGTATGAATTCTTTCTCAACATGACACAAAAAACAGCTATTTGCCAAAGACCATCCCCTTTTCTTGACTCGATCCAAAGTGAAGGCTTTTCCTCAAGTCATCCCCCAAGCGAAGAAACCAACTTTAGGATGCACCCACGCCTTCCATATGCTGCTCCAAGGAAACTGACTCTAGGATGCACCCACACCATCCGCCCACACCTTTACGTGGGATTACATTTTTTTTAAAGCTAAATAGAAAAACCATTTATGCAAGGGTAGGGTTTGAACTGAAGACCTTGAGATTGAAATTGACAATCTCTACCACTAGGCCAAATGAGCTTTGGTGTTATTAGTGCACATAAAATAATATACGTATACATATAAAATCTTTTATATATTATTTTATAAAATAATTAAAACAAAAATATTATTAATAAACTAATTTAAATTATTTTATATAATAATTTAATATAAAATAAATGTAAATTTATAAATAAAATTATCAATATTTTTAAATAAAAAATACTTATGTATCATAATTTCTTTTATGTCCTTCAATATATATATCAATTTCCTTATTTAATAACTTCAACATATGTATTATTATTTTTCTATCATTTTTGGAGTTTTTTCAACATTTTTATGATTTTTTTTATTAATTTGTCTCATTAATATTTTGTGTCAGAATATCCATCGATATATCCCAATAATATCCATAAAATCAAGTTAGCGATATATCTGTCAAAATTGATATTTTCATCATTGTCGACAAGTAAGTTTTATGTTCTTGTTAGTGACACTCCTTTTGCTTTTTTTCAAAGCTCTAGGGGTTTGAGACTAAGGGACCCTCTTTTCCTATTTATCTATGTTACCAATGGAGGTCCTCAGTTGCCTTCTCAAGAGGGTCAAGGACAACAACTAGATCTTGAGGTTTAAGGTAAGGGGTAGAGGTGATGAAGGATTGGAAATGTCCTATCTACTTTTTGCTGATGATACTATTGTATTTTGCGAGGTTTCTCAAGATCAAACTACGAACTTATGTTGGTTGCTCTTGCTCATCTATTTTGAGGCCATTTTGGGATTTAAAATAAATTTAGAAAATTTGCGAGTTGATTCCAATTGGTAGGGTGGACAATGGGGTGGAGTTGGCCTTTGAGATTGGTTGTGAGGTGGGAGAGCTTTTGACTACTTGGATCTTCCTTTGTGTGTCTCATACAAATCAGAGGTTGCTTGAGATAGGGTGGAAGAGTGATTTTGAAAAAGGCTATCAATGTGAAAAAGACTATGTATGGGGGGAGGCTTACTTTCTAGAGTACATTATCCAACATGGCTATCTATTTCATGCCTTTGTTTAGAATCTCGAGAAAAGTAACTGTGGCTGGAGAAGATTAAAAGAGATTTCCTATAGGGACGCAAGACTCTAGGGAAAAAACTGCACCTAGTGAAGTAGTCGATGAGGCGTGTTCGGGTTTGAGGATTAACTTAGAGAAGAGTGAGATGATCCCGGTGGGAAGGGTGCTGAATATAGAGGGTTTGACTTTGGAGTTGGGGTGTAAAGTGGGAGGGATTCCTTCTAGTTATTTGGGAATGCCCTTAGGGGCAGCTTTCAATTCTTTGGCGGTGTGGGATGGGGTTGAAGAGCGTTTTCGTAGAAGGCTTGCTATGCGGAAGAGGCAGTACATATCTAAAGGGGGAAGACTCACCCTAATCAGAAGCACTATGTCCAGTATGCCTATTTATTTGATGTCTCTCTTTTATTTGCCTAGAAAAGTGAGGTTGAGATTGGAGAAAATTCAGCGAGATTTTCTGTGGGGTGGAGGAGCTCTAGCCCATAAACCTCACCTTGTAAGATGGAACTTGGTATGTTTGGAGAAAAGAAAAGGTGGGCTAGGGGTGAGAAATTTATCTTTGATGAATAGCCCCCTTTTGTGTAAGTGGAATTGGAGGTTTGTTAATGAGAGAGAGGTGTTGTGGAGGAGTGTAATTAGCCTCAAGTATGGCGTAGAGGAGGGGGGCTGGCGTACTCGGGATGTGATGGGAAGAAACGGAGTTGGGCTTTGGAAAGCAATTAGGAAGAAGTGGGGGCTGTTAGATGGTAGGGTAGCTTTCCATTTGGGTAATGGGCAAATAGTGAAATTTTGGAAAGACAAGTGGTGTGGTGATGGGCCTCTTTGTGAGTCCTTCCCATCTCTTTTTTCCATGTCCATGTCGAAGAATGCTTGGGTTTCGGAGGTTTGGAATCCTGTTGGTGATGGGGTTGGTTGGACTCCTCTCTTTGCAAGGGCGTTTAATGATTGGAAGATTGATTTAGTGGAGCGGCTGTTGCAAAAGATCCAAGCTTTCAGGGTTCAAAGGGAGGAGGAAGATAGAGTGATATGGACAGCTTCAAATGTTGGGGCTTTCTCAGTTAGATCCCTTTATTCTATGATGGAGCCGGGGGGCCTTTCTATGTTCCCTAGCGAAAGAATTTGGAGGGCAAGAGTGCCTCCCAAGGTAGCTTTCTTTGCTTGGGAGGCTTCTTGGGGTAAAGTTTTAACACAGGAGCAACTTCAAAGGAGGGGGTTCTTTTTGGCAAATAGGTGCTTTTTCTATCTATCTGAAGAAGAAACAGTGGATCATCTCCTACTGCATTGTGTCAAGACGTGGGTCCTATGGAACCTCCTTTTCTCCCTTTTTGGTATATCTTGGACTCTTTTGTGTACAGTGAAGACAACCCTTCTTGGGTGGAATGGAGGGTTTGTGGGGAAAAGACACAAGAAGGCTTGACAAATGGCGCCTTTATGTATTTTTTGGTCAGTTTGGAATGAGAGAAATAGGCTAGCGTTTGGGGATGAGGATCTTTCGCTTCAAAGGTTGAAATATTCTTTTATATGTAATCTTTGGTCTTGGGTCAGGGGTTCCCTAGCAGAGAGTCATTCTTCTCTTGTAAGTTTTGTAGACTGGATAGGCTTCTAGTTAGGGAAGGTGGTGTGTATACTCCCTGTATACTTAGAGGACACCGGTTTTTGGTGTTTCCTCTTTTCGTTTAATATACTTCTTTTACTTATCAAAAAAAAAAAAGAGAAAGAGGGGGTTTAGGTGTTAGAGATCTCTCTTTGCTTAGTAAAATGCTTCTTTGCAAGTGGAGTTGGTGATATGCATTCAAAAGGGAAGCGCTTTGGAAGCCAGTTATAAGTGGTAAAAGTGAGAAGGAAGAAATTGAGTGGCGTTCTTGTGAAGTGGGAGATGTATATAGGGTTGAGTTATGAAAAATCATCAAAAAGGAGTTGGACCTCTTTAATAGTGAAACCTCCTTCGCCATTTTGAAGGAGTGGTTGGTAGACTTACGGGACCAAACATGTGAAGGAGGTCATTGGAACTTTCATTTCTCCAAGCATTTGGATTATTGAGAGTTGGACATTGTAGAACATTTTCTTTGTAAATTGCAAGGGAAGTCGATGAATGGGAGGGGTAGGATAATTCGTTAAAGCTTTTACTTTGTCTTGGATCTAGGTTGTTTGATTCCTTTTTTTTATTGAGGATAGGTTGGAATTCTTAGGTTCCATCTAAGGTGAGCTTCTTTGCTTGAGAGGTCAACTAAGGAAGGGTGTTGACTTTATATCAACTCTAGAAAAGAGGATGGTCATTGGTTAATAGATCCTTTCTTTGTATAGTTGAGGAAGAATCTATTGATTACATCTTTTCTTTGTATCAAGACAAGGGTTGTATTACAATTATTGTTTTCTTTGTTTAGCATATCCTGAGTTCTTTCTTCCATGGTTAGAGAGACTTTTAGATTGACATGAGTGGAAAAAGTGGATAGAAGGTGTGGGTAGTCACTATCTTATACATTTTCTAGACAAATATGGAAGGAAAGGAATCAAAGATTGTTTAAAGATGAGAAGTCTGACCTATGATTCAATAACACTTTTTTTAGCAATCTCTTCTTATGGAATAAGTTGTACATAGTTTTTTTTTTGATAGGTAAACAAAACAAATATATTAAAAGTGCTTGGAAAAGGCGCACAAAGTACACACGGAGTATACAAATAGCAATCTAAAACAAGCAAAAGAAAGAGAAACAACAAACCAACACTTGATATAAAAGACTTCCCCCATGCAAAAGACTTCACCGTAAAACTTAGAAGTACGTAGGAATCCTAGATTTAACCAACACATGGTGAAACCAACCTAAAACACCCCATTGGCACAACCACTCTTCCTTGCCCTTCTTGAAACCCCCAGATGCTGCCCCCTAGGAATTACAAAATAAGCCCACACCGAAAGAAAACACCAACCCTTCTCTTTTTCTATATTCCTCTTAATTCTGAGGAGAGATGAACACCTAGCCTCTAAGCCAACCAGTAGCTACCCTAAAAGCACAGTCTACAAGGTCACTTACAAACCATCTCCCACCCATTATTCCAACTCCTCTCTTTTTTGTTTGAATTGTTGTAATTGGCCAAACATTCCAAATTTCAAAGCTCCCTAATAAAGGGGGGCGTGGAGGAGGGGTTTTTGCTTAGGGAGAATATTGTTTTTTTTCGTTTCCTTTTTATTGACTGTCTTTTGACACTTGTTGTATACATCCTCTATAGTTTGGTGCACTGATTTTTTTAGCACTTTTAATATATATTCTCACTTTATTTTCTTATAAAAAAAGAAAAAAAAAGAAAAGAAAGGAGGGGATGGAAGATGTCAAACAAATGCTATCACATGAAGGAGAAGAAGCAATGATTGATCACATCCAAAAACAATCATTCTATACAACTAATGTATTTGTTTATTTAGTTGTTTATAATCGAGGAACTCGCCATTGTCAAGCCCTTTAGACTTTCCTTGGAGACTTAAATTGTATGGTGCTAACTGCCTTTGAGACAACCAACATTGAGTAATTGAGTGGATTCAACCAACGTTACAAATTGAACCCAGGATTGTGTGCCTCTACCACTCATATTTGCATTTGCATCAACCAACTGGCATCCTGATGAGCTTTATCACAACTAATTTATGCTCTATTTGGAATAAAGTGGGTCATGCATTCCTTAGTTAGAGATGCCCCTTTGAGATGACATGAATTCTTTGTTGGGAAGAAGAAGAAAGATTGGGGAGCTTTTCTTGTATTTATTTTGGATCATATGGAAGGAGAGAAATAGGAGAGCATTCGATATATCAAAAAGTGGATCAAGTAATCAAACGATCTTTTATGTATGGTTAAGGAGTACATGGAGATTGCTTATTGTTCATGATGGATTTCATTGATTGATTGAGCTCTAAGTAAAGTAAGGGGGTTGCTTTTGTGTATTACTCAGCTTTGTTTGGCCTTTTGGTGTTGTGTGCCCTTTTGTTAGGTGTGTTAATATATTTATATTTGATCTTTGCCCATAAAAAAATGTAAATTAGAAATAGAGAAAACTTGTGATCATGTACACTGATGTTCTTTCACATGTTTTGGGAAAAACGAATCTTGGGGCTGGATTTTGCAATGCTTCAGTTTCTTTTTCCTTAATGATGGAAAGTTATCATACTGGTTACCAGTCAATTTAAGGGTATGAGGGAGAGAGAAGGCAGGAATCATCTATAACCCTTCCCTGTATTTTAGTAATGGAACTTTGAGCAAACCGTATTTTAGTGACATCCATCCATGTACAAAGCATTTATTTGAATTTTCATCAACTTCTGCCATCACCTCTCTAGCTGCTGTTAGTGACTTCCTCCAAATCACTGAACAGTTAAATACTTCCAGGTAGACCATGTAATGTGTTTATGAGTTTTGTGGCATGATTCTTGATGACACCTCATCTTAGTTAAAATGTTCTGTTTGCTGACCATCTTAATTCTTGAGTGTTTTGAATGTGAGGGACATTATAATGTTTCCTCAGTTTTTTTGATTGGCTAGGTGCTAGTTGAGGGCTGGCATTGTATTTCCTCTTCTTTTTGTGCCCTTGGGCGACTCTTGTATACTCCCTGTATGCTTTTGGTCCAGCCTCAAGGTGCCTTTTTTTAATATATGCTTTTTATGTGTTTGCCTATAAAAAAAAAAATTATAATGTTTCCCTTTTAAATACTGTCATTATTATGAGAGTCCTGCCATTTGCATGATGTTAATTTTTTGGCTGATCCAATGGACAAAGTTATTTAGGATTTGATATTCAAAGTAGAACTAAGTCATGCTTATGGTAATTTTTGCTCTTTAATAGGCTATTTTAGGTTAAAGATGGTAAGAAGGAAGGAGGGCCATCTTGAAGCTTTGATTTTCAAGGCAACACAAGGAATGAGAATTGTAGATCCAGGGTTTTTTATATGATGATGGCATTGCATTTTCCCTCCAGCAAAAGAAGTGGATTTCACAATAAAAACTCAACATTTGGTCAAATACCTCTTGTGCCTTATTGCCGAGGACTCTGATGTAGAGGGATTGCCTTCCACCCTTTTTCTGTATGCTTCTCTGCAGTTATAAACAATTTAAGTATATTTCAATATATCAATAATCTTAATACCTCCGTCCGAGGATTGATTTATTATTCTCATCATTCCGAGTAGATTGATTTTTGTGTTCTGATAATGAAAAAAGATTGATTGCAATGTTGCTGGCATTTCTATTTATTTATTTTTAATGATTGTTTGCTTGTTCTCTTAATTTCATCATGGGATATTTTATGGTATAGAGCTGATTGAGAAAATACTTATATGGTACATGGTTTTGTAGAAACCTTCCAATAGATGGAATCGGAAAATTTTATTGTGTCCTTACCACATTATAATGTTCTTTAATTTCATTGCAGTGGCCTCCTTTGGTTGAAGTGGTGGATACTTGGGAATTGCCTCCTGTGCTTATTGAAAGATATAATGCAGCTGGTGGGGAAGGGACTGCTCTATGTGGAGTGTTTCCTGAGATACGCAGGGCATGGGCTTCAGTCGACAACTCTTTGTTTCTTTGGCGTTTTGATAAGTGGTGAGATTTGTAAATTTTATTGAGTGCTAACATTTTGGCGGTGAAATATTTTTGGTTATGCATGACATGTACTTAATGAGTGCCATTTTCAGTATTTCATTTTCTGGTTCTTACTTATACCTCTTGTTTAGGGATGGCCAGTGTCCTGAATACAGTGGGGAGGAACAAGCTATTTGTGCCGTTGGCCTTGCCAAATCTAAACCTGGAGTTTTTGTGGAAGCTATCCAATATCTTTTGGTGTTAGCAACTCCTGTTGAGGTAGTAACATTTCATTATTTATTTATTTATTTTTAACTCAGGTTCAGTTATAAGAGCTACTGAATAAATCATCCCTTTTACCATCCTACCTAGGCAAGGGAATCCAATCACTTAGGCATCATGTAACCTCCTTGACTATACTGATGTAAGCTGTGAATCTGTAGCTCGAAGTTGAAATGCTTTAATTTTCATCTCAAGCTGTTGGAACCTTCAACTGCATTTTTCTGTTAGGCGAGAATCAAAAGATCAAATGCTGCTTGAGCAGATGAAGAGTTGCATATAAACCATGAAAGGATTTTCTTCCCCTTTAGTTAAGCGAAAGAATGCTGGAAAAATAATCTAAATCCTATATAGTAATGCTTGAAAGTCATTGTTGTAGTGGTTATCTAATGGAATGTCCTTTTCAAGGTAAGGCAGTTGATTTCCCCACATGTATTATTGTTTTTTTTTACAACAATCGCTTTTCTTGGGATGCCAATTTACCTTCTTTATTTTGTAGGATTTTGTTTCAGATGTTTTTCTTCATAAAATTTTTTAGCTTTCATCTGAACAGCTTTATTGTTTCTCACCAATATTCTATTCTTGTCAGTTGATTCTTGTAGGTGTTTGCTGCTGCGGAAGGGGTGATGGAACAGATCCATATGAGGAGGTTTCACTGCAACTTCTGCCAGAATATACAATACCATCCGATGGGGTCACCATGACTTGCATCACTTGTACTGACAAGGGTCGCATTTTCCTGGCTGGACGTGATGGCCACATTTATGAGATGCATTACACAACTGGTTCAGGCTGGAATAAGCGTTGTCGTAAAGTTTGCCTCACTGTGGGATTGGGAAGTGTCATTTCAAGGTATTATTTAACTCTGTATAGTTTATTGTCATATCTCGAGTGTCCTTTTCTACAAATCTGCAGATGGCTTTAAGATTTTAAGTCTTTAATGTTACATGTTTTAATTTCATTTCTGGAGATTGAAGCTTAATTGCAAAATTAAAGTTTGGGACCTTCTATTATTTGACATTTTGAATTGATTTTTAGTTTTAAATGTGCAAATTACTAAATTTATGCCTACTGTATTGTGGTTTTGATATTTTGAATTGCATCTGCTTTTATAAACTTAAACCCAACTTGTTAATCCAGGTGGATTGTGCCAACTGTATTCAAGTTTGGAGCTGTTGACCCCATTGTTGAAATGGTTGTTGATAATGAAAGACACATTCTTTATGCACGAACAGAAGAGATGAAACTTCAAGTTTTTGTTCTGGGCCCAAAAGGAGATGGTCCCCTTAAGAAGGTGGCAGAAGAAAGGAGTTTGATCAATCAGAAGGATGCACATTATGGTGGCAGACAATCAGCAGGATCAAGACCCTCAAATCGATCAGCAAAGCCTTCTATAATTTGCATTTCTCCTTTGTCTACACTGGAATCAAAGTGGCTACACCTAGTTGCTGTTTTATCCGATGGAAGAAGGATGTACCTCTCCACTGCTCCATCTAGTGGAAACAGTGGTGCTGTTGGAGGTTTAAGTGGATTTAATACTAGCCATCATAAGCCAAACTGTTTAAAAGTAGTAACAACTAGGCCCTCTCCTCCTTTGGGAGTTACTGGTGGACTTGCCTTTGGAGCCATATCTCTTTCTAGTAGAACTCAAAATGAGGATCTTGCACTGAAGGTTGAGTCAGCATATTATTCAGCAGGAGCTCTTGTCCTTTCTGATTCATCACCGCCAACTATGTCTTCTCTTCTTATTGTGGGCAGGGATTCAAGCACACAATCATCAGTGTCAGGTGGTTTAGGGACAACTGCAAGGACTTCTCGGGCATTGAGAGAATCTGTATCTTCCCTACCTGTTGAAGGCCGAATGCTTTTTGTGGCTGATGTTCTACCATCACCAGATATAGCAGCCACAGTGCAGTCACTTTATTCAGAATTGGAATTCTCTGGATTTGAAAGTTCAGGGGAATCCTGTGAAAAGGCATGTGGAAAACTTTGGGCTAGAGGAGACCTATCAACCCAACATATATTACCAAGGAGGAGAATCGTGGTATTCAGTACAATGGGGATGATGGAAGTAGTTTTTAACCGGCCAGTGGATATTCTTAGAAGGTTGTTAGAATCTAGCTCACCAAGATCATTGTTAGAAGATTTTTTTAACCGTTTTGGAGCTGGAGAGGCAGCTGCTATGTGTTTAATGCTAGCTGCAAAGATAGTCCACACGGAAAATCTCATAAGCAATGTTGTCTCTGAGAAGGCAGCTGAAGCCTTTGAGGATCCAAGAGTTGTTGGAATGCCACAACTTGAAGGTAGTAGTGCATTTTCAAACACTAGAACGGCAGCTGGGGGGTTCAGCATGGGACAGGTTGTTCAAGAAGCTGAGCCCATCTTTTCTGGTGCGCATGAAGGACTGTGCTTGTGCTCATCAAGGTTGCTTCTTCCTGTGTGGGAACTTCCTGTTATGGTCATGAAAAGTGGTTTAGACACTTCCAATGCTATGTCTGAAAGTGGGATAGTTGCATGCAGACTCTCCAGTGGGGCAATGCAAGTCCTTGAAAACAAGATTCGCGCCTTGGAGAAGTTTCTAAGGTCTAGGAGGAACCAGAGAAGAGGACTCTATGGTTGTGTTGCTGGTCTAGGGGACTTGACTGGATCTATTCTCTATGGAACCGGTTCAGACTTGGGTGCTGGTGACAATAGTATGGTTAGAAACTTATTTGGTGCTTACTCTCGGAGTATTGAACCTGGAGATGGAGGAACATCAAATAAAAGGCAGCGGCTTCCATATAGTCCTGCAGAACTGGCTGCTATGGAGGTAAGTTGAAATTACTAAAGTTGTGAGTGATTGAATAATCTTTTCATTTTTTACATTTTTATGGGGTGGCCTTTTGCAGGTGAGAGCCATGGAATGTATCAGGCAGTTGCTTCTTAGATCTGCTGAAGCTCTGTTTTTGCTCCAACAACTTTGTCAGCATCATGTAACACGCTTGGTTCAGGGTTTTGATGTTAATCTACGACAAGAATTAGTTCAATTAACATTTCACCAACTTGTTTGTTCTGAGGAGGGTGATCGGCTAGCTACAAGGCTTATATCTTCTCTGATGGAGGTAATGCAAGTTCAGAAACAACCTTATGCACTAAATAATCTCTTATTTTCATTCTGTTAAGTTGGGATGTGAGAGGTGTCAACAAGTGGCGGAGGAGGGTGTGGAGGCTGGCGGCTATTTGCTTGTTTGGTGCTTGTGGAAAGAGTGGGTTAACAAATTTTTTACTGAATGGAATTTACTCATCAGATTGAGAGAGACTTTTCTTAATTCTCTTATGGGATAGGCTGGAGCCCCTCTGAGATTGGAACCTCTCTTCTGGATTATTTTTGATGGCTTAGGATGGGGGGTCTGTGATCCTTGTATTTTTCATTTCCTGTTTTCACTTGGTGCTCTGAGTATACATTTTGTGTACATGGTTGCACCTCCTTTTTTACTAGGCACATTTTAATATATTCCTTTCTTCCCTAAAAACAATCTCTTATTTTAACAGAATTTTTTTTCCATTTTTACTAAGTTTTATTACCTTATTTTAGTTTGTCTGACACTGTTCTTCCTGATTCTGGATCATATTCCCCACAATTAATATCATTCATTGCTCCAGTATTACACTGGTCCTGATGGCAGGGGAACAGTTGACGATATTAGTGCAAGATTGCGAGAGGGTTGTCCAAGCTATTACAAGGAGTCTGATTACAAATTTTACTTAGCTGTGGAGTTTCTTGAGAGAGCTGCTGTGACTTCTGACACTGAAGAGAAGGAAAATCTTGCTAGAGAGGCCTTCAATTTCTTGAGTAAAGTTCCAGAGTCTGCAGATCTGCGAACTGTTTGCAAAAGATTTGAGGACTTGAGGTCAGATTATTTTTCCAGCCAAAGACTTAATCGAGTGCTATTTCTTTATATATACTCAATGCTTAATTTAATTATTTTATATGAACCTGAAATGCAATGGTTTTGCAGATTTTATGAAGCTGTGGTTCGCTTACCACTGCAAAAGGCACAAGCTCTTGACCCTGCAGGTGATGCTTTCAATGAGCAACTTGATGCAGGAACTCGGGAACATGCACTTGCTCAGCTTGAACAGTGCTATGAGATTATCACCAGTGCTTTGCGTTCTCTAAAGGGTGAGGCTTCCCAGAAGGAATTTGGATCTCCTGTGAGGCCTGCTGCTCGATCCACCCTTGATCAGGCTTCTCGAGACAAATACATACGCCAAATTGTTCAGCTTGGTGTTCAATCATCTGACAGAGTCTTTCATGAGTACTTGTACCGCACTATGATCGATTTGGGCCTTGAAAATGAGCTTTTAGAATATGGAGGTCCTGATCTGGTGCCTTTTCTGCAGAATGCTGGTCGTGAATCTTTGCAAGAGGTTTTTGTTTTGTTTATTTGTTCCCTTTATTTTGTTCTCCTTTTTGGATCTCATTTAAAGCATTGATATACATTTTTTTTCAAGAGGTTTTCATTTATTTTAAATTTTGGTTGTATTTATTTTTACACCTTGGGTTTGCGAACCTTTAGTTCTTCTCCTTTGATACTTACAGAATTAGTTCTGGCAGAAGTTTGTACTATTTTGTATCTTCCTGACTTGTCTGCTATCTGTCTCATAGGTTCGGGCTGTTTCTTCAATAACATCAACAAGGTCTCCAGTGGGTCTATTTGGAGCACCTGTTCCATCCAATCAAACCAAGTATTTTGATCTTTTGGCACGGTATTATGTCTTGAAGAGGCAACATGTACTTGCAGCTCATGTATTACTAAGACTGGCAGAGAGGCGCTCAACGGATGCAGGAGATGTCCCTACTTTAGAGCAGAGGTCGGCAACACCCCTTCTAAATTGTTGAAATCTCTTCTCCTTTCCTTATGAAGTCTTCTGTGAACCCAGTGCCTTTTCAGATGGATTATGCTTGGATTTAGGGTTGCTATTTATTACCCATTAAGTCAGGTTTTAATGCTGTACCAAGACAACCTAAGCCTAGGTTTTAGTTTGGTAGTTTTAAGTGTCCATTCATAGTTTCTCTCCTTGCTTTTGTTTAATGTACAATTGTTCACACTAAAGGAGGGGGTTTGGATCTAGGGAGGATTTTTTTTTATTAGAGTTCTCTTAGGTAAATGGCTCTAGAGGTTCCTTAGGGAATATGACACTTTATGGCACAGGTTCTTCTTGAGTGTCTATGATTGCACTCTAATGTTTGGGAAGCCTACATGGTTGCACCGTTGACTTAGAAAGGCTATTGCTTATATCTTCTTTGGATTTTTTACAGTTTTACTCATTTTTCAATTGGTAATGATACAAAAATTTTGTTTCTGTGAAAAGATTTGGTCTATCGCTTAGGATACAAGATTTGGAAAAGATTTGATAAGGATCTATACATTGAGTTGTCAAAATCTAGTGTTGAATGTCTTCATGTCCATGATATTGATGAATGTTTATAACTCTTTTAATCTTGCTATTTTTTTTTTCTAAAATTGGTTATATATTGTTCTATACTTCATTCTTCCAATATATGATTGAGATACAAGCTATGATATGATACACAATATAGAAAAATAAAAGAAACAATATGTGATATATTTTAACTAGTTAACAGCTATGATCGATTCAATGAGTACTCTGGTGTAGTGCCACTTAATCTATGTATGGGATTTCTTTAATTTATGAACATATACTTAAATATACACATACGATAGGGCTAATTCTCTGGTTGGGGAAGTTGAGCTATTGTATCAAGCTAGAGCCGAATAGAACTAGGTTGTTTATGGAGAAGAACCAAATTGACCCTAGGTCATGTGGGGTCTGTAATTGTTTACCAAAGACCGAAGTTCATCCCATCTTTCCAAAGATTGGATATTGCCTAATAATTACCTTCATCTTGTCAATGGTATCAGGCGCCAGTACCTGAGTAATGCAGTTCTGCAGGCAAAGAATGCAAGCAATAGTGACGGTCTAGTAGGTTCTGTCCGGGGTGCCTCTGACAATGGACTGCTGGATTTGCTTGAAGGGAAGCTTGCTGTTCTCCGGTTTCAAATAAAGATCAAAGGGGAACTGGAGGCTATAGCTTCCAGATTAGAATCTTCCAATGTTACATCTGAATCTGTCCTGAATGAATCATGCTCTGAGAGCAACCTGAATGCTGATACCAATTTTGCAAACACTGTACAAGAAAAGGCCAGAGAGATATCACTGGATTTGAAGAGTATTACTCAACTATATAATGAATATGCTGTTCCATTTGAGCTTTGGGAGGTACTTTCCTACCCTCACTTTCTCTACATAATCATTTCTTTATTATTCACATTATTGAAGTGAAATATGTGGATTATTTATGTTTAGTTATCACTATATATCCCATTTGTAAGAAGGTAAGTTCTGCGTCATGTTAGACTAAAAACCTATTGCCCCATTAGTACAATCTCACATAATTTTATATCTCTTTACATTTTTTATGTAATATTTAGGAGGTGGTAATGGGGATTATTTGTATTTGGTTTCTCTCCTTTCTTCCATTCTCCTAGCTTACTCAGTTTCTAATATTAGTGAATGTTTCCAAGGCTTGAATTATTATTCTTTTTCTCCTTTTTCTTGTTTCCCTGTGCTTCTTAATTTACATTTATAAAATTTTGCATAAATTCATTATAGTTATACAGGATACGAACCCTGGGCATGCTATCATATTGAAACAGTATCTTTTTATTGAATAAAATTCAGATTGTTAATGCATTTTTTATTTTCCAGATCATAATGGAATTTCTTTTCCTTTTCCTCATTCAGATATGCCTGGAAATGCTGTATTTTGCTAACTATTCTGGTGATGCTGATAGTAGCATTGTAAGAGAAACCTGGGCTAGACTTATTGATCAAGCTCTTTCAAAAGGCGGCATTGCTGAAGCTTGTTCAGTCCTGAAGAGGGTTGGTTCTCACATTTATCCTGGAGATGGAGCTGTTTTACCTTTGGACACATTATGTCTCCACCTTGAGAAGGCTGCATTGGTACATTTTTCACATATCTTTAAGCATCTTTGTCTAGTTATTATTATTATTATTTGATAGGCAAGGAAATCAATATATTATTAACTATCAAAAAAACGGTGCACAAAGTACACGTGACGTATACAAGGGCACCACAAGGCAAGGAACAAGAAGAGAAAACAAAAAACACTCCCTTCCCTTACTTACAGCCTAACCAATAATTGACAAAGTCTGCCATAGATATGGACACATCCTCTAAACCCCCTTTGACCAACTCCAAAAATTACTCATAAAAAAGGATTTAAGCTCTTTATCTAATAACTCTACATTATCAAAGGCCTATCTATTTCTCTTTCCTAATAGTCCAAAACATTTCAATCATTTCTGTGGAAATATGGGATTATGATTTGTAATTAAGTGCCAAGATTAGAGGGATTGTGTTAGGATATTTTCTATTTTTATGGATGAGAGAATCTCTCCTAATTAGTTATTGTTTCCTTAGAGATAGTGATTGTACATATTATATGGCTTAGATTAGGAATCCCACTTGTATATATATAGGTCACTTTGTATTCAGTTTTGACACGGAAAAAAGAAGAATATTTTCTTCATGGTACCAAAGCATTCAGATCTTAACCACGTATAAAAAAAAATATCATCTTTTTCCATGGAGAGCAGAACAGAAGGATCAAACTCGGAGGTGACGTCCAGACCTGAAGCAGTTCACTTCGGTAGTGCCAGCACCACAGACGACATCATTCTTCCCATAACAGGTCATAAACTCAATGGGCAGAATTTTATTCAGTGGGCTCAGTCTGTTCGGATCTTCATCTACGGGAAAGGTAAGGAAGAATACCTTACGGGAGCCATTGTTCAGCCGAAGGAAGATGATCCAGCATACCGAACCTGGAAGTTGGAAAATAGTATGGTGATGTCTTGGTTAATTAACTCTATGACCAATGACATAGAAGAAAACTTCATGTATTATGGCACAACAAAGGAGATATGGGATGCAGCTAGAGAGACCTACTCCAACATCGATAATACCTTGGTGATTTTCGAAATCAAGAGTATTCTCCAAGATCTTCGACAAGGAGATTCAACTGTTATCGAATATTTTAATATCCTTACACGGTATTGGCAACAACTTGATATTTATGAAGAATTGGTTTGGAAGTGTCCCGAAGATGGACTCCTATACAAGAAGGTCATTGAAAAGGAACGCATCTACAAATTTTTACTTGGCCTTAATAAGAATTTAGATGAGGTACATGGAAGAGTTCTAAGTATTAAGCCATTACCTAGTGTTAAGGAAGTTTTTTCTGAAATTCGCAGAGAGGAAAGCAGACAAAAAGTGATGTTGGGAACCCAAAATTCCTCCGAAAATCTTGAGAACTCAACCCTAGTTGCACGAGGAACCCAATCCAGCAACAACAACCACCAAACGAAGAAGAATCGTCCATGGTGCGACCATTGTAGAAAACTTGGACACACGAAAGAGACTTGCTGGCATCTACATGGTAAACCTGCTGATTGGAAACCTTCTCGGCCATAGCAAAACAGAGAAGGCCGGGGTTACACCGTTGTAGCCGAAGAAGACACATCTGGCACTATCTCAAATCCTGGTCCGTTTAGCAAAGAGCAATTGGAGGCACTATAAAAAATGTTCCAACAGACTCTTCAATCAACCGGAACAACTATTGGTACCGCATTTGTAGCCCAGAAAGGTATTTTTTCCCATGCCCTAAATGTTAGATAGGAAAATCACACTACATGGATAGTGGACTTAGGAGCTTCAGATCATATGACTGGGAATCTCATGGTTTTTCATGAATATACTCCTTGCCATAACAATTCCTCTGTTCGAATTGCCGATGGAACCCTTTCTAGGGTATTCGGCACAGGTTCAGTTATTATTTCCAAAGATATTACTCTTCACTTCGTGCTTTATGTTCCGAAATTGGATTGCAACCTATTGTCTATAAGTAGACTAACATAGGATCTTAATTGTGTTACTAAATTTCTTCCTCACATGTGTGAATTTCAGGCCTTGAACTCTGGGAAGAGGATTGGCAATGCTGAGGTGCATGTTGGACTTTACCTTCTGAGAGCTGAGGAAATTCGAAGGCTACCAATGAAGACTGCTTGTGTAGTTTCCAACCCTAGTACCAAGACGGATAGTGTTGTTATGTTATGGCACTACCGATTAGGTCACCCAAAATTTTCCTATCTTCAAAAACTATATCCATCATTATTCAATAAAAATTCCAAAAATTTTCAATGCGAAATATGTCAATTATCCAAACATACTTGCAACTCCAATTCCATTCAACCATACAAACCATCTCATCATTTTTCCTTGATTCACAGTGATGTTTGGGGGGCCTCTAGAATCAACAACATTACAGATTCTAGATGGTTTGTCACCTTTGTTGATGACCACACTCGAGTGACTTGGGTATTCCTTATGAAGAAGAAATCAGAAGTGAGGGAAATATTTGAAAACTTCAACAACATGGTTCAGACGCAATTTCAGGCAAAAATTCATGTCCTTCGGACAGATAATGCTCGAGAATACTATCACAACATTCTTGGGTCATCTTCTGGAGAATGGCATCATACATCAAAGCTCGTGCATTGATACTCCACAGCAAAATGGAGTTGCAGAAAGGAAAAATAGACATTTGATGGAGGCTGCACGATCCCTCATGATAGCTTCAAAGGTGCCTAAACAATTATGGGGTGAAGCTATACTCACAGCAACCTACTTGATCAACCGAATGCCTTCTAGGATTCTTCAATTTAAAACCCTGTGTCAAATCCTCCTCGCTGCATATCTATCCGCTCGAATAATCTCGTCTATCCCAATCAAAGTCTTTGGTTGTACTACTTTTGTTCACATCCATAAGTCCCAACGTAGTAAACTTGATCCGACAGCCACTAAATGCATCTTTCTCGGGTACTCACCAAACCAAAAAGGATACAAGTGCTACTCTCCAACAACCAAGAAATTCTACACTTCCATGGATGTCACTTTCTTCGAAAATCAACCCTTCTACCCCAAAACTGCAATTCAGGGGGAGAACTGGTCCACAGATGAATTCCAATTTTGGGAAACTGAAATCAGCACCACTTCTCCTTTGAGTTCATCACTGCCTCCTCAAACAGATAGTACTCTTTCTGTCCCCGAAAACAATTCCTTGGATGTCCCTTTTGTTACACCTGAGTCAACTACACAAGGCAGTAAAGAGGTAATAGTTTATTCTAGAAAAAATTTAAAGGAAAAGCCCGAGAAACCTCCTCAAAAGGAGCCCGAGGACAGCACTCCACCTGAGCAGAACCAAGAATTGGACCAGGATCCAAGCAACCCAAACTCACAACCAGGTAACACAATTTATGATCTAGATTCCAGTAATGACCTTGATGATCTTGATCAACCCATTGCTTTAAGGAAAGGTGTAAGATCCTGCACTCAGCATCCAATTAGTAATCATGTGTCCTATGGAAAGCTTTCACAGAATTTCCAAGCGTTCATCACTTCTCTTGAAGATGATCGTATCCCATCCAACATCCAAGAAGCACTTTAACAACCTAAATGGAAGACTGCTGTTCAGGAAGAAATACAAGCCTTGGAGAAAAATGGGACATGGGAAATCTCAGAATTACCAGAGGATAAGAGGCCTATTGGATGCAAGTGGATATTTACCGTGAAGCACAATCCGGATGGAAGTATAAACAGGTTCAAGGCTCGACTAGTAGCTAAAGGATTTACTCAATCCTATGGCATTGATTATGAAGAAACATTTGCACCAGTAGCAAAGCTCAACTCCATCAGAGTGTTATTGTCAGTTGCAGTAAATTTGAACTGGAATCTGCACCAACTTGATGTCAAAAATGCATTTCTCAACGGAGAACTAGAAGAGGAAGTCTACATGAAGATTCTACCTAGTATGGAAACTTCAGAAAATTTAGGAAAAGTGTGTAAACTGATAAAGTCCCTATACGGTCTAAAACAATCACCTAGGGCCTGGTTTGATTGACTGACTAGAGTTGTGAAAAAACATGGGTTCATCCAATGTCAAGCAGATTACACACTGTTTATGAAGCACTCTAAGGAAGGTGAAATGACTCTGTTCATTGTCTATGTTGATAATATTATAATTACCGGAGATGATGAAGAAGGGATAGGGAATCTCAAGAAGTTGCTAGCAAGAGAATTTGAAATCAAAGATCTTGGACAACTCAGATACTTTCTTGGCATGGAAGTTGGCAGAACTAAGAAGGGAATTGTGGTCACGCAAAGGAAGTATGTCCTTGATCTACTTCAGGAGACTGGGATGCTAGGTTGTAAGCCAATGGACACGCCTATGGATCCTATTGGTAAGATTGATAAAGATAATGACAGTCATCCAACTGACAGAGACAGGTACCAGAGGTTAGTAGGAAAGTTGATCTACTTAACTCACACAAGGCCCGATATTGGTTTCGTTGTGAGCATGGTAAGCCGCTACATGAACAATCCCACTGAAAGACACATGAAAGTCGTATACAGAATTTTACATTACCTTAAAAAGAGAGGACTCTACTTCAAGAAAACCTCAAGTAGGGAAGTTGAGGTATTCACAGATGCTGATTGGGCAGGATTCTTGACAGATCGGAGGTCGACTACTGGGTATTGTTCCTATGTGTGGGGAAACTTGGTGACTTTGAGAAGCAAGAAGCAGTCCGTAGTGGCGAGAAGCAGTGCAGAGGCAGAATTCAGGGCAATGGCTCATGGGATATGTGAAGGAATGTGGCTCCAAAGAATACTCAAGGAACTTGGAATTATATCAAACTCCACTATGACAGTTTTATGTGATAACAAGGCTACCATAAGTATTGCAAAGAATCTAGTTCAACACGACAGAACCAAGCACGTGGAGATGGACCGTCACTTCATCAAGGAGAAACTTGAAGGGGGAACAATCAGACTTATGTATATTCCTTCAAGTCGTCAAACAACAGACATTCTGACAAAGGCACTTCCAAAGGCCACCTACGAAAACATGAAAAGCAAGTTGGGAATGCTAGACATCTACTACCTAACTTGAGGGGGAGTGTGGAAATATGGGATTATGATTTGTAATTAAGTGCCAAGATTAGAGGGATTGTGTTAGGATATTTTCTATTTTTATGGATGAGAGAATCTCTCCTAATTAGTTATTGTTTCCTTAGAGATAGTGATTGTGCATATTATATGGCTTAGATTAGGAATCCCACTTGTATATATATAGGTCACTTTGTATTCAGTTTTGACACAAAAAAAAAAAAAAGAATATTTTCTTCAATTTCTGTGAGTGCTAAGTCTTTCCAAGTGGTTAGGTTTTCTAGTTGAACCAATTTATCATATTAGGTAATAATTTCCTTAGGAGAGAATAGGTTACGGACCAAAATACAAGGAGCAGCTTTTGATGCTTTCTTCCGCTTATTCTTGATGAAAAGTCCATGCCAACTTAGAAGTGTTGTTTTAATTGATAAATTTAGCAATTCCATACAAGGAGAAGACTAGGTGCCATAACATTCTTGCCATGGAACAATGAAGGAGGAGGTGTTCAACAGATTTTTTGTCACCTTTTACACATAAAACATGTATTAACCAAAGTTAGTCCTTTCCTCTTTAATTTATCTGTAGTTAATATTCATTTCCAAACTGCATCTCATGCAAAACAACTCACTTTTGTTGGAACCCACCCATGGATTCCAAATAATATCCATTGGAAAGGACTTTGATTCCCATGGTCCAACCAATAGTAATAGGATTTAATTAAAAAGTTGCTACTATTTGAGGCCATGCACGCTAACCTATCTTCAACATCCCTTATTGATTTTCCTTACAATCTTAAAAAGAATGCTTCAACACCATCCAAATCCTAGTCATGGAGTTATCTTAAGAAACATGGAACTAATGCTACTCCCCCTCATGCTCCTTCCTTTCGTTAGATTGCTCCCATACATCTGCTACCCAAACATCCTTTGAGGTGGTTATAGCATTCAACAATAGGAAAAAAACCCTCAAAGAAGAATCCCCATACCAGGTGTCGTTCCAAAAGTTTACTCCATTACCCACAATAAAACAAATCTTACTTTTGAAACTCTTCACCCTCACCTTATCAAAGTTTAAAATTTTCTGAAATTTCAAATATTAGCTAGGGTTGATATAATTAATGGAGAGAAAAATCTTTGAAGCAAAATTTCCCAATTTTATCTGTTTTCTTTGATTTTTCGCTAAGGTTCCATTGTGGTCAACACTTGAAATAAAAAATTGAAGGAGCAGCGTGTGTGAGACTTGAATCAGGTTCACCAACTTGGTATTCCAACACATTTCTAGGTGGGCAAGTTTGTTGTTAATGTTAAAACATGTATACCTATATTATATTCTCTATATACTTTATAAAAACTTTATATTAATTTTACTTATTCTATCTTTGAATTCAATTTAACTTATCGTTAAAAACATAAAATCATTGTATCTGAATAAATCTTTCTTTATATCTTTTATATAGTAAATAAATACAAGAAAAATAAATATTTTTAAACAAAAAATAATTTTATTTTATTTTTTTGATGGATAAACACAGTAGAGAGTATATTAATTAGAAAAAGGAAGCCTGACAACCCAAGGCATATAAGAAGTATACAATAGGTGCCAAAAGGCAAAAAAGGCAAAACAGGAGGAAAACAAAAACCTCACCCGCCCTCACCTAAAGCCTAACCAATCAAAAAAGTCGATTAAAGATAAAGAGCAAACATCTATATGCAACTTTGTCCAAGACCATAAACTACACAAAAGAATACTTCAATCTATGTACTTAAAACTCTTCATTGTCAAATGCTATGCTATTTCTTTCTTTCCACACCGCCTAAAAAAGACATAAAGGAGTCGGTTTGCAAGTTTTTTTGCGCTTCTTGCCTACAAAGGACCCAAACCAACCAAGGAGAGTCTCCCTTATCGAACAAGGGAGAACCTAAGTCACCCCAAAGAGAGCGAATAATAACTCCTACAAAACTCTAGTCTTCGTGCAGTGAATTATGATGTGATTAGTAGACTCTTCTTCGGTTAGACAAAAGAAACATCTATTGGCAAGGGACCAACCCCTTCTTTTGAGTTGATCCAAAGTTAAAACTTTCCCTCATGAGGCTTCCCAAGCAAAAAAACCAACTCTTGGAGGAACATAAGGGCTCCAAATTAATTTTCTTGGAAACCGGACTGTACTTCCCAGCTACTCAGCACTATAAAGAGACTTAACTGTGAAAAACTCACTTTTTGTCTTTTTCCAAATCACCTTATCCTCCATTTCTGCACTAACTCTAATTCCTTGCATTGTCAAGAGCAACCGCTCCACCAAGACTACCTCCCAATCATTGAAAGCCCTCAAAAAACGAGGACTCCAACTCCCCCCATCAACCGAAGAGTCCCACACCTTCGCCACCCACTCCTCTTTAGAAACCGCCAAAGCAAACAAAGAGGGGAAAGAGTTGCACAAAGCCTCACCACCACACCAAGAATCCAACCAAAATCTAGTTCTTCTTCCATTACCCACGGAAAACCCAATGTAGTTGCTCAACCAATAACCTTCCTTTCTAATCTTCTTCCACAACCCCACACCAATACCCTCTCTACCTTCCCGGGTATACCACCCCCCTTCTTCCACTCCATACTTCTTACTAATAACTCGATACAAAAGAGTCTTATTTTCTACCATAAAGCACCAACTCCATTTACCCAAAAGAGCTCTATTAAGAGTAGAGAGACATTTTACCCCTTTGCTTTTATTCAAGCAAATAACCAGCCCTTTAACAAGATGAATCTTCCTCTCCAAAGCTCCCACCACCCCAAAGGAAATCCCTTTGGATTTACTCAAGTCTCAATCTAACCGATCTGGGCATGCACAAAATTGATATATAGTAAATAGGCATGTTAGACAAAGTGCTTCAAATGAGAGTGAATCTCCCTCCTTTGGATATATATTGTCTCTTCCAAAATGCTAATCTCCCTCTTTTATAATATATGCTCACACACACATCATTGTTCCCTTTATATTCTTAAATACATCTAAATTAAGAATTAAATGTGTTTTGAAATTCTGCAAATTATTGTTGAATGTCACAAATTATATCATACATCGATTGATTTCTTCAACAAAACAACTATAATGTATATTATTACTTCTTTCATCATTTTTTTGGAGTTTTCTTCTAGATTTCTATGAGTTTTAATCAATTTCTGTTCTATCTATATTTTTGTCTAAATTTTTGTTAATAGTTCCGTAAAATTGAACCATCAATATTTTTATGAAAATCAATAATTTTATCCTTACTCCATATTGCTTTCCATAACCCTATACTAAACCCCACCCTTGCCTCTATAAAACACTATTCCCCTTCTTCTTCTCCAAACTTCCCTATAATAACCTATTTCTGAAAAGGTTTCCTTTTTGACACAAGTCTCCAATACCACTTGCCAAGGAGAGCCTTGAATGGAGAGATAATTGATCTTGACATGACATATAGGGATATGAAATAAATGGGTAGACTAGACAAGGTACTTTTAATCAAAGTTGATTGCTCCCCTTTTGATAGATATTGCCACTTCCACATTTTAAGTCTTCTCTGAACCCTTTGTTCCACCATGTCCTAGACCACCCTCAATTTAGGCAACCCCCAAAGAGAGACCTAAATACATGGATGGGAGCGTCCTCATTGGATATTTGCATGCCTCATAAAAAATCAGGGTGTCTTAGCCAAATAACAGATGAGACACTTCCATCCCCTCGTTGCCTCTAAATTCCACCTTAGAACCCAAGATGAAACCCCCCTCGTTTGCTCTCTTTAGAAGTCAAATAAGAGCCTCCATCGCCAAAATGACTAATTAAGGAGAAAGAGGGTTTTTTTGTCTTAAACCCCTAAAACTTTGAAAGAAACCAAAAAGAGTACCATTAACAAGCATTGAGTGCCTAGTTGTAGAGATACACCATTTAATTCACCCAATCCACCATTGGCCAAACCCATATTCTCAAAAACTTCATACAAGAAATCCTAATTACATTATCATAGCCTTCTTAATGTCGATTTTGCATAGAATGTCATTAGAACAATGTAGCATCACCCACATCAAAATGGGGCTTCCTCAACGTCTGCAAAATTTTCCATTTGAAAAGGCCACCTCACCACCTTCTACAACAGTCCCCCTTTGGGCAAAGTTCAGAACCTAAAAGAAAAGGAACCACCCCAAGGCTTTGTAACTTGTTGGCAAAAATTGTCCTACCCCCAGGACACCATGTACCTTCTAGGGAAACCACAGTGAACCACTTTGCCCCCACAGAGCAAGCTGAGCACAGAATATCATTCCATTTCTACAGTGCACCTACCTGTATCATTTTACTGCAAACTTGCTGATTATGATGAAATGTATTCCGTGAAAAGCTAATTTCCTTGATTAAATGAAATTTTGCCTTCATCTGCTAGCTGCTTTTATTTAACAAAGCTTTCTTGTTTCTATAGGAGCGGTTAGGTTCTGGGGTTGAACCTGTTGGAGATGAAGATGTTGTGAGAGCTCTTCTCGCTGCTTGCAAGGGTGCAACTGAACCTGTATTAAACACTTATGAACAATTGTTATCAAATGGAGCTATTTTGCCATCGCCAAACCTGAGGTTACGCCTTCTCCGTTCAGTTCTTGTGGTTCTTCGTGAATGGGCAATGTCTGTATTTGCACAGAGAATGGGCACAAGTGCTACTGGAGCTTCTCTAATTTTAGGTGGTGCATTTTCTTTGGAGCAAACAACTGTCATTAACCAAGGGGTTCGAGATAAAATCACAAGTGCTGCAAACAGGTCAATTTCTTTTTGTTTTTTTTGTCCTTGTTGCATATATTTCAAATGTTGTGCAAATGATCTAACTGTTTCTTTTTTGGCATACCTAAACTTCATGACCATATCATCATCTGATGACTGTCTCCACCAAACTGAGGCAAAATTTGACCTTCAAATGCAGGTCATTCCCTGAACATTTGACCTGTAAAGCATGTGACCTTGTTATAATCTTCTATTTATCAAGTATTTACCACCTTTGTAATCCTCATTTGGTCTATCTATGATCTTCCTCACAAAACATTGCACCAGAATCCACCTCACCTCATTTCAACCTTGAAATAGCCACCTTACCTTGTTTCACACTTTAAAATTGACCTGTGAAGTCTGTGACCTTATTGTAAAATCTTTTATATATATAATTATTTCCACCTATCCTCACTTGATCTATCTATAACCTTCCTCACAAAACAGTGCACCAGAGCCCCACCTTCCCTTGTTTCACCCTAGAAATAACCACATTAGAATCTCTCTTCACCACAACCTGACCATCTAGTTCTAGCTTCTTGCAGGTCCTCCAATGAAGGCTGGATCTTAGCCTCATCTTGAAGGTCATCTTCTTCCTGCTTCATATGACTTCTAATATACTCCTTATCCCTCCAATGCCCTGCTGGCCTAGTTACTCAAAGAGCAAATTGATTTTATCCATTTTTAGGAGGGGGCCAAAACTAATAAAAATGGCCCTTTTTTAGTGTCTCATGACATCAATATTTTTACTATTCTCTTATTTTTTAGCCCCAGGTTTACTAAAGTTACATTATGTAGATTCTGTTTTAATCTTTCTGAACCACCTCTGGAACTATGAAAATCAAGTATAATGGAATTGAAATTTGGAGATAGTGTGGAGGTAATAATTCAGTGAAGTTATTTAGCTCTCAAGAGTGTTTGGAGGTCAGAGCTCAAGCTTCTTGATTATATCACTGGTGTCTTATTGAAATGGATTAAAATCATTCCCCTTATATTGGATTTGTTGGATTCCTACTTCTGGACTAAGTTCTATCCACATGAGCAATGTTTATCAAATCGCCGAAATGGTTTTCTGTGAAAGTTGTTTGAAGATTTCCTCAAAACTTATCAATCAAATATTTGGTGTTTGAAGTTGGGGGATCTTCTGTTTGCTTGTGGTTTCAAAACTTAGAAACTAAAATAGAAATATTTGGTGATTAAATGAAGGTTGTGCAGTTCTTGGAACCCCATTTGGGTGTCTAGGTGATTGACCTGCTGCTGTCTGTTAGGATAAGAGCAAGATTTCATAGCAATGACACTCTCCTAGTTTTCCCTTTTCTCTTGTCTATGTTAAACACCTTGTATGCAAATCTGTGTTTGTTTGGACAGTTACTTTGCATTTCAGCCTTTTGACATTAGAACCTTGTATGTACTGTGGATGGACACAGTGTCTTTGTCTTATCATATGGGGTAAGACCTGTAGGATTATGGAAGGTTTCTCACCTATTGGTGCTAACTATTTCCCTTAGTGATTCTGGAGGTTGATATCTGCAGTTAGGATCCAAAAAATTTGGTCCAATCATGTGGTTCCTTTGATTGAGAGTTTTATGCTGATGACTGGCAAGTTGGCGTGGTACTGAACATGGAGCAGATCTGGAAATATGGAGGATGATGATAAGATTGTATGCATGCTTTAAGTAGCAAGTTTTGACATGGCACCATGAAATGACGGTTTCTGTCTCTCTTTTTGCTGCCCCCTTGGTTGATCTTTTGGCTCTTCTTCTTTGGCTTCTTTTGGCTGGTAAACATTCTGTAGAGCTTCTGAGCGGGAAAAAAATAGTGAAGCCTGGTTTTATCTTGTGACAATATCATGTGGATTTCTCTGCACGTCTAATGAAATGGACCATTCACCCACAATAGTAATTAGTAATCTTCTTCATGCGGCATTCTGATTTACTGCTTCCAACTAGCGCTGCTCTATTGTGTTTGGAGAGATAACTGGTCTTCATTCTATCTAGCCTATGCATTGGATGGCATGCCTCTATACCAATAGTGCTGCAAGTAAAATATAGGACTGGGAGGATAAGATACGAGAAAGCAAGTTGTCTTTTTAGGACACGGGTTCTTCTGTGACAGTTCACATACTGGAATTTTGATGCAAAAGAATTAGAGGTTCAATCCAGTTGTTGATATATTCTCATTCTACTTTCGGCAAATAGTTTTTTTGACCAGAGAATTTGAATACATACATGTTTTTTTGGTGATCTGTTCCAAAGTAGTTTCACTTATTAGAGCCGTGCATTCTTGAACTAAACTTCCTAATTTGTACTGCAAACTCATAGTCTCTGTTCTGAATTTTCACTCTGCTTCTTGATGAATTTGGAAAAACAGGTATATGACCGAGGTGCGGAGGCTAGCCCTTCCACAGAGCCAGACCGAGGCCGTCTACCGTGGCTTCCGAGAGCTGGAGGAGTCCCTAATAAGTCCTTTTTCTTTTGAGCTGTACTGATTGCCTTGTATTCCATGCCCAGTAGTGTTTCAAATGTCCTTTCTCCACTCTGGTGCTGTTTTAGCTCTGCAAATAAAAACGTTCATTTTTCATATTGGAACATCACATTTAATTATTTAAATGTAACAGTAATCTTTGGTCTTACGGAGAAGATGTAATGATTTGTGGAATATTTTGTTCTGAGATGAAAAGAAATCCATGGTGGAGCCTACCCAAATGTGCTTGCATCAGTTTTGTCACTCGTGAGTTGTGGGAGATAAGTGGGGACCATTTTGACACGATCTCACAATATTATTTAAATATGATTCGAATTTTAGTGGGTTCACAATAGTTATAATTAGGTTCATGTCAATTCATATAGTTTTTTACATGTCTTGTTTGTTTTTTTGTTTTTAAAATTATAAAATGGTAATAATTTTTCTATTAGGGAATTAATTTTTAAAATTGTTTATAATAAAATTTAACAAGTAAAAATTGTTTTCTATTTTTTGTTTTTAAGAAATATTTTTTGTTTGTTTTTATTTATGTTTTGAAGACTGTTTTAAAAAATGATTATAATAATTTAAAATATTAAAAATAGGTTAATTTTTTTGTACAAAAATCAAAGAATAATTTTTAAAAATAATCTTTTTAGATTTGTTTTTGAAAATAGTTTATCAAGCTTAAAAAGATTTTTGCTGTCTTAAATTTAAAAAATTAAAAAGAAAAAGAAATGACTTAAAATATTTTGGAACTGTTTTTATAAATTTAAAATCTTAAAAGGTTAGAATATTATTAACTATTTTAAATAAATGGTATTTTTAGCAATAAATATACGTGGAATATTTGTTTTAAACACAAATAAATATAATTTGAGCCCCCAACTTCCCATCAATGGTTGGAACAAATTTTCAGTATTTCTGAAGGTGGAGGGAGACAGCCTCCATCGCTCTATCCGTTGTGACATCACTCCTTTTGGGAACAAATTCAAAGGAGTTGTTCCACATGTCAGAAGCAGCAGACAAGGAAGAAAAAAAAAACCTTTTTGACTTTTTCTTTTGGGCTTTTTAAGCCCAAGTTGCTTTCAACATGTCCTCAGACTTCCAATTACATAGAAAATGTTTTATTCAGCGACAACGGCTTAATTGGGAAGTGCTTATCGTTTTTGACCAGCTTGTCTTGTTGGCACCGTCCACTCCATTGAATCATAGAATAAATGAATGCTGTGTATGCGCCTCAATTTACACTCATTTTCAGGACAGCTTGGGTCCTACGATTGTGAATTCTGTCCTCTTATTTAGGATTTACAGATCCTTTCATCCCCTCAAATCTGGGTCACTTTTGCAAAGCAACAACGCGAATGTGGAGGAGCCAGGGTTTTCTAGTAATTGGAAAGGGGAAGGGTGGGTGCACTTCACTTTCACGCCCACAGTTTTTCAAATGGATAGCACGGGAAAAGTGCTTCTGAATACCCACCCGATTGAACCATCTTACAGGTAACTCGTCCTTGTTTTTTGGATGCCTCGTGGTTCAACCACCCTGCATAGGAATTAGGACTAGGACCAATCCGTCACTATAACACATGGACGACAATTAGGTTTTCATATTGAGATTGGGAAAATTCTAAAGTAATGAATGCTGGATCGTGATATAAATGGATGTTATTAAAGTACCGAAAAATTAGATTAATTTATAAATAAATAAAATCGATATAGATATAAAATCATTAGACCTTTATGATATAAGTAGATAATATACTATTCTTTCAAAAGAAAAAACAAAATTTGATTTTTTAAAAATGAAATTTAATGAATAAATCAAATAAATGGTATATACTATATTATAAAAAATTATGTTTATAAGGTTAGGTAGAGGTATAATACAAAGTGGGAGATGATTTTATTACGATGAATTCTCAAATTCAATAATTATTACGTGTCATGGGATATATTTTTTATTTTTTAAAAATATAAAATAATAACAACGATGTGTACTTTTTTATTAAAAATCTTAAATATTGATAAAACTTATGAAAAAATAAAAAATATATATAGGACCCATGTTTGGTTGACTTTTGAAAGTCGCATTTTAGCGGCTTAAGCCACCGGCATATTCCTATTCAGCAACTCGTCATCACGGCCGAAAGGGGAATTCAATTCGAGAGCGATGATGCACGTCGATTAGGAAAGATACGAAGCAGAATGTGCGGACCGAATGCCACCCCCAATTTGGTATCGTGTGCGTGGATCATACTCATCGGCTCCAAGTCAAATTTTGCAACTACATAATGCATGATCATACATTTTTTTTTTATTTTTTTATTTTTTTATTTTGTCTATTGTGGCTAGTGAATGATAGGCTGTGGCCATCTAGGGGAATAGCCGTAGGCACGCATAATGGGATAAAGCAAGTTGAATGAATTGATGATGACTGTTGCTTTAAATGATGGATTTAATGGTTTATCCATTGAAGTTGAGAATCTTGAGATATTAGTGGATAAGTATTAGCGGATAAGTAGGTTGTGGTTGATGGTGCAATGCCAGGGCATTCAAACAATTTGGATAAATCCACTTATTTATTTGACAATGGTAAAGAATTACCCACATTTTAAAGTAATTTTAGAAAACATTTTCAGTAAAAAAAAAAATAGATGTGTAATAAGATTTAAAAAATATAAAAAATTATTTATATCATTGAAAGATTAATTATAATGTTTTTTTGTGAAAGATTTGATGGTACTAATAATATTTTTATAAAAAAACAATTTTATTAAGAATATTTTAAATAAAAATATCATCAAATATATTTTAAGAAATTTGAAAAAACGTTTTTAATTTAAAAATATTTAAAAAAATTAATTTTTTTTTTATAAACTTTCTGAAAACATCTTTTTACTTTTTAAGTACTTTAACTAAACTTTGGGTTTCAACGATACCCTCTCCGAGTTAAATACTTAAATGTTAAACGAGGCTATGAGAGCGGTCGGGGCTTTGGAGCGTTACGAAAAGGGATGTTAAGGGCATTTTTAGGGATATTAAGGGCATTTTTGGGATTATGGAATTCTACAACGCCTTCAAGACAACGGCACTTGTAAGTAATTTTCTGTACAGTGAGGGGGAGAGAGAGAGAGAGAGAGAGAGAGAGAGAGAGGAGAGCATCTCCGGTGAGACCCTTAAAGGCTAAAACTAAAAGTCTAAAACCAATAAAAATAAGAATAAAATAAAATAAAATAGAATTTCCCGATGACATTCAAAAACTCAAAAACAAGAAAATAGGGGAAACAAAAAGGAAAAAACCAATTTCCCAAATTCAACTACAATTTAGATGATTAGATCTCATCGGTTGAAGGATTTTATCTAGGGCAAATCTGGAAGGGGTGTTTTAAGGAAACATGATCCGAAAGCGGAGAATTTTTTGAATCTGTGGGGATTGAGGGAAACTTTTTGTTTGTAGGGTTTTGATAATGGACGCGCTCTCTGTAATCCCCGCCGCCGTTCTTCGAAATCTATCTGACAAGCTATACGAGAAGCGGAAGAATGCGGCTCTCGAGGTTTCCTTCTATCTGCTTTCTAGGGTTTTTGGGCTTGATCTTGATTGATGATTTGGTAATGTGAATTTTCTGGCGTTCGCTGCAGGTGGAAGGAATCGTGAAGACGCTTGCGGCCGCCGGAGATCATGATAAGATTACGGCGGTGATTAACTTGCTGACCACGGAATTCACCTTCTCCCCGCAGGCCAATCACCGCAAGGTTTTGTTTCTTTTGGGCTGGATTGGATTGGATCTTATTTCTGTTTTTCTTGATAATTGCTTGAATTTTGAGTTCCTTTCTGTAGGGAGGATTGATAGGCTTGGCTGCTGCAACGGTCGGTTTGACTTCGGAAGCCTCACAGCACCTTGAGGTAAGGGATTCCATGCAAAATTCTGTCACTTTTGAAGGTTTTGCCAACTTCTTTCTTTAAATTTATGTGTTGTGTTTTTATTTTTGGAAAATCTTGTTTGATGTTTCACTGATGCTGTGAAACTGCTTGGATGGAGTGGATAAATGGAGAAATGCAAGAAGCCTGGTGTATTTCTTTAATTGCATGTTTGTTAGTTGGTACCCTTCGCAAATTCTAATTACTCTATATAGCCTAGGTTCAAAATTCTTATGAGCAAGTCATGAAAATTTGTTTATTGTAATCAACTTAGTGGCGCTACAATTTGTGATGGGTGCAGTCAGTTAGCTGTGGTAACGACTCCATTGTAGGTGGGTATATATAGATTGCGGTTTAACATTAGCAAGATTAGCTTCTATGAGTAAAACATTCATCCCTTGTCTGACACATGTTGCTCTCTAGATAATCATAGTAAGGTTGTGTACGAGTCAGGGTGTCACCTTTCCATGTGTGCACAAGTTAAAGGGTCGGTATTCCGGTGGTGCACGTAACTCTAGTAATTTAGCTTAAAAGCATAAGTATTTAATTAACTTATGTAGTGCTCATAGCAAATGGGTTTCTTCAACTAGTATCATAACAGCAAAAGTGGTTATTTCAGGTCTACTTAGAGGCAGGGGATTGAAGATTTCGTGGTCTTTGAAGGAGTGGCTGTTAACTACTAGTGGAGGTTCTTTAAATGTAGTCTAGAGGTATCCTGAATAGTGTTATCAAAGGCGATTGCCTGGGTCACCTAGGCCATCAAGCTCGATAGGGTAGATAAAAGTTGCCTTTTGAAGACCTAGGCAAAGCGACTTCAAAGAGGCAACGCCTAGGCAATTGCCTTGGGATAAGGCACAAGGCATAGAGGCGGTCGCCTTTGACCATGAATTAATATTAAACATACTTCGATTATAATTTCATTCAATCTAACATTGGATTAAACAAAGTATAAGATAAAATATTATATTATCAATCATAGAGATAATAAGATGGAAGGTTATCAATCTAGTCTTAATGGAAGTAATGACAATTTTAATTTCAGTAATGATGATGATGCCTAGAGCTTCTCTAGAATGTTCAATATCTTATTTTGTTTTTTAAATGTTTGAAAAACTAGAATATACGTTTTTTATAATATGGGGTATAATATTTAACACTTTCAATAATTATTACTATTTTGTTAATTTTATAAGACACCGTGAGTGATGAAAAATTAACAGTGTTGATTGTTGAAGACAACACTTATATTGGTTTTTTTTTTTTTATATGTAAACACAAATATATTAGCAAAGGCAAACGCCGCAAGGTACACAGGGAGTATACGAGGCGACGACGGCCTCACAACAAAGCACCAAAAAACAATAAAAAAAAAAAAACCCACCAGCCCTCAACTGGAGGCTAGCCACTCTAGGAAACCTATAAGGGAGCGGGACTCCGCACCATTATACAACTTTGCCCACCCCCACAAATTACAAACAAAAGAATATTTAATATTCTGTATAGCTAGCCCCCCCCCCCCAAATGCTAATCTATTCCTTTCTTTCCACACCGTCCAAAAAATAAATAACGGTATGGATCTCCAAATTCTCTTCCTCTTTTTGCCCACAAAAGAACCCTTCCAGCTGATAATCACCTCCTTTACAGTTTCTGGAAAGACTCACTGGACTCCAAACAGGCTAAAAACCATCCCCCACAACACGCCAGCCACTGTACAATGTGAATAGGTAAATATATTGAACATAATGCTTGTATTGATTCATTTCCTTGGATGCAAATTCATAATGATTAGTTTCTAAGCAGTGGATCTTCTTCTTCTTCTTCTTTATTTTTGGGAGTTTGGGAAGTAACCTTGGTAAGATCGTTCTCCTTGATATATCAATGGTAAATGATTTCAAAGAGTGCATCAGGTAGAGATCTTCGCTAGAGTTGGATAACCATCATTTAAGCCATTTCTTCTTTGAATCTTCTCCTTTTTACGTTTCTGTTTGTTTGGACTAGGATTGCTTTTAGTTTTTCTCTTGTTGTTTGAACACATTTTTTTCATGTAAGGCTTGCTCTCATAAGTGTTTGAACTTTGGAGAAGAGAAAGAATAATATACTTTTTAAAAAGGGGAGGAAGCATCAGTGGATATTTATCTCTGGGAGATTGGCTTATGTCTTTAGCTAGTATATCATTAGCAGAGACGTATTTCTTGAAGAGTCGCTATCTTGGATTACGTTGTTGAGGGATGATCCTTGTCACTCTACTTGAGCAAATTATATATTTGTTTCATATACAAGAGAGAGAAATGTATTAAGGATTAAAAGGGAAGGAAGGATGAAAGTTCAGTTTTCTAGGACATATCTCTAGTTCTACAAATTTATCAGCATCAAGTTCATAAAACAACCAAATTCTTGTTGGCAATGAGACGTCCTTCACTCTAAGACAACAAAACCCCTAAATCCTATGTGCACCCCAATTAAGAAGAAAAAGTTATGAACCAAAATAAAACTACTCCCTCCCTGGAGGGGTCAGTTAAACCCCTTCATCTTTATATCTTTTTCTTATTACTACAACTTTTACTTATAGGACAAAGAACTTTAAGGGGTGTTGCAGCACTGGATCTGTAAACCATAGGTTTGGATGGCAATACCTGACTTGTGCACTTGTCTAGTTATGTTGTATTTTCCTTTTCTAATACTTTCAGGTATTTTCCATAGGAAGATTTTTTTTCCTTCACTTTTCTATTTTAATATGATTCAATATAATGGAAAAGAATTAATATTACAGTTTAAACATGTGTAAAATCAAACAATGTTCTGGATCTATTTTTATAACTAAAAGAAGCATGAATTCAAAACACAAATTTGAAAATTCAGAGTGACTTATTATGTGGGGATAAGCTCAAAGGAAAGAAAGGGCATTTCGGGAAGTGGGTTGGTTTGTCAGGATAAGAAGGATGCTGCTTTTGGTTTAAGAAGGCTTGCAACCTTAAACAAAGCTCTCCTTAGAAAGTGGTGATGGAGGTTCATAGTGGAGCACAATTTCCTTTGGAAATAGGTTATTGGTAGCAAGTTTCGTAAGATTGGTGGTGTTTGAAATTTCAAAGATGCAGGAGAGCCGAGAGGCTTTTGGAGTGGGTATTTGGAAGGCTTTTAGATATGGGCAGAATGTGTTTTGGCACAGGACTGGCATTTCTATTGGGAATGAGCTAAAAACCAGGTTCTAGTTAGATAGATGGAGTAGCAATTCTATGTTGAAAGATCACATCCCTTGTTCAAATTCTAGTAGTAAAGTTAGAGTGGGTGATCTTTGAGTGGGAGGATGGCACCCTTGCTTTCATAGGGTTATCATGATTGTGATACAAAAAAAGGGTTATGATGATTGGGAGGGAGGATAGATTGGTTTTGAGGGGGATAAAGAATGATTTTTTATTTATATTTTTTATTATCAAGTCTTATTATTCATTGTGTTCTGAAATTGCTGAGAGGTTTCCGGCTAAGCAAATCTGGAATTTAGGGCTCCTTTAGGGGCTTGTTTATTTGCATGGTAAGTTGCTCGGGAGAAGATTTTGATGTTTGATCAGCATATGAGGAGGGGTTGGACTGTTGGCCAATGGGTGCTGTCTGTATAGGTCAAGAAGTAGTCAACACAATCCATTGTGTCAGAGTCTGAAAGCTTTGGGACCTTTTTTGGCTTTATTTGGCTTGTAGTGGGTTTTTCCAAAGCCTGTCAGATTGCTTCTTTGCTTGTAGTGGAACATGACAAGAATGCAAAAAAACATAAAAGAGAATGTGGATCTTTGGTCCTCCCTTTGCTTGTTTTGGTGTATATGGGAGATGGTAGGTGTGTACAACAACAGAATTTTCAGGAAGGACGGGTGTCCAGATCAAGTGTTCAAAGATTTTTGTTTTTTACAAATATGCCAAGATCCCTTGGGAGATTGACTTTTCCCAAGTGGATTTCATTGGGGGCCTAGGTTTAGGTTTTATAAACACAATTTGGATTGTGTTTAGTGTAGAGTTTGTGAAATGGATGGTTTCATACTTGGCTTTGACAGACAATTTAGAGTGTGTTTGACAGTTATTCTAGGAAGTGTTTATAACCTTTTTAATACTTAAAAATTTTTATATTTCAAATATTAGAGAGACTAGAAACACTTCTTGGAATCACTGTCAAAAGCACTATTAGTTTGATGTGCTGTTGAAAATAGATGATGCTGAACGTTGTTTTTATTATTATTATTTTTGTTCAGGTAGGGAATTTACCAAAGCCGGAGTTTGTTTACAAAGCAGAGTTGAGTTGAAGCTAGAATGGTAGAGCATTAATGATCAAAACAAATATAATGGGAAAACTTATGAATCAATGCAATGAAAGGGAAGCCTATAAATCCAGAAGCACATTTTCGTTGATTTATTCATTTATTTGTAGTTAAATTAGTCTGTTTCATTCAGCTGTTTTTAGAAATTTCTAACATGATATGCTGTAAAGGAGCTGCATTTGAAAAAACTCTGGGAAAACTCAAGGGAAAATTTCCTTATCTTCAAACTTGTGACTTAAACCAGATGAAATGATTGTATTTATGCTATGAGAAGAAATTCTAGACTTTTTATTTTATGATTAGGAGTAAAAACATTAATTGAAATAGAGTTACAGGGGAAGAGTTTCTAGAATTTACACCTATTACCTATTAATACTGATGATATAGTCACTTCCTTAGTAAGGAAGTGCATAATATGCTTTTTGTAGTTGTAAAACCGTTCGTTTACATAGATTAAGCTATTTAAAGCACATAGTAGTGTCATTGCCAGTAGGGTATCATCTTTTTCTTCATTGCTTGGTTGCCTTGGGTTTGTACACTCATTGTTCATCCTTGCTTGGATTGATTGGGTCCCACTTTGTAGAAGATATTGATAATTTCTTTTAGGGGCTCTAGGGATCATCCAAGAGGTTGGGTTCTATTGATAACTAAATTTGATTTGGAGACCATATGGCATGAAAGAAATTTTCATAATTTTTAGGATGTTTGGTGGGGTGCACTTTGGGACTTGCTTTACTCTTTTTCCTTTGGGCCTTTGCTAGTGAAACACTTTCGCAAGTCTTATATTATTAGATTGAAACATTTTATGCAGGTCCAAGAGGTTGTCCAACAAGGCTTTCATCTTTGGTCATGGCCTTGTGAGGGGTCTGTTAACTTAAACTTTGATGAATATTATTCGGGCATTTCAGGGTAGCTTGGGATTGGAGGAGTGCTTAGAGATCACTGAGATACAGTGATAAAGGCCTACTCTAAACCTACAGGTGAGGGTTTTGACATTGAGGCTTAGATTCTATCACTTCTAGAGGGCCTTGTGCATGTCAAAGCTTTGGGTCTTTCCAATCATGTAGTGGAGAGATATTCTGCTATTGCCTTTACTAAGAAAAAAGGAGGTTTATGGAAATTTGATGGGTAGTTCCTTTTAGCCAATCAAGTGATGGACTTTTGGTTCTTTCCTTGCTTAGCCTATCAATTGGTGGATCTTTTACCCAAAAAAGGAGTAAAACATTTTATGTTCTTTGTTGTGGATTGTTTGCCGCGAGTTGTAATTAGTGTTTTCACTTTGAATTTTATTTTTAACATTTCTTGTTGGTGCGGCTTTTGTTGCTTCCTTTCTTTCTGATAGGCACAACTTTTATTGCTTCTTTCTTATGATTTTTTTCTCTTCTTTTGATTCGATGTGTATGTTATAGAAGGATGTCAAAGAAAAAGAAAAGAAAAAAAGATGGATGTCCCATCCTTCTTGATCATTTTAATTAATAAAAATGATCTCATGTGTTTGTGATCCCCCTCAAAAGAAAAAAAATGCACATAGTAAGTGTCATATTTGATGATAATTTAACTTCATTGTTAAATTCTTTAAACCATTTATTATATATGGAATCTTCTCTTTTTTCACTACCTTTTTTCATGGATATTTTGTTCATGAATTTCTTTTGTGTTTCTTGTAATCTGCTAGCAAATTGTACCACCTGTGCTTAATTCTTTTGCTGACCAAGACAGCAGAGTTCGTTATTATGCTTGTGAAGCTCTCTATAACATTGCAAAGGTGAGGTTAACTGGGTTTACTTTTATTACATTGTTTCTTTCCTGATCTGTGCAGGGCTTAACTCATCTCTTGCTGCTGTGCAGGTTGTAAGAGGAGATTTTATTGTATTTTTTAATCAAATTTTTGATGCCTTATGTAAGCTTTCAGCAGACTCAGATGCCAATGTGCAAAGTGCTGCTCATCTTTTAGATCGGCTTGTTAAGGTAATCAAGTAATTACCCCCTGGACCTTGGTGAATGTGTGTGTCTTCTGTAATATTCTTGAAGATAGACATTTATTTGAATTCTGAGCTTTTTATTATTGGAAACAGGACATTGTTACTGAAAGTGATCAATTCAGGTATATCATCCAATTTGAGTTCTCTATGTGTTTGTTTTTGTATTAGAAGTTAAATATTATCATAAGAGTTTTAAATTCTAATTTTACAAGGTTTTTTTGGTTGTTGTGGTGCTTTTCCTCAGCATTGAAGAATTTATACCATTATTGAGAGAGCGTATGAATGTCCTAAATCCATATGTCCGCCAATTTTTGGTTGGATGGATCACTGTGTTGGACAGTGTTCCAGATATTGATATGCTGGGTTTTCTTCCTGATTTTCTTGATGGTAAATGCTTATTATCTCAAGACGACATACTTCTTTATTCTGGTTTTGTTCTGTGGTGTTCATGAACTCACAATAACAAAAAAATTCCAGGTTTGTTTAATATGTTAAGTGATTCTAGCCATGAAATACGGCAACAAGCTGATTCAGCACTTTCAGAGTTTCTCCAAGAGATCAAGAATTCCCCAGTAAGATGTTTGCTGACATGAAATCTCCCATTTTTCATTGATGTTTGTATTAATCCACTCTCTGGTCACTTGCCTTTCCCTTGAGAAACTTGCCAGGCATTGGCATTTCCTCTCTATGATTTGAGGAATAAATCTAATGGTCAAGACCAAACTTAATTGATCATAATTCACTCTCTGTAAATTATTATTATTAAGATACTGCAATAGTAGTTATATTAATAGCATGAAATATAATATAGTGTGGCATCTATCAGAATAAGAATAACATCTATAATATCATAGATCGTATGTGTATATAAGGAGGCAGGAAGGGAGGGTGGGTTGAGGTTTTGGAGGCTTGGGATGGTCTCAACTGATTTTTTTAAACATATAATAAATGTGTTTCAAATCTAGTTTTAAAAAAGGATAGTGTTATGATGGTTCAATGATGCCCTCAAGGCCTAGCTCAAGTGGTAAAGGGATGGGGATGGTTTGTGGGAGGTTCTAGGTTCAAGTCCCAATGGGGACAAAAAGTTACCTAAAAAAAAAATTTATTGTTCAATGATGTCAATTCTCTCTCTCTCTCTAAGCATAAAACATATTTTATTGTTCATTTGTAATTTTCTCACTGGAGCAGTTCTGCTCTTGAAGTCTGTAGATTATGGTCGCATGGCTGAAATTCTGGTACAGAGGGCTGCTTCTCCAGATGAATTTACTCGGCTGACAGCAATTACATGGGTAAGGGGATTAGTATATAAGATCACAAGAGCATGAAATATCTTGGGCATTTTTTTATTCTGTCATGTAATTATTGGTTGATCCTATCTTAACACCGTGGCAGTTTTTTTTCGAGTTGCAGACAAGTGTCTGTCTCATTTTATTTTATTCGATTCAGTTAAATGTATTCCTTGACTGTACAGATCTATGAGTTTGTAAAACTCGGAGGTGACCAGCTTGTTCCTTATTATGCTGATATTTTAGGCGCAATTTTGCCTTGCATATCTGATAAAGAAGAGAAAATAAGAGTGGTAAGTTGATATGATCTTTCCTCTCTTTCTCTCTCTTATTTTTTGTTGTTTTTTTGGTAGTACATTTTGTCAAACATTTTTTTTAAATCAGAATGAACCTAACATTTATTTATTTGTAAACAAGGTTGCTCGTGAAACCAATGAAGAGCTACGTGCAATCCAGGTTGTTCCAGCTGAAGGTTTTGATGTAGGAGCGATCCTCTCTATTGCAAGGAGGTATAGTTTTTCATGGCCTGGAAAAAATCTGGGCTTTAAATGTTTATGATAATTTCAATCTTTTGTCAATAAAATCATTATGATGTTGTGGTGATTTTCTATGTGTCAGGCAATTATCTAGTGAATGGGAGTCTACCCGGGTTGAAGCATTGCACTGGATTTCAACACTTCTAAACAGACATCGTGCTGAGGTAATCAGGCTGTTATCTTATGGTTCACCACTAGTGTGAATATGTTGATTTATGTACTGTCTACTAAAAGGAAGTGCCCAAGTGGACTGGTTTCAAAGATTGAAGCTGAATCACCTTACCTTGCAAAAGCCATGACAGGATCTTAGCTAATCTCAAACTATAATCAACATTTGAAATAAACATTAGATAGACACAAGGAGGCACATAATCTCCAACAAAAGGTACTCTGATTGCTTTGCTCCTCTTTTTGCTAGTACATCTGTGATCTGATTAGCTAAATTAGGAACCATCAAATGGAGCATCCCAACTCCGTAAAGAAATTGAGTATTTGGCACAGTTACCCATCAACTCTCCATGGACCTTTTTCCTTTTTACCACCCATGAGATAACAACAATAGAATCCCCCTCCACCACAAAATTGGACAAGCCCAAAGCTTTTTCTTGTACAAGTCCCTTCTGAAGTGCTATAACCTCAGCCTTAATAGAAAACCATCACCTGCAGGTTTCGAGTATGCTGGGATTATTGAACCTTGATGATCTCTAATCACACCACCAATCCCAAGTTGCCTTGGGGGCACCCAAAGCACATCCATCAAAATTCAATTTAACTACTCCTTCAATTGGCATGGCCATACTTTTGAAGTCTTTTCAACCAACCTCCTTGACTTGCAAACAACCACTAGTCTAACAATATAAGGCCCTAGGGGGAGCCTCTGAAAGCCTTGTGCTAGAATAGGCAAAAAGAGAGGAAGAAGAATAAAATAAGTCCTAAACCAAATCGACTATCCTCTTAGTATCTTAAAAAATCCTTGCATTCCTTTCTTGGAAAATTGAACAAATCATACTAAGGCTTGTAATTCCCCATGGAACCTTTTCTTTTGCATGATTCCCAAAGCCTTGAAGGAGGTAGTCATCATCTCTACCACCAAACAGTCATGCCAAATCCATATTTTATTTTTTATTTTTTATTTATTTTTGATAGGTATGGCATATCAAATCTATTCTAGCAAGACTGAATAGTCTATGCCATAAGCCCAAAGGCATTGGGCAATGAATAAAAAGATGATCAATTGATTCAAATCTTCTTGCACGTAATGTACCATTCTTGATTAAGAGGCTTGAGAGGCCTCCTTTTCTGGAGCATATCATTGGTATTAACTCTCTTGCTAGCCACAAGCATGGGTTAAAATCATGCTCTAATGCTGCTTAAATTTGGCAAGCAGTGGCATTATGATAATATCCTCATATACATCATTGGAAAGAGTCCTGGTCTTCTTTACCAACGGAGTTTCTATTTCCAATCCTTTACTGTATACTTTCTTTTACATGGAATTGGAAGTTCTGTAAGAAACCATAAACCCAGGGAATCTCTAGTTTGTTGTGTGAATCCTTCTGCACAGATATAATTGGTTTTGAAATTGTATTGGAAACTTTTCTTAGATTCCATGAAAAAAAAAAAAACCCAAAAAGCCAGGATACAACATTTTGAGTATAAAGGTTCTGCTGACTTCAGCAAACCTTTGTTTTAGGATAGAAAATGGGGAAATAATTCTTCCCGAAGCATTCAGGATACAAATATTTGAGCATGAGGTATCAGTGAAAACATTTTTACCAATTTTAGGAAACCTCTGCTTTTGAGATGGCATGGTTTTGCACTCTTCTTCCCTTCATGGGCAATAACAAGTCCATTTCTGTTGCTTATACATTTTTTCTGTGGATTTTGAGAGTAATCCAGGTTTTCATGTGGAAAGGGTTCAAGTTTCATTCTTCTTCCTGTAACAGGTTTTAAACTTTCTGAATGACATATTTGACACCCTTTTGAAAGCTCTTTCAGATCCTTCTGATGAGGTAATTCCTTCTCCTGTTTCCCCTCTTGTCCCTGAATGTTTCAGATTTCATTTTTTTTTCCCTTAGTCATTTCCATTTGCATCACCAAATCTAATTATTGTTACCACATTCATATTCTTAAAAATGCTAAAATGATTTCAGATTCCTGTACTTTGATTGGTGTAACATGTTGCAATTCTTGTTTTACCCCAGGTAGTGCTTCTGGTACTTGACGTGCATGCATGCATAGCAAAAGATCCACAACACTTTCGCCATCTTGTAGTTTTCCTCGTGCATAATTTCCGGGTTGATAATTCCCTTTTGGAGAAGTTAGTTTCTTCCTTTCCCTTTTCTCCCCCTTTTTCTTATTCTAGTTGTTTAAATAGCCTGCTTAGTTCTGATTAAAAAAATAAAAAGCCTGCTTAGTAGTTTTAATGATAATTAGGAGCATACATCTCATCTATACCTTCAGTTTATGCTTCTCTTGTCTCCATCTTTCAGGAGAGGTGCTTTGATAATCCGCCGACTTTGTGTACTTTTGGATGCTGAAAGAGTCTATCGTGAACTCTCAATGATACTAGAGGGAGAAGCTGATCTGGATTTTGCATCAATCATGGTTCAGGTTGTCATTTGTATCAGAAATCAAATATATTGGTAAATGCATGAGAGATAAGTAGGAATGGAAAGAGAACCCAGGGAATCCGATTAGTCCTCTGAACTGGATCTGGAAAAGGAAGTGTGCTCCCAAGGTTAGATATTTTGTGTGGTCATTGATGTGGGATAGACTTCCCATAAAAGATCTCTTGAGAAAATGCCCTTTTAGCTACACTTGTCTGAGCTCTCATAGGATACAGCCTTAGTAGACCTCTGGACTAGGATGATAGCATGCTGGAGTATACTAGAAGATTAAAGTTGTGGTTTTGTAGGAATATTAAACCATCTGCTAGATGGTTATAAATATTACTTTGCAAATTTTGTCATGTAGGAGTGATCTTCTTTTCAGAAATATTAATTGGTGTTCTAGAAAAAAAGCTATTGCAACGTTTTTAAACTTATACAAAAGTTACAAAAGCATGCACAGTGTGATAGATTCTATCCTGTACAAATTCCAGAATCAAATGGGATTTTATAACATAATTCCATCTTTAGAACATTGGGCAGAAATTAATTTGAAGATTCCAGGAAAAGAATCGCTTTTGTAGCCTGGGATGTACAAGAGTTAGAGTAGATGTGTGTGTGCATAGTCTTACTGGCATTGAGATGTTACAAACGTACTGCCCCAATGTTGGAAACTTTGGCTTTATAGTGATCTGATATTGCCAAGAGAAAGATACCTGAAAACCTTGGAAGTAGATGGTGCTGCTGAAAGACAAACTGAGACAGCAACAGATAAGTGATATATTAGAGACTGGCTAGTTTTAGATAACTGTAGATATCTAATTAGGATAGCAGTCTAGGGGTTAATCTTTAAATACTCATAGGAAGGTATTGTGTGGCTGGTTATCTAGCTAACATGGGTAATGAAATTGGTCATAGAGTGATTTTTGACAAGTAATTATCCTTGGGTTCTGAAGAATTTTTTATATAAGAGCTATTGAGGTTGCAATTTGCTGAGGCTGCATCCTTGATCTTCTTGTGATGGAAAGAAAATGAAGAAAATGCTTTTGATTTGATAAAATCGAGTAGCTCTATAAGCCTCAGAGATAGCCTGGTATTACCCAAGTGAAGCATTGTAGAAATGCTAGTTGAAAGTCTTTTAAATTAGATCATGAGTCACTCCATTGTAGGAAATTAATTGTCTGTTTTCCCTGTTTCAGGCTTTGAACTTGATTTTACTTACATCCTCTGAGTTGGCTGGGCTACGATCTCTTCTAAAACAATCACTAGTGAATCCCACTGGGAAAGATTTGTTTGTTTCTTTGTATGCTTCCTGGTGCCATTCGCCAATGGCAATAATAAGTCTTTGCTTATTAGCTCAGGTAACTGTGTGTGTGTGAATTTATTTTATCAAAACTCTTACTTTGAGCTAATGAACAATATTTTCATGTTTATTGTCTAGTTTTCATGAATTTTTGCATTTCCTGTTACTCGGCAGACATACCAACATGCAAGTTCTGTGATCCTGTCTCTGGTGGAGGAAGATATAAATGTGAAATTCTTGGTCCAACTAGATAAACTGGTTCGCTTGCTGGAGACTCCAATCTTTGCTTATCTTAGATTGCAGGTGCATAACTCTGCTGTTTCCCAAACTTTTGTCCCCTTGTTAATTCTGATATTTGCTAATATCCTGGCAATCACTGCTCCTATTTTCTCTGAACTGGTCTTCTAGCTGTGGAGTCTTGAGTGTTATTTTTTCATCTATCCCTGTTAATTTATCTAGGTTAGTGAGCAAATTTCAAGGAGCCGCTTTCTCTGTTATTTCTCTCACTTCATCCCATATTTTATTTCTGGCACCTGTGTTTGATCTGTGTATGTTGAAAATGTTTGACCCTGTCATTTCCATCTCAAAAAGAAGAGGGGAAAAAAATCTTGAGTCTACTGTAGATGTAGCCTCTTGAGTAAGCATTTTGAATGGAGATATTCTAGTGGTCAGAGATGACCTTGTGCTTTTAATTAAGGTTTTTTTTCTCCCTTACCATTAGGTAGAATTGAACCCATGGCATCCACACGTAGTAGTGATGTGCTAACACTAGGCTGAGAACTTGTACTTCTGTCTAAGGTTAGGTTGCCATTTTTTTGTATCAAGACATAAAGCCCAATTTGAGTTGTGGTCAACAATGAGACAGATACGGATTATTATTGCCACCTTTTGTCATATATCCTTAGGTCATATTTGGTTAATGGAACATATCCCATGATGTTATCTCTACTTAAAAAAAGTAAGTAACATTCCTCCCTCGGTAGTTCATCATTGAAAGGCCTGGAGATCACTCTTTTTAGTGATTGAGGGAGCCCATGAAGAAAAGCTGGTCTAATTTCTCATAGTTGATAGAAAAATTGTGGAGTTGTTTGTAGAAAGAGGGATTTAATATTATTTGATATTATTTGATTAATTTGATAACATATAAATTTAAATATACAATTAATGGATAAATTATAAATAATAATGCGTAAGGGCAATCCTTTATATTGAATGTAACAGTTTCTAGTATATATCATTCAAAATGTTTTTATTATTAATATTTTGCTAGTGGGATTTGAAATGCTGATTTTTGAATTATTCAAAATATTTGCGATAAATAAATTATGTTGCTTGCAGGATTTGTTATTTGTGTTCAATAAGTTCCACCACAGACCTTGGTGATTTTATCAGTGGGATTTGGAGATAGGAGTGGATAATTTGTGTTACCTTCTTTATCTATAATGATAACAATCCAACCTCTAGAATCAGATTTATTATGTTCTATCATATCCTGTCCCTATGTCACTAGCCAAACATGACCCAAGTGACAAGGCATTCATCTTATTTTAAACTGCTCTATAGCTGGAACTAAAATAAATGTGAAGCAGTAATCAGCATTGAGAGAGGGACTATGATTAATAGGTGAATTATTCAGCATTGTAGCTTAAGGCTACTGTCTGCTCTTTTAGAACATTCTTTCTCAAAGCACTTGTGGGGAAGTGTGCATGTTGTCACACTCCCTGCCTGCCAGAGGTGCCTAGAGGACAGGTGTTCCCCTTACTTTTGGATAACCCTAGAGAGTCACATAATTTTGGATCTTAGTTACCAAGGAGTTTTTTGGCGTTCCCCCTTAGCATTATTTTGTTGGATTAGAGAATTATCTATCCCACACAGAGGGGAGTTGCTGCTTGAGCGAGCTCCTCCAACTATAGGTATCATAAGGCTTAACTAGTCACTCTCCAGGCAATCTGGGTTGTATGGTGATTAGCAGCCTCATCCAAGATCTCGGAGATGGCATCATTTGAGCTTTTTTCAATCAAGGCGACTTTGTTTTAACTGTCAAAGGAGAAGAGATATTGGTTCTTTTGAACGGTGTAAAAATGATGAGAGGTGGATGCCTTGAACCTTATGGTGGAGAGTATTTAGTGATAGTTCTTTGGGTAACTGGATGGAGGGGCCATGTTAATACAACAGCTGGATAAGGGATTTTGGATCTTTCTAGACGTTTGGACTGTTGATTCACTTGAAAGGCTACATCAGCCAATCAGGGAGTTAATAGGCTAATCAAGAGAGTCATTTCTCTGGTTGATTTTGTTGGGGACTTTATTCGTGCTCCATCTTTTTCACCTTTGCTTTTGGGATCCTAGTGTCTTTCTTTTGATTTTTATCTATACAAGTAGGATACAGCTCCTCTTCAATGCATGGGGAGGGTAGGATCCTCTTTACAAGATAAAGGAGGCGTGGAAGATGGACCAATCTGCCACGTGTAGCTTCATCATGTTAAGTATTTTTTTTGTAAATTTTACTATTGTAGTTTTTTTTTAACTTTTACAATTTCAAAGAAAATTATTTGATGTATAAAAAAGATTAAATTTTAGTTTTTTAAATAAAAAAAAAAAAACATTTTTAGACCAAATTAAATAAACAATACAAAAGGAAAATTTTCTTTTTCTCAAAATTTTAGATTTTACTTCAGATAAAAATTAAATCAATTTTTATATTATTAGCTTTCTGGAAGAATAAAAGAGATCAACAAATTTTGAATTTTTATTTTTCATGTTCACCATGTTTTGCTAGTTTAAAGGGAAGGTAAAAGGGAAAATCCAAGTTAATTAGAACAGACAATTAATATTTGGCTCTCCATTATGGGATTGCTACAACCATAGATTTTATTTATTCTTCAGATATCCTTATATTGTAAATACAGTATGACAGTTCTATACTCCTTATGCTTTGGAGAGGAGCCAAAACAATAAAATTATAGTTCCGTATGTATAGAGATGGATAGAGATAGAAGGACAGAGAGAGTGCCGAAACTGTTTTTTTTCATTCATATTTCTCTTTTAGTTTACCTGGATATGGATGTAAAAAGATATTATTAATAATATGTGTGATATCTTACAATGCTTTATTCAGTTTGAATGTCCTATCCTCTCAGTTCTTAGCCAAAATAAACACTCTCTTGGAAAACTAAATTGCATGACTAGTCATTCACAAATCTTGGACATGGTTCATGAATGATAACTGAAGTTCTCAGTTTATAGTTTGAAGTGCTAATTCTCCATTCATGCATGTGGAACTTATCCTTTTCGTTTGCTATATTATGAAATCCTACACTCTTGTACATGCCTAACATGGTTTCATGTCTCAACATAACAAAGATTAAAACATTTCAGTGATTTATGATAATTATCGGGGAACATATGTAATTGCTTTGCTGAATGGCTGTTTGTTGCTCTCATATAAAAATTATAGTACTAGCAATTGTTTCTCTTCTAGTATGTAATTAATACTCTCTTTCATTTATATCGAGTTCCACATTTATTCTCAAATTAGGATTTTTGTTGAGTAGCTGAATCTATTATGGTTCCTGCAGCTTCTTGAACCAGGAAGGTATATATGGTTGTTAAAAGTGTTGTATGGTCTTCTGATGTTGCTTCCTCAGGTATATCTAAAAAGCTGTGCTGTTTTCTTTTGCCTGTTCTGTTTGTGCCTGAGACATGAACTTCTTTGCACTTAAAATAGGCTAGGATTTGATTTCAGACACAAAAGACAATGTCTCTGAAGGTGAAAATAAAATAATTTGATGTATATTTGAGTGTTAAAATAAAATTAAAATTTGTGCCCCTGCTTTTTCTTTTTCCTTTAAATCCTGGAAGTGACATACTCATAAGATCCATTATATGCATTCAAACTTGATGAAAGTGCATGACCTTCAAGAGATTGATGATCTCATTTTTACTCTCCTTTTTCAATCATCTCTTTTAACTATTTAGCTTGTTTTAGGAACCTGAAGGCTCTGTTTGTATCATAGAAAGAACAAGGAAAAGGAAGGAAAATGCTGAAAATAACTTTGAAAACTTTCTCAAGCTACTTTTGGCATTTTTCTTTCCCTTGGTTCTTTCAAAAATCAAATAGATCCTATAGATTGGCCCATTACTATTTAATGGACCAAGCAAAATGGCTGTTGCCAACTATTTAGGATCAGTAGTCTTCTCATTTCAACCTCCATTCCTTTCTAAGTACTCACAATTGACAACTTTGTCAGTTTCTCCTTTTTACATTTCATTGCTTTTTTATTTTAATGATTTTTGAAGGATTTGAGATTATTTCTGTTTTATCTAAATGTTCTAGTGCAACTAATATTTCAGTGCAAATCTTGTGCCTGCTTGCCTTGATTTGACATTTTAAAACTTTGGCTCAAATTAGGTGACCATTCAAATGTGAAATATGAAAAAGAATTGTTACTAAAAATTTCTGAAATTTGTTTAAGTGTTGTAACTTTAAAAATGGGGAGGTGAATGATTTGTCTCTCAATGTAAGGGATGTTGTTAGCCCGTAGAAATGTCTCTCATTGTGAAGGAGGATGTCACTTTTTTTTTTTTTCCTTTAGGCATTCTGTGTCAACCTGCACAAACCTTAATCAGACCTATTTGGACATTGATCCTGAAAATCTATATGAAGTGTTGTGATCAGAAAAGATTGCTGGGATCATCCATCACATAGTTGGATGATCTCAAAGTTTTCTAACATGTTAATTTGCATTCTAAAGTTTCCTTTTAAATTGATTATTGCTGATGTTTTAAATATGCTTCCTTTTCCCTTTTTTCCCATCTGCTCACTACATTTACACGTGAATCCAGCAAAGTGCTGCCTTCAAGATACTACGGACTCGATTGAAAACAGTGCCTCCATCTTCCTTTAGCGGTGAGCAAATGAAGCAAACATCTTCAGGGAATCCTTATTCACAAATTCTACATCACATGCCAAGTGGATCACAAGTTATAGAGGATGGTGATGTGAACCATGATGCAAATGTGCATAATGGCATTAATTTCGCCTCAAGGCTACAACAATTTGAGCATATGCAGCACCAGCACCGTATGCATTCAAAATCATCACAGGCCCAGTCTCGCAACAATTCCACTTCATATTCATCATCAAAGGTTTGTTTAGATTTTGTTTGATATTCTCAATCTCATTCATTTGATCAAAATACTAACGTATCTGAGGAGGTTGAGGTGGATGAGAATGACAATATTAGAACTTAATCCCAATGAACTAAAAAGGAATCTTAAGATTCATACCAAACCTGAGATGCTTTGTTTGTTCTTGAGAAATCCTGTGTTGGTTCTTGTAAGAAATGTGTTGGTATGAGACAGGGGAAAAGGTGAAGAGGACAGAACCATGGTGTGAGACAAGGTGACAAAAGCCATAAGAAGAGACTTGAAATCTTATGGCTTTTGCAGAGCTGATGGCTTGTATTGTGCTAGAAATATACGATGAGATTTGTAGTCTGTTTGTGGATGATTTTGAAAGGGGCAAAAATGTTTTTTAATGCTTAAAAATGTTCTCATAAAAATTAGGTGTTTGGTAAATTTTTAAAAATCTGGAGAATCACTTTAAGTGATTCATGGAAATCACTTAGGTGGTGTTTGTTTTTTTACTTATCTAAATAGAACCTTAATGCTTAATAGTGTTAAATATTAGGTTGTTTGTTTTGTAGTATTTTATTTCTATTAAGTATTAAAAAGTAAAAAAAAATCAATATGTTATTTTTTCTATTTAGAAAAAGCTATATATTTTGGTTTTTTCTATTTAGTAAAAAGTTTATAATAAGTCATGAAAAAGTAGAAAAACAAACAACCTAAATTCTAAAACTAAATTGCTTTCAGCAAAAAGCCAAAAAAACAAACACCATCTTAGTTGGTGATTTTTCTAGAAATATATATATATATTTTGTTATAGAATACATTATTGAAACGTTTTTTTTTTTCTTTTTCAGTTTATGTCTCAATACTAAGTGATGATCTCTAAAAGGGTTTCTAATGGAAGCACAGATAATAAAAGCTTCATAGATAAAAATGTCGCTTCTGATATGGTTTAGCCAGGAAGAAAGGAGTTGGTAATGTGTGGCCACTCCATATGGTTAGGAAAGGCACTAAGATTTTCCAGAGTACTGTTATATATGTTATGTTATATTCACGAGCACGTGCTTTAAAGCCTTGCAGTGCTATTGATGGTATCACATGGTTACTTGTGTGCAGGAGGTGCAAAGACCAGAAGAAGCACGGCGACCTATGCCCACTTCAGAAATGAATAAACCTCCCTCAAGATCATCAAGAAGAGGCCCAGGACAGCTTCAGGTTTGATTATGTTGCTTCTTCTTGCCAATGGTTGAGGTTAATCACACATCAATCTCAGCTTTTGCAAACCATGGCACCTGGTATAATTTGTAAAATTGTATATCGTAGTAGTTTGTTCTCTGTTAAATTTATGGAGGTCAGGGATGGTGGGAATTGGTTTTGAATCTCAAGATAAGCTTTGGGTAGTCGTCCTAAGCTATTCGTTTCTCTTGTGAACGGAATATGCTCATGTGGTTCTGTTTTTTTTGTTATTGAAGACCATATGGGCTTAGAGGGAGATATTTAATTTAGAAAATGCAGTCTTTTTTTCTTTTCTTTTTTTACCCCTTGTTTCCTGTTCATCTGTTACAACAATCATATAAAAATAAAGGAATTGGCAAATTTTTATGATCGCCATCCTTTGAAAGATAATGCATGCCTCATAGTCATGGCTTGATCTTATCTCTTGCTGCCTATCGTAAATGCTATGTTATTTAGAATGGAATTTGATATATGTTTCTCAATTTGGAAAAGATCATGAAGAGGTAGAGATGATTCATTACTCGTTTCAGTTTCAAGGGGATAGATTGGGATTCTACAGAAACTGCTACCAATAATCAGAGACTAGAAAGTAGAATCTATTTTGTTCATTTACCCCAGCGGAGGAACTCATAGTTGAGCAGTTCAGTTTTTCTTTTATTTATTTTTATATAAGTGGTGAAGGATAGGAGTTCTGCAGTTATAATTTTTTACCTTTCGAGTTGAGCTTCTGTCCAATGTAGAGGTGTCAAATTGGCCCATCTTGTCCAATGTAATTTTTTTTAAGCATTCTTCACTACGGTTATATTACAGCCCCTTTTAAGGGTAAATCCTTAAATTGCTCACCAAAAAATTTCTATAAATATTCCTCATTTTGTTTCTTTCGCTACATAATTCTTTCACTGCTCTCTATAGCATTGAATCTATCTACTCTCGGTAGATTAGTCTACATTATAACCAGGCTAAGGTATGTATGTTTCATTGTCGTATTTATTATTCTTTGCACCCAACTTTTCTCAATTTTTTCAAATTAGGCTTACAAAGCAAGATGGACCTTCCAGATCCACATTTCAATAACTTTGAATATTAAGATGATAACAGGATGTATTTGAAAATCCACACCTCCACCAGTATCCCTCCCCCTAGAAATGGCCTACACACTCCAAATGTGGAATCACTTTGGAATAGGATTAGCATCCTCAAATTCATCACATTCATCATGCCCTTTAACCTTTGACTCGAGTAAAAATGTGTTGTAGTGAGGTTCGTGGGAGGTCCATATTCACCCAAGGAAAAAAAAAGGGAGAATTACCCAATGGGTGGGCTCGGTGGAACAATTACTAGAAAATGTGGTATTTTCTAATAATTTTTGGGAATGACTTTAATGGGTTAAAATACCAAAAATACCCTTCAACTAAAACTTTTAAAATTCAAAACATTTAAAGCACTTCACTTGATTTGTCAAGACATTTATGGTGCGTAGGTCTCATATTTATTGTAACTATTGATATTCAAATTTTAAATCAAAATTTTGGGTTTAACCCTTGCAATTATATATGATTTGTTATTTAAATTTACTATTTAAAAAAACTACTTTGAAATAATATTTTTAAAATATCATTTATTGTTTTTTTACATTTTTTATATTCTAAATTTTAATTTTATTAAGAAAAAAATAAGTTTTATAATTATATAAAAATGATGATTATATATATATATATATATATTATAAATTTAAATTGATAAATTATGTTTTTGTATTAAATTCAAGAAAGATAAAATATTTAATTTTTCACTATCCAAAAAGAATAAGAAAATGATGAAGAATGTTTAATAATTTTTTATTTTTATAATAATTTAAAAAAAAAATTATATGACATTTTTTTCCTTTGCATAGTTTTTTTTTTTTTAATTTTCATATATAATTTTTTTTTCTCAATCCATCGGATGGATGATATTAATATATTTTATATGTTGAATATTAATAAGGTATAAAAAGTGATCCTCAAGATTATTACTTTTATTATAAAATACAGGTATAACAAAAATATGTTATAATTACAATATAAATAAACTTACATTACAATAAAACCTAATTAGGAAATTTTTGAAATTTTTTATAAAAATGATAATTTTGTATGATCATATCATATTTTACAACATACTTATATCATAAATAATTTCTAAAACCAAATGAAATACTAATTTGAATTCACGAGACTTGTAGGTTTTTTTTTATACAAAAATTATTAAATAATTTCAATACACTATATAAATGTAGTTAATATATTGATACGATGTGTTAATACCATTAGGGTATGAATAAACATTTTTAGAATTATTACTTTTATAATGAAATATAGGTATGACATAAATGCATTATACTTACAATATAAATACACTATCATTACAATATATTACAACATAATTTAATTTATTTTTATTTAATTTTTTCATGTACTATATTACCCAATGAATAATTGTGAGTTATTACATTTAATAGGTGTGTGTTAGTCAATTGAATATTTATATATTATTCAATTGATGACTGCTTGCAAAAAATAATTATTCATTATATTATGACAACAAAGTTTTTAATTGTATGTTCTATATATAAAACAATATAGTAACTTTAAGATATGGTTTTTATTTATGAGATATTAAAAATTATTTTTTTTACAAGATTCTTTAAAAAATCTCAATTTTTTTCAAAAAAAAAAAAAATAGCAACTTTTTACACCGGTCACTTGATTGTTCAAAAGTGAACAATAATTTTTTTGGGCTAAGAAATGTACTATTAATTACCTATCAATCGGTCCTTACTATTGTGTATGGGTCTCATATCATTGACAATTTCAAATTTATTTATAAATAATATAAAAAACATATCAAAGGTAAAATTGTCCTCTAAATATCCTTGAGATGAGCGAGTCTTCCTAATAATTATTCTTTCTAACCTACCCTATTGGATAATTCTCCAAAAATAAAAAAAAATCTAATTCTATATTTTAAAGAGAGTGGACAAGTTGGATGATAGAGAGTGAGAATTTGTCAATAATTGTGCATAATTTGTCTTTGATGTCTTTTTCCTATCAAATATTTGGACCGATATTTTGATATTATCCCACGAGTTGGGTACTAATACGTTAAATATGTCATTGTTCTTTTTTGAGTTTTCCGTGTAGGATTGTTTTTTCAAAGCAAATGAGGAGAAACACTTGAACACATCACACCAAAGATTGAACCGAGACATTAAGATTGGATGGATGGTCTTTTTCACTTGATCAAATGTGCTTTATTGTTGCAAATGTACATGAAATTATATTATACTATCTTTTATATATTATATATTATAAATAAATTAAAAGAAAATTATTATAAATTAATTAATTTTAATCATCTTACTATGTTTTTTATATAATAATTAAATACAAAATAAATATAAATTTATAAATAAAAATGTGAACAATTTTAAAGAAAAAAATATTTATATATATTGTCATTTTTTTTATATCCTTTAATATGTCATTATATCATTTAATATATTTCAACTAAATATATTATTATTTTAATTTTTGTGTTATCAAGTTCTATATATTATTGTCTAACCTTACAATTATATATATATATATATATATATATATATATATATATATATATATATATATATATATATATATATTATTTTTTAAATGTAATATTTTCATTCTTACTTTACTTTTGAATGCATTTGAATAAAAGAAGTGTAGAAAATATTTGGATGACCAATTTACGCTTTTCACTGACATAGTTGTATAGTTGCAATGGGGAATATTTTGGATGTATCCATTTGATAAAAAGCTAAAAAAAAAATAATAATAATTCAAAGCTAGTCGTTAGGCCATTAAGCTAGTAGAGGCAGGCCATTTGACTAGGCGACTTTCAATGGGTCGAGCCGAACAGGCTAGAAGCCCCCAAACTTCTTTGACAACTCTAGTCTAGATATAGAGGTGGGCCTTGGTGCCACGAGTTCATGCCCATTTGGAGACAATTTCTTCTTCAGGGGATTAGTTAGGGGAATGAGAAATTAAGAGGTTGACGCTTCAACCAAATTTGACATTTTGCAATGGTCGACAGTGCATAAAGTCACATTTCCTCTACTGCCGAGAATGACTACAGATATGGTTTGACAACTGGATTAATAAGCGCAAAATGAGGGACGCTTAATAGCTGAAAACTACAAAATAGCATCTGCATACACATGAATATACATTTATTGTGGATTATAAAACAGAGAAAAACGCACCAAATCTCTATACATTAGATGGGGAAAAAAAAAAACTGCACCCCTAGGACCTAACACTCGAACTCTAATCACCAACCACCGCTACTTACAGAGGGAACGCACACAACAACATCATCTTAACAAACACCAACATGTAGTCCACATGGTCCTGTTCTGTTAAAAGGCAATTTTACAATGCGTAGATCTTCTCACGGTCAGAATTATAGTCTTCCAAATCTGAAATATTGGCCGAGTACATAGACCATGAGAAAGATTTGCTTCCAGTTGCCCTTCTGATCCGTCTCTGAGAATCATTGCCGAAAATGCCAAAATGCTGCCGGAAAACAAAGTAGGCCATGAAAGCAAGAGTCCCAACAAGAATGGGCGTTCCTATTAGGGTTATGGTGATAGACATCCATGAGCCTCCCTGGCCCACGACCACAAAGGCTATTGACAGGAAAGCCGCGCCTGTGCTAATGCAGGCAGCCCACATCAGCTTGTTAACCACTGAAACAACCTGTTTCTGAGCTCTAGTGTCCCAGGCCACCAAAGTGATCTGAACCACAACAACAGCAAGAGATATGAAGAGAGATGTAGCATTCAAGAGGCAGAAAACTTGGAACCCTACATTGTCAGCTATCTTAGCTTTCCCTACTTCGGGTCCAACCATTATATATTGGCCAGGCAAGTTGAATATGGCTAGGAAAGCAGTGGAGGCAAAAAGAACGGCAACAACTGTCACAGAATTGGTAGTGTTTTGGACAGCTTCTCTGTGAAGTTTCCTTAGCTCTTTGGCAATGCCGGAAACTCGTCTCTGGGTTTTTTCATTCTGTATGAGTTGTGAATGCACCTCATGCTTTATATCACTCACAGTCCTTTTCAGTTCCATTGTTTCATCCTCTTGACCAACATATCTGGCATGCTTGGCACCTGACTCTGCAAGAGCGTCCTTAATTTCCAGTTTGGATTCTCCATATTGAAGTTTATCCACCAAATCCATTGCAGTTTCTTTCTGATTATTGATGACGTTGACATCAACTGATCTATAGCTTAGCAAAAGGCTTACTATCTGAAAGAGAAGGAATTGATGATCAGTACAGGAAAAACAACTGAAAACCGCTGTAAGGAAATGAAAATGCCCCTAAATTCAGTAGTATATGCAAATTGTGATAAGCAGTCAGGGAGGGTAAATATATTATATTCCAAAAGTAACAAAAATATTGGAAAAATTTGTGTTAAACACCCCTTGCAGGAGCAAAGCCCAGAGGAAAAAAACATATCTAATCATTTCATACTAACTTGAAATTAGCTCTTTGAAACTCAGATGCTGCCAAGATGCCTTTAGGATGATATCAAAACTCTACTTTTCCCAAAGGTGAAATTTGGGTCTAATTAACATGTATGGCAATGCAATCACTATCGACTGAGGCACACAAATCAGTGTCTATGTAGTTAGCAGCATATCTGAAAGTCAACCCTCCAAACCTCATATTTAAGTACTAAATAATCACTTTGTGGATTCCTCCAATTATCGGTGATCCCAGTCTTCCTACAGTTTTTGGATATGAGGTTCATAATTTGCATAGAACATTCTAGTCTTTGCATGCCAGGTTTATAAGCCAATGCATGCATTCTCCCTGGGAGGTACCTCTCCAAACTTCTAAAATTCCCTTTGAAACTTTAGTCCATCTAATGTATATGTTTTTTAATAGGAATATGAGAGGTTTATTCACATTAAGATAATCAGGAAGGAGAAAGGAAGTTGGGGGTGGGGGCTGGGAGGAGCACTTTTGAGTTTGCACTTGCTTTAAGATATCACTTGGCACAGCTGCAAGGTACTGCTTCTATAGTCATTAAAGAGACATAAGAGGGTAAAATACTCAAGCAAACTGGATATAATCCATTTGCAAATAGGTGGCATGCCTAGTTTATAGGACATTTCATTGGGGGCACTCTAATGAGTTATGACACCATGGAGTCAGGAACTGTCTGGGTTTATCTCACTTAAGAGCTGGAGATAAAGTCAAAACATGCTCACTGTTAGGAGCAAATTTTCTCTAGAACCTTGGATTTCCTATTCAAAGGCCCATGAATATTCTCAAATATGGCAAGATAGAATTCAAAACATTAAGGTCAACTAGGAGGAGGACAAGTTGATGATTGAGAAAATGCATATTCCTTGTGTGGAGATTGGAGAGCATTTCAGATTCCAATTAAATGCATTATTGATGCTTTAATTAATAAGTTATTACGTAAACTGCACATCATCAACATCATAACAACTTGAAGAGAAGTGATCCCAGGAATCTGCTAGTGATCCTCCATTATCTTTAATTTTCTGTATATCCCATTTTTGCTATGGAAATGAGAGAACATATCTCCTATCTTTTCCTCATTCTCTTCTTCAGCACAAGGAACAACTATATGCTTCATTTGCTCACATTTTAAGGATAATACTGTCCCTCTGAAGGTCAGAAAGAGTAACCCCATAAGGAACGAAACAGCTTCTAATCCAGTTCAAGACTTAGAGGGTGTTTAGTAAATCAACTTATTGACTTAATATAACTTAATAACTTAATTTAAGTCATTAAGTAGATTAAGTATATTTGGTCTCATAAAAAAAAAAAAAGATTTAAGTACATTTAGTAAAATAATTTAATATCATAACATAAAGTTAATTTTAATTTTAAGCATTAAGTTAAAATAGTTAACATATTCTTAATCTCGAATCTTTTTTACCTCATTTGTCCACATCTATTGAGAGTATATTTTACAATCAACGACTCCATATTCCTAACTCATTTTTTATTTTAAATATTTTGTAGTTATCTTATGTATCTATTATACTTAAAATATGGATGTTTAATAAACAAATTCATTATTTAAGATTAATAAAAATAAATATTAATTAAAATGAATAAGTGTAGATATTATTTAAAATTAATAAGAGTAAATAAGACAATTTGATTATTTGGAATAAATTTTAAGTTAACTTCATTACAACCTTCATACTTTTTTTTTTTTTTTTGATAAGTATAAAGAAAACGTATGTTAAAGAGAAAAACGCCAAAAAACCGCCCCAAAGTACATAGAGGGAGAACCTTAATACTTTAAATATTAACTAATAAGTATTAAATCAACAACTTAAGAATAATTTAATTTAAAGTCGATTTAAGTCATTAAATAATAAGTATTAAGGTTTGTCAGAAACCTTCTCAATATGAAGATTGCCACTAATAGTAAATGTAAAATGTCTATCAAAAAAAATTAATAGTAAATGTAAAATGACTAGCCTATATAAATTATGAAGACTGCTGTAACCAGTAAATGTGAAATGACTAAAATAAAAAATGAAGAACAAAAAGGAGAGAAGGAATAGAAGAAGAACCAATAAGTGATGAAAAGACCAATAGAAACACACCTGTGGTCGGCATTTCCTTGTGGCTATATGCACAGCTGTATTACCCTTTTTGTCACGTTCATTAAGTATTGAGTGATCAGCTGCCAGTAACTCTTCTACTACATCAGGACACTGACCTTTTACAGCCATATGGAGTGCGGTTTGGCCCTTCTTATCTTTGATGCAAACAATGCCAGCATCTCTCTCTATAAGAACTTTTACCATACGAAGAAGGCCATACCTAGCAGCCGTGTGCAATGAAGTTTTTCCATTTTTCCTTACTATCCTTATTGAGCTGACATCTGCATCTAAGATGGCAGTCACTACATCCAAATGGTCCTGAACAGCAGCTGAATAAAGGGGACTTGTGTTTGTGGAGTCACATGACTTGCAAAGCTCAGGCCACAAATCCAAAAGTTCCTTCACAATCCCTAGATACAATAGCAAGCAAAGCTATATCATGTCAACAACTATTTGATCACTGTTAATATAATATAATATCATAACAAAATCAGTAAAGAGTTTTTATTCATATGTGCTCATGCATACAGGTTTCAATAGTACAATCACATAAGCATATTCTGCGATACTTTGTAACTCCCACAGCCACTATCTTATAACCCATCTAAGATATATGCAGTTCTGGAAAGCAGACGAGGACTTGGTGAATTGACACACTTGAAGGCTTGTGAATCTCAATTCAGATTATTGGTGATGTATGATTCCCAAAGGTGGAAAAAAGGGCAGAATTGTAAGGTGATGATTGTCGATGACTCATATATACCATATCACGATTTTCTATTTTTAAAATATCTCCTTTAAAGCTTTAAAAAGTGATTCATCAATGGTTTGATGTGGGAAATATTCACAACAGTACTTTCTAGTCTTGGACACAAAAATAAGCAGTGAATATTGTGTTTAACATCATGCGTCCTCATCATATAGAAATTGGATCAATCATGTGAAAATTGTGAGATCCAAGGTTAGGAAGAGGATTAACGTGAGAGAGAATGGTAGGAATTATATAAGGAGATAATCCCACCAGAGAGGTAAGCTCATAGTCCTACAACACATAATAAGCCCTAGATGATAGAAATGTTGCTGAAACTAGAGAAAGTCAATTGCATGGCCCCTTTGCCAAATTATACAAATCCTAATCATTCAATTGCATCTCCCTTTTTTTCTAATAAAAAAAGTTAGAGGTGTGAGAGAGAGAGACAGAGAGAGAAATTAGTCCTCAATGAAATACCTTCGCTGGATTCAGGCAGCATGAAACACTCAATTGCATCTCCCTCTATCAAAATATTGTTTTAAATAAGTTGGAAGTTAATTAAAGATTAGCTTCGAACTTGAGAAAAATTATCAGATCAAGATGGCCAAATTATCAGATCAAAGACGGTCGAGATGTTAGACCGATCAGTCCTTCACCAATTTTGTTTTCTTATTCCTAATACTAAGGATTTCAAAAAGCAACCAAAATAGGAATAGGCCTAAGCCAACCTATAAAAATGGACGCAATTTTCTTACTCCCCAAACAAAATCGCCTTGGACTTTCCTTTCCAGTTTCTAAGGAAATAAAATTACTTCAAAAATACCATGAAACCCTTAGGCTTTCAAAATCAAACCAATTCTCATACAATTTACACTTGCTATAAACCGACGAGACATGGATTAAAAAAATTCTAAACGTTGGAAACGTAATAGCTGAAATCGGAAGGAGTATGAGAACTGAAAGCCATACCTAAGTGGCCACGCTTAGCGGCGACGTGGAAGGCATCCATGCCGGACTTGGACCTAATCATAACAGTCTGGAGATCACAGAACTGGAGCAAGTAAGTGAAGATCTCATGGAGGTTATTATCGGCGGCGATGTAGAGAGCCGTTTCGTCGGCGTCGTTCTTCACGGCCATCAGAGCCGAGATCGAAGCTCGATCAGACGGCTCCTCTTCTGTCAACTTGTGGATGATCTGCTTCAGCGATTCCAAGTCGCCGGATCGGACGGCGGCGAACAGAGATTGATTGGAGATGAAGCGCAGTGACATTAAGTCCATTGCAGCAGCTCAATGCTTTCCCACTCTCTCCGTCTCCCACACCCACACTCTCTCCGATCAGTTGTGGGTTTTGTGTCGTTTTCACCCTTTCTCTCTCTCTCTAGTTTTCAGTGGAGAGAGGACCGCGTATATGCAATCCACGAAACTGGTGGGTCTTACCAAACTCTATCAATGATTCACTGTGATCAATAGTCAACTTTTATTTATTTATTTTTAAATAAAAAATTATTTAATTATAACAATTAGAATGTGTAATTTGAGTGAGGGACTCTATCAGAGTGGAATATTTTGATTACCATTTATGAATGATTAAAAATGTAAGGGAGATTTAGATCTACCAATACTAATAATTGTCAACATATGAGGCTCGATCTTATTGTCATCACTCTTTTGTTTCCATTCTAAAATCTAGGGACCATGCGTGTGGTCTTAATTTGAAAATATTGTCAATACAATGACAAAACCCTTGATTTTTAGATTCATAGTCTCAAAATTTTCTTTTGATAATATGATTTGCTATCTCGATGGTACTAACCATTGTCATGATCTCATCCCCCATTTTTTTTTTTCAAACACTTGTTTTTGGCTTTTCATTGAGAAAAAAAAAAATGGAGAATGGAATTTGAGTTTTATGATGGTTGTTATTTTAGTATTTAAAGTTTTTGAATTAGACAAATTATTATATTATTATATATTTTTGTTATATAAATCATGATTGAATCCTCGTCAATGCAATTGAGCTCACATTCAATAATTTGAACAATGGTATAAAACAAATGCATTAACTATACAAGACCAATAAACTAATTATATAATGAGTGTACAAGGCAACATATAATTCTTTTTATTTTGTAATGTTGTCATCTCAACTATTCATACGTAACACCACGAAAATGTTCACATCTTATTTTAGGTATTTTTTGGAAATAACTTGTTAGATATATTCTTTAGAGAACTTTTAAAACTTAGGTAGTGTTTGTTTTTTTGGTTTTTTGCTAAAAATAATTTGTTTTCAATATATAGGTTATTTGTTTTTCTACTTTTTCATAATTTGTTATAAATTTTTTACTAAATAGAAAAAATCAAAATATGTAGTTTTTTCTAAATAAAAAAAATAACATATTGGTTTTCTTTACTTTTTAATACTTAATATAAATAAAATACTACAAAAACAAACAACATAATATTTAACACTATTACGCATTAAGGTTCTATTTAAAATTAAGTAAAAAAACAAACACCACCTACTCTATCCTTTTAGTCACTTATGCAAAACAAATGACCTTTAGGCATGTTACTAGATTCATCTATCATTTTAACATAATTGGTCCTATCCTTTTTTAGATCGATTTATAATTTAAAGTTATATTTGGTTTATATAAAATTTTAAGAAAATTTAAAAAATATATTTTTCTTTTTTAACATTTGTATGTTAAAGGGTCAAAATATTTCTCTTTTTTTTTTTTCTTAAATAACCTTCATATTTTAAAGTACAAAATATAATCTTAAGTATACCAAAATACCTCATATCTTCTTTTATATAGATATAAAAAAATTATTATTTTAATTATTTAAAAAAAAATATTATTCTTATTTTGAAAAATGAAGCTAATTTGGACGATATAGGTTAATATTTTCAAAGTATTATTTTGACCCTTTTAATAAAATACCCCATATTATTTTCGTTTCTAATCAAATTTCAACTACAGCCCAGCCAGACCAGTCTTCACTCGGCTCTCCACAGTGATTGCAGCAAGGAGGGGGAGCGTGAGTTGAGGCCTGAAATGGCGGGCTTGGGTGCTTCCAAGATTTTAACCCAGTTCCGTCCTCTAACCTGCGCCGCCGCCACGGCCACGGCCACCGCGTGCCATCCGGGGCGGCTGGTGCCCCACCCACCTGATCTTATCAAATGGGTGAGGAGAGAAGGGGGTTTTGTTCACCAGGCAGTGACAATAGCTCCAAGTGCTGACTCCTGTGGCCTTGGATTGGTGGCTTCTCAAGATATCCCTAAAGGCTCTGACCTGATTGCCCTCCCTCACCACATTCCCCTGAGGTTTAGCTCTCTTGAATCCGAGGGTGTTGATACTATTGACTCTGTTTTGGTGAATTTGGCCCGTCAAGTTCCTGGTACGAAGCTTGTCTTTCACTCCCATTTCAATTTTTGTTTTCGTTGTTGCATTGGTTAGACTTAAAAAGGAGAATTTGGTAATGGGCATTGTGTATGAAGAATGAACACTAACAAAATTGACTCCTAGTTGTGCATAGAGATACGGGTTTTCTAGTTTATGGGTATATTATCCAAATTATGAAACTAGAAATTGGCCTTATTGAGTGACATTTTAGGGGTGTTTTTTCATTGCTTTGATAACTCATTTCTTTTTATAAGAGCAACCAAACGGTGTTGGGTTTTTTTTCTCTTTCTATTTGACCTTTGTTTTCCTGTTCAAAGCTTGTGGGCAATCTGGAAAATGAGGGCAGTTTGATGATTCTAGAACTTGGAAATTTGATTTGACCAGCCTATTACCCATTTGTATCAAAGTCACAGACATAGGCGCCAATAAATCCTGAAAAAGTAGGGTAGGGAAATTGACCTGTCTACTATGTTTGACACAGCACTTGATTTGCAATGGATTTAACTTCAAATACTATGTAGAACTCAAAGAACCAAAGGTGTATGATTATATGACTGTACATAAATATATGAGTAAAATGGAAGTGCCTAAATTCTGCAACATCATTGATAAAAAAATGTTGTTTATTCTTGTTCTTCCTTTTAAGAAAAGATTAGCATTTTTTTAATTGTTCAAGTTAATGATAATATTTTTATGTTTTAACTTCTTTTTTTAATAATCAAAATAGAACAATCTCTTTCTTTCTCCACATCAAAAGAGAAATAAGTCTCTCAATGACATTTTTTAGGTCATCTCAATGAATTATGCTTAATGGTTATCCTTGTAAACTATTAGGCTTGAACAGAGAAAATCGAGATTCGTTACTTACTATGTGTGACTGTGGTGGTTAAATGCTGTTAGAAACTCGTATGCCTACTAGTCACACTAGATATTATTATGTGAAAGGTATTTGATTGATAAGTTTGTCATTGAGGACCATTTCCAAATTTATTTGATTTTATTTTTTTCTAAATGCATGATTTAAATCAGGTCTATGCTAAGTTCTATTACATTGGCCTTTTTTTTTTCTTAATAGAATTTTCTGTTGAAGAAATTATAATAAAGTAGTTCCCATGCTTTGCATGGGATAGCTAGTTTGCAAGCAAAGATTGATCCTGAACATATTTCCAATATCTTGCGCTATATATACATTTTTTGTTGTGCTTACTGTTAAAAGTAATGCAAAATTGAAGACGACGGTATGGCTAGTTCTTTTTTTTTTTCCACAATATAAGTGCTAAATAAAATGTAAAAAAATTCTGCAACCATTTTTTTTTTATATAGATAAAGAGAATAATATTAAACAGAAAGAGGAAACACCAAACTAGTGCCCTCAAGGTATACAGGGAGTATACAAAAGTAGCCCACAGACTCGAAACCAAGGGAGGAGGAAATAAACAACAACCCCTGGTCCCCTACCCTTACTTGGAGCCTAGCCACTAAAAAAAGCTAACAAGAGAAGAAGGGCTCAAAACTATAAACACTCTAACCCAAACCCAAAGATTACACACAAAAGAATATTTTAGCCTTTGGAGTGAAAATACCTCATTCCCAAAAGGCAACAAATTTTTTTCCTTCCAGACTGACCAAAAAATACATAAGGGGGCCATTTGCTATGCCTTTTTACGGGTTTTCCCCACAAACACTCTTTGCCACCCAAGGAGAGTTTCCTTGATTGAACCAAAGAGAACTCAAGTCACACCAAAAAGGGAGAAAAGAAGATTCCACAATGCCCGCGTCTTAACACAATGAAGTAAAAGGTGATCCACCGTTTGTACTTCAGAAAGGCAAAGCTATTTTCCAAAGAGTACCCCCTCCTTGTAGTTGCTCCAAAGTTAAGATTTTGCCCCAGGAGGCCTCCCAAGCGAAGAAAGCTACCTTAGGGGGCACATTTGCCCTCCAAACACTACCATAAGGGAACAAAGAAGAACCTCCAGACTCCATAATAGAATAAAGTGACTTGACTGAGAAAGCTCCGCTTCTTGATGTTGTCCACACCACTTTATCCTTATCCTCCCTTTGCACCCTAAAGGCTTGGATTTTTAGCATAAAACGCTCCATCGTGTCAATCTCCCAATCATTAAACGCCCTTGAGAAAAGAGGGGTCCAACCACCCTTTACACTATCTGGGTTCCACACATCCGATACCCAGGCGTCTTTAGCCAGGGAGATGGCGAATAAAGAAGGGAAAGACTCGCAAAGAGGCTCATCTCCATACCACTTGTCCTACCAGAATCTCACTCTCCTAACACTATCCCCGCAGTAGGCTAAACTGCTATACATACCCAACCACTCCTTTCTAATAGCTTTCCAGAGCCCTACACCATGCCTCCCTCTTACGGCCTGAGTACACCATCCCCCCTCCTCTACACCATATTTGTGACGGATCACTTGCTTCCACAAAGCCTCACTTTGAATGGCAAAACGCCAATTCCACTTACTCAAGAGAGCTTTATTCATCAAAGCTAAATTTCTCATACCCAACCCACCTTTCTTTCTTTCCAAACAAACCAAGTTCCATCTAACAAGATGTGGCCTCTGCTCCAGAGCTCCTTCACCCCACAGAAAATCCCTCTGAATCTTCTTCAACCTCAGCCTTACTTTTCTGGGCAAATAAAAGAGCGACATGAAGTAAACAAGCATGCTAGAAAGAGTGCTCCGGATAAGGGTGAGTTTTCCTCTTTTTGATATATACTGTCTCTTCCACATAGCAAGCCTTTTCCGAAACCTTTCTTCAACTCCATCCCATACCACCTTTGATTTGAAGGGTGCCCCCAAAGGCAGACCCAGATAACAGGAAGGCAAACCACCCACTTTACAGCCCAACTCTGATGCTAAATCCTCTATATCATGCACCCTCCCCACCGGGATAAGCTCACTCTTCTCCAAGTTAACTCTCAACCATGAGCAAGCCTCAAACCACATGAGAAGCCAACTTAGATGCGTCAACTGATCCTGAGACTCCTCACAAAACACCAAGGTGTCATTCACAAATAGCAAGTGAGATATCAGAATCCCCTCACCTCCCCGGCCTCTTACCCTCCACCTTGATAAAAAGCCCCCACTAATAGCCCTTCTCAATAAGCAACTAAACACCTCCATAGCTTTCACAAACAAATAAGGGGAGAGAAGGTCTCCTTGTCTCAAACCCCTTGAACTTTGGAAAAAACCGGAGGGAGAGCCATTTATAAGAGTAGAAAATCTCACAGTAGAGATACACCACTCTATCCACTTAATCCATTTGTCCCCAAAGCCCAAAAAAATTCTGCAACTATTATAAAGCAGTTGATGAATTTTAAATGGATCTTACACCCATAAAATTTGATATTATGGGGCTCATATTGAATAATGATTGTAATGAAAGATTTTAGCTGTTGTATATGGATAAGTATTGGAATAAGCTGCTGCTAATGCAATGAAAGCAATGTTCATAACTATGAACAAATAATACTATATTTTTCTTTTACACCTCTCCTTGTTGGAACTATTTATGCTGCTTTTGCTGGCTTAAGATAATATGTGGATATTCATATAACTCCACCTGTTCTTGCTAGCTCATAGATTTTGTGGATTGTCATTCCACAATTTCACCTATTCTTATTGGCTTAGGGTGTGTTTGGATTGTGTTTCAATAACTGCAATGAATTTAGTGAAAGCAAATAAACATTGCATGAAAAATATTAAGATAGGCCTATCAAAATACCATTTGCACAAAAGGAAAGAAAAAATGCTTACTTACAGTTCTTGTGGTGCCTGGAGAATGAGTTTTCAAATTAGGGCACATGGATTCCCTAGTTCATATTCTAGTATAGAGGGGAATCTTAATCTTCACAAACCTTGTGGTAGCAGACTCCTCTTTTTTCTCTGTTATTTTTTATTTTTATTTTTCTCATTCAATTGCATGAGAGAGAGAGAGAGAGCCATTTCTTTCGAATAATGGATCATCTGGTCTTTTCTCACTGCATTGCATCTCATTCTTTCTTTGCTGCAGTGAAATCTTTCTTTTGTATTTGCTTTGTTGGTGGTGAACTAGATTTCTAAAAACACCATTGGAAAAGTTGGTAATATTTCACAAGGCTTCTTTGTCTCCTCTGTGAATGAATACTATCATCCATGTGAAAAAAAGTCAACATTATCCTTATTTTAAAGAAATATTTGAAGATATTTAGGGCAAAACCAAAACTTGGGCTGGACTTGTAAACTTCATCTTTGAGTTTTGTGATTGAATCAAATGCATTTTAAACTACATTCATTACATGGATACTCCAACAAATCAATGATATTGGTATTGGACATGAATGCCATGGATGTAGGCCTCTCCCAAGCATCTGTGTAGAACTTTAACAACTTAAGCCTGCTTAATGTTACCAAGGTAGCTAAACACTTTAATAAAGGAAGTCAGCTTTGAAAGAATACAAGTGTGTTGTACTAATGAACTGTGCAAGACTTAAATGGGTACAAGCCTTAATGCCTTGGTCAAATGAAAGTTCTCTCTTTATTGGGATGTAGAATTCTATACAACCTTCCCCCAATCTCTACACTATGAAACATATAACATGGTTTATGATGTTCTGAAATATTCTAGAAATTCCTTGCTCCTACACAGGGTTTCACACAATTCTAGAGTACTCTAGGTGCCTATTTATAAATAAGGGAGATGTAACCATTAAGTAAACTTGTAAGTGCAATACACTTAAATTCTAATGTAGATCTAGCTAACCTAATGCTACCCACAGAATTCTAGAAAATTCCAAGGCTTCCAAAAACTTCTAGGATATTCCACATTCTCTAGCAAGATTCATATAATTGCCTTCTAGAACCTTTTTGTCCTACTATATAAACAAGGATGCCATTTGTGTCGTGCGAGACATGAATATGCTTTTTCTAGCTGTTTAAAATTCCAATTAAAAATTGTCCAAGTGTTTGAAAAGCTCTCCCCACCAAAATGTGAGCATTAAGTCAATAGCTAAATCATTCTCAGGATGTCAATTATTTGAAGTGATGAGAAAGGAAAATTGATGGGATTATATGAAAAGTAATGAGTCTTAATAGCAGATAAACATGATGCTCTCCTAGAAGATTCTTTTAATTCATATCTAACTATCAGTTGAAATTTAATTTCTTAGAGTGCATTTGGAATGAAAGGAATTCAATCGAAAAGAAAACAATTGATTTGAAATGAAGGAATTCATGGAAAGAAATATTTTCAAAGGATTTGGTGGAAGAAGTTTTAAGTTTTCAATTTCTTTTAAAAAGGGTGGGATTTCACATGATTTGGATTTTTTTGAAGTAAATGCAAGTTATAGCTTCTACTTTTCCAATGTTACCCTTATTTCTCTATCTTTTTCTCCGTAACTTGGTATGTTCTCTCTTTCACTTTCTTCATCTTATTCTTCCATCAATATCATTTAATTTTCTTTTTCTTTTTATACTTTAATAGTTTTTTCATAGTAGAATCTTCTCATAGATTTCTATTTTTACGATTATTGATTCAGTCATATAGGAATTGAAATAAAAAATATTTATTGTAATAATTAGTAATTTTTTTATTTTTAAAATGGTATAAGCAATTTTCTGTTTTGATTGAATTAAAATGTTGAATTTAAAATAATTTAGGTCATTCTAGGAGTGATTTATCATTTTTGTTTTATGTGGAGACTTCAAATAATTAATAATGGTTGTTCATTCAATTATTTGAAGTAGATGGTATTCTTAATTAGTTTTTTCATAATGAATTAATTTATTTTTATAACTAAATTTATTTATTAGTTTGATTTAAAGTTTGAATGATTAATATTTAAATCATTTATATTTACAATTGAAGTGGGGTTAAAATAGTAAAACAAATGATTTCTTTTCCATCTTTATTACAATACGATACAATGGAAAGAATTGTTTTCATTTCAATTCCCATACCAACATGATGAAGGAATTGAAATCCAATTCATTTCGTCTCAAGTTCCTTTAATTGAATTATTTTCCTCTAGAATTTGGTTCCAAGCACAGAATATCCATATAATATATCTGACTTTAGTTTTTCTTCTGTTTAGAATACCATATATGAGTGTCACAAAAAGTGAAACCTATGTTTTATGAAATTGCATGTAGGCTTTCCTGTTCAACATATAGGTTAGTGACTCCAATTTTAAACATTAGGCTACACGCTACACTGAGTTTTCAATTTAAGGAGTAAACTGGACATTGAGCACATTTGGCAGAGGAACTATGGGCAATGAGATTGGGTTTGAAGCTTTTGCAAGAAAGAGCATCAATTGGTTCCTTCTGGTGGCCATACATCAGCAATCTTTCAGAAACTTACAGTGTACCCATCTTCTTTCCTGGAGAGGATATAAAGAACTTGCAGTATGCTCCTCTTCTGTACCAGGTATTTAAATCAATCAACTTAAATGCTAATACTTTCTGCTGATTTAGTGCTTTCAGATCAAAATTATGATTGCTGTTTGGGGAGCAGGAATATCTGTTCTGCCAAATGTGGACCAGAACCCTTCTAATCGTGTTTAGCATATGACCCCAAGTTTTGAACTTCCCAAATCACAGAAAATTTTCCAGGATTTGCTCCTGTTGTTGGTTTCCCCTGAGTGGACCAGCTGAAGGGTATATATATTTGATACCATAGTGCTGAGACTGCGGATTACCAAACAGCCCTTGATTTTTGCAGTTATATTCATGGTTGCTCATGATTTGCTTGCACCAGGTAAACAAGAGATGTCAGTTTCTTCTAGATTTTGAGAAAGAAGTCAAACGTGATCTGAAAAATCTGAAACCGGATGATCACCCTTTTAGGGGTCAAGATGTTGATGCATCTTCCCTTGGATGGGCAATGTCTGCAGTCTCATCCAGGGCATTCCGTTTGCATGGCAAGAAACTGTCAGATGGGACGCATGTTGATGTTCCTATGATGCTTCCTCTTATTGATATGTGCAACCACAGCTTCAATCCTAATGCCCAAATTGTTCAGGAACAAGACGCAGGGAGCACTAATATGTTAATAAAGGCACGTTCATTTTTTTTACCTTTCCTTTGGTGGGGAAGGGGATTCATATTTCTTCATCTTTCTCTTCTCCTTGCAATTTAATTTATTTAGTCCATGAACACCAGGTTGTGGCGGAAACACAGATCAAACAAGATGATAATCTAGTACTCAACTATGGCTGTTTGAACAATGACTTTTTCCTTCTTGATTATGGATTTGTGATACCCTCAAATCCCTATGACTCTATTGAGCTCAAATATGATGGAGCCCTTCTGGATGCTGCAAGCATGGCTGCTGGGGTCATGTCCCCAAACTTCTCCTCACCAGCTCCCTGGCAACAGCAAATTCTTTCCCAGCTAAATTTAGATGGAGAAGCTCCTGTTCTCAAGGTTTCTGCTTCCCCTTCTCTAGTTGAATTTTCAAGAGTTGAATATCTCTATTCTTCCTTTTTGTTTAGACTAACTATAGCTTAAAGTACTATTTTTCCTTTTTGTTTAGACTAACTATAGCTTAAAGTAATCTGCCTTGCATTCCCTCATTTCCAACCTTGGGTTGGGATACTGCTGTTCCAACTAGGTTGTGTTTGGTTTTGCATTGTGGAACAGCTTTTGGGCATTTGACTTGGAATACGTCAAATTTGATGACTTTTTGTATTTGGTGGCTCAACACCACCATAATCTGTGAGACTTCAAAATCACCAATTGGAAAATTAAAAATAAATTACTAAGGAAAAAAAAAAAGAGATTATAAAAGTGAAAATTCAAGTCTTAGTAGAGTACATTTAAAAACTTACAGACAATGCCCTCATGCAAATATCCTAAATAACCAAAACAGCAGTGACTTATGAGGCGGATGAAGATGATCACTGCATTCCCTTTTCCCTGATCCAAAAACATTGAACAAAACTGCCTCAAGATTATCCAAAATGACTTCATGCCCTAGATTTGATTTTCATAATCAAATCTTGCAAGCTTGAACCTTCAACATCCATAACAGGTGGTACCAAAGGCAGACTTGCCATCCTAGTTGAGGACTAACCTAACAAAGACAGTCATTGTTTTCTTAGAGTTGCTCTTGAATTTCAGACTTTTGACCTCATGTGCTTATCTTATGTTTTTTTTCCTATGGCAGGTATGCTTAGGAGGCTCAGAATTGGTAGAGGGCCGCCTGTTGGCTGCCTTAAGAGTACTTCTTGCCTCTGACTTGGAAACAGTACAGAAGCACGATTTGAATACGCTTAAATCATTAGCAGCCGAAGCTCCTCTTGGGATATCAAACGAAGTGGCTGCTCTACGCACTGTTATTGCATTATGTGTGATTGCACTGGGACACTTCCCCACCAAAATAATGGAGGATGAAGCCCTTTTGAAACAAGGTGTTTCGGGTTCCACTGAATTGGCTATCCAGTTTAGGATCCAAAAGAAATCAGTGATTATAGATGTGATGAGAGGTCTCACAAGCAGGGTGAAGTTACTCTCGTCAAAGGAAAAGATCAGTGCTCAAGGCTAAGTTATCATGGTAGAAGAGTTATTTTAACTCTGCAAATCAGATAGAAAAAAAAGGAAAGAAAATGAAAGTTTGACCGAGACTCATTCACCCTTATGTCTCATTGTTCTCACCGTGTACATTTCCTTTTTATCTTTTATTCTTCTCTACAATAATTTTCTGTTTTGACGCATATTTGACTCAAAACGCTTCTAGGAAATTTTGGGTTGGGGCCGGTGATTCCTCTTTGTTCATTTGACTTCTTATTGCAATTCATTTCACACTTGTAGCGTTCTGTTTTGGTTTTTCCTACACTAATGTACAGTTAAACTTTACTCCCCTTTGCCCTGGTTCTCAGATCTCTGTATTTTAGCTGATCTATATTTTGCTTCTGTAATTGGACATTGATTTAGTTTGCAAAGGCCCCATACAAATTCAATTGAAAGCATGGCCAACAACTTGGTTAATCTTTGCCTCATTAATGATTGAATTGCCAGGAAAACCGAATGAACACCTTACCATCCATGAAATTGGCAGAAAAAACTGAAAAAAGTAAACGCAGAATCTGTTTTCGTTTAAATAAACTTAAAGTATCTGGTAAAGCTAATCATGTCCTTATATTAACTAATGATTGTGCGTGGGAAGTGGATAATGGATTTAGTGCAGAGCATAATTATTCATCATCATGTCAACAAAGCCAACGAAAAATTTGGAGAGATCCGAGTGCTTTCTATAAAGAATCTATACCAACAAAACCAATAAAGAAAATGTTAAGGAAGATGGAATTTGTGTTCAAAGCATAAGAAAACAGGAGAAAAGTGATGGAAGAAATTTCCAGTAGTTCATCAATCCGTCCAAAATTAAAAGGGACGAAAAACTAGTGTTGGAGTGAATCCTTCAAATTTTAGAAATTAATCAGAAAGTAGCCACCACATCCTGCTCCACAAGATATATATACAACAACAAAATCATAGAAACTGGTGGGTAGCTGAACAAGACAGCAAGATGTCAAGAACAAGAGGTAAAAAAAAAAAAAAAAAAAAAAAAGACGAAAAGACTAAGATCTGCAATCCATGTGGTGGGAAGATTCTAGGAGTTGGCAACTGAGATAGGCCTATCAGCTAATCCCAACGGAGAGCGAGAGCGCTGCCGGGTGATGTCACGGAAGACACGCCTCACCTCAGGCTGCTGCAGAGACGGGTGGCTGATCTTCTCCATCTCTTGCTTGATCTTCATTACCTGACTGTGAATCGGAGCACCCATATACTTCTCTTCTTCCATTTTGTTGTTGTCGCTCTCCTTCATTTCTTGTGCTGGCTTCCTCTATGCCCCTCTCTCTCTCTCTCTCTCTCAGTTTCTGAAGGCGTTTTGAGAGGTATTGCAAGAGGTCTTTCCTTCTTTATATATAAATATGAACACCGAAACGTGGAGGAAATATCAATATGCACGAGTTGATCACCAATACTTGAGTCAGACGACTCTTTTGAACCCTCTGCCCGACCAATGCCCCTCTACTTTATCACAATTACTCAACACGAGATACAGATTTGGACAGCAGCATTAGCGGTGGGAGAATCGTGGCCGCTGTGAAAGCCAAACGGAGGGCCACGATTGGTGGACGGCTAGGGATTTTATTTTTCAATTAAAGTATGAAAAATTGAAAATAATTTCCTTGGATTTGTTTGGTGGGTTCAGTTTTAATGTTTGCGGGAGTCAATGGATTTCTGTGGCAACTAGCCAATTTTCAAAGAGGATGGGTAGATGGCCTGATGGCCAGTGAGTTCACACCTGGCTTCCTTCCTTTGACCGCTCTCTCCCTCTCCCCCTATATTCCACATGTCTCTCGCAAGGGTGTAGTACTAGTCCTACCTGGATCAGATATATCATGGTTCCTTCTAATCCGTCAAGTTCAAAAATGTTCTAGAATCCTCTAGTCTAGGTCTAGAATTCACTACAGCCCCTTCTTTCCAATTCTTGAAAGTTGACAAAGGAAAAATTAAAACTAGGTATGCAAAAATATTCCAAAATAGGTTTGTGAATGAAACAAGTTTCCTCAATATCTTTCTTTTCTCTCTTAATTACTACTTATTGTTTGAATAATTTTTCTTACAATATACTGAGGACGACTCATCGAAGTCACGTAAAATCGTTGTCAAATACTTAGAAGAGGGGCGGACATCTGAAAAAAATTGGTCCGTGACTTATGTTTCCTTAAAAGATTCGACCTCGAAACTTTGAAAGTTGAAAGTCGTGGAAACATGTGAGTATTGTTTGGGCCCTGACATTTGACCAGAACCTTTCACATGTTACCACAAGGTATGTGGGATATGATAGGAAGAGAACGTGGACATGAGGATATTGGGGGTAAAGACGAAGGCATTATGGCGGTTTAACGACATGGCTAAATAACTTAACTAGTTAGTGAGGGGCGTTAGGTTTGTGATTTGGTTGGTCGGCGGCCGGCAGTGTGTGCTTCAAGAATCATCCAACTTTGCCACGTTGCCTCCTCCTATTTGCTCCTCATGTTTCTTGATTTTGCAGCACTCCACTTTTCTAAACTCACCTACTCTGTTTAATCTTTTTTTTTTTTTTTTAATTTTTGCTTTTCTATTTGGAGTCATGCGTGCTGGTGGCTGCCACATTTGTGCGGTCCAAATAGGCCCATGTTGGCAGTTGGCCAAGCCTTGCTCACAAGAACCCCACTGCTGAGTATGAATTTCTCAATTGTTAATGTATTTGATTGATACCTCACAACTCACAAGAATACTTCCCCAAATGCTGAATGCTAAATGCTTTACACATGCTCGAGTTAGGCTACTTAACCTGTCCCATCATTAAGCAAGTATGTTGGATGAGACTTGAAGGTCTTGGCTTGATGGTTATAGTTGGAGACTTGCGCCCTAAAATGAAATTGATCTAAATACCACTATGCCAATTTCATAAATCAATCAAACTTACGATTTTATCCACCAAGTTTCAATTGTTTATGTAATTTGAAACAATCTCCATCTTGTCATATAATTTTTATTTTATTTTTTTATAAAAGACAAAAACACACTCCAAGTATTTTAATACTTAATTTTTGATCAAAGACCTATTCTAACAAAATATAATTTTTTTTCAATAGATCTCCAAATAAGATATTAATTTTTTTGATTGAAATATTCTCTTTTGTTTGGTAGGGGGAAAGTAAGAAAAAAAAGTCAAAGAAAGTGGTTTTCTCATATTTGGTTTTACCATTAAAAAAAAAAAAATCAAATGTAATTAAAATTAGTTAAAATTTTATATATTTTAAAACTATTTAATCTTTATATAGCGAATGAAAATAAGTAAAATGAATTTAAAGAAATATATAAAAATAATTTATTGATTTTGAGTGCATCTTTTATTTTCCGTCCTTTTCTTTTTCCTTTTACTTTTCATTTCTATTTTTTTTCCCTTATATTTTTTTTTCAAATTTTTCAAAAACCAAATATAATATTTCGTTGGCAAATTGGAGGGTTGGTTGCATCCATCAACTTCTATTGTGTTCGAATGTTATAAGCACTTGGGTGAAAACATTATAAGAATAAGGTATGCACATTTTCTGATGGCAATTACTTTTAGGGGAGTTGGTAGAGCTTAAGGTCTTATAAGGTCCTACACCTTCAAATTTTCAAATAGAACTTTTAAGTCTTCAATTAAAATTTGTTTATGCTATGTTTAGTTCTTGAAAATTTTGAGGAAAAATGCGAAGAAAGAAAATAAAAAGGAAAAATAGAATGAAAGAAAAAATAAAGAAAAATAACAAATAAATTTAAAATTAATATTTTATTTTTATTTAATACTTTAAACTCATTTCACTTATTTCAATTCATCGATATAAATATTAAATAATTTAAAAATATATAAGTTTTTAACTGGTTTTAATTACGTTGGATTTTCTTTTATATTTTTCATAAGGCAATCAAATATGAAAAAAAAAAAATTAATATTTTTTTTCTTTTTTTATTACTTTTTGGAAATCAAAGATAACTTGAGTCTTTGGATCTTCAAATACTTAATTAAAAAATTTTGAAGTCTTCAATTGGAAAAATTTTTAAGTCTTTGAAGGGTTCTTTAAATTTTCAAAGGCTTTTGAAAACTTCTTGGCTCCAATCCTCTCCAGTGGTGTGTCATTTGTCTTTTGTTTAAATCGGAGGAAGTCCCCTGTTTGTTGGAGTAGAGAGACGTCTTTGAAATGATTTATGACTTCTTCTTGATGGTATGAATGTAGAAGTAGAAAATTGGAAATGGTCTTCCAATGAATAATTATCCAAATGATAATCAAAGGGTAATACCTTCAATCATGATCATTACAATATTGAGATTAGCTTGATATACTAATTTCTTAGCATGTTAACAAAAGTCTTATTTGGAGAAAAGAAAATGGTAGGAAGGATTGCCATTGTTGATGGATGAATTTGTGATAAAGGGTTATTATTCTTTTGCTTGTGGAGCAAAAACTTGTATGTGTTAGCTCAAGGTTTCCTCGGGGTTATATTTTGATGGTTATTAAATAATATTAAGAGTGTGTTTGATATTAATTTTATGAAGTGTTTCTAGTATTTTTAACATTTGAAAATTTTATTTTTCAAGTATTAAATATGTTAAAAACACTTCTTAAAATCACTATCAAACACGCTCTAAGAGTGCGTTTGACAGTTATTTTAGAAAGTATTTTTACTTTAATTGATTAGTCAAATACAAATACAGAGAAAAATATGATACAATAATAAAATGGTGAAAGCGGATTACGAAAACAAACAGAATTAATACATAAGAGATGCACAAATCAATTTATTATAAAAATTATTTATTATTCTAAAAATCACAATAGAATTTAAAAAAAAAAAATCAATTTATTAACAAAAAATTTGATTTATTTATTAAAAGAATATATTAAATACAATTTTATTTAAAGAAAAAAGTTTCAATTTGATTTTATTTACAAGAAAGTGATTTTATTTATTTTTGCTAGAAAAGAATGATTTTTTACAAATTTGTTTTCAAGAAAGTATTCTACCTCAATTTTTTTGTTTAAGGAAAAAAAAAATGATGTTTACAAATTTATTTACAAAATAAATCTTCAATTTGATTTTAATTTACAAAGAAATTGATTTATTAAAAAATAAGTATCAATTAAATTTCTATTTAGGAAAAATGATTTTAAAAAGAAAAGGTTTTCATTAGTTTAATTATAAAAGAAGATTTCGATTCAATTTTATTAAGAAGTTGATTTTTTTATAAAAATATTTTTAATTTAATTTTATTTAAAAAGAGAATTTGACAACTTCTATTTATGAAAAAAATATCTCCAAACCAATTTTATTTAAAAAGAGATTTTTATTATTAAAAGATTTTTACAACTTTTATTTTTGAAAATTATTTCTAAATCAAACTTCATTTTCGAAAATTACAACTTCCACTTATGATAATTACTTTCCAATTAAATTTTATTTAAAAAAATGTTGTCATTTAATTCCATTAAAAACATATTTTACAAGGATATTTCATCTTTATTTTTTAAAAATTGGTTTATAATTTAAAAACTATTACAAAATTATTTTATTTAAAAGAATTTTGTGATTTCACCTTGGCATGTTTGCAATTTTTATTTAAAGATAATTTTTAATACTTTTGTTTTTAAAAATCATTTTGGACAATTTATGAAAAAAAAAATTCTAGATTTTTATTGAAACTATTTTATTAATTTTTATTAAAATCAAATTGTCGGATTCATCAAAAGTATTTTCTGGAACTTTTTTTTATTAAAAACAAATTTCTAAATTTATTGAAAACAAATTTCTTGAACCTTTTTTTTTTTAAAAAAAAAACAATATTTTGAATTTATTAAAAACAAACTTCTGGAGCCTTTTTATCAAAAAACAATTTTCTGGACATTTCAAAAAACGAATTTCTGGAAATTTTATTTTATTAAAGTAAATTCTTGAACTGTACCATAGGGTCTAGTGCCCTTAAATACAGCTTCCCAAACACCCCTTTCTTCCATGAAATCTGACCCTCCACATGGTGCACATAACAGCCCCCTCCAAAGGCTAGAAAATGGGCTGACCCTAAACAAAGCCCAATATCAATATGATCCAAAACAATGTAGCAAGCCCAAACAGTAAAGCCCAATAACAAATAATATACAGCGCACAACAAAAACTCAATTTGATAGTTAAAATTAAAACCCAAAAACCCAAACAATATCAACTCAATCTTAGGCCCAAAATCGAATGGAAATCCAATGAAAACCTACATCCTATGATGAAGCCCGAATTCTCAAATTGATACCGTGCAAATCAAGGGAACTTACCCTCACTATGGGTAGTCACGGATGAAAGAAAGGCGTGATATAGGGATTTTTTTATAAGAGTACACTAGTTTTAAAAAATAATTTTTAAATTATCGTAGTAGGAAAAATAATTTCAAATCTACAGTAGTTTTGTCCAAATAGGAAAGAGAAAATAGTTTGCAAGTGAAAAATCGTTTCTTCAAGAGACGATTTTCAAAGAAGAAAATAAAATAATGTGAGAAATCTTCTCTTAAAGAGACGATTTCTACAAAAAATATATATATGTGATAAATTCTCACTTAAAAGAAAAGAAAAAAAAAACCAAGTGGGAAATCGTTTCTTCAAGAGACGATTTCCATACAAGTGAGAAATTCTCACTTTAAAAAAAAAAAAAAAAACCTTCAAAAATCCATTGTTTTCATTCTTTATTCTATTTATACAATAATACAATTATTATAAATGTATATTATAAAATCACTTAATTTTATTTATTAAATTTAATATATAAATAACATACTAAATTTAATATAAGTTGAGATGATTTCCATACCACCTTTAAAAATGAGAAATTCTCACTTCAAACAAAAAGAAAAATAAAAACAAAAAAAAAAACCCTTCAAAAATCCATTTTTTCTCTTACCGAATAACATACTAAATTTAATTTAATTTTTTTTTTGAAGTGAGAATTTCTCACTTTTAAAGGTGGCGTGGAATTGTCTCTTCAGGAGATATTCCCACTCGGGCTTTTTAAAAATAATATATTAAATAATTATTTAATAAATTAATAAAAATTGTTTTTAAAATTCATTTTTCACATAAAATTGATAATAGTTTTTTTTTTTAATTCCAAAGTAAGAAAAAAAATTATTTATCTTATATTAAATTTAATATGTTATTTATATATTAAATTTAGTAAATAAAATTAATTAATTTATAATATATATTTATAATAATTGTATTATTATATAAATAGAATAAAGAATGAAAAATGGATTTTTGAAGGGTTTTTTTTTTTTTTAAGTGAGAATTTCTCACTTTTTTTTAAAGTATGGAAATTGTCTCTTCAAAAGACGATTTCCCATTTGGTTTTTTTTTTCTTTTAAATGAGAATTTCTTACATATATATATATATATATTTTGTGGACATCGTCTTTTTAAGAGACTATTTAAATAAATCATATAATAGTTTAGTTTTATTTCTACTTTTATTTATTTTTTATTTTTAGCTCTCAATATCTTACAAGAATATTTTCAATAATTTAAGACTAATATTAATTTTTATAAAATATAGAAGACAAATTCATAATTTTGGATAATGTTCTACTTATATTTCAATATTTTTTAAATAATATTATATGCAAAAAAAATAATTTAATATTAACAACCATTACTAAATTGATTTATTTTATTTTATTATATATTCTAACATTTTACAATTATATATTTCTTTTTTTAAATGGATATTTAAATATATATAATATTTTAATATTTAAATATATATTATATATCTTTAATACTCACAGTTACTATTTTATATTATACACAATTACCTTTTATATATATATATATATATATATATATATACACATTTAAATATCCATTTAAATAAATCAAATAACATTTTAGTTTTATTTATATTTTTATTTTTACATCTCATTGTTTTACAACAATTTTTCAATGATTTAACTCTAATATTAATTTAAAAAAATATATAGGATAAATTCATAATTTTGGATAATGTTGTATTTCTATTTTTTATATTTTAATATATAATTATTCTATTATTATTATTTTTCATTCTCATTTTACTAATATTTTATTTTATTTTTAAATTTAAATTTTAATATTTTATAAAACATATTATTTGATTGATAAATATAAGCAATAATCCTATTATTTCATATTAATTAAATAAACTGATATCATTTTTATTTTTTGAATGATTTAATTCATTGGTCTTGATATAATGATAATTTACAACAAATAATATTCTATCAAAATTACCATAAATCCAATAAATTAAAAAAAATACATATAACAACAAATATTATTATACAATAAATATGAAATAAAGGCAAAAATATTACATACGAATAAAATAATATATCTTTTATTTTTTTGAATGATTTAATCTATTTAAAATAATAATTTCCAATAAATATTATTCAAACAAATATTACATAATCCAAATAAATTTAAAAACTTATATGATAATAAAAACTATACATTACAAAATAACTTGAAATAAAAATAAAGCAAAATCATTATCTTAAATAGACGATTTTCAATTTTTTTTTTAAATAGACGATTTCCTGGGGAAATCGTGAGTGGTTATTTTTGGAAATTATCTTTTCAAAAAACGATTTGTGAGTGGTTAATTTATATATATATATATATATATATATATTTTATGGAAATGTCTTTTCAAAATATGATTTTGAGTAGTTAATTTTTTTTTTATATATGTTTGTTTTGGTGAAAATTGTCTTTTCAAAATACGATTTCTGAGTGGTTAATTTTTATTTTTTTTTTATATTTGTTTTAGTGGAAATTGTCTTTTCAAAAGACGATTTTTGAGTTGTTATTTTATATATATATATATATATATATATATATATTTGTTTTGGTGAAAATTGTCTTTTTAGATGATTTCCAAGTTGCTAAAGATAACAAATCTCCTTCCATCCTGTCTGGTAAAAATTATCGTAAATTTGAAATTATTTTTTCTATGATAATTTAAGAATTACTTTTTTTAAAAGGACCGTACTCTTATAAAAAATGCCATGATATAGTGGTGGTGCATGAAGCAGGTGTCGGCTGCGCGTGTGAAAGAATGGCAGTGCTAGTACTAGATCTAATGGCGTGGCACGCTAGTAGCGACAAAGATGGTGGGCTGTTGTGGTAATGAGTGGTGGAGGTGGAGTCATAGAGAAGATGGAATATGGTACTGAAGGTTAATGGCGTGGGTATGGTGCAGATCTGGTGTGAGGGAGGTGGGAGTGGAGCTGTTGTGAGAGGGATGGGAGAGAGAGGGGGAAGAAAGCGGGAGTGGGGGGAAATGAGAGATGAGATGAGATGAGAGAGCGGGGTAGGTTGGTAGAGGAAGTTGGAGACAATGACCTCTAGATTATGTTTTGAAAGTGGTCTAGGTTTTTTCTTTATTTTTCGTTTGGGAGGGTCGTTAAAAAATTGAAGTTGAAGTAGTGCATAAAAAATAATTTTTTGATTTTTTTTATATATATATTTACTTATTTTTTTGTTTTAATTTTTTTTAAATATTTTTTTTATATAATTTTTAATAACCAAACATAGTCTTAATAAGGTGAATACCGAAAAATATGATTCTAATTTGATTCGGTTTGATATGGATGTTGAAATACCATGTTCAAACTTTAGGGCCTAGTAGATTTGGACGGGCCGGGAGACTTGGGCCTGAGGCCCAACCCAAAATCAATCGGTAGAATCAGAATTACATTTGGACTTTGTTTTAGGAATTTATATATATATATATATATATATATATATATATATATATATATATATATATATATATATATATATATATATATATATATATATATAATATTTACAAATAAGGTGCATGGTTGAATGAGGGTGCTTAAGATAAACAATCACAATTTTGGCTCATATGGGAGAGGTTTTCAAATGAATTTAGAGAATGATATGATTAGAGTTGGAGGAGTCTAGAATTTTCAATTGTTGTACAACTTAATAGAATCTGAAAATTCCACGCTTGAGCTAGTAATTTTAAGTCAAAAGCTGAAAATGGAGACAGCAGCCCATCGAATTATCCATCTAAAACCGTGAACTGCTGAACCAGTGTTGAATACTTGAATGCATGGATGTAAATAAACGGCACAAGTCAAGCTTACCTACTACGTAAAGCCCAGCGGTTCCCATCTTCCAGAAACGAAAAGAGACAACAGACATCTCGGACAGGGCCGTGGATGTTGACAGCAGAAGATTGGGGAAGCGTCGAATCCGGATACAGTCGTACAGCCCACCGGATCAGGAGAAGATGAGACGGTATTGGTACACAGAGGGAAGCAAAACCTGAAGGCAGCATTCCTGTTTGGTAAGTAATTTTTTAAAATAGTTTTTAAAATTTATTTTTTTAAATCGCTTTTATAAAACAAAAAAGTATATTTAGAAATTTGAAATGTTTCAAATCTATTTTTAATAGTTTTTATATTTTTAATTATTTTACTTGTTTATATAATTATTTTTAAAAACAACAATTGAAAATATATTGTTTTTGTTCTTATTGACCAAAAATTAAAAACAGGGTTTATCTGATAACAATAAAAAATCATAAAAACAAATTTAATAATTAAAAATCATTTTTTATTTTTTATTTTTTATTTTTAAGAATAAAAATAATAATTTTAAATATATATTTTTTAATTATTTATTATTATTTTTATTTATTTTATGAACGATATTTTGAAAAATAATTATAGAAATACGTAAAATAATTAAAAATAAAAATTACATTTAGAAATATTAAAAAAAGATTAAAAATATTTTAAATTAAAAAAAACTTTTTTTTATAAAATATTTTATAATAATTTTTAAAAACTGTTTTTCGAAAACAATTATCAAAACATATTCTGATTTTTTAACAAACAAGTCGTAAGCCTCTGCACGTGAGGGCCACTTTTTTTCTGTTTTAATGTTAATCACGTGTTACTGGAATCCTCTAGAAGCGTGATATCACTTCTGCCGAGTAGATGGTTTTATGATCTTTTCTACTGAATTTGAAACTTCGATAAAATCGAGGACATTTGTGGGCATGTGCAAAAAAGTCATCAATTCTGAATTGTGTGTCATGTGAAAATTTATTATTTTAAAAAAATTATAATTCCCATGTTTTTTAAATTAAATTTTTTTTTATTTAAAAATTAATTTCAATAATAATTACTAAACAAAGCCCTCTCTAAGCTTTTCTGAAGAGAATCATGGCCCAATCATCAACTACCAGGCAATCTTATCATGTAAATTGTGCCTTTTCAAGATTAAAGGGCTTCAGGACTTTTTTTCAATTTTGATATGAAGAAATCAAGAGAAGATAGTGATAAGAAATAAAGTTAATTGAGAGGGTTAGTAAAAAAAAATATATATTTAAATATAAGCGAGTTTGAGAGCATCCATCAATTTGATGTAACTCATTGAATATAATTTATAATATGATTATATGAATAATACCTTTTCAATGGGGAAAATATTTTGACTATTTGGATTTTTTTATTTTAAAAATAAAGTAAAAAGAATACATACTATAGAAAATTTATTCCAGTCAAATTTGAATTTTGTTCTTTATAAATTTTCTAGTTTGATTCTCCTCTCGTTAGACAATGATTTTAATTAAAATATATATATATATATATATATATATATATATATATATATATATATATATATATATATTTGAAAAAAATTTAATATATTTAAAAAAAATCTAAAAAGCATTTGCAAAGTTGAAAAATCACATACAATGTTTATATTTGATATTTAATTTATTGAAATATATTTTCAGAGAAAACACTTTTATTAAAAATATTTCGAATAAAACTATTGTTAAAGGCACTCTTAAGTATGATGAGAATTATTATTATTATTATTATTTTAAAAGAAATTTAAGACTTGTGTAGTAAACGTTCTTGAAAAAAGTTATAAAAAATAGTTTTTTAAAATTGTTTCTATAAAATAAATGTTTGTTTGGGAATCCAAAATATTTTTAAATATAATTTTTTATGTTTCGTATTTTATTTTTAATCATTTTTACATGTTTGTATAATAATTAATAAAATAAAAAATGATTTTATTTTTTATTTTTTTGAAAAAACATAAAATTATTCTATTTATGAAACAAACATTTAAATATGGTGGGATCCCCAACCTGTGATGATTAGGGAGGATGAGTCCAATCAAGGTTTTCAGGACCAAATCCCATGATTCCACAAGGTGGGTTTGGGCCTATGGGCACCCACGGGGCTCCACTTATCTCTCCACAAAGTCCCATAAGAATAGAAAATGTAGTCCTACACGAACCACTAAAAGTTCATATTTCTTTCGAATATGTGATTAGAAAGTTCATAAAAGTAATTTAAATAACTAGCTTTATGAAGTAATTTAAATAACTAGTTTTATGTAAGGACCCGCACTCAATCATGTAGATATTATCCGCTTTAGGCCCGAAGGGGCCCTCACGGCTTTAAAACGCGTTTACTTGGTTAAAAGGAACCTCTATATATATAGAGCCAGAAACTTTCTCTCTTATCCGATATGGGACATTACAAACACCTCCCTCATGCAGACACAACGTCCTCGTTGTGTCCTATGGGATTGCGGGGTCAAACAGACAAAGCCAAACAAACCCCCACACCGAGGTCAGGGATCGGCTCTGATACCATTTGTAACGATCCGCATCCAACCATGTAGATATTGTCCGTTTTGGGCCTGAAGGGGCTCTCACGGCTTTAAAACGCGTCTACTTGATTAAGATGACCCTCTACATATATAGAGTCAAGAACTTTATCCCCTATCCGACATAAGACATTACACTTTATCATATAAAAAACATTATATGCTTAAATTTTTTGAATCAAAGGATGGAAAGGATGAAAAGTAAGTCATGTTTTAAAATTATTTTCCAAAAAATCCAACTTTTCAAAAAGGATATGTTATGAAAGTAAATTTTATTTATATATGAGGATAATAATAATAATATAAAAATATTGACTTATATGGATAGGCGGAGAGTCTTTATTACCCGAAACATAAGACATTACACTTTATCATATAAAAAACATTATATGCTTAAATTTTTTGAATCAAAGGATGGAAAGGATGAAAAGTAAGTCATGTTTTAAAATTATTTTCCAAAAAATCCAACTTTTCAAAAAGGATATGTTATGAAAGTAAATTTTATTTATATATGAGGATAATAATAATAATATAAAAATATTGACTTATATGGATAGGCGGAGAGTCTTTATTACCCGAATAATAAAAAACACGATGTCTTTAACAAAAAAATAAAAGTAAATAAATAACTGACCTCTTTGTTTGTCCTTTTCCTTTTACTTTAAATTCATATTCATTGAAAGATGATAAATTTGCTTTTGAAAGCTTTCAAAAGCTATTAATTCAAAATGAGTTTGACTAGTAAAAATTGTTTTCGATCTTTTTAATATTTGAAAATTAAAATTTTTTTAAGTATTAAAAAACTAAAAACATTTTTTTAAATATGTTTTGAAAGTACATGAAATCACGTCGATGGTAACAAACCGGGTGCGATTATTTTTTATGAAAACTTAAGCTGATTAAGACTTTGTTATAAACTATTGCTGGAGTGTTCTTATACAACCTTAAACTTAAACCCACTTACTATTATTTTCTTTTTATAATCCTGCAAGAAGGAGATTTGCATTCCAACAAGATGCCATGTCAAAAGCATATGGTTGGACATTAAAAAAAAATTCAAATAACATTTGTATAAACAACAAAAATGGAAGTTAATGTAACCTCTTACATCATCTCACTTTTTTCACTTCTGGAAACCAAAATAGATTTCTTTATCCATGGTTTCAAATTATTAACAATGAACATTCATCTAAGAAGAAAGAAAAGAAAAGAATAGAAAATAACCTCTCATTTTTCCCAGAAGTTTCCGCAAGTGCCCATTATTCCTAGGTGAACCACTCGCTCCATCCAATTCTGACTTTGCCCAAAAGCTCGGCTGCTTCATCCCATGTCCACAACAGCAATTAATTTCTTCCTTCCTTCCTTTCCATTTTGTGGCAAGGAATTAAAATACTCCTAACCTTATCCCGTCACTCGCAGCATTAATGAATTCAATAAGCAATTTTTTCCGTATAGAGGAAAGCTGCCAATTGACAAGAGAACATGGTTGTTAAATGGTAACACTCAAAGGTGACGCCATTCGCAATCGAGAAACTCAACAACTCCACTATTTGGTAGGAGAAGAACTGTGGACAAGTCTTTGTATAATGTTAAAATTTTAAAGGAGGACGACAAAGAGACAAAAGGAGCATCCAAATATTTCTCATGGGGTGGGCGGGCATCCGGTTTTTCCACTGCACGTGAGTCCGACTCTTACAAATCCCAGGACGCACTGGTCCTCTTTTGATGGCGATATCTATGCTTTTGTTTTGAAACCTTGCTTTCGATGTCTTTTATATTTTTTCAAAATTGTTCTGATCGATCCCAGAGGAAACATACACGTGGACGCGTATATAATGTAAGACCACCGTAATAACGTGAGCAAATTGCACCCTCCTCTCTACTATTGTTTGAACTCGTTATTCTCTGTATCTGGTGACTAACGACTGGGATTTAATTTGACTATTTCAAAAATATTCCCGTTGTCATATTTGCCAGCCCCTCCTAATTTCTTTTATCCTCTTTTATCGTGAGCTTGCAGTATCAAATTCAGCATCATAATGATGTGAATCATGTGGTGAAAAATAATATAAATATCTCTGAGTTTCCAGGTCACATTGTCAGCAGTTGTAAGTTGAAACCAAGTGGGAGGTGGAGTATAGCATCCAAGAAGCTCTTACCAACCTGGATGGAAGGTGGGAACTTGATTCCATTCCAAGGAATGTGAATTTTTTTTTTCTTGCTTCTTTTTCATATTGAAAGGATTCATCATATATTGGTTGACTAAAGGCAACAAAATGAGGGTGAGTGAGAATGGGAATGATTCCACGTGTGGAAGATAAGCAACATTGCAAAATGGGTAACATTAGCATGTCTAAAGAAAAGGTCTCAAGTGATTTTCAATAGTAATTACTTCATGCAAATGTGCATGGAGTGTATCAGAGAAAAGTAATTCAAGAAAATGTATGGTGGGTTTCAGTTTTTTCATTATTAAAAATTGAATAATTAATGGTATATATATATATATATTTTTTTTTTTGCCCAGAAAGATGTTAGATAAAAAGCGGATGGAAGTAAAAGCAAAAAGCTAGCCAGGGTGGTTGAGAAAAGAACCGACGGGGAGATATCCAAGTCACCATGGGAGCGTCCGGGAATCAGACGTGACGCGTCCACGAATAACTCGCAGTCTCTAGGCCCCACCTGCTTTTTTTATATTTATTATATACAAAACAATAATGCGGCATCCACACCGAAGGGACACGTTCTTCCCTCCCCAATATAAGCCCGCAAGATGCTATATAAAGCCTTGTGTCCAGCGGTTCCGTTCCCCTTTATCCACAAATCTCACAATCCTCCCACAAATTTCATCCGACTCCTCCCTTATCCTCATCTCAATCTCAGCTCTCTCCATTTATAGAATAACTGAAAAACTTCGGAATCTCAGGATTTCGTGAACCGCCCATATTATCCCAGATTGGGAAAACACAAATCAATCAAAGGGGTTTCGTTTTTGTTCCTTTTCTCCTACCTTCTGTGTGGTATCTGGAGTTTTTGTGCAAGTTAGATAGGATGGTTTGTGTAGTTTCTCGCACGGGAAGGGAGCTGCAACGTTACGACCAAGGCCGACGCCTGGTTGTGGGGTGGGTTTTCCGATTCTTCCTGGGTTTTTGCATACTGTGCTGGGTGATTGATTGATGAGTGTGTGGACGAGTGTTTCTTTTGAAATGGGTCGTTGTTTAATTGAAAAAAGGGGGTGGCCCCCATATGCATTCTTATGGTCTTTTTCATTCTATATTCCTTTTGTTGATTTTCTGAACCTAAACATTCCGTTTCCTGTTATTTTTAAATTCTGCAGATGCATTCCATACAGATATAAAAGCGGGAGTAATGGCTCCATCAAGGACGAATTAGAGGTCCTTGTGATCAGTTCGAAGAAAGGCCAAGGAATGATGTTCCCTAAGGTAGTAACCACTAACCACCTCTATAAAATAATGAATTTTAATTTCACTGTTCATAATTCATTACCATCTAATTAGAACAAACACACTTTGATCAGGGAGGTTGGGAAACTGACGAATCCGTGGAAGAAGCAGCTTCCCGGGAGTCCCTTGAAGAAGCGGGCGTTCTAGGCAAAGTGGGGGTTAGTATTTGACTCTTTTCATCTCTTACAAATTAATCTGGAATCTGGAATTGAGTAGTGAAGTGACTGGTGGTGTTGATAAATAATGGATTTGCAGTGTGAATTGGGGCAATGGAGCTTCATGAGCAAAAGATACGGGACATTTTATGAAGGGTACATGTTCCCTTTGCTTGTGAAGGAGCAACTTGATCTGTGGCCGGAGAAGGATGAGCGGCAAAGAATATGGGTAATGTCACTTGTCAATGCCTATAGACTCTTCTTATCCTTCTTGTGATTGCTTGCTTGCTTGTTTGGTTAACTGTGTAGAGGAGGAGTCCCAAGTCCTAACCCTTATGTGGAATTATGTTGTAAATACAGATGGATGTGGCGGAAGCAAGAGAAGTTTGTCAGCATTGGTGGATGAAAGAAGCTCTAGACGTATTAGTTCGTCGGCTCACGACTCTGCCACGACACCCACAAGAAGATGTTCTCTGAGTGTAGGAATGAATTCTCCAGATCATCTGTACATATAACACTACCCACACCCCCACAGCCGTGTAGATTTTTCTTCACATCTTCACAAAACCTGAAGATCTGAGACTCTGATTTAGGCCTGATTACCAGGGGTAGGATACGCTTGTATCAAAAAAATGTCAATCTTTCACTTTTTTTTTTTTTTGTCCGGTTGTGAAGTTTTAATAGTTCACCTTCCCGGTTCTGTTCCTTCTGTTTGTTTGAGGCGTGTAGAAAGCGTTCATCAAAGTATTTACTATTTTCTAGCTTTTTTCGTCTTAAAATCATAATTGATAAGTGCAGTTTTTCAAGATTAAAACCCTAACGACCGATCATGGTTTTAAAAGTCATTATTGATGACTGTGCTTTTAAAAGCCATAAAAGTATGGATATGAATTACAAAAGGATTATTTTTCCACCAAAGTCGGGGTGCATTGTAATTTGTAGGGCGCCCGCAGTTTTGGTAGGGTGCCAGGCCTGAGCTCCGGAACTTGAACTTGGGTGTGTGAGAAGCAAAGTTGATAATGTCTTGTCATGTATGAGAGAACTTTTTACATGGGACAGCACCCAGGAAAAGAAAGAAGATGCCATTTCATTTTCAACATGTAAAATTGCGGCAGACAAGTTAGAAATTTTATTAATTTTATTATGATGGGCGGAGGAGAGGCGTGATCATGTTGGTTTGCTTGATTCTCCAATTAGAAGGGAGGGAGTGCGGGGACGTTGGACTACTACTATCCTATTATTCCTTTTGGCCACATCCATTATAGTGGTAACTGGTGAGAGGGTCATTTTCAATCCTAGTCTCCTAGACCCTTCTTCCACCACTCATTATGCTGTTTTCCTTTGGACCCACCCCTCCTCCGGCTTCAAAAAAGTTAGTGGCCGATGGAAGTGGGCGACAAAAAGGTTAGTGGCCATCCAATTATTCTTTGAGTGAGATACACTCCAATGATTCATGACATTGTCACAAATCTTCATGATTCATTAGTCATCATCAATGGATAAGTTTTGACACCTTAGAGATGGATAAGTTTTGACACGTTATAGACATGAATGTGTGTTGGGTTCTATCACTACGAGAGCTACGAGTCTACGACAATGATTTTTTAAAATTATTTTTGATGTCATATAAAATAAAAATATATTTGAAAGTCTTTGAAAGACAAGTAGAAACTATTTTGAATTTTAATTTTATTATATTAGAAAATAAAAATAAATAATCTTATTACAAAATAAATTCAATTTTAACATAAATTAATTAAAAAATATATTCTAATTTAACATAATTCCCATAAATCAATTAAAATTATTTAATAATAAAAAGCGTAAATCTTTCTCGCTTTCCTGTGAGTCTCCTGATTGATTATCTCGGTCGGATTCAAATGATCTAGAATTGTAAGCAGTAACAAGCTGCCACCTGAAACTGAAACATCCCTCCCCAAAAATTTACGCGCCTTGCGAGATGAACAGACTCTTCCGTACAGGTCGTGAATATTTCACTTCCACCTTCGTTACCCACTTCAACGCCCCCAGATTTTTCTCCCCCATTTCACACTTTCACTCTCCAAGCGAAACACCATTGCCCGACTCAAAGCTGGAGTTTTTGGATGAGCTCGACGAGTCTCCACCATCGACAGTAGATGGAGCCCCATCAGATTGGATTAGCCCTACGAAGTCGACTGTCCGTCATTTGCATCCGTGGCCGGAATGGGTGGATTTGATGGAAATTTTGTCAAAGAAAGGGTACCTTGAAGAAGGAGACGGAAACCCTTTCCAAAATGGCGCAATGGGTGTCAAGGAAGCCAACCGAATTCGCACTGCGTGCCTTAATTTTACCCGAGATAGGTTCGATCTTATAAGGTATTGATGGATTAATTTATGGATGCTGGTATTTTCGACTTGCATTTACTCTCTGAGACTTGAATCGTTCTCATTTGTAGGTTGGAATGCGTAAGATGGTTATTTATTCAGTTCTCTGTGTGAACTCTGATTTCTGACTAGTGCATGCTATGTGTTTGATTTTGTGTCCAACTAGAAGATATGGGTTTCTCCTCTGGTTTAACTTGACTCTTGTCTATGACTCTATGGCTTGAAGCTACCTGGTCTGGAATGTCAATTATCCCAATTATAAAAGTGCCTTACGCTGAAGAAAATTTCCAGATTTCTGACTTGTGCATGCTATGTGTTTGATTTTGTGTTCAATTAGAAGATATGGGTTTCTCCTTTGGTTTAACTTGACTCTTGTCTATGACTCCATGGCTTGAAGCCACCTGGTCTGGGATGTCAATTATCCCAACTATAAAAGTGCCGTATGCTGAAGAAATTTTCCAGATTTCTGACTTGTGCATGCTATGTGTTTGATTTTGTGTCCAACTAGAAGATATGGGTTTCTCCTCTGGTTTAACTTGACTCTTGTCTATGACTCCATGGCTTGAAGCTACCTGGTCGGGAATGTCAATTATCCCAATTATAAAAGTGCCTTACGCTGAAGAAATTTTCCATACAGCATTAAATATTATTTGAATTTTACCTATCATAACTTGGATACCTTCTGGTTTTCAAACCATTGCTAACATTATTATATGCTACATAACTTGGAAGTTTTATACTCGGTAAAACCCATGATACTGAAGAAAAGTTACTCACTTCATCTTATCAATACTAGAAAAATATCTAGCAGCTAACTCTTTCACAATGGGTCTTTAGTAAATCAACTCAATAACTTAATTTAAGCCCGTAAATAGATTAAGTATGTTTGATAACATAACTTAATATTATAACTTAAAGTTCAAAAATGATTCTAAGTCAACCATAATTCACTGGCGAGAGCACATTTTACAACCATGATTCCACGTCTATGACTCATTTATCTTTTGAATCTACAATATTTAACTATGGGTGTTTAATGAATAATTTTATTACTTAAAATTAATGAAAATAAATATTAGTTAAAATAATCAGGATAAATATTAGTTGAAATTAGTAAGGGTAAATTTTAAGTAAACAATATGATGTAAAGTCAATTTAAATTATTAAGTAATAAATATTAACTTTTACCATGGTAGAGGAAAATCTTTCGTTAATGATTTTCAGCGGATGGGATATTTCCTAAATTTGAGAACTTACTGTTCAGTGAAAGCCTTTTCCACCAGTTACTTCTCGAGGAAAGATATCGAGGTTGTTGCAGGATCTGGATGCCCAAGCACGGATAGGAAAGTTGTCAACTCAGGCAAACGTCTAAGAGCACATGTAGATATTGATGAAGGAAATGTATGTGCTGAGTTTTTAAGATATGAAAATAATATCCAATCATTTTCTTCTGGAAAGAGATGCCCTGACAAATTACTTGCCATTTATCACTTCTAACATCAATAAGCGTCTTTTAGGTTTGCAGCTCCTGCATTTTGAGGGGAAACTGCGAAAGAGCATATGTGATGGCAAGTGAGGGTGAAGGGGGGCGGACTGTGGATCTCATGCGCATCCTATTGACATATGGGCTTGACCCCATTACTAGTACAGTGGAGAACATGCTCTGTCGAAGCAAAACAATTGAAGAATCTGCAAGAAGGCTACTAAAAGCAATGGTGGAGTTTGGCTCCAAGGAATTTGATTCCCTTCTCCCAAATGCTACCTCATCGAAAAAGGCAGCATCACTGCAAGAGAGTTTGGCATCAGCCGAAAAAGGCCGAACTAATCTTCCAATTAAGCAAGGTGATTGGCTTTGCCCAAAGTAAGTCTTTAGATAATCTCAGTTCCTTTCTGTTTTTTTTTTTTTTTTGCTTTTTTGAATATTGAATCTCGCTTTTCTTATTATTGTCTAATAGTGATTTACATTTTCCTTTTACTTTTTATTTTGTAGATGCAACTTCCTAAATTTTGCTAGAAATATTAAGTGCTTGCGATGCAATGATATATCCCAAGAAAGACTAAGGAAACTATGGGAGGATCAAGATCATCTTCCATTGAAGAAGGGAGACTGGATATGTAACAAGTAATGGTTGTTAAGAACATTAAACTTTGCAATTTCCCTCATTCTGTTTCTCATTAAGACCTTTAATTCTTGCAGATGCAATTTCCTAAATTTTGCTAGGAATACGATATGTTTGCAATGTAAGGAGAAGCCTCCAAAGCGGGAACTCAATCCAGGGGATTGGGAATGTGATTCGTGAGTTTTTCTTATGCATTCAATTGTTTAATAGTTTTTAATCCTATGGTATCTCTTGCCTCCCCCATGAGGAGAGGTCAAGGTTTCTACTCCTGGAAAGGGTGATGGCTAGGCTAGGTCTCTGTTTTAAAAACATAAACAAAATGTATGGACTCTTTAACATCTGTAATGTTATTGTTATAGGTGTAACTTCATCAATTTTGGAAGAAACATGGTATGCTTGAAATGTGATCATAAACGGCCGAAGGCATCCAATTCTTCAGGGGCTTCTGCTCAACCTGGTCATGAAATTCGAGGATTTTCCTCCTATCATAAGGGGTCTAGGTTTGTTAAGGATGAAGATGAAACCGGTGGTGAGCCTCCTATCAGACAAGAGACGCAAAGTCCTAACAATGGTACAGCTAGATGGAGATTTGTGGAGGATGAGAGTAAGGACATTGATGGTTCAAAATCATGGGATGGAATTTCTGGATTTGTAGATTTTCCCATTGCAGGGGGTAAAAGCGAATTGTCTCAGAATTCAAGTAAAAGATCAAAATGGAAAGCAGAGATGTTGGAGAAGAGCAGACCCCATTCAAGGGGAGGCGAATCTAGATCTGCCAGCCTCCAGAGAAGGCCAGAGTTTGTTGAATGTAGCAGTGATGAGGAGATGGCTGAATGGTTTGGGGATGGAAAGAGGATGCAAATGGAGGAGTAAACCTGACTGAAACTGGATCATGGCATGGTTGTGCCTAAATTTAATACGGTGTCTACCAAGAGGTTTACATCAATCGCATATCCAAAAGGTTGTTTAGTGTTCCGACTGATTGATTGGGATGATGCAAGGTAGGGCAAATGAGATTTATAGCGGCATTTCAATTTCATTGTTTGTTCACTTTATTAAACTTGTATATAGTGATAATACAGCACCTCCCCTTGAAATAGGGAGGAAGAAATGCCAGAAATGAGAGGATTTCTGCTTAAAACAGCATTTACAGCAATCCCTCTTCAACCAGAGATGAAGTGGAAATGGAATTTTTTGAACAAAAAAAAAAAAAAAGAAAATATTAAAAAGATTATTATAATATTTTATAATACTTCTAAATTTTGGGATCTTCATATCTGACCAGTATTTTTTGTATTATAATGGATTCTCATTAGTTCAAATGGTTAAGAATATTCTCCTTATCCAATTATGATATAATCTATAGCACTTTCATCACCAACACTATTATGAAAAATGTTTTTACATGATACTTTCCCTAAAAGGGAAGTTGTAAAGGTTCAAAGTACATACAAGTCGACCTGTTAGAAGAGAGGCACGGCTCTAACATTCTGAAACGAGTATGCGCTTGTATGGAATGCTCAGTCCTCAGTGTGGGAGTTTAAAGAAATTTATCAAAGACTTACCATCCAACTCCTTAGTAAAGAACCTTGTCATAAACTCATTGAATGTGAAGCTCTTGTACACAGCTGGTTTCTCTGCTGATATGAGCTCCGGCAATGGCCCAAATAAGGAATCCCTATCGCCCGGATTGAAGAAAACTGCAATTGAAACTCTTGCTTCCCGACATGGGTTCCCCGCCACTCTATGCTCCACGCTTTTGTATTCATCATTGCTCATTACCTGAAAAAAAAAAAACACCACAATTTTAATTTCAGATACTCATGGGTTGTTCCTTTCAAACAAAGGATTCTTTTCCCTAAATTGGAGCTACCTGAAGCATATCGCCCACGTTGATGACGAGAGCACCGGGCACAGGGTTCAAATCCAGCCATGCTCCATCGTGCTTAACCTGCAACCCACCAACCTGATTCTGCAGTACCACCGTTAACACTCCCGGATCTGTGTGGGAGGTGAGCCCCATCGTCAATTCAGGCTCAGGACAGTACGGATAGTAGTGACTCGCCATAATTCTCCCTTCCAAACACGTCAGCTCCTTCAATCTTCCCGCATCCAACCCCAGCCCTTCGCACATCATTCCCATCAACGCCTCTCCCAGCCTCACCACCTCACGGTCCCACTCCATCACTTCCCTGCGGCACACCTCAGGCATCTTATCGAACTCCGCAGGTGTCGGCCCCAGCCTCACCTGAAGCGTATCTCTCCAGCTCGCCGCCTTGGAGTGATACAAGTCAAAGTTAGTCGAGAACGCCACTCCCGTTCCAATATCCCGCCGGTAGTACTGCGCCTTAACCTCCGTTGGCTGCTCGTTGAAGGCCCTGATGGCGGCGACCGCGCGGTCGAGGACGTCGGTGGAGATGCCGTGGTTGATGATCTGGAAGAAGCCGAATTCGGCGGAGGCGCGCCTGATTTGGTCGACGACGGAGGAGCGGTCGCCGGAGAGGGAAATGACGGGGATTGAATGGGAACCGGATGGGTTAGAGGATTTGAGGTCGGAAATAGTTTCGGTTGGGTGGATGAAGATTCGGGGGATAGTGGTGATGCCGGAGTCGACGAGACCTTTGACGCCGATTTTGGATTCGTCGAACTGCTTGACTTCTTTGGCTCGATCGTAATGAATATCGCCGTTGGCGGCCATCATTAGCGTAACTGCAGTTGTAGGTTGAGCCTTCTCCTTCTTGGACCTTGTCCGAATGTGCGAAGATAACGTAAAGAAATTGGAGGCAAGGCTGATAGACATGTGGACGTTTGTAAGATTGGAAATTAGGAGAATTGTGATTTCAGCCAACTTGGGCTTAATAATTGATGTACGTATTCCTATCATTGACTACAAAGATATAAGATAGTGATAGACAAAACTATCCTTTTCTCTATTCCACCCATCTTCACACGCAACACCAATGAATTCATCCTTATTTAATCATTTTTCAATTTTTCATTATCTTTTTAAACTCTTTTATAAATAATTAAAAAAATATTCAAAAACTATTTTAAAAAATAATTTTACAAAAATTGTTAATTTAAATAAATAAAAATTATCCTTTACATTTAGAAGTAAATAATTTAATAATTAAAATACTATTTAAAATAAATAGATATTCACTATTTTCTTTCCTTTTATACTAAAAAGTATTTTAAAGCTTATTATTATTATTTTTTTACTATTATAAAATGAAAAGTTTATTTTTTTTAATTTTTTTTTACTTATTTGAATTAATTGAAATTTTATCAAAAAAGAAAAAGAAAGAAAGATAATGGATAGAGAGTTTTTATTTTAAATATCTAATTAAAATGCTTTCAAATGAACTAATTTTAAAAGTGGAGTATATTAATATATGGTATAGTAGAGATTGAAATTTTCTTATATAAAAATGATTGAATGGTATATTTACTCGTTTTAGATGAAAATAAGTAGTTAAAAATTATATAGATTGTGTTTGTGTTTAGTTTATAAATATTTTTCTAGTTTTTATTTATTTTTTATTTTTTTTTAAATAATTTTTATTTTTTATGTTGTCTCTTTTTTTAAAATAAGTGTAATTAAAAAATGAAAACTATTTTTAAAAATGAAAATTGAAAACCTTAGTACTATTTTTTATAGGAAAATAATAAACATAATTAAATTTCATTCACTGATTATTCTTTTTATTTTTTATATTAGTTATTTTAATAAAAAAAAAATATGTTCACAATTAAACAAAGGAATTGACCAATTGCATATTTTTTTCATAAAAAAATAAAATATATTCATAAAAAAAAGTTGAATTTAAGTTTTTCATCATTTTCTCAACCAAACTATTAAAATCATGTTTAATATACTTATAAGTACACATTCGGATATGGAATCTGCGCGACTATACAAGGGTTGTACAAGACTATTCTTTGTGAAATATTTCAGTCAATTCTAAACCACTCCATAATTTTCCTTATCACTCACATATTATACCCATGTTATACACTTTATTTAACTTCCACATTGAAATTCCAATACTTTTCCTAGTAATGATATTTGGGGAAATTTTTTTGACCTTAAGCCATCCACCATTTTCTTAATCAAACCATTGAAAATATGGTTAACACACCTACGTGGATACATAACTTATGAAAAATATAAATTTGTGCTACTATACAAGGGTATTACACTAATTGTACAATGAAAATATACTAAGTGTACAAAGGTGTACAATACTACCATTTGTGAAAGATTTCAATCGATTTTGAATCATTTTTTTTTATTTTCCTTGTCACGGATTGTACACTCATATCATATATTTTATTTAACTATCGCATGAAAATTCCAATACTTTTATCAATAATGATGTTTAAGGAAAAAAATTTGACCATAACTCATCCAATATTTTCTCAACCAAACTATTATAAATATTATTAATACACTTACGTGGACACATAACTTAAGAGATATATGAAATTTGTATCGTTATATAAGGGTATTACACTAACTCTATAAGAGAAATATTAAATGTACAAGACTATTATTTGTAAAAGATTTCAATCCATTTTGAATCACTCCTTTATTTTCCTTATCATTCAAAAATTGTACACTCATATGTCATGCATTTTATTTAACTCCCAAGTGGAAATTTTAATATTTTCCCCAATAATGATATTTGGAGAAAAAAATTTAACCCTAAGTCATCCACAATTTTCTTGACCAAACCATTAAAGACATGATTAATACACCTACATGGACTTATGATTTAAGAGATATATGAAATTTGCACTACTGTACAAGGGAATAACACTAACTATACAAGAGAAATGTGTTAAATATACAGGGTATACAAGTTCCTAATAGGGAAGCTTTTCGTTTCCATTTACAATTGATTGTTTTGACTATATATATAGAGAGAGATTTATCTTTCTTTATTTCGGTTTTTTTTCCATTTTTTAATGATTAAAAAGGATCCATATCCTCTTGAAATTACAAATCTAACCTTATATTTTTAATAACTTAAAAGATTACAGGTTTCGCATAAAAATAACCATCTTTTTCAAATGAGAGCTATTTAATTAATAGTATTATTAGAAATTCAATTCTAAAAATTCAACTTTTTATCAATTTTTGACCTTATTTCAATAAAAACATCTTTATTATTTTTTTTTATAAAAATAATATTTTTTAAAAAATATATTATAAATATTTGAAATAGTAAAAAAGTATTTATATAAAAAAAAATTATTTTAAAAGAAAATTGAGAATGAATAAATTTACAAATATCGTTGTATTTCATCCGTTTTAACCCATTATTTCATCAGTTAAGCCAGGAAGGAAGAACAGAAAGAAAAGACAGAGAGAGGGAGAGATGGGTATGCGGGATAGCGTGTGGTGAGGGATGTGGTGGCGGCGGCATGAATGGAGGTGACGTCAATGGTAGGGGTCGCCGGATCTATATGCGGCAACCATGAGATGTGGAGAGAAGGGGAAAAGGGGAAGAGAGTGAGAGAGGAAGGAAGGAGAGGGAGGGGGAAAAGGGTGGTGGCGACAGTGGAAAATGGTGTTGTGGGCATACATTGAATCAACACTAGTTTATAATTTATTTTAAAAAAAAAACAACCCAATTAATTACAAAATGAATTAAAACTAGTTCAGAATACTAACTATAATTAAATACTAAAACTATATGAAAAGTGAAAACCTTTGCATTTACATAAGTCTTTTTTGTTTTTAAATAAAATATTATTAACCATTATTATTCATTTTTAATAAGAAAATGAATTATATCCTTATTTTATAATATACACTAAAATAGTGTGATTTTAGCATTCATATTTTACTAAAAATATTTATTTTTAATTCTATATTTTTAATAAAACTTGAATTAAATTTAATCAATATTATGTGAAACGAATATATATTTCTTTATAAAATCAAAATAAGAAAACTTATTTTTTTTAAATACCTAAAATTTATTTATCAAAACAAGTTTTTTATTTTGTTATTGTTTGAAAAATAATTTTAACAACAATTTTTTGAACACTTTTTTTCTTAAATATAAAAAATTAGTGAATTAGATCCCTCTTTTATTTTTTTTCTTGACAATAGTACGTTATTTGAATCTTTTATCCATTTTTATTTTGTTGGCTTCCACAAACATCACCTTACCTTTTTTTTTCTATTATTATTATTTATCTCCTCCATTCACTTTCCTTTTTTTAACTAAGGTTAATTGCCTTCTTTTTTTTCGATTCTCTCTATAAGATATTTATCTCTTCCATGTTAAGTTTTTGGGTTTTAAAAAAACCTAAGTAAATATTATGGAGTAAATAACAAAACCAAAATAAACCCTAATAAAAACAAAGCTAAAAGCCCAAATTGAAAACAACTACAAATAAAAAAATAATAATAAAATCCATGAAGTCCAGCAAAATAAAATTTTGTATTCACTTCAATTATAATATGAATAATGATGACAAAAATGTTTTCTTTATTTTTTTGCCTTAATTATGACATAAAAGATAATGATGAAAATGTTTTATTTTATTTTATTTTAAGATCAATCAAGAGCTTAAAACAGCTTTGCAATTTTTTGGACTTGTAGGAAAATTGTAAAGCCTTTGTTCCAATGTAAAGTTATTTTGTTAATCCTCTCTATTGAAGGAAGTCACCATTAGTGATAAGTGAAATTAGAAAATAAAATCTAAAATCTCTGTTTGATTTACTTAATTTAAAGAACTTGGATTTTAACAACTTGTTTCCTTCATTGATCAAATTTGTCAATAAAAGAATATTTATTTATTTTTAATTATATTGTAACTTCAATGGGAGGATTTGTTCTGTGAAATTTGTCAATAAAAGAATATTTATCTCTAATTCTCTTTTGAATTTAATTAGAATATTTGTTTCTATTTTGCAAGACTTAATTTTATAGCCTTCCCAATTTTGTCATGTGTCCTTTTTGTATAATCCATTAATTCTCGAACCAAAATTTTGTTGCACAAAGAAGTTACAATTTGAAAGACCAATTTAGTGGTAATTTAACTCATTAAATTTTTTTGTCTACAAAAGTAGGAATGATATGAATGATGTTAAAGACGAAATAAAGATGGGAAAAAATTATTTTTCTCTTGATATTTGTTATAGGTTTGAATTTCATTAAAAAAAAAAAAAAAAAAAGTGTAAACCTAAAAAGAGAAGGAGTTAGGTATGAGAAATAGGAGGGAAATAAATTAGAAGTGACAGATGAAAGACATTTTAAGGAAAAAAAAAGTTATAAAAATCTAAAATAAGTTATTCAAAAAATATGAATAAGAGGGTTATTATTGCAATTTCAAAGTATTTTAAGCCTTTTAACAAGACATCTCTATTTTTTAAGTAACAATCCAATGTAAAAGATGATAGTACAAGAAGCATTTTTGTATTTTCCTCTAAATGTTATTAAGTTCTAAAATAAGGCTCTCCATCCTAAGGTGAAAGGAAAGGGGAATTAAGAAAAAGATGGGATGGATTAAGACAGGGTTCAACGGATGGTTCCTTTACATGCATTGAAAAAAATTGGTAAGTGAACCAAAAAAATACAATGTGAGTAGGAATATGATTTCCTCGAAAAGTTACATATTATTAACCTAAATATCACAATCACTTACTATTGAAGAAAAGAAACCATCATTTTTAATACTAAAATATTTTTATAAAAAAATTATGTTGTGAAAATTTTTTAGAAGGTTGAAAAAGAAAATCTCCTCAATTAAGTTGATGGAAAATTAAGGTAAAAAGGCATTATAGGACAGAATTTTTATGAGGCAAAATATGGGAAAGAAAAACTCCATTACCATCAAACCACTATTGAAATTATGTTTTACAATTTGTCTATTCCCTCTTTGATTATTCCATTTTTTAATATGACAAAAAACAAAGGAGCTATGCCTAAGGCCAAAATTTAATGATGCTAAGAAGAGAGAGAGACAACGAGACACCAAATTTTAACATAGAAAACTTCCGAAAAGATAAAAAACCATGGGCTTACAATCGATCGAAAACATCCACTATGAAGAAAAAAAAAAACTAAATACAAGGTTTTACCTAACTCAAGTCAACTAATCCTTCCCGGACCATTTAATTGGTATATTTCACTTTCAACTTCTCACCTTCTTCTTCCAGAGCACACTTAGAATCCATACCAAGCTCGATCTCGACCTCCTCTTGAATCTACATAAGAAGAAAATGAGTTTTTACACAAAACCAAGAGAATGAGATATGAATGTTTCAAAAATCAACTCATGTTCATTTTCAGAAAATCCATTAAAACAAAATTTCTTAGAAAACTTGGATGAGATTTTCTTGGAGCAAGCAACCTTAAGGAGAAAAGGGAATGAGGAGCACAAATAGGGTTGTTGCACTCTACTTTCATAAATTGGAGAAATTTGATTTTAAATGAGAATGAAGCCCTTAATCCAAGGGCTGAAAATTAATCTTAAAAATAGGTTAGTTGAATCGATCTACTCCTGCACCTGGATCGATCCAAAAACAAGGGAACAAAAGCCTTTCAGCAAAATAATTTATCTTAGCTTTCTTAACTCTTTTAAAGAAGAAAAACAAGGTTGATTCACATTCAATCACCACACAATCAACTACATACCTTGACCTCTTAGCAAAGTCTTAATCTTCAAATGTTAAATAGTCCGAAGAAGAATTGAAAATTTGAGTTAAGGGACATTTAGGAATTTTGTTTGAAATTGCCAACCTAGCTAAACACTCACCGATAGGATGGAGAGGCGACGCTAGCGACGAATACAAGTTTCTGCAAACGAACCAGGAAAGGAATAATCACTCGAAGGGCTCCATTGCCTTGAACATCATCAACAATTTGGTTATCATATACATGCATTTTTACTTAAAAATATGGTTACCAATTGGCAGACTCAATGACCATGTGCTTGTTTCTTGAGAAAATGTATTTTCATGATATAAGAAATGAATGCAATTTTTAAATAATATAAACTTTTTAGATCAATTTTGTTTTATTATCCTTTTATGTCAAATTTTTGTATAAAAACAACTATATATATATATATATATTGCAAAATTTTGTTGACCTTTTGGATTACTTATATCTACTTCTATGTTCATTTCATGTATTAGAAAAAACCTTAAATAAAACCCAAAACACCTGTGCATGAAGAAAATGATGAAAAAAGTTGACATGAAACTTTTCTTAAGAGATCTCTCATTTTCTTTTCTATGATGAAGAGATTTATTAAGAAATTGAAATTTAATTCTTTAAAGGAGAATTCATAATCAAAGTCCAAGGACATCACTATAGCATATGATTTCATTTCTTTTATTGAGTTTGTTTTGTTTAAGTTTCTTGAACCTTTGTTAAAATATTATTACTTTATTATTATTTTAATTGAAAATATTATTTCATTGCTTTCATTGTGTTTGTGATGTAAAATCATTTTTTCAAGTTATTGGTATCTCAATTTATAGCGGTTATTTCTTAAGATATTCGATGGAAAATAGACAAAGAAACTCGTATAACAAACGTGTAAATAAATTGGACACACTCAAATATATCAAAGCTCATATATATATATATTTGAATGAAGCTCCGATAAAAAATCTTATTAGAATGTAATTAACCAATTGATTAATTCTTCCTTTTAATATATACTATCTCTTATTTTCTTTTTTCACATATAATCAAATTTACATTTTTTTCTTCTAACCACCTTTGATCACATTTTTCTCCTCAATGGTTAAGATATGATCAAGAATTGTGGAGGATATATCGACAGCTTCAACTTTATAGAATATAAACAAATATTAATCATATATCAACTCTCTAAGATATAAAATATATAGATTTAATAATGTCAAAATGGACTTCATAAAGGTGAGTTTAAAGGATATAAACAAATCCTAACCACATGCAAACCCTCTTTAAAAGATAAAATAGATTCAAGATCAAGTATTTTGTTTTACATGTTACATGATATTAATTCTTGTTAAATATCAAAGTATTTCCTTAAATATTGGGTATGTATTTGTTACTAAACTACTAAGATTGAATTCTTCATTCTTTAAATGCTAGGGAAGCCCTAAAAAGAAAGTATGTGTGATTATGTGTTTATAATGTTAATCATAGTGAGGACTGAGAGAATGAAGAGCAAACAACAATGAGAAGAATAGTAGTGAATAGATTGAAAGAGGCAAATCACTTAAAGAAAAAATTATAGTTTTACTCAAAGTAGAAAATCTCATTTTTAAGCAGAATGTGAACAAAACTTGAAAGAAAGTTATTGTTTGTGAAAATATAAATCCACTCAAGCATATCAATTTTGCAAAATTTTCTCAATTGAGTGAAATGGATTTTCAACTTTCAAAGAGCATGGTTTAGCCATGTTTGATTGAGTAAATTTTGTTCTCATTTTGCTCAAGCTATGTGAAATCCTCTATTTGGTTCGCCAATGAATATTTTGATTACCTTTTCATTCTTGACATTTTCTCAAGGATTTTGAGATTCAAAAGAGGCTGCTAAGGTTGCCACATGTCCATTTTTTTTCTCTTAAGACTCTTATGCCTATAATAAATAATTATATGCATTGTAAAGGAGATATTTAGAAAACCTTTGGCATATTTATAATTTTTTTGTTTTTAACTATTTTTTTTTTCTATTTTCTTCAACTTTCATGCATTTCCTTGTTAGTCAAACATGTTTGTGAAACTTGAGTGACTAATCTATTCGACACCGGAGAGAAATCGAAAAAGTATGTGGAGATTATAGTTTAGAATAACAAATTAATTCATAAAACTATGCATTCTCTTGTCTCATTTAGTTTCTCGTTTTGTTCATTGAATTATAGTAAATCTCGTCTAATAAGGTAAAGTCGATGCTTAGATTATTTTAAAAGATGTTTACTTGTTGGTTTGATCCATTGACAACAATTTTTTTTTATATCAATTGTATGCAGTATCGAGGCTTGTTATTTCAAAATCCAATAATTTATATATATTCAAGGCTACCTAGATGTTGATTAGGCATACGATTCTAATGATCAAAAGTTGACTTTGGGTTACTATATATTTCTTGTTGATAATCTTATTACTTGGAGCTTTAAGAAATAACATATTATTTCTCAATAAGTAAGAAACAACATATTATTTCTCACTAAGTAAGAGGCCGATTATTGTAGTTTTGCAAATGCAACAACAAAAATTATTTGGCTTCAAGTTCTACTAAACAAGCTTTGAATTTTACAATCTCGACCTTTGATGATCTGGTGTGACGATTTTAGCATTGTGAACTTAAGTACTAATCCTATCTAGGACTATTAGACAAAACATATCAAATTGAGTTTGTATTTGTTCGTGATAGGGTTCTTGACAAGAATCTAACAATGTAATATGTTTTAGTGTATTATTAATGTGTCTAAGCCCTTATAACTAAACCTCTCTCCATAGCTAACTTTACCAAGATTCACAGCAACCTTTGTGTAGTTTTTATTCATAATACTAGCTTTAGAGAGGATGTTAGAGAAACTAAAAAAATCTAATCTCAAAGGTTCATATTAGAACTGTTGTCTAATCTAGGTGATAATTCTCATCTTGGGATTATGTAAATATTGGTATGAATAGCTAGTCTTTAAGATAAGTTGTTATCTAATTTCCTTATAAATCAATCTTAGAGAATTATAAAAATATAGAAGAATTAATAAACTAAATTTGCACCAAATTCTTCACATTCTTTGTTTCTACATAAGTTGAATTTTGATTAATACTCCTTAGATAAGTTAGGATACTTCGAATTTAGAAGGATATTTATGGATCATCATGGAATGTCAATGAAACATGCTAGAGTAGGTCTAACCCATTAAGGTGAAGACACAAACCTTATTGAAAGGCTTAAAGCTAACCAACGTTTAAGGGTCAACTTGTGGTTTGTCATATATTTTTATATTGCTTTAGAGTTGGGATGTTCCCTTATTAAATTCCTCAATCAGCTAATCACGTTATGGGTACATCAATAAAATAAGATCCCATAACTATTTAATCATATAGAAAATATATTAGTAAAATAGGAAGCTAACCATGTGGTCCATGTTGTAACAGATTTCCTACTTCTAAGTAGGACTATGAAAATTAGTTTATAATTATTAGATTTTTTTTTTTAATAATTAAGAAACTTTTCATAGTCAAATCCTTAGGACTGACGATCCTATAACAACCATTATAGAGTAAATTTAGGTATCTTTTAGTTATGAAATTATCGTCTAACCTTGGTTCAATTAAATTTACGTAGAGAGTGTGTCATGAGAACATTGACATATTTATTTGTCATAGAAAAATTAAAAGTTGAAATACTAAAATTTGGCCACATGTGACATGAGACACTTGACTTTGATTTGGTGTAGGAGTTTGTCAAACAAGTTATACCCATTAATCATACCTACCACTATATCAGTTTCCGTTTCCAACACTCATTATTGTACAGGAAGAAGCTTTCTTGTCAAGAGCAATCTCACAATTTCGGTTGATTTAAAATATTATTAATTTTAAATTTGATATATATATATATATATTCCAGCAAAAACATTTTCATTAAATAAAAGGATATTGAATAAATTAATATTAAAAATATATATAAAAAAATTATATATGATAAAAAATAATTTGATGCAATGCAATGCACTATTTTCCCAACACTTTCCCAAAGCTTCACATTTTTTTTCTTCAAATTTTGAAGAACCGCGTGAGAGTTTGTAATACGCTAGGAAGTGCGATGATGAAACTGAAACGTGTGGGGAGGGTTAGGATTGACGGGTCTACGGTGATATCCGTGGACTTGCAACAGGAAATTATTCATCCCTCCAATACCCACAGTGTATATATTAATATTGCCAAATCGAGAGCTGGTGCTGCGAACTGTGGTTGGACTGCTGTCTTTGTCCCCTCTCTTTTAGTTTTCTCTCTCTAAAGAGCTCTCTCTCGAAACCCTCTCGACCACAGAAAAACCCTAGCTTTATCTGTGAATCCAGCATAAAATGGGTTCAGAAGGATCAGGGGTTGTGGGTGAGCTTCAAACCCTAGATTTCTCACGCTTATCATTGTGATCCATCTTCTCTTTGAATCGTTTCGTGTTTTTGCTGTTCAATTTATAATTCATCGGTAAATTCTGAGAAATTGTGTTGCATTTTGTATTGCTGAGGCTTTTGTGGTTGGGGTTTTCTGGAATTGTTGTTTGCTTCGTTGGAATATGTCCCAATTAGGGTTCCTTCATTCGATTTTGCTTATCCTGTTTGAATTGTTTCCCTTGTTTCCTGCGAAATACCTAAGATTTTGGGTATTTGAGCTGCTATTGAATTGCAATGGCTTGTATGATATTGCGGTATTCTAGGTTTTGCTTCTTTTCAACTGAAATTAACTAATGCGAAAGGAGTATTAGTGCCTCTGTATGAGTATGCGGCTTGTACTCTGTTCTGATCTTCTTGTTGTTATGCTGTATAACCTGGAGTATTAGCACAATATGCGATGAGCAGTATGGGTGGAAAAGAATATTGGTTTTCTTTAGGAGATCACCAATGGATGCCTCTTTCCTTAGCTTTTTATGTAATTTTTTAATATATGATTATAAAATGAATATCTTTGGGTCCACCATGCAATGGTGTTGGGAGGTTTTCAGAACCATTTCATGGATCTTACTGACCAAGTAGATCACACATAGATCGAGGAGATAAATTTGGATTCGGATATGGAAAATGCAAGTGGCATATTCATCCATGGTGATTGACCGCCCTAGTATTGCACATACCAGATACCATTTGCATCTTATTTGACTCTCATAACTTGTATTGATGGTGTGAAGAGTATCTTTTCTGAGCTGAAAAGTTGCTATGAGGTGACAATGTCACTTATGTTTGATATCCTAGATTGATTTGTTTGATGCCCGATTAAAGGCCCTAAAAGGAGCTGACAGTAATTTGTTATGATTGATCATTAATACTGGTTTTTTTAACTGAAATTTGTTTATTGACATCTATACAAGAATAATTCATGGAAAATGAGATTATGGTCTGAATTGCTAGGTTTTTGCTAATCTACTTATTGGCATGCCATGTAGAATTTATGCAACATGAAAGGTCTTTTTTACCTGAGTGTATTTGGAGAAGATAAATTTGGATTTAGATATGGAAAATGCAAGTGGCATATTCATCCATGGTGATTGGCCACCCTAAGTATTGCATGTACTGGATACCATTTGTATCTTATTTGAGGCTCATAACTCATATTGATGGTGTGATCAAATTTCTTTTCGGTGTTGAGTTGTCTGCATATGTGGTGACAATGGTCACTTGTGTTTGATATCCTAGATTTATTTGTTTGATGCCTGATTAAAGGCCCTAAAAGGAAATGGTAGGAATTTTTTATGATTGATTATCTAAAATTAACTTCTTGACATCCTATACTAGAATAATGCATGGAAAATGATTATGCTCTGAACTGCTAGGTTTTTGTCAATCTACCTAGTGGCGTGCCATGCAGAATTTATGCAAAATGAAAGGCATTTTTTCCTGAGTGCATTTGGAGAAGCACTCTGGCATGCCTTTCCAAGTTTGTAGCATGGCTCGGAATGCATTGTTGTCATGAATATTAAAATCTCATAGATTTGATTATACTATGATAATTTTATTTCATAGACTTCATAATAATAAATAAAAAGGTAGATGAAAAAACCAATAATATATGAATTAACAAAAATAGGAAACTGGCCATATTGATAACATTTCCAATTTCTAATTCCATTACATACACACCTGGCACATGAAACATATGGTTCTCTTAAGAACATGATTAGTTGGAGCTAGAATTGTGACAGATTCCATCCATTTCCTTGATGTGTGACACACTATTAGGGGTACTCAGCTTCTTCTGTTTTAGATTTACAATAGTGTGACTGTCAATTGATACTGCAGTCTTCAAACCCCTTTTTACTCATGTACTTAATGCTCTAAACATCTTGCCTGCAATCTCTGTCCATAACATCTACACATCAGAGCAATGTTTAAGCCTCTGGAATGTACATGGCTGACTTAGAATGACAAAGTTAGAAGCTATTTTCCTTGCCTGTGGTCAAGCTTTTTTAGTTGTCCCAACATTTAGAATCTCATCCTTTGTTTTTTTTTCCTATATATATATATATATATTCTCAAGATGTGTGCCCATGGTTTTCCTCTTATCTTGCGAAGCAAGACTAGTGGATTTTGCATCATTAAAAAAAAAAAAAAAAAAGGAAAAAAAGAATTTCCAATAGTATATATACAGTATGTGCAACCAAAACTCATAGATGTTATTATTCTGGTCATAAATTTGTAGCCTTTATCGTCCCTTTACCACCTAGAGCTTGGATTGAGGCAATCCTCGTACTGATGCTGTATTGTATCCTGGACTAGGTGGGCTGAGCTCATCCTTCAAATCACATAATTTAAGCACAGTAAGTGTAAGGGGCATCATTTCCAAGGGTATTTTCTAGGCTGAAAATTTTGAGTGCCAATCCAGTGATATGGCTTTGGATCTGTCTCTCAGAATATGGCTTTGAAGCTATCTTCCACAAAGTGGCTTTGAGATGGTATAGTGGTGATACAGATTTGGAGCCGTCTTGCCTGATACAGCTTTTGGGTTGGAACTGAATTTCTATTTATACAAGTGACATGGATTTTGAATTTTTCTTTATGTAAGTGTCACAATCTCCTGCTGCATTATGGTGTGACTTCCTTAGTACTAGTTTGTTGATTTAGTTTTCCCAAATACTGGAGCTTAAAGTGAGATTATAATTGAAACATGGATACTTTCTCTAATTTATAATGCTTAGGTACTTTCTCTAATTTATAATACTTTCTTTCTATTCTTAATCATTAAAAATTTATACTAAAAAAATTATGTTTCTGCTTCATGAAATTAGCATTAATAAGATGGATTTTATGTGACTTAACTTGTGAACAGCTTCTGTATCAAGTTCTGAAAAAATATGCAGATGATGCGAATATGTCATCTTCTATAATCGATGCAAAATTCTCATCTTATCTTGGAAATTTTTCTGGTTGTTGTTGCTACATGGTCTTTTGAGTGCTTGCATGCATAGCAGGAGATATATCTTTGTGATTTTGTGGTCATATGCAGTTCCAAGGAATTTCAGATTACTGGAAGAGCTTGAGAGAGGGGAAAAGGGAATTGGCGATGGAACTGTCAGTTATGGAATGGATGATGCTGATGATATATACATGCAGTCGTGGACTGGGACTATCATTGGTCCTCCTAATGTGAGTTTTTTCTTTTTCACACAATTTTCATGATATAATGAACTCCTTACAGGTTGAATCTCTCAACTAGATGTTAAGAATTTATGTGGTTGGTATTATCTATAGTTGGATGCTTTTCTTGAACCTATGGTTTTGACTAATTAATCATGATCAAATATCTGTAAATGCTTGATTGAATGATTAGTGAGAGGAAATCAAACGCTGGTGCTTTTGATGGCCTGGATATGGAAATACAGGAGATTTAAAATCATATGTTTGAACTGAAAGTGACTGCTATGGTCAAATATGATTTATGCTGCCAACTCAAATAGCTGGTAGGAAACTAAATCCTGCCTGCCTAAACAATGGTATCTCTGTGTCAAACTTTTTTCCTGATGGACAGAGTGCCATTTTGATAATGATGAGCAAGTGATCCCAGTTCAACAAAATTCCTCCGTCCTAAGGAAAATGATTGTCCAAGATTCTTTTCCCATGGAAGAATTTGTTTGACAGTTAAACCTTTCTACTACTTCTTTTAGACAACTTATTTCCTTCTAAACTCTACTGTCACCCTTTAAAAGAGTGGAAAGTGATTTCTTACTTAGCAATTACTGCTGTTTGCCAGACCGTTCATGAAGGGCGCATCTACCAGTTGAAACTGTTCTGTGGCCAGGACTATCCGGATAATCCACCAACTGTGAAGTTTCAGACTCGGATAAATATGACCTGTGTCAATCAGGAAACTGGAGTGGTGGGTAATTTTTACTTTCAAGAATTTTTATGCCATGGTATGTTTGATAATAAGCTTATGATGGTCAAATTACCAGGTCGAACCAAGTCTTTTCCCCATGCTTGCTACTTGGCAGAGGGAGCATACAATGGAGGACATATTGACTCAATTGAAGAAAGAAATGATGTCTCCCCAGAATCGAAAGCTGGCTCAGCCTCCTGAAGGTTTGTTAATTTTGTTTCTGGTTATTGACAGAAATAGTGTTTTCTTTCTATCTCTTCAAGATTGTTAAAAAAAATAAAAGGGAAGATTGTCTTCGTAGAATCCATGCTATGTCAATTTATTTTCTGTCAGCCGGGACTGCTTAGTGAATGGGTGGTTAGAAAGTTGGATTGCTGTAAAAGCCCGTGAAGATTGGATGGCCTAAATTTACAGATAGCAGTGGTTATTATCAGATGGTGTAACCGGTTCCATGTTTCTGTTGAATCTTGATACACTTGTCTAAATAGCTTATATTTCCTCTAGAATATATTATTTGGGGTTATGAGGTTGGTCACAGTGGGAACATTTTTTTTTCAGGCAATGAAGAGGCGAGGATTGATCAAAAAGGGCTTGTCCTGAAGTGCTGTATTCTCTGAAATGGGTGGGAGTTGAATGAGCATGATAATGTATATAAAATACATACATTAGATGATTCCAACTCTCGGCTTAGTTTATTTATTACATATGTTTGTCTGAGAAAGGAGACCAGAGTAAAAGGATCAATCCTCAATCCTCAATCCTGGGATTGTTGATGTTAAATGTTTTTAGTGTCAAATGGTAGCTCAGCTGAATAAGTCGGATTCTTCAGTGAATTGATGACATTTAATATTCCATAAAATTGTTGTCTATATTATTTACTATGAGATGAATGCGATGCACCAGTGCATTTAAATAAGAAACCAGGCATGTCCCTCTTGAACCTGGATTTGGCTGGTTCTGGGTTTATCATTATCAACCGAGTCAACTTTCAATTTGATCTGCTATTAAAAATCTCTCTCCATCTTATTATGGTGGCATCCATTCAGTTTTATATTGATTGATGTCTTCAATTTAAAGGAAATTTACATTTTAGTTACCATCATTTGGAGCATGCTCAACCTGTTTACTAGTAGGTTGTAACTTGTAACCTCATTGGTTCTCATTAGATATGGACGGATGACGGTGGCCCAGCCGTAATTTTTGAAAAAGCAAAAAACCTCCATGCTCTTGTGATGACTTCATAAAATCCAAAAATAATGATCAGTTTGATGAAATGTTCTTGTGCATTTAGGCCATGTTTGGTACATGGGAATGGGAATTGGAATGGGAATGAAGATTTTCTTTCCATTCCCATTTCTTTTTTAATATGAATGAATTTTAATGATTCCAATTATTGTGTTCAAGGTTATAATGATTATTTATCTCTATTTTAATGTTAAATAATGAAAAAAGAGATAAATTAACAAAATATTTATAACATATAATTTAAAATAATCTTTTTACTTTTTATTTTTTGAAAAAGCAAAAATGTTCTCATACATACATGGTTTAAAATAATTTTTTTTTTTATTTAAAAGATATTTTAAGAGTATTTTTTTAAGAAAATTAATATTTGTTGTTCTTGAGAAACAAATTTTAAAAATAAAGTAATAAGTTTAATAATTTTTTTAAAATGTATTAGCGATTATTAATTTTAAATTATTATTATTTAGTTATAACAAAATAAATTAATTATGTTTTTATAAGATATTAATATCTATATTTTTATAATATTTATAAAAATATAATTTATGATTTTATTATAATAATATTATTTACATTTTATTAAAAATATGTTTTTTTTTTAATTTATTTGTAATGACAAAATTATTCTTTATTTTAATAAGATTTAAAATAAATTTATTTATATTATATTCATTAAAAAATTATTTTTATAAACAATTTATCTAAAAAAAGTTTTTGATTTTTTTATCTGTAAAAAAGGTTTTAAAAAATAACTCCCAGTAAAAAATCAAAATACCTCCTAAATATGAATTAAAATAAATGAGATTTTATTATTTTAAAAATTACTTTTCATTTCATTTTTGTTGGGACGTCATTTGTATTTTTTGGCCCTGGGACCTAGGCTAGAGCCTGCGCGACGCCCAGAGTAGCCTCCCCAAGATTCGAACCTGTGACCTTAAGGTCCATGCGGTTGCCATCCTGGTACCATCTTGGCTAGTATTTATATTTTTTGGCCCTGGGACCTAGGCTAGAGCCTACGCGGCGCCCAGAGTAGCCTAGGTCCCAGGGCCAAAAAATACAAATGACGTCCCAACAATTCTCATCACCACTTATGATATTAGTCAAATATAGAAATAAAGGAGCAAAAGAATAAAATGAAAATTCTCATTTTCCATTTGCGCATAAGAGAGTATTTTGTTAGCGTGGAAGGAAATGATGAATCCTTTAGAAGAAAGACCGAAGTTACCCATGCGTGATTTTCCCTAAATCATGCGTGTTCAGATTCATCATGGGTTCTTGTTCCTTTTGCGTCTCTGCGGCCATTGTGGCCTGTGGGTGGCTTCTCGTCTGACGCCGCAAAAAATCTAAATTTTTTTTTTTTTTAAATTCCTGTATTTCCATTCTCCGGAGCCTGTTGGCACTTGAGTGGGTGACCCCACACACTTATCATGGATAAAGTTAACACTTAACAGTGAATCCTGGAATTTCATCTGTTTGCTGGCTTGAAAATTGAAATGCTGGCAAAGTGAAGGCATTTTGGGGTCCGCTTTAACCTCTCATGCTTGTCACTTGTCACTCAGTGGCCATGGATGCCCGCCATAACTAACTTCTTTTCTCCTTTGGAATTTTTTTTATTTCTTTATCATCTCGTATCACATGAGCTGATTGTTTAAATGCCCAAAAAAAAAGATTTTTTTTTTTTTTTAATTTAGACTACGTTTCGTTCCCATAATCTTTTAAGGAAAATGTAAGGAAATAAAATAGGAAGAGAAAATAAAGAAAAAAAAATTAAGCCAATAAATTATTTTATATGTTTTTAAAATTTATTTTACTTTATTTTTTTATTATATAAAAATTAAATAATTTTAATTATATTTATTTTTTAATGATAAAATCAAAGAAAATCATTTTCTTTAATACTTTTTTCATGCATCTATATAATCAAACATAGTTTTAATATTTTATGGATAATTTTTATCATATCACTCATCACATAAAAATAAATCCGGCAAAAGTTACCTTTTTTTTTTTTTTTTTTAACACTTAAAATGTGTTTGATAATATTTCTACTTCAAGTAATTTTGCTTTCCACACAAGTATTTTTCTTAAAAATGTTTTTAAGAGAATCACTTATAAAGTGTTTCTTTGTAAAATATAAGTGATTTGTCACTACAATAAAGGTATGTTTGATAATGATTTTACAAAGTGTTTTTTATATTTTTAATACTTAAAAATAAAAAAATTAAGTGTTAAAAATACTATAAACTTTTAAAAAATTCCCTAACAAATACATTCTAACAATTCATTTAATAATAATTATAAAAGTGTTTCTAATATTTTTAATACTTCAAATTTTTTTATCATTAAAGTGTTATAAAAATATGAAATGTTTCCTAAAATTAATATCAAACACACTCTAAAAGTGCATTTTGGAGTAATTCTAGAAAAATATTAAAAATGTTTTTTAAAATCAATGCCGAATGATCTAATTGATCTTTCAAATATTTAAAATATTTCCTAAAATTTATAAAACATTTATTTATTTTTTTTATAAAAAAAAAAACATTTTTTGAGTTAAAAATGTTTCCTAACAGCACTGTAAAATGAACTTTTTAAAGTAATTGAAATCTAATATTAATTTAGATGGTGTTAACTAAATGTATTATCCTTTTTATCAAATTAAAAAAAAAATTATACACTTCTCCTCAAATTTTTATTAAATACATCTTGTCCTAGTAAAAGTTTCAAATTTCATAAGGGAGCCAAGTGATAATTAAAAAAAAAAAAAAAAAATTCGATGAACTTATACGCACAAGATATATTTGAACAAACCTCGATAGAGGTTCCAATTAAAAAAATTTCTCCAAATGAAGCAAATTAAATAGTGAGAAAGCGTGATTTGTGGAAAATCTAAAAGTAAAAGAAGAATTTGATGAACTTATATGCACTAGATATATTTTAACCAAACCTCGACAGAGGTTTCAATTAAAAAAAATTTCCAAATGAAGCAAATTAAATAGTGAGAAAGCGTGATTTATGAAAAATCAAAAAGCAAAAGAAGAATTCCATGAACTTATACACACTAAATATATTTAGTCAAACCTCGACAAAGGTTCCAATTAAAAAAATTTCTCCAAATAAAGCAAATTAAATAGTAAGAAAGTGTGATTTGTAGAAAATCTAAAAGTAAAAGAAGAATTCGATAAACTTATACTCACTAGATATATTCAGCCAAACCTCAGTAGATGTTCCAATTAAAAATTTTCTTTAAATGAAGCAAATAAAATTGTGAGAAAGTGTGATTTGTGGAAAATCTAAAAGCAAAAAAAAAATTCGATTAACTTATACTCACTATATATATTTAACCAAACCTCGGCAGAGGTTCCAATTAAAAGTTTTCTCCAAATGAAGCAAATAAAATAGTGAGAAAACATGTTTTGTGAAAAATCTAAAAGCAAAAAAAGAATTCGATAAATTTATACGCACTAGATATATTTAGTCAAACCTCGACAGATGTTCCAATTAAAAAATTTCTCCAAATGAAGCAAATTAAATAGTGAGAAAGCGTGATTTGTGAAAAATCTAAAAGCAAAAAAAGAATTCAATGAACTTATACACACTAGATATATTTAGTCAAGTCTCGACCGAGGTTTCAATTAAAAAATTTTCTCTAAATAAAGCAAATTAAATACTAAGAAAGTGTGATTTATAAAAAATCTAAAAGTAAAAGAAAAATTCGATCAACTTATATACATCAGATATATTTAGCCACACCTCGATAGAGGTTCCAATTAAAAAATTTCTCCAAACAAAGCAAATTAAATAATAAGAAAACACGTGAAAAATCTAAAAATAAAAGGAGAAGTCGATGAATTTATAAGTACTAGATATATTTAGCCTCGATGGATGTTCCGATTAAAAAATTTATCCAAACGAAGCAAATTTAAAAAAAAAATGGTAGTGTGAAAGCGTGATTCGTGAAAATCTAAACGCGGCCAGCTGGAAACATGCAAGTATTAAAAAGTAGTAGGCGGCAACATGCAGGTGGAGCACGTGTCAGGAGTTTTATCCCTGGGCTTCCGCCGCTTGCGGATACGCCAATTCATTACTTTGGGTTTTATGATTATCCATCCATCCAGATGTTTCATGCTTCCATCAAATAAATAGATGTTTCCAATTTTACCCCATTCTACATGTCGTATCATCAAGCATATATATATATATATATATAGAGAGAGAGAGAGAGAGAGAGAGAGAGGGAGGGGTGGGGGAGTGACTTATAAGCATGTATCTCTTCGCAACCCATCATTTTTCTTTTTGTAAAGTTAAAGCCAATTGCTTTTTTCTTGGGATTCTTCAAAATCCTTCAATGTCTATTTTGGCAATTTCGTGGCTTTATTCTTACTTCACCACCCAACCACAGGTAAAAATAAGCTCATAATTTGATAATATTGAGACTTTTTACATTATGTGATGATCGTTGTCAATTCCGTACCCCAAAAGCATAATTTGGACATGTGATCTAACAATGGGCTTGTAACTCACCCTTTTTTTTAAAATCATTTTGAAGATTGGATATTGCACCCAAGTATAGGTTAACGGAATGGCCTGGTCAAACGGAAAGTGGGTTGAGATTTGGAGAGAGGCAGCGTCTAGGCCACCAAGCATTTTCAAGGTGCATATTAAGACATACCTGTCGTTCAAAGAAGGACGCTTCTCCAACTTTATTATAATGGGCATCAAATCTAAAACAGAGGCACGGAGGCATTGCTTATTGGTTACTGTTTTTTTATGGAAGCAAAAACATTGGGGTAACTTTAGAATTAAAATAAAATAAAGTTACAGAAAAGGAACAGTGCTGTATAAGGAGAGTTGGGGAACAGAATCGTTGGCGGCGCTCTTGCCTTGTATTTATGGGTGTGCTGTCAGATGCAACAACCCAGTCTTGGGTTCCCTCCTTTGCTTTGAGGCCTTTTTCACGATTATTTTCCTTTTCATCCTCTAAACACCAGTACCGATACCCACCCCCACCCACCCCCAAGTTGATTAGAGTCTCATACACATGGCTTCTTCTTCATCGTCTTCTTCTGATGATTGTAGGCCCATTTCGAATGAAGGTCATGAGAGCCTGCAGGGTGGGTTGCAAATGATCCTCTCCATCTTTTTTGGGTCTTTTATTTTGTTCTTTAGGGAAGCTAAAGAGGGTTTTTTTTTTCTTTTTTTTTTGGGCTTTCATGCAGGACTGGGGGGTGATCTGAGTGCTCTTCAGAAGCACGTTGCTTTCTTTGACCAGAACAAAGACGGGACCGTCTACCCATGGGAGACTTACAGAGGTTTTTCTCCCGTTTCCCTTGGCTAAAAATTCAGTGGAAAATTTTTGCTTCTCTCTTTGGAAGGATTCTCATGGGTCGTTCTATTTTTGTAACAGGCTTCCGCGCAATTGGGTGTGGTATTTTCTTGTCCGCCGGCAGTGCCTTTTTGATTAATCTCGCTCTCAGTCGGAAAACTCGACCGGTAAATCTCCTTTCTGCGCCATTTTTTTTTTAATTTAATTTATTTAAACAAATTAATTGTTAGTTAAAAGCAACTATACTTGTGACTGTCGGTGATTAAAATAAGAGGAATTATCAAACACTTGTTTAGTCTAAGGCCGTAGACAATAGCGTCATTCTGACAACCTGTAAGAATTTGTGCCTTAGAGATAGATTCGCATTAGATTCTGCAGGGTGAGGCCAAGTCATCAGTCATCAGTCATCACCCACCACAAGGTTTTTTCATTGAGAAATAGACATTGGGTGGACCTAATTTGCAGCCACATATTTTGGTGCTTATAACTTCATATTCTATACCCTTTGTTGACCATTTCCCCAGAGGGCCAGAGCTCATAGGGTCCCTGTCTCTGTCAATCTTGCACCCACCGGTCCCGACGGTTTTAAAAAATAATTCCTGAATGATCGAAGTTGAAAAAATAATTCCAAATCTATTTTTGTTCAGATAAAAAAATAAAAATAAAATAGAAGTGAAAGATCCTCTTTTCAAAAGAGGATTTATGAACTTTTAAACAAATTATAAAAAAATTATTTTTTTAATACACGATTTCTAAAGTTCCATTTTTTTATATGAGAAGAGATGATTTCAAAAAAATTTAATAAATGAGAAATCATTTCTTGAAGAGGGATTTTCACAAAAAAAAAAAAAAAAAAATTGAGAAATATCTCTTAAAGATACGATTTTTAAAAATAAAAAATAAAAAATAAATAAAATCAAGTGAGAAATTATCTCTTAAAGAGACGATTTTCACATAAATATATATATGTGAGAAATTCTCATTTAAAAAAAATAAATTCAAGTGGGAAATTGTTTCTTCAAGAGAATATTTTCACATGATTTCTCACTTCTTAATTTTATTTTATTTATTGTGAAAATTGTCTTTTCAAGTGACGATTTATCATTTCTTAAATTTTTTTGAAATTGTCTCTTCAAGAGATAATTTCTCATATAAAAAATAGAATTTTAGAAATTGTGTCTTTGAAAGACAATTTTTTTATAATTTTTTTAAAAAATTCATAAATCGTCTTTTAAAGAGACAATTTTTCACTTATAATTTATTTTCTCTTTTTTATTTGGACAAAATTACGGTAGATTTAGAATTATTTTTCCTACTACAATAATTTAAAAATTATTTTTTAAAATTATCGTACTCTTATAAAAAATCCTCTCATAAAATAAAAGAATTAGTTACCTTTTACATTCCCAAGTAAAAATTATTATTTTCTTTTGTCAAGATTCTTCCTTGTGGCCATGTCATCTTTTCTTAAACTTATTTTTAAAAATTGTTTTGAAGTTCAAAAAAAACAAAAATAGTATATATATTTTTTTTAAAAGCATGGGTGTTTGATAAGTTGTTTTTTAAAACACTTTTTAAAGCAAAAAACGAAAAAAAAAAAGTAAAAAATTTAAAGTTTCAAGTGATATATGTTGTATATGTAAATCCTAGAGACTATTTAGGAATACACATTGAAATATTTTTCAATGTAAAAATAAAAAGTTTTTTTATTACATATACATACACTTAATATCAAATTAAGGATAGAATATTTTAAACTAATTTTGATTTAATATGCAATTAATTTAGTCAACTTGATTTCATCTTATTTGATTTACATTCCATTTAGCCAGTGAGAGAATTCAAAAAAAGTATAATTGTCTAGAGAAAAGAAATAATAAAACCATAACTCACCCTGAACCAATATTTTAGTCTATTATTTTCTCGTATTATTTGAGTGTTCTAAATTATTTTTAAAAATTATTAAACTTGTTAATAAATTCAACTCGTAAAGTCTTATTTGATTTAAAATTAGTGAGAAAATTCATAAAAGTGTAATTATGTGTAAAGAAGAAACAACTATGTCACTTCGAGTCAATTTTAGGTTCAAATTATTTTTAAAAATTAAAAAATTATCAACGAATCCAAAGCATTCAAAGTGTGCTTGCTTCAAAGTATATTTGTTTATTGAGAAAATTTATAAAATTATGGTTCCACATATAAGGGAAATAATGGAGTCATTTTAGATCAATTTTTGTATTAATTGAGTGAATATTTAAGTTTCAAATTATTTTCTAAAATTATTTAACTTATTAGTGAATTCAAGGCATTAAAACCTACTTGATTTGGGTTTGAAAATGGTTTTTAAAAAAGCTTTTAGTTTTTAAAAATAAAAACTTACTTTTTACTGATTCAAAAATTGTAGCACATTATCAGTAGCAAATTTGTTAAACTGAAATCAGGTAGGACACCACTTCACATCTTTTCTTATGGAGAGATGTCAGCACCGGCAGAGCAAGCTGGTGGCACATCCACCCACCATGAGAAATAAAATCAAAGTAGTGGCTTATGATGTGTATGAATCTCTGGACTCATAATTTTCTTTGAACCCTTATAATATGACACAACTGGGAACAAGAAGAAGAAAAAGATCATGAAAATTTTTAGTAGGCTTATCAAAAGATTGCTTAGATATGGCCACTTGATCTGGTTGTATTCATGGGTTTGGTGATGATGACAATTCAATTTTTGCATGTTGCAGGGAAAATTCCCTTCTTTACTCCTCCCAATTGAGATAAAAAACATCCATATGGCCAAACATGGAAGTGACTCTGGAGTCTATGATGGTGAAGGAAGGTATACTTCATGTTTCCATTTTTGCATTCATTTCCATTTTTACATGGTCCTTGTTATGGGCATGTCCACAAAAAAAATTTAGATAATAAATGACAAATATATCATCAAATAGTTTAAATGTCACTCCAATTATTGGTGCATTTATACTAAAGCTTAGTAGTTGTAGAGGGCTTTGAGGGCTAATTGAAGATGACGATAGACAACTAATTTTTCTAAAAGTTGGCTATGTTTGGTTCCCAGAAAATTTGAAGGAAAATGCAAGAGAAAGAAAATACAAAAGAAAAGGAGAGGGAAAAAAAAAGTGAAGGAAAATAAAAAAATAGATTAAAAGTTGATAAATTATTTTTTTTGTTACTTCAAACTCATTTTATTTATTTTAACTTATCAATATAAAGATTAAATAACTTAAAAATACATAAGTTTTTAATTAGTTTTAATCATATTTGATTTTCTTTGATATTTTTCATAGGATAACCAAACATAAAAAAATTATTTTCCTTTGCATTTTTTTTCTTTCCTTAGTATTTTGGAACCAAACATAACCTAAGTATGTAGGTTTTAAATCCACCGTGTATATCATGCTTACATGTAAGTTTAAATTTGTAGGATTTTGATCCACCATGTATATCATACACTCTAACATCCTTCCTCACGGAAAGTCTCTTTTTAGGGTTTATATGTAAGCTTAATAAAGAGGGGAAATAAACATGTGTTGAGATTTGAGCCCATAATAAGAGTTCATTTATTAGTGATTCTAGGAAGTGTTTTTACTATCTTTAATACTTGAAATTTTTTATCATTCAAGTGTTAAAAATGTTATAAATGCTTTATAGAATCAGTCCCAAACAAACTCTTAATATCATGCACTCCAGCAAATAAGAATTGGAAGATAAAAACTTACTCTCAGGTTGTTTTTATACATACCATGAAGTGATGAGGGGAAAAATGGACTACAAATTTCTACGTATTGATATTAGGTCAACATGTTAACATGGCTTATAAGTGTTGCTTTATGTGGTGTTTAATCTAGTATCTTCATTTTGGACCATATTGTGGGTCTATTAGACAAAATATTGCTCTCAAATTTCTATACTTTTTTAAATGTGCCAATATTGAACTTAACTGAGCAGAGTCCATGGCATCATCCTGAGAACCAGCCAACTCAAATATGAAAGGTGCATTCCACCAGAGAATGGAGCTAGGGTTTACGAGTTCGGTCTGCTTGAAATTGAATTGGCCGTATATTAATTGTATAGTTGTACATTCTCATATTTAAGTTTACTTCATGCCAGGCCCAGAGCCAAACGGTCTCATTTCCAGGTTCTGATCCCACTTTCTCATTGAGAAGTGACCACCCAGAGTCCCAGATCCAGTTGTTCATGCACTATACTCTGATCTTCTCCTCCTTCAGATTCTGAATTTGATCATTTGTTTCTTCCATCTTTTTTAAAGGTTTGTTCCTTCAAAGTTTGAAGAGATTTTCTCCAAGCATGCGGGTGCTAATTCAAACGCTTTAACATCTGATGAACTGCTGGCGATGCTCAAGTATAACAGGGTCCCAAAAGACTACAGTGGATGGTTAGTTTCCTTGCTTCATAATTCCAGAACGCCGCATTGGTTCTTCCCTTAAGTTTTTGAAGAAAATCCCAAATACTAAAACGGTGAAGTGGATTGCAGGCTTGCAAGCTGGACAGAATGGAAGATCTTATACTTCCTTTGCAAGGACAAGAATGGTCTACTACACAAAGAAACTATTAGAGCAGTCTACGATGGAAGCCTGTTTGAAAGGATGCAGGAGGATAGAGCTTCAGCTCGGAAGAAAGCGTAAATGATCAAATTTGAGCTAAAACTGATTTCCTCTTTCGTTCTTATTTATTTATTTATTTATTGTTATGCAGTCCTCATTCTGTCTAAAAAGGGGCAGACTGGTAGCATCATCCCTTCTGGTCTCGGGGGTTGCTGGTTGGATTGCCTGATTTTAGAATTGAATCTGACATGGTTGTTTTTGTTTGTACAAATTCAGCAAGTGTTTGATTGGTGTCTGAAATAAAATTTTAGTGGATGCAAATTTATTATTTATCAAGAAAAAAAAAAAAAACTAAGATTTTCTTCTTTTTACCCTTTTATTCTTTAAGAATAAATATTGGTAGGCTGTGTCATTGGGCCGTTCAGAAGTGAGGTCTGCCAAGATATGTGTATGTGAAACAAGCCAATTTGGAGTGGCCCATTCATGTATGTACACTTACTTCTCTTTGAGTACCAAATAAGGGCTGTCACATGCTACCACCATGAATACCAATTGAGATTAGCCTGGTTTCTTGTTATACCAAGATATTTTCTGTTTTTTCGTTCTTAAAATAAAAATAATAGTAATTTTTTTATAAGGTATACAAATTATTAAGGTCATATTTGATTCCCGGAAAATACCAAAGAAAGAAAAAAATTTTAAAAAATGATTTTCTCGGGATTTGAGAAAAAAAAGTCGAATCTATATATTTATAAAGGAATTAAATAAGTGAAATGCATTTGAAATAGAAAATAAAAATAATTTATTGATTTAAATTTTTTATTTTTATTTTAAGATGTCAATGTAATTTTTAAATCTTTAAAATAAATACTATTAGTTATGGCCTATGGGCCAGCCTTGTGAAAAATAGAATCAAACTCAAAAAACCATAGAAGGGCCAGACAAAGGCAAAACATAGAGAAATTTTGATTGGGTAGTAGGGCCTGACTCAGGAGGTTTTGAGCAGCCTAAGATGGGTGCATAAGGACACTGAATTCCAGAAATAAAGGTAACAGGTGAAGCGTAGGAAGGTACAGGGTGCCCATGAGAAGGCCTTATCTGGATGGCAAAATGACAATCAGCTGGTCGGGTGTTAAGGCAGAAGCCTATGTGGGCACGTCAAGGCAAAGACAAAACTACCGTGACTTTAATATAAGGACATTATTGGACCTCACCTTCCTCTCTTCTTCCATCTGTTTCCTTTTTGCTTTGATGGAACTACCCCTGCCTTTTTCTTCGCATCATCAATTCTTCCAAGATCATTCCAAAACCATTCTCCCATTGATACGTCCACCTATTGTTTTCTGTCACATGCCCGCATAGCAAGTGTCGCTTCTCGTCTACTCTTTTAATCCGTGAGGGAATAAGAGACTGACCTTAAACTCGTTTACGTGTTTAAGGATTTAACTTTTGAAGGTCACTGTCGCCCTTAGAACCCAGGAAAAGTTGATTCCAGTTTGGTTATGTGACACCCAATAATAACTGGTATCACCAAAATAAATAAATTGAGAATTTTATTAAGACCCTTGAACCATTCCTCATTTGGATGCATGGATTGCTAGATACAAGAAAAAGAAGAGATTGATTTATTCTAAGTAACACAATAAATGTAATGCCAGCAGATTCATGGTGTGGGAATTTATGGATTTTGGTTCCATATCTCAAGAACCATATTCTCTAAATTATTTGTTCTCCACTCTATTTCTCTTCTTATCCATTCCTTTTCTCCTTCAGAGACCAAATGGTTGGATCTCTCAAATGACAGATAACCATATTCTTGTCTCATTTTGTCTCCCACTCTTCATCATCACATCAAAATATGACCTCTAACATAAAGCTCTGAAACTCAATACTAGGCCTTTTCTGGCTTTCTCCAACCCCTGGTTCAGTTTGTGGCAACCGCTGTCTATGGTGGGCCCATGCACAAGAGGTGGGAGTGGCTTCCCTTGATGCCTGGTGAAACCATCACTTGGGCATACAAATGAGTTGGGTTTCATGTGGCAGTGGTTCAACCCATATATTTCCAAGCTAGCTCCTTTCAGGGTCTAATCGAACTGTCGCGATTAAGGGGTTACGGAGATAAATAAATTGTGATATCCCAAAGAGAAAAATTTGTTAAATGGTCATATAAACAAAGTGTCTTGTGTCAATTGCCGATCACAGAGACAGACATCCTTGCTCCCCCACCTCTCCGCTCCAAATCAAGTAGCTTTTGCTGTGCCCACTTGAAAACCATGGTCATTCAACTCATAAACAAAGAAAATAATCTATTCAAATGCATTGGAGGGGGAGGTGGTTGAACAACTATTGGGTAAAAGAGGAGCATCAAAATTTTCTATCATTCAATACTTCATTAAAGAAATTTTATGCAGAGCAACCATGTAAGGTGGTGATCGTTAGGCATCAAATAAATTATGATAATACCTTTCAACAAAAAAAAAGAAAAAGGAGAGCGGGGACCCAGTTTGGCTTTTCCCAATTCCAAAATGTTTGTCCTGTTTCCACAAATATGCAGGCATGAAGATACCAAGTCATATATTGGAAGACTGTTCATAGATGGGAAAAATGGGTCATCCTATGAAATAATGGCTGTTGCTTCAAGTTTAAATGAAGGCCTGTACTAAATTTGACTGGTTGAAATGTTACAGTTGTTACCCATTCACAAGAGAGCCCTTCTTCTCTTTTCTTCTTTTGTGTAAAGCTTCAAAGAAAAAAAGAAAAAAAACCCAAACCATGGAGTTTCTGCTTGGTGGGTAATTCAATTCATAATCATCCATCTCTGACTAGTCATGAATGCTTTTGGAACCTGCTGTTAACTTTTTGGAGAACTCAGTTCAATTCTTAATCATCCATCAATGAAGTACTTAATCATCCATCTATGAAGTAATAAAGAGGTTAGGTTGTCAAGTAGGAATCTCGCCCTTCAATAATTAGGCCCATTATTTGGTGTAAAAAATGATGAATCCCACCACGTGGACTGGAAATTTCATCAATTACATTGTGTGGGTGTTGACTCGATTCGGGTTTGGAGTCATTTTCAAATTTAGTTTTAGAAAAAGGTTAATAAAAAACTCATAGGCCTGCTAAAAGTAAAAGTCGTTCCCTCTTGAAGAAAACTGCAAGGTATCCGTTGTTGGACTTAGCGGAATCCTGCAACCAGTAATCTTCAATTATGATCGTTAACAAGATTTTACTTTGATATATATATATATTTCATGTTAAAAAAATCATATTTAGTTATTTAAGTTATAGATTTTAATCCTAATAAGGTTTTAAAAAAAAAATTATAGCATTTATGCAGGGGTTTAATTATCGGCCCTGAAAAAGGAGGCCAACACCATCAAGTCAAAATGGTTGATACCCATCTAGTCATTCTACTTTACTATCCCATTTTTTTTATTTTTTTTATTTTTTTATTTGGAAAAATGATCATCATATACCATATACAAAAATCAAGTTGTCTCACTGCCTTACGTAATTCTGCGTGAAGCAACCACAGCCTGCCAAAGTTCTCATAGACTCGTACACTTCCATTACTTCCATTCCATCAGCCTAGACCTTTCAGTTCTTCCTGCTCTCTAACTTTGGCTAACCAAACTGGACAGCATGTCTGTAAGCCTTTCTCTTTGTCTCTCGTCTCTCTTGATTTTTCTCATCACCTTCTCAGCTCTGCCAAGCCCTTCAATCTCTGCCATAGACACCTTCATCTTTGGTGGGTGCGCTCAGATAAGGTACTTTCAGGGCTCACCCTACGAGTCCAACGTCAATTCTATTCTCACCTCCCTCGTCAACTCAGCCTCGGCTCCTGGCATCGCCGCCCTCTACAACAAGTACACCGTCCCTGGCCCCACCTCTCAGGACACCGTCTCCGGCCTCTACCAATGCAGAGGCGACCTCAACCCCGGCGACTGTGCTCGCTGCGTGGCTCGCTGCGTGTCTCAACTCGGAGCCCTCTGCCTTGACTCCTGCGGCGGCGCGTTGCAGCTCGAAGGGTGCTTCGTCAAGTACGATAACGCCACCTTCCTAGGGGTGGAAGACAAGACGGTGGTGGTGAAGAAATGTGGGCCGTCGATTGGGTATGACTCCGACGCGTTGACCCGCCGCGATGCCGTGCTGGGCTACCTGGAGGGCGGGACCCAGACTTTTCGGGTCGGGGGGTCAGGGAACATCCAGGGTATGGCGCAGTGCGTAGGGGATCTGAGTGCGAGCGAGTGTCAGGATTGCGTGTCGGACGCCATCGGACGGCTGAGAAGCGAGTGTGGGACCTCTGCTTGGGGAGACATGTTCTTGGCCAAGTGCTACGCGCGGTTCTGGGAAGGTGGAGATCGATCGCACACTGCAAATGGTAAGCGGATTCACCACCCAGGCCGGTGGTTTCTGGTTTCTGGTTTTCTTTTTTTGGGTCTCTAATCTATTTCTGGTATTCCTAAAACCTCATTGAATACTCCTGAATGTTCCATTTTCCCAAACTGAAATGTAAATGCATGGGTTTCAACTGTAGGCAGCCTTCAAGGTATTTGGGTAAATTCGGAGTGTTCAAGAAGGCTTCTTTTTTCCCCTGAATTTCCCCTTTTACTACCAAACCTTCCTTTGTGTGTATTAGAGTGTGGAAGAGTGGAAGTAGTCAATCCAATGTGTGGTTTAATGTACTAGAATCGGTATTAAAAAAAAAAAAAATCCCTCTCTGCTTGTTCACTGTCCAATGGAGTGATCTAATATAATTTTGTGCTCTAGATTCTGAACGTGGCTTAAATGCTTGGGTTCACCATGGATCATGAGATTACCATAATTTTCATTAAAGCATACTATAATGAAAAGAGAATAGAGGAAAAGAGGAAAAGAGGAAAAGGGGAAAGGATACCTTCAGATCTTATGGGGTTCCATGCTGAACCTCATGGAGCTTCTTGTATTTGACTCTAGTTGGCATTTGATTACATTTTTCCAGTGTCAAAGTACTTGGACTTGGCTTTACCCAAAAAAGCTTTATGTAAAGCATACACTTTGGTATATAATTTCGCATTTCATGTGCCAACCCAGGCCCCACTTTGAATGAATGTCTCATAGGACCCCAAGAATCCAATGCCAATGCAGTGTGACAGTGGCCCTAAATTCATATGATTTCTATTCTAATTTGCTTGAAACCATGCATACCAATCAAAACCCTAATCACCGAAGTGCAAAATGAATTTCTTACAATGTTTATGAAAGGGGAATTCAGTTTCTCTGAGGCTCTGGATTCATCCCATTCATACAGGGAGCGAATATGAATGAGTTCTAGTCACCAATTGTTTGTTGTGGGATTGATGATAATGAGAGAAAATTTCATAGCCTTTTAAATTTTCCGAATGCAGATGGGTATGGTTATGATCATCATGATCATGATAACGACAATGATGAAGACATCGAGAAGACATTAGCGATTCTCATCGGGCTTATAGCAGGGGTTGCGTTAATCATAGTTTTCCTTTCCTTCTTAAGAAAAGTGCTTGAAGGAAAAGGTATGTCTCTCATCCTTTGATTTCTTTTTCTTTTTCTACCTTTTTCCTCCATGATATGCAAAGCTAAAGTAGCCAAATTCTCTTATTATGATTCCATTTATGAAATTGCAGGAAAAGATGGCAAATGAATCAGAATCCGCGGAAGTCTGTTCCAGTTACTGTTCCATTCTCCTTCCTTCCTCTGGTAAATCAAGTCGCTTTGCTTTCGGTGGTTCCTTTGCTTCACTTTTTTTCTCTTTTGTTTTCTTTTCATCTCTCTTCTGTAGTTTCCTTCCCACTTCCTCTAAAGCATACCTTAAAGGCTAGCGAGAAAGATGTTTTTGGAAACAGGTACCTTGAAATATGTGAAAAGAAAGTTGCAATGAGAAGAGAAGTCCCACACATTCCACATTCCCCACACCCACGTAACAATGTTAGCTTTGTCTACTAATATGTAAATGGCATATTCTTTTCACTGGAAAAAGTGCTTTGTGATGCTTAAGTTAAGTAAACATTGTTGGATCTTTTGTATTGTTTTTGCTGAATTTTTACCTTTCCTGCAAAATTTAGATATGAACATACTTGTTTTTAGATTCCGTTTCAAAGCAGTATGATTTAAAGTCTATTTAACAATGCTACGAGAAAAACATTTGATAGATGATTCTCTTGAAATTGCTTTTAGAGAAAACGTTCCAACTAAAAACATTTTGTGTGATGTCCCACATTATATAGGGGAGAAAGTTTCTAACATTATATATGTATGAACTCTTAACTTTATAAATGCATTTTATAGCCGTGAGAATCCCTTTAAGCTCAGGGTAGACACAATTGGGTGATATATAGGAGTTTCTTTTAACCTTGTAGACGAGTTTTAAATCCGTGAAGATCCCTTGAAACAATAATATCTATACGATTAGGTGTGGTGCAGGTTATTACGCTCGCACTCCTTACTTTTGGTGTGGGTTGTGGTTACACTTTGACTAAAAACACTCTCAATCAAACGCACTCCCTACTTTTAGAGCTCTAGATGTATCTTTCACTCATTATCAGAGATTTTTTTATGAAATGATTGTTCGAAGGCAAAAATTTTGATGGTATTTGGCTACAACCCGTCTCTGTTTTCTAAGGGAAGCCTTATCCATCCACCTCAATTTCTGCTTATAGTTTAAGCTTAAATCCTCTCAGGGTTGATACCTATTGAATCAATACTGATAGGATATTCTTGCCATACCGGTCAATTCATGTCAATGAAAGATACAATACGATGAAGAAGACAATGTTGTCTCCCTGTTTTAAACTGGTATAGGCATATATAAAATCCAAAGTTGATATGGGATTTAAAAAGGAGGGTCTATAATGAGAAGCATGATACTAGTGGGGAAGAGTATTATCCACGAAAGTACTAGACATAGAATCTTCTCTCTCATCCATTATCCATAGCTTTTGGTATTTGCTTTAGGCCAGTATTAAGATATCATGAGTCAGTCTCAATCTAATTTTAGGCACCAGCACTTTAGTTCCTTTTTTCCCCATCAATCATAGAGAGCTTTGGTTCCACCCTTGGCTGGTGTAGTCGGGGACCCATGGTTCTATTAATTTACAATCTGTAGTGTCACCTGTGTGCTGAGAGGTCTTTATATATTCCTTAACAAAGCCACAAAGCAAGTGATAATCATGACATTCAGCAATGGGGCCATTAAACAACTAAGGAAAGTGATCATTTTTTCATATTCAACAAAGGGGACATTATACTAAAGGTGATGACAAGAGGCATGACAAACTCAGGGGCAGATGATTTATTTATGAATCATATAAACCTCTCTTGGAGAAATTATTGTTTATTTATGTTATCAACGAAATCTTTTGTTCTATCTCTTCAGGTCTGTCTCAACTTTAGTATGTGTAGATTAATCGTATGGATTAAAAGAGGAACACATATTTGATGTATAATGACTCGTGTGATATACTAAGACATCTTGCTCACAACTTTTTCTTGATTTAAAAGTTTGTGTTATATTATTATGGAATTCCCTCCTTGTGTTGATTATGGGTCCTCTTACAATATTAAACGATTTTTTTTTCGATAAATATCGAAAAGACATCATCGATTAGATGATTTCATATATTAACCCTTTGGATTACATGGTTTTGTACCTAAGACTCATCTAGTTGCATATTTATACTTTAATCTCATCTATTTTTACCATAATTCAATAATAAGATTTCATGACACGTATTTTAACGATCAAGATGAGGAGTTCGAAGGCCTTTGATAACATGTCAAAATAATTTATGTAAATTATGAAAATTATCCTTATATTTTTGCTCTTCTTATAATTTAACTCTTAAACTTATTTTAAAATAATATCAACTTTGAATTATATCTAAGTGCAAATAATGTTTTTGTTGAATTTTTTTTTAGACATGGATTAAAACTTATGAGACAGATACCTAGATGTTACTTATATCTTATTTCATCTAACATTATAACATTTATATGCATAATTATACTATTTTTTTATTAAAAAATCTAATAAAATGAATTATGTGACATTTCTATGTTTGATTCTGCCCAAGTTTCCTTTTAAAAATATCATTTCCTTAAAACAAAAAAGGCACGAAGAAAGTTAATTGTAGATCAACTAGTTATATCATCCATAATTGTCTTTTACTGAGGTAGGTAAACCCAAGAGACTTCCCCTTTGAGAACCTTCTATGAGAATTTCTTCCCGTACCATTCAAGCAAGTTTGAAATTTTTTAATCTTCTAATTCAATTTTCTATAAAGATATGAAATGATGAAAATAGGAAAGCTCCACTTTACTGTGACAATGACAATAAGTTGGCGCATTCCTCTTTATGTTGATGGTACACGCCTCTTGAATCTTTTCTTATCAAATTTTTATTTGTAATTTTGATTTATGTGTAATGTCTATACCATAGAAAAATAATTTAAAGGTACGATTTGAATAATTTATCCAGCTACCCTAAGAAATAACCCAAAAAAATAATAATAATAAGCAATAAAAGTAGAGGGAAGTTGAAATGGGGATTTGCATTTGATTCAGTGGGGGGCAGAGCCAACCACTTGATTGCAGCTGTGGCGTCTAGTTGGTGGTATGTAGAAGATGATTAGTTCCGAATGATTCCCTTCTAACTACTAGTTCAAATAACATGACAAAACGCCTAAAGGGGGAACTGGGAAGTGTTTCTTTAATTGTCCCCATTTATTCATATGTTATTGTTTTGATTTTCTAGAAAGAACCTACCAGGCTACCACCATATGCTTCTATGGGATAGGTTCCAAATTCTCCACGCTGCGCTGCCCAATGAAAGCAAGACATACTGCTTGCTGCTTACAGTTTACGTTCAAAGCATCCACTCTCTTGACCTGATGACACAAAAAATGAACAAAATAAAGCTATGGTTGTTGGGTGCTCATTTTTTTCTTTTCGCATGTCTCACATCATCACCTAATCTATATTCCCTCTATCGGAGGTGCATGGACCATTATTATCTACTGTATATTTACCCAATAAAAAGAGAGTTCTTCCCTTGATTCCATCCTTCTCACTCTAGCATGTTTTCTTATAATTGAAACCATCCAACAATAAGCCAAACAAGTCTTATAAAATATATACACAAATATATGAATATCCACCCCATGCCTTGGTGTAATTGTGAAATTATTAATAATGGACATATTAGGCCATGTCCTGCCTCATGGCTACATGCTGGTTTTGTTTCCCGTACCCTTCAATTGAAAAAAACCAAGGACCCCCATGTTTCGAAAATAGGTACAATTGGGGGATTCGACACCGACCCTTCGTTTTAAAACTGCACCAAGTGAAAGAGGCACCAATAAAACTTCCCATCACAGTCTTGGTTTATAATAAGGTTCAAAGAGGGAGTAATTGTGGTTGAGTTGTCCTCAATCAGTGGTTGGAAGAAGAGAATCCTAGGCCATATTTATTTTCAAACCTTAAGCCCCAACCCATTGTTGGCTATACCCACATGATTCCTAGGATATCCAAACCATGAAATTGAGGTAAATTTTAATATAAAAAAAAAAATCAAATTCCTTATTTTAATCAAACATTAAAAATGGGAATTTTATATTCTTTTAGTCTATGAATTTCCTTTTGGATTTATGATTCTCATTCCCAAGTATGATCCAAATTTAATCATATGAACCTTATACTAGATATATAAAATCAATTATCTAGTTAAAATGTATGCAAATTGGACATATTATTAGGTGACTACAAATTTAAAACATAGTATATGCAACACTAGAACACCCCCCCTTGGAGATCCTCAAATCTTAATTAGGGTCTAAACAAGGCCCAAGAGATTCAAGCCCCATACACATGAGAGGGCCAAGCCCTATGCAAAAAGAGCCCAAAAGTCTAAATCAAATTATTCTTCCACTAGACCTAACTAAAATGCATTGTCACAATGATCCAATATAAATTTCTTTAGTTTCAAATTATGAAAATAGGCTCAATTTTGGTAACTATCATGTATAACATTCTTCTATTATTAAATAAATAAATCATTTACCATTTTTTTTCTTAGTTTCTTAAACATTATGTCCTGTAAATTAAGTAAATTTCAACTCAATAACAAAAATCATTATTCCCCAACTATTCTTTTGGCAAATGTCAAAAAAAAAAATGATAAACAGGTTTCAAAATAACTATAAAATTCACAAAATAATTAAAAATAAAGTATCATATACAAAAGTTATTTTTAAAACATATTTAAAAATATAAAATATAGGTGATATATATTACGTATTTTTATTAATTATTAATTTATATAATTGCTTTTTAAGAATTTTTAAAAATATTATTATTTTATATATTTAATGGGGTTATTAATTTAATAATTTTATTATTTAAACGAGATTATCAATCCATCTAGCATTCGTTTATCCGCACTAGGAGGGGCACCACATTCCTCCACCTTTAAAGGCGGAAGTCATGGACTACCACATAATTTCCAACCGGCAATGTTGGCTTTCATCATCAAATACTTTCTCCTTTCCGGGGTGAGTACCATATTCCGGTGTCTGCAACAAGTACGTATCCAAAGGTGGCAATGGCATCCAATGACTTTTAATTATATAAGTGGACAAAAATAAATATATATTAAAACTCATCTGTTTTCAAATTAATTTCATTTTTAAATTTCATTTATTTTATCACAAAAAATATAAAATTATCGTGTCAATTTTCTTAACAGATTTTTTTATATCATTTATATATTAATTAAATATGAAAAACATAAATATTAAAATAAATTATACATATATTATCATTTATTTTATATTATTGAATACGACTGAATTAAATGGATGACAATTTAAATATTGATTATATTTTAAAATTAGACATATTATAAGCATTGTCACAATATTATTATCCAATAATATTTAATGTAACTTAATAATGAATGTATACTTATGAAATTTATATTTTTATCAATGCACACAATATTATTATCGAATATGACAAATTATAACATGTATATATTAATTTATTCAATAAAATAATTTCAAAATATCTATTATTACTTTTTATATCATTTAAAGATAACAAACGGAAATTTTCACTTTATATTTTATCATTTTATATATATTTTAATGTTTATAATTATTTTAAAATTTTAAGATTATAAACACGTATATTTATACATATCATACTACTACCATGGTTTTACCATGATTAAACTATTGGCTTGACTAGTGAAATGTGATTTAGTAACTTTTTGGATTTAATGATTAATCTAATTTTGAAAACATTTAGTAAAGTGACTATTAACATAACCTCCTTGTATTAATATTGACTTCATATGGGTTTAACATAAGTAATGTCAGTACTTCTAATTCCAATTATGCCCCCTTAATAAGAGAGGAAGGTAATGATAGAGACGTCAATAGAGATGCTAGCAATGTTGGAAATGATGGATGAATGTTAAACAATACGACAAAAATCAACATCCATTAAGCTCATTCATTGATGAAGTGAATTTCATGCACTTGTCGCAAGATGAAAATCATGGGCCCTAAAAAGTTGGTTTAAACATTGGAGCTACCAGAAAGCCATATAGAGAAAGAAGATAGTAAAAATTGTAGCATTTGAAGATTACTTCTTTTTTGTTAATATTGAGCTCATGAGTATAAAGACTTATCACATAAGATTAAAATTTATCCTCCTTATTAAAAGAGTTGCGATAAGCCTTCTTAATGCTATGCGTTGAGTTCAAATTCAACTTATGATGTTTATAGTCTATTTAATTATCCCACATTCAAATGTTATACGATATTTTAGGTCAAATGAAGGAAAATTTCAAGCAAATATGAGAAAAATATGAGGTTTTCATCTATGAATGAGTAGCAAATAAAAGTCAATCAATATTTTCTTCATCAAAATGTTTTTTCTCCGTCCTCAAGTTTCATGAAGCTACATTGGTAATTTATTTTGGTATTAAAAGAAACCATTAAAATATAATTTATATAAACAATTGATATTTAATGAAATCAAATATTTATTTAACATTATTAGCGAAACGCAGCGTTTTGGAGATTGACAAGTGCACGCGAAACGAGTGCATCATAACGCCACTTGTCATTTTCAGCAGCTTCCAACTGTCGCCGACTGCCCTTTTCTTCGTCCCATAAAGACCCTTCCACAAGGTTATTTCTCGACCAGATCTAGGGTTTTCAGAAATCAAGAATCAAGAAATGGCGTTGGAATGGGTAGTTCTTGGCTACGCCGCGGCCGCAGAAGCAATTATGGTCCTCCTCCTAACCCTACCAGGTCTCGATGCTCTTCGCAAGGGCCTAATCGCGGTGACTCGCAACCTCCTCAAACCCTTCCTGTCCGTGGTTCCATTTTGCCTATTCTTGCTCATGGACATCTACTGGAAGTACGAGACTCGCCCCAGCTGTGAAAGTGAGTCTTGCACCCCCACCGAGCACCTCCGCCACCAGAAGTCCATCATGAAGAGTCAGCGCAACGTCCTCTTGATCGCCGCAGCTTTGATCTTCTACTGGCTTCTCTACTCGGTTACCAATTTGGTTGTTCGCATCGAACAGTTGAATCAGCGACTCGAGAGGTTGAAAAATCGGGACTGAGCTCCGCATCGAGATAAGTCAATTTTACATTGATCTCAGTTGTCTGACTGAATGGATTTGCGTTCCCATATTGTTTGACATCTTGTGTTCCGGATCTGTAGCTTGTTGGTTTACGTTTGAATGTTGAGGATTGTTATTGTGTTAATCCAAGAATACTTTATGGGTTTTGGAATTGTCCGTGTGTTTGATCACTGATAATGTGGGTGTTTGGACTTTATATTTACATACCAATGAATATGGAATCGAATTTAAATTTCATATCCATCCAAAGAAATTCCAATGTAAAAGGCATATTTGGATTTCAGCCCTAATCCCAATTATCTGCAATCAACCCACAGCCCAGGTGAAAGCCCAAGCCATAGATAAGTTAATTATTCTGTTTGTTAACAGTGAGAAAACATAGCTATGTTTTTCACAAAATATTGGTTCTTATGTGAGCATATGGGGTTTAACCTGCTTTTGTAATGGGAAACTTGATTACAATTGGATGCTCTTGGAACTTATATATCTGGTGCCAGGTGCATGATGAAAAGGAAAGTAGGAAGGAAATATTGCGTCTGTATGCTGTTCTCATTTGGCTCAGGCTTGTTGATCTCATCTCAACGTGCAAGTTGGTTTTTCATTTTTAAAACTTTTTAACCATCTTGGAAATGCTAGTGTTACATGCTGAATTTTTAGTTCAGGTTCATACTGGCTCAAAACTAAAGTACTTTTGCTCGTGCTGTCCCAAACAACTACCATGGGAACAAACTAGGGTTTGACAGAAGCAGTTCCCGTGTAATTTTGATAAGATTGTATCATTGGGTTTGGATTTTATCTCTTTTCACTGTTTCGTCCGAAAGAACTAAAAGGGGAATTAGGTTAGCCTACTGACAGTCTGACATCAAACTTGTTCTAGGGTGTATTTTATTTAGGAAAGAGGCTTTGAGCAAAGGCTGACATATGTTTAGTTCAGAGAGAGTTTGGCTTGTCCTAAATTGTGTCTTTTTTGTTCATTTTTGTCATCTTATCATTGTTTTAACTCCTTTATAGACGTTCCAATCAGTACTTGCTACCTGGGATTCTTGTATATAAGGCTTTTGTTTTTTCTCTTCTTTTTGCTTGCATGTTGGTGCCTATTGTATACATCATGTGGACTTTGATGTGCCCTTTGCTTAGGCATTGTTAATATATATCCGCTTTTGCCTATCAAAAAAGGCTTGAACAGAAGACACAAGTGTTCATCCATGTGGAAGAATGATTTTTTTATTTTTTGTCATTTTTTTATAGGCATAAGGGACACACACACATGTATATATTATTATTATTATTATTATGAATAAAAAAAAAAAGAGTCTGTAACAAGACCACAACATAGTACACACAAAGTATGCAATTGATGATGGAGAACAAGCAAGCAGAAGAAAGAGAGAAAAGACACAAAAAAAACCTCTCACTCCCTCGCCTTACTTAGAAGTAATCTAATCTATAAAGTCTATCATGGACAAGGGATTAACATCTACATACAAACCAAGTCAAATTCAGAAAAGTGTTCATGAATGCAAGTTTTAATTGTTTGTTTTGATTTTTCTGAATCTTCAAAGCCCTTTTGTTTTTTTCCATCCAAAGCGTCCAGAACAAGCACATTGGAGATGCCCTTGAGCATTTTTCCACTTCTTGCCCTCAAAAAAGCAATGCTAGTTCAATAAAGTTTCTCTGAATAGAAGAATGCAACACCCAAGGCACACCAAACAAAGAAAAAAATCAGCTTTCACGGGATAGTAGCCATAGGGCAATGAAAGAGCAAATGATTACCTAACTCCTTTTTTTAAATGTGGCATCCATTTGGCATACTCCAACCGTCCTTTTAAGCTACTTAATCATCAAGATTCTATCCTATGTTGCTTCCCACATAGAAAACCCACCTTCGGACCCCAAGGGCTCCAAACATAGCTTGCAAGGAAAGACTCATTTCTTCATTGAACTAAAGACTTATAAGGATTTAATAGAGAACTTGTCGCTCTTGGAACCCTTCCACTTCAAACCATCAATCTCCTCTCTTATAACTTAACTAGCTTGGAGTTTTTGGAAAAAAATTGTCACTACTAGCCTCTAATTATGAAATTGTTTGAAAAAGCAATGACTCCACCAACCATTTTCTTCATATGGCTCCCAAACCTTCACTACCCATGCATTTTTGTCTGTAACTAAAGAGAACAAAGATGGAAAAGGATCTTTCAAAGATGAGTCACTACTCCATCTATCTTTCTAGAACTTTTTTTTTTTGATAAGTAAGAAGTAAGTATATTAATTACAAAAAGGAAACACCAAAAACCAGTGCCCTCGCAGTATATAGGGAGTATACACACCGTCTTCTCTTACTAGGAGCCTATCCAGTCTAAAAAACTTACAAGCGAAGAAGGGCTCGCTACTAAGGAAACCCTGACCCAAGACCAAAGATTACATACAAAAGAATATTTCAATATTTGAAGCAAGAGCTCCTCACTCCCAAAAGCTAGTCTATTCCTCTCCTTCCAGATTGACCAAAATATACACAAAGGAGCCATTTGCCAAGCCCTCTTGCGCCTTTTCCCCACTAACACCCCATTCCATCCAAGAAGGGTTTCCTTCATTGTACATGAAAGAGTCCAAGACACACCAAAAAGGGAGAAAAGAAGGTTCCACAAGACCTGCGTCTTAACACAATGAAGTAGGAGATGATCCACCATTTTTGTTTCCGATAGACAAAGAAGGCACCTGTTTGCCAAAGAGAACCCCCTCCTTTGAAGTTGCTCCAAAGTTAAGACTTTACTCCAGGAAGCCTCCCAAGCAAAGAAAGCTACCTTTGGGGGCACTCTTACCCTCCAAATACTTTCGCTAGGGAACATAGAAGAAACCCTGCACTCCAAAATAGAATAAAGAGACTTAATTGAGAAAACACCATCATTTGAAGCTGTCCAGATCATACTATCTTTCTCCTCCCTTTGTACCCGGAAGGCATGGATCTTTTGCAACAAACGCTCCACCAATTCAATCTCCCAATCATTAAATGCCCTTGCAAAAAAAGGAGTCCAGCCATCCTCGTTACCAACGGGATTCCAGACCTCCGAAACCCAAGCACTCTTAAACAAGGAAATGGAGAAAAAAGAGGAGGACTCACAAAGTGGCTCATCTCCACACCACTTGTCCGTCCAAAATCTCACTCTTTGCCCACTACCCACATGGTAAGCCGACCTACCATCTAAAAGCCACCCCTTCTTCCTGATTGCTTTCCAAAGCCCAACACTGTTTCTCCCATTTACTTCCCGAGTACGCCATCCCCCCTCCTCTTCGTCATACTTGAAGCTAATTACATGCCTCCAAAACGCCTCTCTTTCGTTAGCATACCACCAATTCCACTTACACAATAGAACACTATTCATCAAAGCTAAATTTCTCACACCTAACCCACCTTTCTTTTTATCCAAGCAAACCAAGTTCCATCTGACAAGGTGTGGCTTTTGGACGAGAGCTCCCCCACCTCATAGAAAATCCCTCTGAATCTTCTCCAATCTCAACCTCACTTTTCTTGGCAAGTAGAAAAGAGACATAAAGTAAATAGACATGCTAGAAAGAGTGCTTCTGATAAGGGTGAGTCTCCCTCCTTTAGATATATACTGCCTCTTCCACATAGCAAGCCTTCTACGAAAACGCTCTTCCATCCCATCCCACACAGCCGATGAATTAAAAGGTGCCCTTAAAGGCAATCCCAGGTAACAGGAAGGGAGCCCACCCACTTTACAACCCAACTCCAAAGCCAAACCCTCTATATTATGCACCCTACCCACCGGGATCAGCTCACTCTTTTCTAAGTTGATCTTCAGCCCTGAATACGCCTCAAACCATATGAGAAGCCAACTTAGATAAGTCATCTGATCTTAAGACTCCTCACAAAAAACCAACGTGTCATCCGCAAATAACAAATGCGAGATTTGAAACCCCTCACCACTCCTACCTCTCACCCTCCACCCAGCTAAGAAGCCCCCACTAATAGCCTTTCTCAACATACAACTAAACACTTCCATGACTATCACAAACAAGTAAGGGGAAAGGGGATCTCCTTGTCTCAACCCCCTCGAGCTATGAAAAAAACCGGACGGGGAACCATTAATTAAAACGGAGAATTTCACAGTGGAGATGCACCACTCTATCCACTTTATCCATCTCTCCCCAAAACCCATCTTTTTTAAGAATTGCCAACAAAAAGCTCCAACTGACATGATCATAAGCCTTCTCTATATCCAACTTGCATAATACCCCTCCTACATTGTCTTTCAGCCTTGAGTCCACAGCTTCGTTTGCAATCAAAACTGCATCCAAATTCTGTCTACCCTCCACAAAAGCATTTTGGGATTTCGAAATCACTTTCGCCATCACCTTTTTAATTCTATTAACCAACACCTTGGCCAACAACTTGTAGAGACTGCCTACAAGGCTGATAGGTCTGAAATCTTTCAGATCTTTTGCACCTCCTTTCTTTGGAACTAAGACCAAGAAAGTTGCATTAAGAGATTTAACAAATTTGCCCCTTTCATGGAATTCCCTAAAAAACCCCATTATCTCAATCTTCACTACGTCATAATAAAACAACCAAAAAGCCATGGTAAAGCCATCCAGACCGGGGGCTTTATCCTTGCCTAGATCTGAAAGTGCCGTAAACATCTCCCCTTCCGCAGAAGGAATCTCCAGCCCCTCAACACCAGGACGCCACCCCCCTTCTTCTGTATACAGCTTTTTAAACGCCCCCACCACACTATTTTTTAAATCATTCTCCTCCGTATGCCAACAGTCATCCACTTTCAACTTGGACAACCAATTTCTTCTGCTATGCACATTCGCCATCCTATGAAAGAATCTGGTGTTATTGTCCCCCTCCTTCAACGACAGTTCCCTAGACTTTTGTCTCCAAGAAATTTCTTCCCTCAACACCTAAGTCTTATAAGCCTCCTTAGCCTCCTTTCTTGCTTCACAATCCTCCAGACTCAAAGTTGAATGTTTCTCCAATTCATCTCAGTACTCCACTTGACTAAGAGCTTCACTCTTCTTAGTATCAATTAAACCAAAAACTTCTGTATTCTAGATCTTTAAAATATCTTTTAAGGCTCTTAGTTTTGCATCCGGAACAAAGCTGAAAGACCCAGTAAAAGATAACTCCCCCACCACCTTTTCATCTGATCCATGAACCCCTTTTCCTCCAACCACATGTTCTCAAATCTAAATGGTGATGGACCCCTCTTCAAACCTCCACCTTTTAGGAGGATGGGAAAATGATCAGAGACTGGTCTAGCAAGGATTCCCTGCATGACCCCATTGAACATACTGTCCCAATCATCTGTTACTAAGATCTTGTCAAGCCTAGACTGGGACTGGTTATTTAACCCGCCTCGCCATGTAAAAGGACCCCCTATAAAGGAGAGTCCCTTAGCTCCAAATCCTTCACCACTTCTATAAATCTCCTCATTGACGCAGAAAGCCCACCCCCCATACTACGCTCTTCTGGGTATTTGACCATATTGAAATCTCCCCCCACACACCAGGGATCTCTCCATAACCCTTTTATTGACATGAGCTCCTCCCAGAAATCCTTTCTATCCCTACTGCACACCGGCCCATAAACTCCAGTGAACATCCATCTCAGCCCATCCACCCAATTCTTAAACTGACATGATATTGTAAACATCCCTTCTTCCACCTCCAACAATTCAACCACTCTGTTGTCCCAAAACACCAGAACACCTCCAGTTGCCCCCCTAAAATTGATTGCTCTCTAGTCAAGATGTCTTCCCACCTCAAGACCGTGGACAAGCCCCATACTTATTTCCTTGATTTTAGTTTCCTGCAGGCACACCACATCCACTTTATTGGATTTTATGACGGACTTAATGACTTTTCTCTTATCAATATCGTTTGCCCCTCTGACATTCCATGACAAAATCCGTATCTTCATTTGCACCCCAATCCAGAAGCCCCTCCAAACTTGTTTGCATTGGTAGCCACTCTAGCTCCTTTATAGTTTACTGTCCACTCTAGCTTCTTTAATTCCCTATTGGATTTTGAAGTCGAAGACTTCGTTTTTCTATACTCCTTGTCCTAGCTCTTTTGTTCAATTCTTGCCCTCATTCTCCTCAAAAGGTACAAAATTTCGTCCTCAAATCCTTCTGTCGGCATACCCAGACAACGATTGAACTTCACAAGGCAGCTGGAACTCCATCCTTCCTCTCCCTCCCCCTCTTCCAGCTGAAGGGCCATCGTCTCCGCTAATGAACTTTCTAAATCCACTCCAAATGGAACTATAGCTAGCTCAGACCCACTTGCACCGCCACCCGCAGCCCGCGGAGACAAGTTCCACCTTTCGCGGGCTGAAAAGACTTCCAACCTCTCTTCACATAAGGAGCCCTACTCCTTGCTCCTTCCGCTGCCCCAAACATCCCACTGGAAACCCCCTCTTTCCCCATCACAGCAACATCGGGCCCCAAGAATGGAGTAGAAGGAGAAGAAACCCCAAGCCCCAAAGAGAGAATAAGGAGTTTGAGGTGAAGGGGGTACCTGGATGCTTCATCCAAAAGTGCTACGTCGGTGAGCTTCAGATAGCCAAGAGACGAAACCTTGCTGCCGGCGTCTCCCACTGCTAGGAGCTCTTGCTCCAACCCCGCGTTATTCCCGACAAACTCAGAGGGAGCCCTAGAAGGGACGAGCTCCCCAAAAGGACCCGGATGGGCCTCAGGATTCAAAGGCCCAAAAGGCTCCTTTGACACTTTTCCCCAACCCAAAACCACAGGGCTTAGGGAAAAAAGGCCCTCGGCCCATCTCGTTGCTCCTTTTAAAACTGGCCCACTTGCGCCTTTTAAAGACACCCAACAACCAGACTTGGGCCCAGGCCCACTCGCTGAGGAGCTCGCGACATGAGTTACTGTCGGCCTGCCCCTTACACCGTCAGCAGTCCTCAGTCCACTGCCACACGCCACCTGCACATCTGACCCCCTGTTTTGAAATTCAAATTGAGGCTCCCGTACTCTAGCTTCAGCGCGTGAAACTCCCCCACCTTCATCCCTAACCTCACACCCTTTTCTCATTTGCGACCGGGAACCTGACTCAGCCTGCATCACCCGCGGTGAAGCTTCCCACCACAGGCTAAGCTCCCAACTAGAGTTACCAGCCTCCACCTGCAGAGACCCTGACCATTTCTTCCCCGAAACTTTGACCAAAATCCGAGCCCACTGTAGGTGGGAGAAGAAAGCAGTTTCCTCATCCACAGCTACAAACCCCCCACGACACTCTCCAATTCTCTTAAAAACCTCCTTACTCCAAAGATGAAGAGGAAGTCCTACAACCCTCACCCAAACTTCCTTAGCAAGGCTCTCTTTCCAAGTGCACCCTACTTCCGATCCCCACCTTTGCAAGAGAAAATCTCTATTCTTGAATCGTCTGCTCCCTCTTAAAAGCACCATATCAGCTTCCCATTTATTTTGAAACTCAAATAACACAAGGGCCCCACCCAGCCTGGAAATTCTTAAATCCCCCTTAAGCAACCAACTTTCAAATGCCCATCTCTTCAAAGAAGGCAGTAGAGGAATGGACTTAGGACTACCACCAAAACAGCCAACCAGACAACGCCCTAGCTGCTCCTCTCTGCACAGCAGTTCCCGTTCCCCTAGGTGCACCCTTAAAGAATCCTTCGACTCTCTTGTCTTCCTTTTCACTACTTCTACAAACGAACCTGACTCATTCTCTAAACCTTTGACACTACTCCCCACCTTGCCAGTGGTTGGATCAAATTGGAAGCTATTCCTCACAACTGGAATGGAGACCCCAAGAGCCTTTAACTTCTTAGCCAATAGAAACCAACCCCTTACTAAGCCATTTCCTTCTGGAAAAACAAGACAGAAGTTCTTAGCTTCCACATCTCTGATCGAGTAGAGTAAAAACCTCTCAGCCTCATTAGAACGACAATCCAACCTAAATTTTCTTCCTCCTTCTTCCCAAACTTTTAAACGCCTCGAATTTGACTCTCCTCTACACCAAGCTTCCACACCTTCCAATAGTAGACTTAAGCTATTTTCACCAAATCTTATCCAAGAGGAAAAGCCTTTACTCCTCTCCAAAATAGCTCATCTCAGTTTACCTCGGACCACTTCAATGGAGATTTTGAACGTCTTAGATTCTACGGCAAACCAACACTTTCCACCTTTCGAAACTCCACTTGAGTCCATTCCACTAGAGTGGTCTAGGAAGCAAGTAATTCCCAAAACATTTGTATCTATCTTTTTAGAACTCAACTCTTCTTTTATTACCAATAGAGAAGTGAACTTTGTTGTTGACAAAGTCTCAATTTTTTCTAATTGCTTTCCACACACCCACCACCGCTTAAGCATTTCTCACTTCCCTTGAGCACCAACCTCCTTCTACTATCTTGAATTTTTGAGAAATAACCCACTTCCAAAAAGGGTCCCTTCCGGTCGCAAATCTCCATCACGACTTACTTGGGAGAGCCTTATTCAAAATGGAGAAATTTCTAATTTCTAGACCTCCACTCTTTTTGTCCATGCAAAGTAAAGGCCACTTAACCTGATGGGCCTTTTCTTTGCAAGCTTTGCTCTGTCCCATAGGAAGTTTATTTGAATCTATAACCTTTGACTCACTTTTTTTAAGATAACAAACAAAGACATGAAGTAAATTGGGAGACTAAATAGAGTACTTCTAATCAAAGTGGGTCTCCCTCCTTTGGAGAAATAGTGCCGCTTGCACAAAGTGAGCCTCTTTTAAAACATCTCCTCCACCAAGTCCCATTTTCTTACTAATTTAAATGAAGCACCTAGTGGCAACCCTAGGTAAGTAGAATGAATTAACCTCTTGAAGAGGTGAATCCATGGACTATTTATATGTCCTAAGGAAACATTGCCCCCAAATTGAGGATCTTGCACCCTGGTGCTTAACTGCAACCTTAGGATCAAATATGGCCGCCAGAGCCTTAAGCCCTATGAGCAGCTTTTGGTGCTGTGGTTAGTGTTCTTACAACAACCCCTACTGGCAGCTTCTCTGAGGTGGTAGTGAGGGCTTTGTTTGGTGATTTGGCAAGAGGCATTATTTGAGGCCAGAGTTGCATCGTCCTTTGGTTTGGTATATGGGGACAAGAAGGATTCCTTGTTGCCCATTTATCATACATGTCATTGCAAACTGAGTTAGCAGCTTGTGTCTGGACTGTTTGGCTCTGGATTTTCCAGCCCAGTTAGCAAGGATAAAATGCACCATAGGAACCTTTGTTGAGGATGTTAGACTATTTGGCTTTTGCTTTCTCCGATCACTCCACAATCTCGCCTTCCTGCATAGAACATATGATATAACAAGCTAAATTCATGCTCTTACTATCTGAGGAAGTAGGATATCTTGAAAGTGCAAAGATGTCCTCATTCTCTATTACAAAATGGATTTCTAGGAATCCTAACATAATCTTACTAAGAAGCTGTCCTTAATAACCACCTTTCCTTTTCATACTACATCCTCAAATGCTCTTATTTTTGACAATAAGTATTCTCCTTTGATCCCCTATTACCCTCTTTTACCACTAAGATTATGTTGAAATTCGTAATTGTTGCACTTTTCCCTTTTTCCCCTTTCCTCCTCCCCTTTCTTCAAATTTATATTATCTATCATGCCATGTACAATGCGTTATGCATCACTTGGGAACTCCATATCCTTTCATTGACAAGATGAGCAGGGATTCTCCTTCAGAAAATTGTAAATTGGAAAGCCTAAGCTTCTTTTGAAAAATGTTATATTCGGAAATGTGCAGATATGTGCATTTCATGGATTAGCATTGAGAACCTTTCTCAAATTCAAACACCTAAACTTCTATAAAAATTAGAAGGCTTATCTTATTACCGTGTCTCTTTTTTCCCAGGTCATTCCCTATTGGCCCTGAAAACACTCAAATAGCTTTTTAGAATGCTGGTATCTTGGAAGGAGCCAAATCCCTTTCCCTTTCGCTTTCTTCCTTTCTCCCTTTCTCCCTTTCACTTGAACCACTGTAAGCTCTAATCTTTATCATGGTGATTAGTAATATCACTAGCAAGGGGAAGGGGGATATGTTATAAAAATGGAGGTAGAAGAAGTTTTTGTTACATATATTATCATTATTATTTAAGATGATTGTCTTGAGAAAATAGAATTTCATTTGCTTGATTCAAAACGAATAAGAGCAATAGCTAAGGAACAAACCTTCTATTGGATGCGGGGGAGCATTATAGGCATGGGAGTGGCAAGAAATGATTGTGATGGTGACCTTTACCTGATGGTGTGGGAGAATTTTAAATAGCCCTTCCTAGATGGGAAATTGTTGGAAAGCAACAAGCTTGATTGACTGTTTGGAATGCTTCATTGGCAACTCAAAATCCATAGATGCTTTTTTGATCCATTCCCTACCCTAACCCAACCCCCCTTACAAAATAAATAAATAAATAGGGCTGCAATTTGGGTGGTTTGATCGGGTTGATGGCTAACCTAATCCCAACCCAACCTAACTTCTAACCTGAGGTACTCGACCTAAGTCCATCCAAACCTCATTCCTTTAAGCTCAGGTTGATTTCGGGTTAATTGGGTTTATTTTTTTATTTTTGCAAAAATCTTTTGAAGATTAATCAATGTTGCTGCAATTTTGGCATCCTTTGTATGCATCTGAATGCTTTTATGTTTACTTTTGTGATGAAACCAATTATATGTTTTTCTTATTTTTCCTGCAAAAATCTTTTGAAGATTAATCGATGTTGCTGGCATTTTGGCATCCTTGTATACATCATGTATGCTTTTATGCATCCTTTTGTTGGACACTGTTAACATAAATGACCTTTGCCTAAAACAAAAATATCAATGTTGCTCCTAGGGCAATCCTCTGCAAGTTGTTAATGTTGTGTGGTTGTTGCCTGTCCAAGTTCCACTCGTAGTTGCATGTGCTGTTGATGTTGCTCTAATTCTAGAAGTAGAAAAAGGAGAAGGCCTAAAGTTTATGCCTGGAGGTTGATATGTTACATCCTATGCCAAGATATGATCTTCCATTTTATTTTCTTAAGATGGATGATGTTATCCTTCCCCTGAGGAAGGGATGAGAGATAGAGGTTATTTAGTTTGTACCACTCAAAAAGGGGCAAAGAAGAAAGGAAAAATCTACTGAAAAAATACAGAATGTGAGCTGCCTAGATGCCCAAGTAAACTAGGCAGTGGGTTTGAAGTCCTTTTCTGAACCTTATGTTTTCTTTTAAAGGTTAAATGGTCTTTTCGTATGTCAAGTGTCTTGGTAATAAATTCTATTTTATCTGTGAAAAGGTCCTTTCACATTTTTGGTTCTAAAAAACTCCTATGCACTTTTTTGGCCCACTTCTATAATGTATATTTTTTTCCATATACACATATTTTGCTGTCAATTTCCCAATTTATAAAAATCTTGAGATATTAATGAAAGAATATTACATTTGGGAAGATGGATGGCAGGTGGAGTTCCAAAGTGGACAAGGTATATGGTGAATGTCTTTGAAAAGCTATAAGGTGTCTATGGGAGGGGTTTTGGCCTAGGACTCATATTGATAAGGAAGGGGTTGAGAACCTATCTTTTGTTGGTCAGATGGTTTTAGGAGTCTTCTCTTGAAGAGGGCCACCCATCCTTGTTTAGAATTGCTTTGGATAGAAATGTGGAAGTAGGGAGACTTGTGGGTGTGGTGCAGGAGGGGAGAGCTATTTAGAGTCTCTTTGCTTTTGGAGGTCATTTCATGATTGAGAGTTGGAGCTAGTGGCTATTGAGCTTGAGCACATTCATCTACTGACTCTGCAAACAGATGGAAGGACACCTTAGTGTGGAGAGAAGGAAAGAATGGATGCTTTTATGCTAAAGCATTCTATTCCTCCTTATCTTCTGCGAGTTCTATGAACTTCCATGCTTAGGAACTTTGGATTCCAGGTGCTTCAGCTAAGGCTTGTGATTTTTGGGTGGGAGGCTGTGTGGTAAAAGATCATTACATTTGGTCAGCTTATCATATGAGGGTTGGCATTTGGTAATGGATGATGTTTGTGCAAGTAGACAGGAATTAGGAAACCATATTCTTATCCATTGCAAGAAAGCTTGCTTGCTTGCTTTGGGACCTTTTCTTTTTGCTATTTGGGATCCATTATGTACTTCCAAGGAATATCAAGACTTGCTCTTAAAATGGCATGGACCTGGAGGGGGGAAGAGATAGAAGATTGGTGTGGAGAGTTTCTACCTGTTTTAGTGCATTTGGAGAGTGCATGATGATTGAACTTTTAAAGAGCAGGAGATGTTGGATTAGTCACCAAAAGAGCTTTTTGTTAGAACTCTATGATGAATCACAAATCTTTGATCTCTCTTTGTTGGATCTTACTGGCAGGTTGGATTTCAATTTATAATCTTTTGTTTTTCAACTCTTGGGGCATTTTCCTTTCTTTTTTTGTTTTATGGTTTTTTTTCAATGCCCCATACCTCCTTATGCACTCAGGTTGCAGCCCTTTTGTGGTGTTTTTTTTTTTTTTTTTTAAATGCCTCACACACATGCTTTTGGTTGGTAAAATACAAATACAATCCATGATGCATTTTTCAAGCTGGCAACTATGAAAACTGCTGATAATCATGTTTTTAAGCAATGTCTTCAGTGAAGAAGGGTTCTTGACATGATGTTTCACTTTTTTAAAACAGATTGGATTTGAACCTGGATTTGATATATCGAGTCTAATCCAAAAAGTAGTCTTGTTGCTTAAATCCTGTTTGCATGGTTGTGTTGTGTAGTAGGTGTGAATTAGAGTTTAATTATAAAAATTTATTAGATGCTTGAATTGGTATTTTGCATCTTCTGTTAAACAATTGGAATAGTTTAAGATACCAAAGAGGTACATACCAAACTTTTCATTTGGATAATTAAAAGTACATGATAAAATTTAAGTTATTGGGTGAGGATACAAACAATGGGACTAAGATACAATAGAATAAGATCAAGTACAAGTAATGAGACCGAATTTGATACTAAGCAATGGGATCTAAATGTAAATATAGCACAATTGGATTGGTCTCATTTTTTCAGTATGTACCAAATTAGTATCGTAGCTGGACCCTAAACAATTTGTTTAGTAATGTTCATGAAATTGAGGCAAATTGTTCATTTTAACCTTGAACTTATGTTAGATATTTAATATCATGTGCAGATTTATATACATGGCATATTAATAGTCTATCAAATAATAATAAAAAAAAAAATTGGATAGCCACACCGATTTAGGCATTGTGGCATCCACATTACGCTTGGCTTTTCTTTTACTTTAGAATTCCTCCCGATACCACCTGAGCTGTGGCAAGCTAGTGGTGGTCTACTACCCTTTTATGTGTCATATTCTCAATTAGTTGCAAGTTCGGTGGGAACTGTTTTGTTTAAACACTAGTGCTGTGCTTTCACCATGTACATTGCTATATTGTTCTTCTCTTTTCTTTTCTTCTGCTGTAGAGCCATTTTCCATTCTTGGGATTTGCGAGAGGGACAATCCATCCTTTATTTCAGATTCCAACCCTTGTAATTCTTCTCTTTTGCCGTTTGCACATGCCAAACAACAGTTGAGGGGCCACCACTTGCACTCCTATTACATGGTAGTTCTTTTTATTTCCCCAAAAAATGTTGAGGGGACATGTTTGAACAAACACGTGTGTTGGGTTGGTTCATCATTGCTGTGTTTCAATAGGTTCCCTTTCTGTGGAACTGTTTTCCATATGTATTAGTGTATTATCAGTTATCACCATGTCCACAATAGTTTGCTTATTCCCTTACCATTTCCATCTGCTATCCAGTAGGTTCCTTGTTCTCTTCTCAGTCTGTCTCCGGCTCCCATACCAAGAGCAGCAAAGCTTGTCTTTATCATAGGCCTAAACCCAATAATACTTTGCCCATCCTTTGTTGCTGGTTGCACATAGTGAGAAACACAAAGGGCCCTTTTGCCCCCAATTGCTTGATTGCTTCGTTCCTGAGGTGATTCATTAGGGTGAAGTAACTCGAGTCCTTGATGACTGGATAATTGGGAGTGATAGTAGTTTTGAAGACAATGTTCGGGGTCCATAATCCATTTGCCAGTTCGGCCACTGTTCCTTGGATTGTGTGGTTAATGGAGTTGAGCAGCTGTTCCAGAGTGCTGAATTAAGTGTTTTATATGAGCAGCCAAAAATAGGATCAATTGCTGGATCGTCTATGAAACAAGCAATGAAATATGGGTTATAAGCTTCAGTTGTTTCTTGATTTCTACATGGATGTGAACCCTCGTTTGCAAGTTTAAAGCTTGATATTCCCCGTTTGCTAGCTAGCTAGCTGAAATCCTTTCCCATAATGTATGGCATATCCATTAAACGATGAACAAGTTGTTCCCAAGTTGCCAACATTGCTTTTAGCAGTTTAGTAGATTAACTGCTTTTATTTTGCAAGGTAAATTACAAAAATCATTTCATCCTTATTTCAATTTAGCTCCTAATTATTATGATTAAATATCAAATAATCATTTTTATCAGACAGGAATTTTAGAATATTATATAAACTCATATTTATGTTAAATGTAGTCTCCATGTGTTGCTTACATGGTTTTTCATCTATTTTTGAAGAAAAATCTTGGCAGAAAGGTGGAGGATATTTTCATTTTGGAAAGTGATTAAATTTTCATTAATAGCAGATAAAATTTTCTGACAGAGTGGGCTGGGACCCGGGGTGGAAGGAGTCCCCTGCCCCCCCATCTTGGTTCTTGAAAATTCGGTATATGTAACAAAACAGAGTGCAAAAGTCGAAAGGCAAGTCTCCGTCTCCGTGGGTGATGCGGAGGATGAAGTTGGACCTTACAAAAAGTTTTGACACGTTCTCTTCCCTAAGTCTCTTTCCCCGATGTCACAATCTTCATGTCAAGCACTCCGTAACCGCGTTGTGATCAAAGCCAACACAGCGTCAAGGTTAAAAAGTCAAAACTAAGTGCGTGTTTTCTTCTTCCCAACATTAAATGTGGATTTTGCAGGGAAAACTAGGTTATGGACGATATGGGGAACCAACAACTTGCATCCAGTAAGTAGTTATTGTCTCATTCCTTTCAAATAAAAGAGGGATCAAACAGTGAATTTAAGGAGCTTAAAAGCCGTGGGTGTTGGGCAGTTGTAGGAATTGTTTGTTTCCTGCAACAAAATATAAAATATACATAAATAACGAATAATGTATCGGTCAACCTTTACGACGAATGACACAATTACAGAAGAGGAATAAGATCTAGTGGCAAATGATTGTTGCCCAGTCTCTTTCCATTTAAGTTGAAAAGCCAAATAATTGTAATTCAACTATATTGCGTTATGTTAAAAGAAATATATATCCGTCACTAGGAAATGGACGTGGTGTTGGAATGTAATGTGTAATTAATAATAATAATAATTAAAAAGAAAGAAGGAAAAAAGCAGCCAAGGAAGAAGAAGAAGAGAGAGAGAGAGAGGTGGTTGAGTGGTAGGGCAGGCGAGAAGGAAAAAAGTAGGAGGAAGAGAAAATGAAAGTATTTTGTTTCTATGTCAAAACCCGTGTTATTAATTAGTTGAATGCGAAGACTCAAGAGGTGATTTGATTAATTCGTTATAATAAGATGAGGAAGATGTTTGGAAGAGTTGCAAGGGGTTTGAAAATGGACTTTTCCTGGGGTTTTTAGGCCAAAAAAAGTCCGTGTGTAGACCAAGTCCATGCACAAGAAATATGAAAAAACCATCATGCAATATTTAAAATCTGATTATGAGTTCCTTCAAAAACCCCCCATGCAATGCAAAAACTTACCCACCGGATTTCCCTAAACTCCACACATGTACTCTCACCTCTTCACACTGCTCCTCCTCTTCTTCTACTTCCCTCCCGCTAAACCTGACCTTTCTTCCGACAGAGCTGCCCTTCTCGCCTTCCGCGACTCCGTCCGCGGCCGCACCCTCATCTGGAACGGTACCGACACATGTTCCTGGGAAGGTATCCAGTGCGATGCTGACCGCGTTACCTCCCTACGCCTTCCCGCCGACGACCTCACAGGTAATATTCCCCCCAACACACTCGGTAACCTTACCCAACTCCGCGATCTCAGTCTACGGGGGAACTCCCTCACCGGTAACCTCCCCTCGGATTTGGGCTCCTGTACGCAACTCCAGCGGCTATTCTTGCAGGATAATCAGTTTTCTGGCCAGATACCGGCGGAACTCTTCCTGCTGAATAACCTTGTTCGCTTGGACTTGTCGATAAATAATTTATCCGGCGAGATCTCGCCGGGGTTTGGGAATCTCACAAAGTTGAGAACTTTGTATTTGGAGAGAAACCAACTCAACGGGTCTATTCCAGATTTGAACCTCGGGTTGCGCTACTTTAATGTTTCTTACAATAGATTGAGTGGCTCTATTCCAAAAGGTCTTAGAAATTTTGGCTCAGATGCATTTCAAGGGAATTCACTATGTGGTAGCCCCCTTGCGTCTTGCCCCGACAGTGGAAATAAGCTCTCCGGTGGAGCGATTGCTGGAATTGTCATTGCTTCCGTCATCGGTCTGGTTTTAATTATTATAGTTGTATTGATTTTTTTTAGAAAATATAGGAGGACGACAAGAACAGGGCCTGAATTTGAAATTCCTAGCAATCAACCAGTTGATAAGGGAGAAAACGGTGGTGGGATAAATGGGTTTCCAGCAGAAAAGGCAGCAAATGGAGTTGAGAAAATTAGGAATGCTAATGGGTTGGTGTTTTTGGGGAATGGTTTAAGTGTATTTGATTTGGAGGAGCTGTTGAGAGCCTCAGCTGAGGTGTTGGGGAAGGGGACATGTGGTACTACTTATAAGGCTATGGTGGGGGAAGGGGTTGAAGTGGTTGTGAAGAGATTGAGAAATATATGTGTTTATGAGAGGGAATTTCTGGAGGAGGTTGCAAGGTTAGGAGGGATGGTTCATGAAAATTTGGCATCTATCAGAGCATATTATTACGGCAGGGATGAGAAGCTTCTTATCTATGACTGCTTGCCCATGGGAAACTTGTCCTCACTTTTACATGGTAAGCCTTTGATTTTCCTTTCATGTTTTTTTCCCTTCCTTGCTTTGAGGTCTCATTCAAACCATCGATTTGTTTCACTATAATTGAACTGTACTTTTTGTGGTCATTTTCATGATGAATTGCCATGACTTTATTTTACAGTCCCAAATTCCAAATACAATGCGAACTTATAGTTTGTCTTTTTGTTTTTTTTTCTTAACATTCTGATCGTTCTTGTTGTGTTGGAGTTTATATCAAGAGTCTTTGTATCTCAAAATTAGAGTCCTTTTTCTGGTTAGTTTGTCCCTGTTTCGTCTGGATCTTTTTAGTTGAATGCTAAATTACAAATTATTAGACCCCATTGATGATTGATGACTTAAAAGAACAGCACTAGCACTATGATGAGTGAATGAAAGTTGATAACCAATTTCTGTCACTTCATTTCCCAAATTAAACACTTAAGTTCAGTGGAATATTTTCTCATAATTCTTAAAGAAAATACTTGAGGTTTTAATTAAACATAAAGATATAGCTATAATTCAAAAGTATGGAAATCTGGAAATTAACTAGAGTCTTATTTTGTGATGCTGAATGGAACTTCACAAGCATCATTTGTGGAATGCAGCCTAAGATTTTGTCAAACATTTGTTTAGCAAGAAGAAGAGATTGAAGAAAAATAAACCATTAGTAGAATCGTGTTTGCCTCACTAGCTTTCTCGAATGTTACAGGAGACAGAGGTGCAGGGAGAGCTCCACTGAGTTGGGAAGTTAGGGGTAGAATTGCTTTAGGAGCTGCCCGCGGTATCAACTATCTACATTCTCATGGCCCCAATGTCTCCCATGGCAACATCAAGTCATCCAATATCCTGCTCACCAATTCCTGTGACGCTCAAGTTACAGAATTTGGCATAGTCCAACTGGTTTCCGTGACCTCTGCTCCCAAACATTCAGGCTATTGTGCACCAGAGGCCAGGGGTTCCTATACAGTTTCCCAAAAAGCCGATGTCTACAGTTTCGGTGTTGTGCTTTTGGAACTGCTGACAGCCAAAGCTCCCGCCTATGCCCTTTCCAACGAGGAAGAGATGGACCTTCCTAGGTGGGTGGAGTCTGTGGTTCAGGAAAGGGGGGCGATTGATGTGTTTGATCTTGAGCTTCTTAAGTATGACAACATTGAGGAGCAAGTTGTTCAGCTGTTACATCTTGCTCTGCTTTGTACTTCTAAACACCCTAAAAGACGCCCCTCCATGGCTGAGGTGACAAGGCAGATTGAGCTGATTTTTGGGTCGGGGCTGCTGGAGTATGAGCCACAGCCTAATCAGATTGAAGATGGATCATGACCATTGGTTATGTTCCTCGTCTTAATGAAGTTTTTGAGAGCCGCTTTTCTCGCTCACAGGGCCTCAACTGTGGGATTTTTTCATTTACTTTTAGAGTTTGCCTCCCCTTTTCTCTTCTGCTTTTCTTACGTTTTTTCTCCCGCATTTGTATTGATTGGGGGGTTTGAGGAAGCTGGTGTTTGCTGTAATTATATTATTATTATTTTTTTTGTTTTTATTTAGTTATATGTTAATTTAAGTACGGGTTTCGAAAAAATGCATTTTAACATCATACCGTGAATATTTTTGAGGATCAAGAGAAATATTCTGAAAAATAAAAATAATTATTAATTATAAAAAATAGGAAAACTCTTACAAAGAAAAGATGTGATGCGAATGTGGTAATTTTTAAGAGAAAATAGAAGTTATAAAAAGCTATTTAATAATGGGTCAAACTATGGTATCAAAAAGTCATACCTTCATATATTGTTTAATGGGATATTCACACCTACATAAATTATAACAAAAACTTAAATAAAATCTATTGAAATGAATGGTCAAGATCCAATCTAACACATCTAATGGTTCAAAATAATTCTTCGGTATCCATCCATGTGATATCATAGATGGATTTTTTTTGTCAAGGGTTTTATCATCAAGTTGAAAGCATCTCTGTCACGATGACCGAACATATCACAGATTGCTCATTCCAGAATTTTTGAGAAAATGTGTAAGGAAAAAGTCCAAATGTCACGATGGTTTAACATCTCTGAAATTTCTTATTCCAGAAGAAATGATGCATGCGTGGGTACAGATGGGACCCATTTGCCGAGTTGGCAAAGCCCCACACGGCTGAAGTGCGTGTATGGCCTCCGGTTTCTTCGATTTCTCCCTCCGCCAAGTCTGAGTTCTGAGATTACAACGACATCCATACAGAAACCCCTAAACAACAACCCATTGTCATTAGCCCACAACTTTTCTTCTAACGGTGTTCTCCCTTTTTTGTTTTGTTGATTTCAGCTTCTTTTATTGCAATGGATGATATGAAGGACAAAGTCAAGGGTTTCATGAAGAAAGTCAACAGCCCCTTCTCTTCATCTTCCTCTGGTAAATTCAAGGGCCAAGGCAGAGTCTTGGGTTCATCTTCTTCAGGGCCCAGTAATCCCATCCATACCCGACCTTCTCTACCCGTCGAAACCAAGCCTAAACCGCCCTCCGTGGCTCCGCCCAATCCCAGGCCTCTCCCTCAAACAACACTTGCTTCTGATCAGCGCAAGTCCAATTCCGATCAGAATAAGTCCAATTTTCAGCACAATAGCAAACCGGTGGACGGGTTTGATCCATTTGACTCATTGGTCACTTCTGGGAAACGATCGAAACATGGGTATTCCTTGAATGTGTTCGAGTGTCCTATTTGCGGTCAATCCTTCACGTCTGAGGAAGAGACCACGATTCATGTCGATAGCTGTGTAAATAGTGGGGTTGAGCATAATGATAATCAGTATTCTTCAGAATTGTCCAATGGTGATAATGGTTCAACTCAATTGGAGGATCGGGTAGGCGTTTTTCTATCGGGTAAGCCTTCAGAGGGTTCCGTCGAGGTTGTTCTCAAGTTGTTGAGGAATATAGCTAAAGAACCAGGAAATGCCAAGTTCCGTAGAATTCGGATGGGTAATCCAAAGATAAGGGAAGCCATTAGCGAGGTTGTGGGAGGGGTTGAGCTGTTGGAGTGTGTCGGATTTCAATTGCGAGAGGAGGGTGGGGAGATGTGGGCCGTGATGGAATCTGCTACAAAGGATCACATTGTTCTTATTAATATGGCAGTATCATTATTGGAACCGCAAAAGATGGAGAATTCATCTTCTCCAGTTTCTCCGGCTGATGTAGAAGAGCCCGTTGAGCTGAAAAAGGTCGACAGGCAGGTAGGGTAATTCTTTGTTTATGACATTTTTCTTTGTTGCTATGACACTGTCACATTATTGCATGCTTTTCCTTTAAAATTTTTTATGTTTCCTAATACCTAGTTGATCTATTTGAAGGTTTTAAATTTATCTTCTGATGGAAAATTAAAATCATCTACTAGAGTTGTAAAAGAAACCGAGTAGGTTTGAGAGAAAATCTTCTGAGGATTGGGGGCATCCAGTGCTTTCCAATCCAAGAAAAGAGTGAGCATTTAGTAATTTCTTGTGACATGAGAGTGCACCTTATTTTCTCCATAGAATGTTGAAACTAAAGAATCACTGTGATGTTACATTTCAAACAAGCCATGCTCATCTCTTTACATCTATGTGACAAGGATATATGACATGGACTGATTTCCTACATGGTTGCAAAGTATCTAATCTGCCTGAGTGATACCTCTCTTTTGTAGCATCTTTGATGTTATTTCTGCTTGAGTAAAATGGGCATGGTTATAAATTGTTGATTATAGTAGACATCTCTATCCATATCATATCCCATGAAATTTAATCAATTCCCTGACAAGTAATGGCATTTGATCAAGCCAAAGGGAATCAAATTCCTATAGCAGCCAGGATTATTGCATTTAACTGCCTAAAGTAGAGAGTTTACCAGCCACTTTTATAGCTTTTCAAACACTATCATCATTACTAAAGCCCACATCTTGGAATTTGTGAAATTTACCACCTTAAAAGCAATCTTGCACTCTAGGTTAAAGTACCAAAAACCTACCAGTATCCTAAATCTTCTGGATATGATCATGGTGCTTGATTCAGTGTGTTTTTTGAAAGAATTAAATTCAAGGATAATGTATGGTTTGGAACATTTTGACTTGGTGTTGAAAGATTTTACAATACACTAAAAGTATACTTGTGCATAAACAAAAAGAAGCAACCTACAACTACAAACCTAATCAAGAACTAAGTACACTACCACTCCGAAAAATCTGTCATGGATAGTGAACTGACTTGACCATCAACTAGGAGATGCCCATGAGGCCACATGTTTGAATTAGAAATGAGAGAGTTTTTAAGAGCTTGTTTAGTGCGTTTTAGTGGGGACAAAGTGCTAGGGCCCGATGGTTTTTCCATGGCTTTCTGGCAGTGTTCTTGGGGGTTTGTGAAGGAGGAGGTCATGAGATTTTTCAAGGAGTTTTATGACCACAACTATTTTGTTAGAAGTTTGAATGCAACCTTCTTAGTTTTGACCCCCAAAAAGGGGAGCAGAAGACTTAAGGGATTTGAGGCCAATTAGTTTGATGGGAGGGCTGTATAAGTGGCTGGCTAAAGTGCTAGCCAATAGGTTAAAGCTGGTGGTGGGTAAGGTGGTTTCCAAGGCAAAAAATGTCTTTGTGGAGGGCAGCCAAATTCTAGATGCTACTCTTGTTGCTAATGAGACTATAGATTCGATTTTGAAGAGTAATGAGTGTGTGGTGATCTGCAAATAGAGAAGGTGTATAATCATGTGGACTGATCCTTCTTGCTTACGGTTATAGGTATGATGGGTTTTGGGGAGAAATGGCTAGGGTGGATGCAGTAGTGTATCTCCATAGCAAGGTTCTCTGTTTTGGTTAATGAGACTTCTTTACGTTTTTTTCAAAGTTCTAAGGGTTTAAGGCAAGAAGATCCCCTCTCACCATACTTGTTTGTGATTGTTGTGGAGGCACTTAGTTGCCTACTAAAGAGAGTTGTGCTTTTTGATATCTTGTAAGGTGAGGGGTAGAGGTGGTGAAGGGGCTCGAGTGTCTCACTCATTGTTCGTGGATGATACACTTGTATTCTATGAGGCTTCTCAGGATCAATTGACATATTTATGTTGGACCCTCATGTGGTTTGAGGTCATTTCGGGGTTGAGAATTAATTTGGATAAAAGTGAGTTAATCCTAGTGGGATGTGTGGAAAATGTGGAGGATTTGGCTGCAAAACTTGGTTGTAAGGTCAGGAGTCTCCCTTCTTCCTACTTGGGATTGTCGTTGGGTGGGCCTTTTAAGTCTATGGTTGCTTGGGATGGTGTGGAGGAGTGGTTTCAAAAGAGATTGACAATGTGGAAGGGACAGTACATCTTCAAAGGAGGGAGGATCACCTTGATTTGGAGCACTTTGGCTAGCTTGTCCATTTATTACATGTTTGTGCTTTCTTTACATAGGACGATCATATTGAGGTTAGAGCAGATTCAGAGGGATTTCTTGTGGGGAGGTGGGGCTCTTGAGAAGAAAACTCATCTAACTCCGTAACACTTTCTTTCTGGCGAAGCTCTTTTGCTGACTATAAAGTGACTCGCCAACTGACCTCAGCAACACTGAACCAATGTGAAGTGTAAAGATAAAACCCAAATATCCCAAGCCACAAACATTGAATGAGATGATGATTGGTCTCTCATCTCTTACAGGGAACTCCTCTTTTATGTCACTGATAACCCTACCAGGTTCTTCTTTTTTGTTGACAAACAAAGAATGTACCTTTGAAGGGCCTCCTGTCTATCAAACTTCTTTCCTAGGAAACTGCCTTAATCCCTAGCGGCAAAAAATAGTAACTCTACCTAAGAACGCAATTTTCTTGGAAGCCTTCTAGACAACTGAGACTCTTACCTTAATTGGAATTCTAACTCTGATAAAGAAGATTCGATATGGATTCAATCTCCTAATCCTGTCCAAAACTTGGATGCTAGAAAACCATTCTTGTGCAACACAATACTAAACAAATCTGGGAACCTTCACTTAAGGACTTTCCTCTTGCACAACATTACTTCTAAAGAGGAACCCAATGTCCATTGCCCTGACCAAAAGTAATCAATTTTTGTTAGCTTCTTTAATGTCATTTTTTCTCTATTGGTGATTGACGTAGCAAGAGCCGTTGCAAGTAAACTTCTAGGAGTAGTGAATTTAGTGGGTGTCAGCAATTTATTATACTTTGCTATACTTTATTATATCTTGTAGTAGTTCTGGTTTTATTAATGTTTTCTGCATTATATCCTGATCTTTTATTAATTTGGTTCTTCCTTTCCACAATCTATATGTGATTTGAATTTTGTGTCTTAACATTCATGATTCATAATCCTGACATTCCTACCATCTATGGCATCTGATATTCATCAAGTTTTTGCTTAATTTAGATCCGGGTTTTCTTTTCTGTGCCTGAGAGCGTAGCAGCAAAAATTGAGCTGCCAGATTCTTTTTTCAACCTCTCGATTGGAGAGCTGAAAAGAGAAGCCGATGCAAGGAAGAAAAAGATTGCAGAATCTCAGCTTTTGATCCCCAAGTCATACAAGGAAAAACAGGCAAAAATTGCAAGGAGGAGGTACACAAAAACTGTTATTCGGGTCCAGTTTCCTGATGGAGTTGTGCTCCAAGGTGTCTTTGCTCCTTGGGAACCAACCAGTGCTCTCTATGAGGTTAGTCCTCTCAGCCACTTATTTGATGTTTTCCTCCTCTTGTTCCATTCCCACCTGTTTTTGTCAGTGTAATTCAGACACTAAACTGTCATTAAGTAAATTTTATTGGAATCGGTGCCTCATACGGAGACAATTGAATAGTAGATCTGATACCTAGTGCTAGATATAGAATATTCTGAATTTGTGTTGTCTCATCCACATGTATTAGCCATGTCAAGCAGGGACTTCTTTAGATGTGCAGGGTATCTAGTGATAAAAATAATGGACTCTCTGTCCTAGGAGGAAATTTCCGTCCTCTCGAATGTGGATGTTTTGTTGCTGATGACCAATTTAATGACAAGTTGAGACTGTTCTCTTAGATCATGCATCTATAACAAATTACCAAACCCAATTCTATAAACTTCTCTATTGTCCTGAATTAGCCCTTTGGTGAACTCTGAACAAAAATCATACAACCTGCAATCTTTTAAGTTGCAGGCAGTTTACCATATCTATTTAAATTATTTTAGGATTTTGTTAAAAAAAAGACAAAGATGCAAGAAATTGAAACAGGAATGTTAAAATTTCTTTGCAAGTTTTTGTTATCATGCTCCAATACTTGAAGGTTTTGGTTATCATGCTCTAATATGTTGTTAATTCCCTGTTTTTGACCCTTCAATTAGTTAATGGTACATATTTGTGTTAGATAATCAATTTCATTTTCACACAACCCTTGTGGAGCTGAATGTGACATGTTAGTTTCAGTTGCAAATTTACTTTTACTAGTCTCTGGATTTAACCGTTTCACAAACACTCCCAACTCCAAGATGCACTGTTTGGTTTATCTGTTGAAAGGAGTTTTGCATTTCTATCATCACTTCAATACATGTTTCTAGTGGTTTGTACTTAGTTTTTTTATTTTTTTTCAATTTTCAGTTTGTAAGCTCTGCACTAAAAGAACCATGTTTGGAGTTTGACCTGTTACATCCTGTGGTTATTAAACGTCGGGTGATACCGCATTTTCCTGCAGCAGGAGATAGAGCCACAACTTTAGATGAAGAGGAACTGGTCCCCTCTGCTCTTATCAAGTTCAAACCCATTGAGACAGATTCTGTTGTTTTCACTGGTCTTCGGAATGAACTGCTTGAAATCAGTGAACCACTCATAAATGATTCAGCAGTTGCTCAAGCATAAGCACCACCAAACAAAATACCCTTTGTGGTCCACATGGCTGAAATTTTGTCTTCTATAATGGGTCCCTGAATTGTTAAAATCCTCATGTACTACCATCATGATGTATTTTTTCCATCGAATTCCTCTTTCTTCTGTCTCTGTTGGTCATCCTTAGGTGAACAATAGATAATTTTATGTCATGAAAACATGTTTCTGTACTTTTTACTGCATTCTTGACTGGCAAAAAGATGGATTTGATTACAATAATAGCATCATTGTTTTCCTTGACCGGCCTTCTATTCTAGGTTGAATTGGTTTCAATCAGCTCACTGTGGTTTACATTTTGATTTCTTTAGCTGCTAGAAGCCGAGAACATACAAAACTTCATGTGGTGCCTCTATCTCTTAAAAGCATTTATGCCTTTTAACTTTCATCAGATTGAAAATGGAACCTGGTTTGATTTTTGTTTATCACCCCGTTACAAATTCTCTCTTCCTAATCCATCACTCATTTTTACAAAGCCATTTGAAAATGACACCTTTCTGAGACCAGATTTTGCTAGACTCAAAAAGGGTGATACTGTTTCCAGCGGCAAGAGGGGGGAGGGGGGTTCTATCCTCACTCCATGAGAGAATCACCCGGGACTTGGCTGAAGTTCGTAGTGTTCTGTTGAGATGAGACGTAAGCCATAAGAAACATCTCGACCTTGTGGCCCCTACCTGCAAAGAAAAAGGAAGGAAAAGATAAACACAAAAAGGAAAATGTCGGTGTCCATGCAAGTATTGTTTCTATTCATCATGTGGAGCAGAGCAACGTTCATAAAACTCTAAAATGACCGATCTGCAATCTGACCCACAACTATGTTGGTTACAATGATGGAACGTCAACCATAATTTTGTATCGTCCCCATTTCATTTCCATCAGCCAACATGAGCATATGCCTCTCAAATGATCAGTGTGTAATCTAATCTATTCATGCCTAAGACGATACCGAGTACCTGAATTTTGTCACATCGATTATTGGTCATCTTAGTTACGCACATGATTAGGGATTATACCGCTCATATAATAACCATGGATGAACATATCACATGAAAATCTTTGTTGGACCCCCAAAAAGTGCTTTCCCCATGTGCAGAAATGAGGCATGTGATGGGTCCAATGGGATCGTATTGCACCTCCCTACAACCCCAAAACCGAAAGGCCCCCAAAAAATGAAGTGAATTATTGTGCTTGAACATGACGCGCCTCCCCCAAAACTATTCTCTTGAACCAAATGCCCAAGAAAGGTGAAGGAACCAACATTCAAAAGTGATATGGCTTTATTGGTACTTGGCATCCAACAAGTTAAGTGAAAGAAACAAGAACAAGACCATGACTGTTTTTGCAGGCATAAAACGTGCCCACGAAAGCTCTTTTGTGGTCCAGAACAAGCCTTCCTAGTGGTTTATGTGCCTAATTTTGTGCCATTTTCCACTTCTTTACATTTGGTTCACAAAACTGATTGTACTGTCATAAGCCTTTTCTGCTTGATGCTCCTTCGTCTAAAGTTTTAACTGAATTGAGAAAGAAGAGAAGGGAACCGATTCCATGTGTCAAATGTCAAACAAAGCGTCTTTAACAATGTGTCTCCCTGGTATCCTAAGTTGCTTTTTCACTTTGAATCCAACATTTATTCTTCATTCTGTCTCTTGCCCTTTTATTAAACTGATAGATTTTGTAATAACTCATGTTTTTCCAACAACTGAAGAACTTTAATGGATTGAGACCACCTCCAAAAGTTAGTCAACCTTTGTGTTTAACCCAGAATTCGAAATGCCCCTGTAAACTTGGGTCAATCCATCACTAGGGGAAGTACCATGACCATAACCCAACAGAGCCAAAAGCTTCCCACCAAAGGAATGGTCTTTTCCATCTTTTTCTCTCTTTTTCTTTTATCTCCCAATTTATTAATGGTCGTGGTGGGCCATGACCAATGGGTTGATCTTCCTTGATGGCCAAAATTCAAAACAAAATTAATACAATCAACATCCCTTCCTCAATCCTACTGCCTTTGAGTTTTAATTTCTCCATATAATTCAATCATCATTTTCAAACCCATCACCCCATGACAATTATTCCTCCATAAATAACATAAAACATGTACAAACCTAAGCAAATTCAATAATGACCTTCCTCTTCCAGGAAAGGCCTGTTTGGCATCTTCACCTACGATCATTTCTCATTTTTCAACTAATTTATTGTCATTGAGTAGGCCCAAGTAGTATCCCAAAGAAATAGTCATTGGTGAGATCAAAGATAACCCACATGTGACAACAATAACAATGGTTGGTCATATTTGCCTAAAACTTTACAAGTCACCATCACCTTAAGCTTATAATAATTTTGGTGCATGGAAATAATACCCAAAGTAGAAAATCTTTATTATAAAATATGCATAGATTCCTTTCTCATAACCATAAAAGTCCTTGAGGTAAAGACAGATATTTTTCTTAATTGTATAGATTGGGGCCTTGGGATCGGGAGAGCCGGGTCAACTTGGGACCACAGCAGAGAAGAGTGGGGAATTAGCCATAAATTAGTAGGGCATTTTGAAATCTTGTGTGACTTGGGCACATGGGTTTTCTTAAATAAATGTTTGGTGCCCATACACCTTTGTGATTTTAAACTTTGGGATATATATATATGCTTACGGGCACCGCCTCACAAACATATTTAATATTTTCTCAACCATTTTATGGGTTCCACGTTACCCGTACCAATTTAATTAATTGTACAATAAGCCGTGCAAAAAGGGTGAAAAAAATAATAATAATTGAGGTCATGGCTGCATGTGGGCTTCCATGATTGATAAATTTTTTAAGGGGAAAATTGAAATGAAAGGTTTTGTAATGTTTTGTAACATAATGATTCAGGTATGTTTGGTTTCGGAGAGGGAAAATGTAAGAAAAAAAATTGTGAAGTTAATATATTATTTTAAACTTATTTTATTTATTTTAATTCCTTAATATTAAGATTAAATAATTTTAAAATGTGGAAAAAACCTGAATTATAAAGATAAATTGTTAGTATTTTTTATAATAAGTGATAATTTTATTCCTATAGTAGCTCCAACATTACCTATTTCCTTGGATTTTTATCATCATGCATTAATTATAAAGTTCAAGTTCCTCAAATGTTGAATTTGATTAAGATAAGTAGGTGTTTGGAGAGTTATGACTATGTAATGGCTATTAAAATTGGAATCGAATTAAAATTCCAAGTGAAAATACTTCAAAAAAAAAAAAAAGGCACATGAAAGAAGGACAAGAGGGGCGTTGGAGTGCCCTCCAAGGGAAGGCTCAAATGTCATCTATGGGTGGTTACAATGCTTGTGGATCTTTTGGTAGAATTCATGATTTTAATATTTTAAAATATACCTTTTGGAAATTACACTTTTTCTATCCGTCCAAATAAGGCATAGAGATTTTGTTTATAAAATTCAATCTTTGCACTTACGAATATGAAAATGCACTTATTGGATATATAATCATTATTTTACCATACAACTTTAAACTTTCAAATATGTCAAAATCATATTTAAAAGTTTTGTAAATATAAAGGTTTATACCTTCTTAAGTTGTGCATTTGAATTAAGTATGAGTATGTATATTCTTTTTATATTTGGTAAATTTTATTTATGATTGTAAAATCCATAATATTTACAAGTTTTTAATAAAGTTTATACATGATATCATACTTTGGATAAAAGAATAAAATTTTGACCATATATATATATATATATAAACTCTTTTTAATTTTATAAATGCATTCTAAAATTGTAAAGATTCATTTGGACGCAAAACAAATGAAATCTACGTGGTTAGGTAAGAATTTATTTGATCCCAAGATGTTTATCTATTTGTCCAGCAATCTTATGAAATATAACGAGAATATTATGTTTACATGTGAGATTAAAAAAGATATTCCAACATTTAAAACAAATGATAGTTGGGATTGAAAAAAAATAATTTTTTTTTAACATTAAATTATTAACTTGTTTTACCAAATATACTTACACCTAATAATTTATTCAAGTTATTAAGCACCTTAAGTATTTTTTTTGTTTGAAATATTAATAAACCTAAATTTTGATTTAATCCTGGATAAAGCTAAATGTTATCATAGGCTATTTATTGTTTATTGATGCTTGGATAGTGTTAAGTTGTTTATTTTTATTAATTAATGTCTTAATTTTGTCAAGTATTAAATTTATTGATTTTTTTCATGATGATAATTTTACTAATTTATAATAAATTCATTTTCCCGTAAAATACACATAATAAAAATAATTTAATTTATTTTAAGTCAAAGCTTATTTAAAAATTTTCAAACATCAAAATTTATAGTTTTAAAAAAATATTTTTAACATTTTTAAAAAACAAAAATTTTAAATATTAAAAAGGCCACAAGCCATTCCTAACGTCACCACCAAAGATACCCTTATTCTCAACCACTATATTCGGGAACGTGAGCAAGCGATCGTTTTTTACGGGATGAGGAGGGATCCTTGAAAGGGCCTGGTGGTCCCCACCAAGTGGAGTGTGATTCATCATCCCCACCTTCACAGTATCACCCATGTTTTTCACGCTCACCTACTCTCTTCATTGCCCATCACCACTCACTATTTTAAATATTTACTTTTCTTAAAAAAATAAAAAAATAAAAACATTATTTTATGTGAAACCGTTTCCTCAAAACCGCGTGACACGATCCACTATTCTTAAAGAAAAAGCTGGCCCTCCCGCTCTTTTACTTGATTCCCGTGACAGCTGAGTGCATCAAACTTCCTGTTTTTTTTTTTTTTTTATATTGATGAGAAAGGGATAAGCAAAGAAGAAAATGGGATGGGTGACAGTTGGCAAAGAGAGAAATTTTGGCACATGGAGGAGTAGATGAGAAACTTGACCTGTGACCTAAAAAGGTACGGCACGTGAGGCTAAAAGCACTGTACCCTACAAATAAACAAGAGGAATCGGAGGGAAACGTGCTTTAGTTTTGCCCCTCTCTTTATGTGACTGTTCCTTGGCTCTTATCCATTCGCCTTCTCCACGTGGATGTGGGCCACCGATAAAGAATTGCTATAACAACATGAGCTGTATTACATGGGACTGACAGCTCTATTCAATTCATTGTAAATTTGCACATGTGCTCCCACTTTCCCCCTTTTCCATACACATATGTCATGTAATCCTCCCTCCAGATTTTGTTTTTAAATATGAGTTTGATGCCCCCCCACTCTTGCCTCCTTTTTCCCTTCATGCCCTACCATTGGAATTGAATTTTATGAATTATAGAGCATGTGATCTTCAAAGAAATGCTAAAGAATTTCCCACTTCATCCTTCCTTTTATAGAAAAAAACTACTATACCTACCTAATTCTTAACCTTTGTTATTAAAAAAAAAATTATATCAAAATACAAAAAATAATAAAAATGCATAAATAGATGAGATTAAAGGTCAAATATGAAGACCAAAATCTATATATTATGCAAAATATTGTAATTTGATCAAGTTCTTTCACATTCAAAAGTCAATATTTTATGATTCGAACTTATAAAAAACTAATTAGATAATCGTCTAAATTTAAAATTTTTAAGTAGGGTAACTCTGAGGGGTAGTTCAATTGGTCTGATTTTGGGTTTGTTCTCCAATGATCATCAATTCGAGTCCATTCAGGGTTATTGGAGATTTATCCTATAATTAATTTTAAGGTTTTATGGAATTAGTTGAGGTATATGTAATTTGTAAGTAGGATAGACTTTGCATATTAATAAATGAATATTTTTTATTGTATTTAAAAAATTAAATAGGGGGTGGATCGTCTAATGAGGCTAAAGGGCAACCAGTTATTTTCCTAGGTATGCAGATAACCGGGAAGCATGTTTTAAGGTCTCAATGATTAGACCTGACTAAGAATCTAAATTGGGTGGCACTCATAGGAACAGTCACTTTGAAGTGACCCTTCACCAAAATTAATTAGATCTCTTTGTTCACATTTTTGATATTAGGTAATAGAGTGAAAATATCTTCTTCAACTAACTTCCTCTCCTCCCAAAATATAACCTCAGAGATTTAGTTTTGGATTCTGTGAAATGGGTCTCTACGTCACAGACAGACAAGATGCCACTTCTCTTTCTGCCAACTTTTTTTTTTCTTTTTTTTTTCTTTTTAATTATTATTATTATAATAATAATATATTTTTCAGTCCTGCCTTTTTTTATATTCTCATCATTATCTTCTTTTTACCTAAAGTATACAAACAAGTACACTGAAGGAGCTCCAGCTGGGAGTTTTGGGTGATTAAATATTATATATTATGACGTGTTCACAAGGCAAGCTTACACAAAGTTTGTCGATACAAATCAGAACCTTGGGTTGGACAGGTCATATATTCCACGTAATTAAGAAAAAAAATTTAACAAGATTGATAAAATATTTGGAAAAACTTATGTGAATAGTCAATAAATTATTTTTGAGTATATCCTGCGTGGACGGACATAAAGAATGTTAGATTTATGTTTCTATTTTTAGTAATTTAAAATATAGTCATGTGTTTAACGATATTAAATTCTCGTACTTTTTTTTTTTATACGTTAACAAAAAGAATATAAATATTTAGGACGTATAATAATAAGGATACGGTTCAATTTCAGTAGTATTTGTTTCCAAAAAAATAATAAAAAAGAGCGCGTGGACCACCCTGATAATAGCCTTGCTGCTAGAATTTGTAGCCATACGCAACTTTTAATAATTTCAAAAATTTCACGTCCAGATCTGATGAGAATTTGTTCACGTGTCGCTAAATCATCTGATTCATGTAGTACTTCTCAGATGGCTTTCCACGTCAGCAGCGCTCGTACCAAATTTCTCCACCCACGAAAAATGTCAAAAAAACACGATCCGCGAGTCATCCGCCAAAATCCGCGATTAATCGGGGACGGGAGCCTGACTGTCCTCAGGACCTCAACCTTGAGTCTCCCCCTCAACCCTATTAACTCACGAGCCACACTCGTCACAGGTTGTATCCACGAGGCGCATTCTGAGTTGAGAAACAGTGAAAATCTTGCGGTACCACCGACAGGTGGTTGCGATTTTGGTGGTGTGTGAATTTAAAAAATTTAAAGCTCGCGCACGTGTTGTCTGACCGGACCAACAGGTCAAACACCGGAAGTACCGGTAACCCTCACAGGGATGGTAATAAAACCAGGACTTTGAATGAAATGAACGGTCAGGATCCTGTGGATCATATATGCTCAAAAAGAAAGAAGGAAAAAAAAAGAAAAAGAATCATCCATCAAATAAATAAAAATCTGACTCCCTCTCTCTCTCCTTCACTTGCTGTCGTTGGAAGCATTTCGGCGGATGAGAAAGCTTTTCTTCCTCTCTCTAGCTTGGAGCGTGATAAGGATTCTAGGGTTTGGTGTTACAGAATAAAAGAGCTTCACCATTTGATCTGTGAATCTAGGATTTTCTCGGCTTGGTTTATTTTGAGCTCTGAAATGGAGAGAGATTTCATGGGTTTGAGTTCAAAAGAGCCCCTGGCTGTTGTGAAAGAGGAGATTATTGAAGGAGGTAAAGACTCAGGTAGTTCTGTTCATTTATGTTTATTTATATATTTGCTTATTTATCTTTTCAATTTTGACTAGTTTGTTTTGGTTGAAATTATGGAATTCTGGCCTCTGAAATGGTTTTTTTTTTTCTTTTTTTCTTTTTTGGGCATTTTAATTTTTAAAATTTGGCGTTTTTGTGCTATTTAATTTAATTCAGAATATGAGTGCAGCATGGCAGGTGGTGCCTAGACAATTGAATGAAATAATAAATAGAAAAAATTAAATGGTTTTGTTTGGTTAATTAATTCTACTATTACGAATTATTTCTTTCCCAATCCACATGTGTTTCTCTGGAAACCTAAAATCATACCCATTTATTACTATTTTGCATGCCTAAAATGGTAATAATAGTTGGTTGTGGTTAGCAGATGAGCAATCTCTTATCTGGGTAGCTTTAATTTCTTTTTCAGCATGTGGTGTCCATGAAAAATGTTAAAATTCCATCTGGAAGTACTTTGTTATGTAATTGATTATTTTCTTCAGTTGTTTTTCGGATAATTTTAGAGTATGATTCTTGTTTCCTGTGGAAAAAAGGGTTGTTATTTGTTTCTGGGTTTTAATTAATCTCCTCAGCGTATGCTTTCTCATGTAGTCTTGGGCATGGAGTTAGAAAATTTTCTTAAATTTGAAGTCCCTATGGTTGTGTTATTTATTTGTTCAATTTTTTTGGCAGATGATTTCTTGTCAAAATAAAAGCATATGCTGTATCTAACCGAGATTTGTTGCTTATACTTTCTGAATTTGTAGCATTTACTAAAGGTTCGGGAATACAGTGGCCCTTTTCAAACAAGATCTCTGCACTTCCTCATTTCATGTCTTTTAAGACTGCGCAAGAAGACAAGTCCAAAAAGGTTGCATCTGATTCCCTTGTGACTTCTGGATTTGACCCAAGTAACAAATGCCCAGCTGGTGAAATGCAGGTTTGCTATTACCCCTTCTGTTTGAATGATTATAAATCTATAATTTCAAGGGTTTAGGGATCTTAAGGAGGCTTATTTCTCATAACATTTGAAATGGGTCTACTTCACCAAATGAATGGGATCTTTGGGAAATCCACGGAAATAATTTCATCTTGATTTTTTAGTATCTTTGTGATTGATGGATTTTTCTTATCCCCTTGAATGCTGTAAACAAAGTAATTAAATACTCAGTTTTATGGGTGTTCAAACCCATCCGTTAATTATCATCACTAAAGTTCATATCAGTATCCGATTATATTTTTTACTTGTTTCTCAATGGTTTTTGCTCTATAGAAAGCAGTCAATCCCGATAGGCAAGGTGGAAGTTTTGCAGTGACAGCTTATCCTGTGCAACATGATTCACATTTAATGAATCATCATCCTCATGATGTCAAGATGTTTCCAGTCTCAAACCAAACGATTTCAGTTTCCATGGGCAACCCCTTTTTCAAGACCCATTTTGCTGCAGCTGGTCAGAACATGGTTGGTGCTGCCCTGAAGCAACAATTACTTGGAGGAATTCCTGTTTCAGCTCCACATGGAATTCTGCCCTCTGCTGGTTCTTTTGCTGGAATCACTGAACCATGGTATTTATCAGCTTTTATGCCTAAGTCAAATTTACTTAACGACCATGTTTACCTATACTAAATGGAAATTCATTGGATTTATTTTGTAGGAATAATTTTAAGACATCTGGATCTCCTACCCAATTGACCATCTTTTATGCTGGTACAGTGAATGTCTATGATGATATCTCGCCTGAGAAGGTTCTCTCTCTCTCTCTCTCTCTCTCTCTCTCTCTCTCTCTAAAGGCTTGAATAACTTGTCCTGGTTATCACCCCCCTTGGGTTGTGCACATGAACTCAGAACTTTTTCTTTTCTTTTGCTCAACATCTTATCCAGGCTCAGGCTATCATGTTCTTGGCTGGGAATGGGGCTTCCATGGCTTCTAGAATGGGGCAACCGAGAGCTCAAGTCCAGACACCTGCTTCAAAGCTGGCAGCAGGTGATGGCGTCCTTGCAAACCAGCCCATGAATATATCACCTTGCTCTGGTCTCTCAAGCCCCATATCCGTTTCTTCACATCCTGTTGCTCAGTCTGGGAGTGGATCTACTAGCACCGAGGAAGTGTTGGCTGCTAAAACCACAGGGGTTTCTGCCACTCCTGTTACCAAATTGGATTCCCCTAAAAGACTCTCTGTTGCTGCAACACCTATGATGCCATCAGGTATGTCATTATGATAGCAAGGTGTTGTTACATCTTAAGCTTCTGTGAGTAAATCTGTGATTCTGAAAGCCACTTTAATTGTCTGTGACACTTTAATTATTGGTGTGTAACTGATTCAACAAGCTCGAGTGTGTTCATGACTATAGCAAAATTATTGAGTAAGAGTTTTAGAATTATGTTATAAGTTACATAGTGCTGATAAAAGGATTTTAAAATATTTTTGTGTGCCATTATCATGTATTAAAATTATAAAAGGGATGGTCAGCTTTTTCCAGGTTGCTTCTCCCCATGTTTTTTTTCAATTGTGTTCCTTCTTTTTTCTCTCTATAGTTAGCTGAATAATTTCTAGGTCACCAAATTATACCAAGTATTGAATATTTCCTGAATCTAGAATTCTTAACACTCACTTCTTATCATTTTCCATAGCCATTGTTAGATTTACCGTTGCAGTTAGTACCATGTGAAAATAACATTCAATTTTCTTATGCAGCTGTTCCTCAAGCTCGCAAAGCATCCTTGGCTCGGTTTTTGGAGAAGCGCAAGGAGAGGTAACTTGTTCAACTAGGAGATGCTTTTCACAAATTTTATTTTGAATCAACCCCTTGAAACTTTTAGGTGCAGCTCACTATCTTTTAGGTAAACAGTAAATATTGGTAGGACCTTTGGAATTTTGAGGTAAGAACCAAAGGTTCTGAAGCTGACTTTGCTCTCCAAGCTACTTCTGCATTTTTATTTTTATTTTTTTTATTTTTTCAATAGGCAAATAAAGATTATGGATGAAAAGTGCCTAACAAAAAAGGGGCACAACCCTGTACATGCATTGCATTTAGAAGCTCCTTACTTCAATTTTATTTGAAGGTTACGTTGAATAAGATGACTGAGGCCTCAGGTTGGAGAGACCTTTTTGAGAAAGGTTGCTCCAGGTTTGTGGCCTACTGCCAGTACCATTTGAGTGAGTATCTAGCTTGGTCGTTGAGATGTAACTGCACATTTGTGTCTGTATGGGAGCGCTTGCTTGGGAAAGTTTTGTTCAAAATTTTCCTCTGTAAACTTGGGATCAGTAGGATCTCTCCTTTGTGGTTGAACTAGTAATCATGCCAAATCTAAGAAATGCCCACCTTATATTTCAGTTTACATGCAAGCACATAAAACTCAATGATCAGTTCCACCCAATTAGGGTGGAAATATTGCAACATGCATTTGAGAACTGTTCCTTAAATTGAGGCTTGTGATTATGGGTGCAAGGAGAGGGTGATGAGCACAGCGCCATACAATATCAGCAAGAAATCCCCTGAATGTGCCACCCCAGGATCTAATGGCATGAGTTACACAGCGAGTTCTGGTGCAGGTGCAAGTGCTGGTGCTGCTGCTCTTTCGGCTAACAAGGCGTAGCCATAATGTCTTGAGGCCAAATTAGAACAACGAATTTATTGCAAATTTCTGTAGTTAAATTATAGAAGTCGGAAATTCCAATTACTCCACTGTTTTGTTGTAATCCGTAATCCCTGCTTGTTTGACTCTAAATCTTGACTAATATTTTCTTAATATTTTTTCTTACTTGAATGTGGTGGTAGGATCCTTCTCCACCACCAATATGATACACTGTATGATGTGTACGCATTCAACTTTTTATTAAGTTGTGAAAATAATTGCTAGATAAGTATACTGTATACTTTAGCCATCCTGCATACTTGCAGTTCTTATTTTACCTTTTGATCTTCCCCCTACCTGCTTGTTATAATGTTTTTCCACTGCTAGCAAGGCAAAATTTTTCTTTCAGAAAGGGTGTCAATCGAATAAGTTAATGGTTTATGGCTTTCCTTGTTCAAACTTTACTTTCTCTTTTGTCACAAATTTGCAATAAACATTACCATCATTTTCAAGTGTGTCTACCTTTATCAGGTTCTGCATGTGCCAAAGGAGAAATCATGAAATAACAAGATGTCCCCATCTCCATATATCACATGTATGGTTGGTCAATCTTTTTCGTGGTCTTGGATTAATATAAAAAGGGTAGTCCAAGATATGGGTATCAAATTTTGAAATTGGAAATGATGGTAATTTACTTGGTCATCCACGTTTCCAACTACCGCAAGGATAAGGACGAGGGGGTGGAGCAGGTTAACTTTAATCAAATGACCAAAATGACCCAGGAATTTGGAGTAGGTTTTTACCAAAAAAGTGTGAGCCCTGGGCAGGGTACCTGAAACTGAACGGCCCACTTGACTTGGTAGATAAAAAAACAGACTATAGGATAAAAGCGAATGCATTAAAACTTGGCAGATACGAAAGATCATTGAGGTGGGGCCACGGGTCCGTGGCAATATAATAATAACAAAATATTGAATGGCTTTCCCGATCCCTTATTGGAGATGCCGGACACTAGTTGGGCAATAGTCACGTTTACAATGACCAGACAAATATTTTTTTGAAGTTTTACCAGGAAAGAAAACGGGGGGAGATGGGGCCAGACATGAAACATCACATGTGTCCATTGTGTGGCTGCTTCCTTGCCAAGCCTTGTAAGTTGTAACCAATGACCCATTTACTTCCATTTTAGCTGGCGTTTGTGAGTCAGTTGTTTCAACTCTCAAGTCTCCACTCTCAGTTGTCATCTCAACCTTCATCTACAGCCCTCCTCCCCTACCTCATGCCGACTAATCTGATGGGCACTGATTGAAAACTTGAAATGCCATTGACGAAGCAAGCTCATCTACAGAGAAGATTGGATCCCTCCCCCCTCTTTTTTACCACCACCACCACCACTGGTTCCCACTTCTAATCTATTTCATATGTCTCTTCAACTATTCCACTAGGATTTCTAAGCTTTGGAAAAATTTGATTGAATCAGAATCCTTACTAGTAGTGTCTTATATTGTTTGGGCATGGTGTTTGGCAATCTTAGCAAATGTCATAAGTGACAGGATTGATGGATTCCCATTATTGAGCCTATTTAATAACAATATTGAACTATTATGTCTCCATTCTTTGTTGAAAATCATTTAACTAAACATTGATCACCAAACACAACACAGAGATAGGGTTTGGATGCTCTTTCTATTTTTTATTTTTAAAACCTAAAAAATATAATTTTTTAATATAAAATATAGAATTTAATCTTGTAATATTAATAAATCTTTTTAAAATTTATTATTATTTATCATATAATTAAATTGAATTCTGCAGTCACATGTTATAAAATACTTGCAACCACTTTAGCTTTGAATACAATAATTCAGCACTTAATTCTTAATTTTGTTAAGCATCCTCTTATTCATAATTTCTTTTTTGATTTTTATTTGAAGCTTTTTGCTCTTACGCCCTTTTTTATAATACTTACAGATTTTAATGCAAATATGAAATTACAATTTTATACTAATAATAATAATAAAATTTACAAATCTTTATTTTTCTCCAACTCTTCTATAGAAATCTGAACCTGTGAATCTATCTATTAGCATAGTTCTTTAAGGAAATATTAAGGTGCATTTCATTTGGTACAGAGAAATCGAAGAGGAGATGAATCAAAATCTCATAAATGAGATCAATTTTCCATCCCTCCCAATGTGTTCCAAACAGACCTTAATGATTCAAACGAGTCCCATAAGACCAGTTAGTAGTTGGAAAAAGTTCTTCCTCAATCGGTGAATCCCACTCCTAGTGTTTTTTTTTTTTTTTTAAATAGATTTATTTTCCATTTTGTTAGTAAATTAGGTTACCAAGATTGATAATTTTATTCCATTAATTTTGGATTAGGATTTTTTTTTCTTATTTTTGTGGATGGTGTATTACTCTCCATTGGAGATTGAAGGTCACTATGTGATCAATTTATGACATAAAGTAGATTTTAGGTTAGCCTTCAAGTGCTTATCGACGAAGCGCTCCTTTAGAGTGTTTGAACATTCAAAGTAGATTTTTTGAAATTCTAATTTTGATTTATTTTATTTCTTTCTATGTTTCAAAAAGGTTTGTTGGAAACTTTAGGTTTATATTCATCAGGGTTTCATTCCTATGTAGATGCTATGCCTAAAAACCATTTTTTGTTGGTTGTTAATGAAAAATTAAGGAAAAAAGAACTTTAGCTTTTCGAAGACTATCTTAAAGACTAATGTAGGTGCTGCCATGTAAATATAGAGAAAGAAGAAGATAGAAAAAATATGGGCATAAACTTTCTATGGATGATTGATGAATATTTAAATAAAGAATAAGTTTATCTTTTACTTTAATTCTAACTCTATCTTATATTCTAATTCAAACACACCTTTATCTCCTACATCAATGCAAATTTTATCTTTTATTCTAATTCAAACTAATAATAAACAAATATTAAGGTTTAAATTAAGGATAAATATTAGCTTTTACTAATATGTCCTTCCAATCTTGGTCTTAAGAGAAAGTAAGTGATTGCAATGTAGCAATTTTGTCAAAGCATTCACTAGTTGATCGTTTGATGACACATGAGCAACATGAAGAACACCATTTTGAATTTGATCATGAATGAATGAAAATCAGTAACCACATGCTCTATGCAAGAGTGAGTATAATTGTGTTACACCAATATTGTCACAAAAATTGTAAATGGGTGAGTAATTTAAGCATGTAGTTCGGTCAATAGAGAACACACTCGATTAAGTTTGACGGTAGTAGTGACAACAAATTTGTATTCCGCTTTTATTGATGAGCAAACAACTGTGTGTTGTTTCTTAGAACTCTAAGAGATTGGATTACATCCAAGATACATGATGTAAGCATTAGTAAACGAGAAATCATCTTTGTTGTCTACCCAATTAACATTTAAGAAAACATGTAGAGCCAATGAAGAGTCCTGGTAAAGTACAATGTCATGATTAGAAGTACACAAAGATACCGCAATAGGTGCTTGACATAAGCCCAATGTTCGGTAGTGGATGAATGCATGAATAAGATAGGTTTTTATTTTTATAAACTATAAATGCTATGTCAAGTCATGTAAGACACTACTGCAAACTTCCAATAACAACACGATATTTAGTTGAATAAAAAAGAGTAGAGCTAATGTGAAGGGAAAGTGACAAACTTGTAGGAAGCAATGTGGAGATAAGTTTTGCCTCAATCATCTTATTATGGACAAGAAGATCCATAATATATTGTCGTTAAGACAAAAGTAACCTATTTTGACGTGGAATTATTTTGACACCAAGGAAGAAAGCAAGAGGCCCGAGGTCCTTAAGTGAGGATTGTTGGACAAGAAGGTCCACAAAGCGTTGAACCATGGAAACGTCGTCACTTATGATAGTCATGTCATCAACCTACATAAGAAGATATTTAGTTTTACTAGTGGTGTTGAGGACAAGTAAGGAATGATCAACATGAGAATTTTGAAACTGACGAAGCTTGTGGCACCAGGCTTATGGTGTTTGCTTGAGGCTATAGATAGCCTTACAAAGCTTGCACACATAAGATGGAAAATTTGGATTAATAAAACTTACTTCATGTTTCACAGTAGGTTCTGTTTAGTGTGCATTACATACACTAGTGTACTCATCATGAGAAAACCGTCCCGATGGTGAAGACAATCCATTTCTTTAATTAGGAGACAATATACTACTGATTGCCCCAATCCATAAATTGACTGTAGAGTACTCCTCACTCTACAAAGAACCCATGTCTTATATCTTCCATACAATTTTTAAAGTACCCAAGTCATGTACAATGCAAGTGATGTGGACGTGTATGTTTAAATAACTAACTAATGCATATGGGATACTAAATGGAAAACCAAGAAACATAAATATATAAATGAATCTCAATTTGTTACATAATGTTATGCTTTCTAGGGCTTAATCCCAACACTTTATATCTATCAATATAACCATTAGAAGGTAAATAAATTTATAAATGAATCTCAATTTGTTACATCATATCATACTTTTTAGGGTTCAATCCTAACACTTTATGCTTGTCAATATAACCAACGTAATTTTGTTTAGTTTGAAAAATCCGCTTGCACTCAATAAGATTTTGTGTGGGCATAATTGGAACCAACTCCGATGTCTATTTCGAACAAGAGCATCATATTCCTTAGACATGGCCTGATACCATTTTGGATCCTTAAGGGCTTGGGTGTCAATTGTGGAGTCTAGATCTATGGTACGAGAAACTTGAGTAGAGAAATTGAGTTTTTATATGGGTTTATGGATATTATCTTTGGCTCGAGTGGTCATGGGGTGGGTATTAAAGGGAAGAGATAATGGGTTGAAGGTTGAGGTTGTGAGGTGGTGTAGAGATTAGGTGAAGGGATAATAGGGATGTCAAGTATGTGGGAAACAGAAGTCTTTATGAGGAATATTGGTAATGTGGTGGGTAGGGTGGTCATGGCGGGTTGGTGGTGTTAGGTCGCAATCATGGGATAAGAAGTGACCATGAGGTGGTACACTATATCATCACATGGGGGTAATAGAAGGGAGCGCGATGTGGATAGAGCAGATGGTGAAGGAACGATAGTAACAAAGAAAATAGAATAGAAGACATCCATGTGGACATGGTGGTGGATTGAAGACAAGGTAGAGAACTTTGGATATAATGAAAAGGAAACACAAACTTGACAAACTTTATATAACGAAAGACAAAAGCTTTCGAGGTGGAAGAATCTAGACTAAGATAAACACTTCTAAGTGACAAAGTAGCTTAAGAAAACACATAATTTTGAGCAAAAGTCTAATTTGTGAGTGAAGTAAGGTCGAAGTCAAGGATAACAAAGACAACCAAAGACTTGAAGTTTAGAATAGTTTAAGGAGGTGTTAAAGAGTTGTGTATAAGAAGATGAAAGATTTAATGTGAGAATGGGTATGTGATTTATAAGATAGACACTGATAGAAAACACATGAGACCAATATTGAAGTAGAAATAAAGCACAAGAAAGTAATGGGAGCTCTATTTTGACCAAGTGCTAATAATGACGCTTGGAATACCTATTTATGTTCCGATGTGTGAGATGGGGAAGTGTGGTGGGAGATATCATAGAGAGTTAAAAAGTAAATAAGTCCTTAATATTCACCATCATTATCATAATATAAGGTAAGTATTTTACAATCGATATGGTTTTTCACAATGGTTTTAAATTGGATAAAGACATCATAGACATTGAATTTATGCTTAAGTGGTTAGAACTAAATGTATTTTATCTAATGATCAACAAATATAATGTAATATTTAAAGTTATCATGTGATAGTATTGAAAAAGTCTAAACACTAGAAAACATAATTTCTAGATACTAGAAAACATAATTTCTAGATATTGAGAAGAAGTATAAGAAGATGTAGAAAACGGTAATTTATGAGTTTTATTTCATTGACAAGTATTACAAATAAAGTCAAAAGACTTAGAAGATGATAATTCTAAATTGGAACTAGAAATTATATGCTTTAAAATTAGGGATATAGGATGACCTAGCCTATGATGTCACTTGGATGGAGTGGTTTAAAAACTAGAAAAGGCAATTAAAAACGATGACTTAACAATAGAATTAATCGGTCATTCATATACTCCATCATTCCTTTGACCCTTCAAAAGAACTGCCCTCATGTGAAAATCCTTCACAAGAAAAGAAGATGGTAATAATTTAATAGAGGTATTACTAGTATGAAAAAAATTAAGAAATTGATATTAGGTTTTTTGTCATATTAGGAACATAAGAGACATTCTTTAAAGTAAAAGTGTTAGGAAGAAAGGTTAGAATTGTAGAACTAGTATGTGTAATGGGAAAGCTCATGATATTATGAATTAAGATGTCTTCAGAGCTAGTGTATGGGGAGTGAAGAGAGAGATGTCCCAAATTAGCAGTAATATGGTGAGAAACACTATTATCAAGGAGCAATGATAGAGGTGTGATGGCGACATTAGCATGTGGATGCCATGGTGTTGGTGGAGTGAAAGTTGAGGCTAAGGAAGGAGTCAATTGTATTGTGGTGGACTGAAAAGAGGGGCAACGATTTGCTTTGTGGTCTTGAATGCCACATTGTTAACAATATCTAAGATATGGTTGGGGTAGAAGATGATGTCCCTAGGGTCCAGGTATAGTTAGCAATGACGAGCGACTGAAAAATGGTGTGGTTGATATGCCATTTGCCACGTGATGTGAATTAGACTAGGTTGATTCTTAGATGTAGGATTATTGCCGACGATAGGAGGATGCCACCCAATGACATTTTGGTTGATTACATTTGCAATGATCGGAAAAGAAAATGGCTGATGTGATGAAGCCTGTAGAGAAGCCTCAAAATTCAACATTTTTTTTTCATGTAGTTTTGTAAATGTGATTAGAGTTTCATAGGTTTGCATAACCCGAACAATTTCTTTGTATTCATCATTGAGACCATCAAGAATTTTCTTGATGAGGTTTTTTTCCATTCATTGGTGCTCTAAGAATAGCAAGTTCATCAACACGAGATTTTACATGCTAAAGAAGTTCAATAACACTTTGAGAACCTTTAGTAGGGTTTTTGAGATGATTTTTCACTTGTTTAATGTGACCACAAGATGGTGTAACATATGTTTTGCTAAGAATGGTCCATGCCTCGCAAGAGGTGGTGACCCTAGCAATAAATGACATAATAGTTAGAAAGAGAGAATTGATGATAATATTGAGAATCAATTGATCTTGACAAATCCAGAGAAAACATCTTTTTTATTGTTCTTCAAAAAGTGGTTTTTGAGAACACGAAAAACACAAAAAATAAAAACACACGCCCTTCCCCGAACAAGTAGGAACCAAACAGACCCGTAGTTTTTATGTGAGATAACTCATGGATTTGGGTTTGAGGGGAAATCAAGTGACAACATTAATGGTGATAAGAGTGGGTTGAGGTGTGTTGGTATTTTAGATGATGACAGTATTGGTTTTGTTGTTAGCCATGGATGTTGAGACTAAAGTTTAGGATTCGGATGCTCTGATACCATATAGAAAAAAAAAAGATAGGGAAAATATAACATAACCTTCTTATTGATGGCGGATAACTATTTGAATGAAGAACAAATTTATCTTTTACCCTAATTCAAACTTTATATTTTATTATAATTCAAATACAAGTCTATCTCATACTCTAATTTAAATTAATAATAAATCAACATTAATATTTTAATTAAGAATAAATATTATTTTTTACTAACAAAATCTGTGTATTTTTATTTATTTCAATGGTGGCTTTGTGTTCTACGATCTCTAACCTCATGATTTTACATCAACATAGTTGCAAACTTACGGGTGGTTTTTTTGTTTTTTTAGTAAAAAATTGTTATATTTTATGGGATTGTTTTCTTTTCCTTCTATCTAATTACTAAAGAGGAATTAAAAAAAAAGGGGTAAAAAAAAAGTTAATACCTATTCAAACCCTCTAGGTATTTTTATAATCAAGATCTACAAATTTTCATACTTAAGATTGATTTTCATTTTTTTTAAAAATTAATAATGGTTAATCAGATTTCAAGTAAATTCTTATTAAAAATATGGTGAGTGTAATAAAACTAAAGACAAACAACAAATAAAAAAAAAAAAAAATAGAAAATTGAGATAATTAGAGAAAGAATTGGTGAGAAGTTTTGTTCTTTGGGTATCCTTTTTACTAGAGATGAGAACTCTTTTATAGGCTTTGTAGGGCTTGCAATCAAAACTCATCTTTAAGATGAGCAAATGGAGATTCATAAATGAATTTTAATTTATTCTTTTCATTTATCAATTTTAATGTTATAGTAATTCAATACCTCATTTACAATAATAAATCGCTTTCTAAAAGTTTATAATTTTTAGATTGCATCTTTATCCTTAGATTTTTTAATACTCAAAATTAAGAAATATTTTTTTAAAGATTTTCCTACTCATAAATGTAAAAATTTAAATTTCATTTATTTATTTATTTTTTTTTGTAATTAGATTAGATTTTTTTTTTGGTTTACCTAGACTCCACATAAATTGAAATAGGAGCATTTTTATCAAGAAAAGCTGCATTTTTTTTTTTAATTTTTTTTCCAAACATCTTATAAAGTTAAATAGTGGACCTCGTATGATTGCAATTAAAGTTGATGAATCTTGGTCAATGCTATGATTATTAAATTTGAGAATAAATTTGTAAGTTAAATACTTTTCAGATTTAAAGATTTAAAAGTTCTTTTAGTTTTGTGAAACACCATATGAGTGTGGCAATGAAAAATGAAACATACTCCATACTCCATACACAGAATGTTGTTTTGGGGTCTATTGCAGAGAATGCTGAATCATTGGTAAACAAAATGGAGAGCAGTGAAGATGAAATCATTGCTGGGTCAAACCCAACTCCTAGAGTTGGTCTTTGGAAGGATATTGAATTGGAACTCCCACTTGCCAATGTCTCCAACCATATAATGTTTCAATATGGTGTCCATTCGATTTGTTGAGTGGCCATTCCTGTTAGTAAATGAAATATGGATGTTGGGATCAATAAAGTTTCAATAAGGAAATGATGCAAGTCATGAAATGGAGCTATTTATACCAACTACACATCGCATAATGATGGTAGGAGGAGAAAACAATTCGAGATGACTGATCGGTTTCGGGTTTAGTGTATAAATCGTATTGGAATTTTTCAGCAGTTGCCTAGCCTGCAACCCCTATTTTTAGGGAGGTGGTTCATAAATGATTTCAATGTTGAAAATATGTACTCATCATTACAAACATCGACTTGGTATGAGGGATGATATCTAACTCAACTTTCTAATAACCACTCATTATGTGGGACACAATTTATTAATCAATAAAATAAAAAATGTTAGATGATTAATGTTTTTCCTTCTTTCCATTCCATGTATTCACGTGAGAAAATAGTGTTTTTACGAAGTATTTTTAATTTAAATAATTTTTTTTAAAAATTAAAAATCAATTTGATAATAATTTTAAAAAATATTTTTAATATTTTTAACACTTTAAAATTTTTATTGTTTAAGTGTTAAAAAAATATTTTTTTAAAAAAAATTATTGTGACACACAATTTAAGTATTTAAAAAAAAATATAAGAAAAAATTTTAAAATTTTAAAAGATTAATTATATTATTTTTTAAAGAAACATTTGATAAATGATTATTTTAAAAATATTTAAAACAAAAAAACTTTAATAAAAAATACTTCAAATAAAATCATTATCAAACACACCTCCAAAGTTTCTTTAAAACCCTCTCATCCTTGTATAACCTTAAATTTTGGGCTTCGTTTGAAATTAAGTTACGATATCCGATGGAAACCACCTTCTCATGTAAGGAACACGGGCATGCTAGGGAGTGATTCTCAAAACCAATTTTCTATTTTAAAATATGAAAAAACATTAAAATACATTTGAATGTCAATTGTTTTTAAAAACAACCTTTTTGAGAATTTAAAACTAAAGTGTTTTTTAAAAACATATTTAATTATTTTCATTTGTTTTTTTTCGGAGACTATCAAAAAGTAATTGATAAACATAAAGAATGATTGAAAACAACACTATTTTAAACGCCAATAAACTTTTGTTCTAAAAAAACATAAACCCTTACCGTCCATTCCCTCCTATGCACCATATAATACCCAAAGAACTCAGTTTCAACTAAAAAAAAATTAAAAAAATATATTAAATTCTCTTATACGATTAGCCATTAACACTCTATCTTGAATAAAGGGCTGTCAATAAAAGAAAAAAAAATTCAAAGCAACGGATATTTTTTATTTTTAAAATTCTTATCTCATTTAAAAAATGATGGAATGTTATGAAATTTGGTTTTTAATAGTAGAATCTTATTAAAAAAATTATTTCTAATAGGTATGAAGTTATGATGAATTCTTGTATTGTAATGAAAGAGAAATTACTATAATAATTAATATTTTCTTTTAATATTTTAGTCATTATAAGTATTTTTTTTATTTGAGCAGATTTCGAAATTTAATCTAGGTCATTTTAGTTATAATTTTTACTTTTATAATAATTGTAACTCATAAATAATTTTAGTATAAAATATATTTTTGAAAAAAAATTATAATGTTTAATAAAATTTAAAAAATAATATACAAAATAATTTAAAATGCTTTCTAAGAGAGCACTCAATAGATTATTCTCTTTGAAACACTTTTAACTAAAAGTGCTTCAAATACAAACTCGCAAATGCAAATGCAATCTTAGAAGACCTTAGCGGAAAACCTAAAGAAGCAACCGTGCTTCTTTGGACAAGTGGCAGCTATCATATTACCAGCTTAGGAAAGAGGAAAGTGGATAAGCGGCAGTTACGAGGTATTCTGGACTAGCTTTGGATGAGTTGCAGCATAAATAGAGGAATTTATATCAGTTTTTAAATGGGAAAGAAGATGCTGAATATCTGGACGCAGACTTTCTGATGCTCTTCCACAGAGAGCCAAAACTTCTGGTCTGGGCTTGCTGCTAGCCTGCACCGGCCCTCCCTGTCCTTCATAATGGACAGCATGATGACTGAGAAATACAAATGGGGGGTTAGTACCTGTTTAAGCACTTATGAGGGGATAGAAAAATGGAAATTTAGAACAACTTCTGCATGTGTGGTTCAAGAACAAGAGACATTCTTACAGGAAGTCAATGAGATCTGCTATTTCTGATGCTTCAACAGGAGTTGCTGGCTGAGAATTCCTCCCAAAGACATCCACCATTATATTTAAAAGCAAAGACAGGGTCTGGAATACAGTAGCAAAGAAATTGTAAGAGCCACCATATAGGAATACGGATATAACTATGAAACATCGAAGCTCAAAACAATGTCCATTATTGGCACAAAAGGATCTCTTTAAAATTTTAAGAAATAAACGAGCAGGATTTGGCATAAAACCCCCAACATTCCAGGAAAAACCAGGTAACACCTCCAACTTGAATGTTCATGCAGTCCATAATTCTAGCATTTTTATTTTTATCTTGGATAGATAATAAGATGCGTATATTCAAAGTGGCTAATGCAGTCCATATTTCTTGTTTGTGTCAACTATATGGATGTGATGTTAATATTAGACCTCAACCACTGCAAAAGCTAATTTTTCTTCATTCAATCTGATCAAAACCATGCACTGATGAATGGTTGTTAGCAAACAATAACATAAGGAAGCTTCAAACAAATACCCAAGAACTCAGAATGGAAAAAAGAAACAGGGCATCTTTAACTTGAACATTGTGCAATACATGCCTTGTACATAAATAACAATCCTTGAACACAATGATGTTACTCTCTTCACTCAATGGATGAGTTTGTGTACAAAAAGAGCAATGGAAGAGAAAGGTGAATATAATAATAGATGCGACCGGTCTTATCAGACACCATGTCACATTGTAAAAATCAAAAGAACCAAATGGAACATGACAGGAAACAAAGATGCAGAAATAAATTAAGAACCAAAGAGCTATTAAAGAGAGAATTATAAACTGTACCAATTCATGTGACATTGTTAAGGCCAAAAGAACATAAAAACAAACAGCTAAAGTTTATTTATAATGTATTCCTAAAATGTCTAAACTACCTGTATATTGTAACAATTGATGTCCATAAATTTACTTAATCCTTTTTCTCCCTTTTTAGCATGAATGTAAAATTAGGATAAGCAACTGCCCATTACTTGAGAAAAGAAATAAGAGTCCAGAAATCAGCTTAATGACAGCAGTTGGTGAAAAAAATTGAGGAATCAAGTTCGTAATAGCAAAGAAATCATAAACCTAGAAGATATAAATAAAATAAAAATAAGGAATTGTTTAGCTTCATATGGAATAGTGCAGCAGTAGGGCATCAAGTTAACAACGCTGTACCTGGGAAGCATTTAAATATGAGGCAGAAGTGAAAGATTTTCTGTACCTTGTTGAAGAGTGAGTGAGCATTAGAGAGTCTTGGGAGCAATGGACCCATTATACGGAATGCTATTCTTAACATTGCAACTGATGTTACAGGTCTGAGATGTTTGATAATGAGATGCGTCCCTTCTAGCCATTCCTGTGGCAGGTTACTGAAGAAAGCATGAAGGAGGGCAACTATATTACCTGGCAAAACACCAGTTATACAACATGGTCAGAGTTTTAGACAAGATAATGTAATCTAAAAAGCAAACTGTTTAAACTTGATTGACTCCACAGCAATAGACTTCATTGGACCTTACAAGAAATTGCCAGAACTATCTCCTACAAATGACTCTCTATGCAATGTGTAAATTTTGCACTGATAGATAGAAGGAAAGAACTGCAAGCATCAACAGGGGATGGAACACATGTTCATAGGAAGTGCACCTGATCTATGTCAAAGTGACACCGTATAGAGGAAACAGGAAAAAAGGAAAAAAACTAGACATAAACAAAATTTACAATCTATTGTGCTAATAAAGTCCACCAGGGAACACATTTTCTGTAAAAGAACCACCCTTTGTGCAAGACTGAAGCAAGTGATCCTTTTCTGCTCTTCTTTCCAAATGCACCAAGCCAAAAAGGGGGACAGGGATCCCACCTTTCTCCTAGGTTTCTTGATAGAATTACAATACCAACTAAAAGCCCACTCTTTTCAACAAGCAAGCGAGTACTGGAGATATCAGAGAGAAAACCGAAGACCACAACTCTCAAGCAACTCAGCAATGAGTTTAAAAGATGATTCACTGATTTTTCATTTCATTTACACAAACAGAAACTGCTCACCAAACTTCATCCTCTCACCTTGAGATAGTCCAAGGTCGGAATGGTTCCCCACTTCTCAAAGCAGCATCTGCTTCAATAGTTATTTAGCAGGGAAAATAGCTCCTCCTTGTGAAGTTAGCAGGTGGTGGCAAGATTTCACTGACACATTCCCCCTTATTTGTATACATACAAATCCCCCCTCCCAACAAGATTGCACATAATTAATTGCTTCTATGAAGTTCCCCACCATCTCTAATTCACTCCCTGAAAATCTCCCAGAAGATTTGGGTTCCTAAAGCTTCAGCATTTGAGAAGTTCTGATACTACTTTGTCCAGCTATATAAAATAACTCAGGAAGGCACAAAAAAAGAGGGAGTTCTTCACACCATACATTATACCAAAACCTCGCTGTCTGCACAATACCTAGAGGAAAAAAAAAATGAATTTCAGAAAATCATCCACCCCCTCTTAATGCCCTTCTGTACCTTTTTCCCATGGGAGCACCTAAGTTAGAGGATCATCAACTCCTCTATACGTGTTTAGAGTCACCCTTGAAAGACTCTATCCTCTCAATAGCAAATCTTCATGAACATTTACTAAGGTGGGCTTTATTTAAGATATTCAGACTTCTAATTCTCAAACATCCCATCCCCCCCTTCTAGGGAAGGCACCCCACATTCCCATGAGAGCCCCTCCCTAATTCCCTTCCTAATGGCCTCCTAATGCCCATCTGCGCCTCCTTCACATGAGGCTATGAGCCTCTCACTAAATCAGAGGATCATCCCCTCTTCCCTACACATGTCAACAATCACTCATGAAAGACTGTCCCTCTCTCAGTTGTAAACCTTCATAACCATTTACCTAGGCAGGGACTAATTAAGATATTCAACATTCTAATTCCCAAACACCCCTCCGTTGTTCCTCTTGGAAAGGCATACCACATTCCAATCAATAAGATGAAACTCACTCCCCTTCAGAATCGCCCAAAGAAAGCAATGCAGAATTTCTCCAAATATAAACCAAATCTGGCACAAGAAGGGACAAGAAGACACTCCCAAGGGTAATCTCTTTTTGAACATGATCCTCAACCAACTTTGTCTTAGAAGCCACTCCCATGGGTAGATCGAGATAAGAGGTAGGCAAACTAGGGATCCCACAACCAAGAGCTGCTAATAAAGAAGAAACATTATCCATAGGACTGACCAAAATTAGCATGCTCTTGTCCATATCAATTTTCAAACCAGAACCAGTCCCCAAACAGAGTAGAATGCAATTCCAAAGTTTAAGATGATCCAAGCAATGTAAGCACTACTGTTTATCTGAACATTTTATCTTTGTGCAGCAACAGAAGGCCATAGTGGGAACAAAAAAGTTCATACACACCCAAATACACATACAGACACATTCATTCATTAATTAAATGATCCTTCAAGTACATCAATCAAATCATTTCACGGCAATACTATTCATAAAGTTTAGGGTTTTATTAGTTGTACATAAGGTTAACGTAACCTGAAACATTAGTATTTGTTCTAGGTTTGGCGTATTGAATGAAAATCGTTGCATATTTGTTCTAGGTTTGGCATATTGAATGAAAATTGTTACTGTATGCTCCTTATCACAGAACATGGTACAAAGGGAATATGCTATTTAGAGCATTATAAGCTAGTTCCAACTACAAGAGGTTTTCTTTTTTTTTTTTTTTTCCTCGATTATAAAAAATTGATTAAAGTATCAACATTAAAATGGATAGTTTCTTATTTATGTTTTTTTTTTTTGTTTTGATAGGTAAATTTTTGTCCCCATTGGGACTTAAACCTGAACCTCCCACAAACCCTTCCCGTCCCTTTACCACTTGAGCCATGCCTCAAGGGCACAGTTTCTTATTTATGTTAGGATAGTAGTTACATAGCAAATAATCAGTTACATGTATTGCACTAAATGTTTAGCATTTCTAATGGTTATCTGTTTTTCCATGGTTTCAATTTTTGTTTTTCCTTAAAAAAATTCTCAGTTCAATTGGGTTCCAATTTAAATTGTCATATGCTTTATCATAATACAAAATAAAATGAGTAGAAATAAGAATTCTTCAGTTTTAAATCATGGAATTAAGATTTTGGATACCTGAGGAGTGAGGAGAATTAAATTTTAAGGTTCATAAGCCACATGGATATCAACTATTTCACACTTGTTACTGACACTTTTCTATTTCTTCCTTTTTACCCTTTACAAGATTTCAGTAGCATTCAAAAGGAAAAACCAACAATTTAGACAGAGAATGCACTTTCTTTTTTGGTGGGACTAGAGATGATGCAATTGATGCATTGGCCTCAAGATCATAGGACAGCTCTGTGAATATAATCGTAGCAGACTACTTAGCTATGCTTTTGACAAGATAAATATGATTTATTTCTGCTTCCAACAAATATCCGTGTTCATCATGGGATTATGATCAGAAGTTATTCAAGGTCAACAAGCCATTTTAACCTTTGAAACCAACTAAAAGTTTTTGGGGGCACTATGCAGAACATTTTCTCAAAGAGTGAAAAATATTGTATAAAGCATGTAAAAGAATCGGTAGAGACTCTGAATTTGCAAAAGAATCAATTAGAAAAGTTGGGATAAATACTGAATCTAAGGCACAGAAACAAAGTGAAGCATGCTAGTGAATAACCACCAAATACAGAAGCATACCAATGGCTGTTGAGGTGTTGTCTTGAGCAGCCCATGTTGGATCTAACAAAGCATAGCCTACAGCAGAGTCTAGTTCCCCCAATGATCTTTTCCCATCAGTAAGCCACCAACTCTCTTTTATTAGACGTGATGCCTCTATATAGAGTTGTTTGTGAAAATCTGGAGGGAGCTGAGCTAATAGCAGACCACAAGCTTGGATTAACAAGCAAGATAACTGTTGACATGTGTAACCACTTCTGGAAACAAAGTTAGACGTATTTATTCCTGAAACTGAAGCACTTGATCGGCTTGCACTTAAGGAATCTGTGCTTCCACCTGAAGGGGAAGTTGGTAAAACCGAACCTTGCCCAACACCATTTGGTGGTCCATGCAGACCATTGCTGGACTGAATTAAAGTCGATTGTATATGAACAATGATTTGGACAAGTGATGATACAATCTGTGTTGCAGGTACAGGGAGAGAGAGTATTTCTATGACTGCTGTTTCAAGAACCAGCTGAGTAAATGTACCAGGATCCTGGGTTTGATAGAATGATTTCTGGCCTTCAGAAGCATTTGTTGGTCCGGATTGAGATGCTGCTGGAGTTTTGTTATGTGGTGCACGCAGTGTATTATTTGAAGTATCTCCCATTGAACCAGATTTTGAGTTGGTATTTATTGGAGGTATAACATTATTCACAAGGCCCAATAACAAAGTAGCAAAATAGTCGAGAGGTGGGCATATGACGGGATTTGATGAACTCATGTGTTTGAGGAATGATTCAGAAAATGGGATCTGAAACAAATCCAGAGTCAATAAAGTTGCTGGAAAAAAGAATCATCTCAAGGGACCCAAAAAAAAAAAAAAGAATGCAAGAAAAAAAAGAGGAATTGGTCTGAAGAAGTAAGAAAAAGTAAATTGTTACCTTGCCCAAATCAAGTATATTCAATATTCGGACAGTGAGCTTTCCTGGAAGATGTCCATAAAAGTATGCAAGTATGTCACGGACAAATGTAAATCTTAAAGGGTGGTAAGCAAGCAATTGAGAATACATGGCCAGAACCCTGTCAGCTTGATCTGTGGCATCATTTTCAATAAGCCTATAAACCACCAAGGGAATGACTGGAAGCAAACGTGCGGCAGCATCATCAAAGAACACAGGATACCTGCAAAGCTTAAAATGAAGAGTGTCTATACTGTGTAATCCATCAATTCAAATGAAATTATAACATAAAAATAAACATTGTTACATTAAAGCACAAATAAGCTTAATATATATTGTTGAACCTCTACCTAATAGTTAAACTATCAAGTCAACTGGTAGCTTAACAACATTTTAGAGCTAGGTTTTATAGGAGGTCATGAATTTGAATTTCAATTATGTTTATTTTTTTCCAATTTATTGAGTCCAAGTGCAAATTCAAAAGGAAAGTTGCTCATGAGACAGGATATTTGGCTAAAACCCAAATAAGCTTGACATACATTGTTGACCCACTACCTTGATATGCACTGTTTTTCTACTACCTAACAAGTAAATTGCTAGCTTAACAAATATAAACTGAAGAATGCAGCAGGATCATAAAGTACACATATAAGACAATGAACTAGACGTGGTAAAAATGATAAAGCAGATTCTATGGATGAAATGAATAGCTGAAACAGAATGCATGGTTGATGCGCATGAACCACAACAACAGGAATAGGTGCTCACTATCTTTAGACAAAGGGTATAACTTCAAGGACCATGTCAATGCTTGATGAAAACAAGTGCTTAAAGCTGCTACTTAGCTCTTATCTAAAAAAATAGTGGTACCATAAGCATAAAAGACTTCCAATTTATTAATATGAACAGCAGCATTTTCAAGTTATATAAAAAGGAATGGGCTACAGAAAGCAACCATTGTGGTTATGTCATCATTAGTGGCTTTCTACATAGTCACCATATTCTTAATCAATAACAGACTAGGTTTTTATAATCATCAAGAAAGGAGGCTAAGAAGTTGGAGAATTACAAACCTCTTAGTTCAACTAGCTACTAATGTCACAGGGGCATGCATTACGATGACAATAAACAGGCTTGGCAATCTATTTAAAAACAGAAAACAGAAACAGAGGAAGATACTGCTATCATCCACTGACCCAAAGCCAATACCCTTCTTGAAGTCCTCATTCTTAATCCTGTACCAAAAGCTAACCTCTTGGGAACCCCTCCTTTAAAAAACCACTTCTCAATAGTATATCCATCCTTCCACACCAACACCTTGCTTGACAAAACCCTCCTCCACTGCATACCATTACATTGATGTTCACTAAACCCGTATCTCATATTGATGAAATTCCAAATATGAGCCCCATTTGATTTTATGGACCACATACTAGTGCCAGTCTATGAAATGGTATTTAAGCTTCTGCACTCCATAAGAAATACCTCTGCAGTGCTTTTTTTTTGATAACTGAGGAACTTTCTATAACCAAGCGCTTAGGACTCTCCATGGAGACCCAAACCTTGGGGTGCTGACCATCCCGCAACAACCAGTACTGGATAAATTCAGAGTATCATCAATGGTAGGATTCTAACCCAGGACCATATGCCATTTACTGGGACCACACTTTGTAGTGTTGGCTCTGACCAATTGGGCTACCTTGGCAGGTTCTGCAGTGTTTTTAATCACTTAACATAGAAAAAGAACGGCAAATGGACACATAAAAAATAAAGTTGAAAAATAATTACATCCATTCTTTGTAGGTGATACACTAATAGAGGTCCCCTTTCCCTCTATTTGTCTATAGGGGTTATGGAGGGTTTAAATTGCTTCACCTCTAGGGTGAGGTAGATTCATTAAGCGAAAAGGGGAAAAAAGGCAACATGTCTCATCCACTCTTTGTAGATGATACACTAACATTTTGCAAGGCAAACCAGGATTAGTTCTTGTATTTGAGGTGGACCCTTTTATGTTTTGCATTAGCTTTTGGCTTGCAACTAACTCACAAAAGAATGAGCTTTATTCCAATGGGCAAGGTGATAGAGTGGAAATGTTAGTGCTGATGCTACATTGTGGGATGGGGTTTGAACGGCTTCTTTCAAGTCATGTTTAGCATGGGAAGTTGTGAAGTAACATTTTAAGAGAAGGCTTGCCTCTTGGAAACAAGAATACTTGACTAACAGGGAAGCTTATTGTCACAAGATGCTCCAAATGACCCTTCCCATGGGCTTATATAGAGGGCAAGAAGCTTTTGGAAACTCCTGGAGCCATCTACACTTAGCCATTGGTGGGAAGAGTGTGGAAGCTTCTAGAGGTGCTTAGAGATGTCCACATATATCTACATTATGGTGGAAGGCATGAGAAGAGTTCAAGGCTTTCTAGAGAGTTCCAGAGGTCTCTTGTATATTCTTATACATTCTCGTATATAGCCTTGTACATAGAGTTATCTAGAATATTTTAGGGATCTCTTGATTTGTAAGGAATCCTCCAAGGTTCCAGAGACTTCTTAAGGTGCCTATATATAGGTGAGACCCTTATTTAGCCAAGACACCAAGCAAGTGAGCTTCCAAGCATTGTACAACATCATTTGAGAGCACTAAAGCTTCCATTCTTTATGTGTTGCCTACTACGCCTTCTAAAGCTTCTAAGTTGTGTGTATCTTAGCCTAGTGAGCTAAGCATAAGGGAGAAAGGCTGATTTAGCAGATCAAGTGTCTTGGCTTGTTTAAGTGCTGCATGAGTTTAGGAAAAGACTAAGTCCATGACAATATGCTCATCAAAAGCACCCAATGTGATTTTTTGGTTTACTTAATTCCCTTATTTGTTATCCCTACAGCAGTGAAGATTTAGTTAGAAAAGATTCAACATGGCTTTCTTTAGGATGGTATATACTTAAAGGAATTTGCATCTAGTGAAGTGGCATATTGTTGTTGAGATAAAATTAGAGGTAGGCTCATGGATATATGGCAATGAAGACTTTCTACTCTCAAGTTTTAACAAGGTCTTTCTAGAAAGTAGTAGTTGAGGCTTGTTCTAGAGTTCAATAGCTGGTGGAAGTGGGTTATCTCAAATAAATATGGGGAGAAAGATGGGGATTGGTGCACAAAAGAAGTTATGGGAGGGTTGGGAATGGGTTTAAAACTAAGATTTGAATCTATAGATGGTGTAGGGAGGGATCTCTTAAAGCTCAATTTCCTTATCCACTTAGACTTGCCTCTATAAAAAAATGTAGGGGTTGCAGATCTCTAGGTGGAAGGTATTAGGCATGCCTCTGATTTTTGAGGTTGTTCCATGTTAGGAGCTGAGTTGGTGAGCCTTTTCCTTTAGTTAATTCAGTTGTTTGTTATTTGAAGGACAAAGAAAGGGGCAGGGTGCCAAGGGGGAGAACAGTTTATTACAGAAGTGTGCAAAAAATGAGTGTTTTTCTATAAAGTTCTTTTACACTTCTTGATCTTCCTTTTTGTTTCTCACATAAAAAGTGTGTGGCTCAAAGACTCCTTTTAAGGCCTATTTATTTGCATATGAGGTGGTTTCATAAAAGATCCTCACTTGTGATCAACTCATGAAAAGAGGTGTTCCGTTAGTTAACCATGTTGCCTTTGCAAGGGTAGAAATGAGTTCACAAACCCTATTCTCATTTATTTTGGTCTCACTCACTGATTATGGAATTTTACACTGTCTTAATTTATCCCTTCATTTATCAAGTTAGACGATCAAATTGGAGACCCCTTTACTAAAAGGGTACATAGGAGCCCATTTCTTCGTCTTTGTTCCAAGCTAAGAATTGATAATATTTATGCTTTAGCTTGAGGGGGAGTGTTAAGAAAAGGACAAAAGAAATTATTATTTTCTATGTAGTATTTTTTTTTTATAGATAAAACCAATTGCATTAAAAATAAAAATACCACAAGGACACACCAACATACACAAGACATATACAAATAGCACCTAATAGCTCAGAAACACGAAAAGAACCTAAGCAACAACCCCCACCCTTAACCATAACCCAACCACTCAATGAAATCAAGTAAAGACAAAGAATCCATCTCTATGTACTTCTTTACCCAAGTGAATAAATTTATTAGAAAGAACATCTTAAAAACTGAGCAGAATGCTCCTCGTTATCAAACAACTTGAGATTTCTGTTCTTCCAAACTGTCCAAAAGATACATAATGGAGTTGCTCTTCAAACCTTTTTTCGTTTTTTACCCACAAACGAACTGTGCCACCTTAATAAAGCCCCCTTAACTGTAGCAGCTTGCACCCAATGGATACCAAAGAGATTGAACAACAATTGCCAAACGATCCTAACTAGTGAACAATGAAAAAAGATATGATTTATGGATTCTTCATCTTCGTTGCAAATAAAACACTTATAGACCAAAGACCACCCTCTTATCTAAAATCAAAACTTTGCCCTAAGAAGCCTTCCATTCAAAAAAGTCAACTTTAGAATGGACCCACGATTTCCAAACTTCCTACATTGGAACAGAAACAAGAAGCCCTGATTTCAAAGCGAATATAAAAGCTTAACAAAGAACTTATTATTGTCCAAGTTCATCCATAACATCTTATTTTCTCCCTCTGTATCAACTACCATTCTTTGCAACCTGAAAAATAAATCTTCCACATCATCTACCTTCCAATCATTCAAAGGTTGAGAGAAACAAGGGTTCCAATGACCTCCCACCCTATCTTAACCCAAAGATCCATCACCCATGCCTCTCTTGAAATAGCTAAGGGATATAAAAAGGGGAAAGAAACACACAACAATTCATCACCACACCATGATGTAGAACACCTAGGATGGTTGCCTACAATCAAATAAGAGGGCTAAGGTTTTAACTTTTTAGGGTTTAAGGAAAGGAATAAGGATAAAGTTTATGGTAGAAAAAATAAGATAAAAAAATAGTGAGAAAAAAGATAAGAAGAAAAGAGATAAAAATCTTAGAGTCTCACTAAGTCCTTTTAGAAGTCTCACCTAGAAAAAAATAAATTGAGTCTCACCAATGAGGATTGCAACACTTCCAAACAAACGTAATATACATTAATAAAAAATTACTTTGATTTACATCAATTAGCCTTATTTATAGGCTTCTCAAAGAAATCCAAAGTCTACTAGGATTCTAATAACCTATTATGCCTCTAATTCTAATTGTCTTATAACCTAATTAGCTAATCCTAACTTGACTCCAAATTCTAATCCTACTTTAGTTCCAACTAATACTAATTCTTATAAAGGTTTGAGAACCCGTGTAAAATATGGCTGAAAACCTCAATAATTATTGAGGTAATTGTTTCTCATTATATAGAGTGTATATACAGTTGAGAGATCCTACAAACTAGGAAAAGATAAATATACATAATAACAAATAATGTAAGATCAAGGAAAGAATCAATCAGGAGAGGATTCTGCCTTATCAATTCTAATTTAATTCCAACTAATATAATCCTACTTAAAGTTTATTTATGTTTTTCCTTTCTTTTCTTGCATATACTTTCCCTCATCACACCATTTATTCATCCAAAACTTCATCCTCCTCCCATTACCCAACGCAAAAGAAAAATAACCCAAGAAAGTGCTTCATTCCTTTGAAATGGATTTCCGAAGCCCTACTCCATGCCCATCTTTAACTTCACTAGACCACCACCCACCCTCATCCTCTCCATATTTGCCTCTAATCACTAATGTCCAAAAGACACCTCTTTCAATGGCATGCTTCCAACTCCATTTGCACAAAAACGCCTTATTTAACAAAGATAGACGCCAAATCCCTAACCCACCCTTGCCTTTCTCCAAACACACGGTGAGCCACTTCACAAGATGCATCTTTTTCACCAACCCTCCACCTCCACATAGGAAATCCCTCTAAATTTTCTCCAACCCCAATCTTACCATCCTCAAAATACAGAATAAAGACATAAAATAAATGGGAATGCTAGATAAAATGCTTTTAATGAGAGTAAGTTGCCCCCTTTCAGAGATGAATTGTCTTTTCCACAATGAGAGTCTTTTATGAAACGTCTCTTCTACCCCCTCCTAGATTGACATTGATCTAAACGAAGCACCCAAAGGCTGTTGGAAAATAAAATCTTCTTATCATTTCTTTGAAAAAATTGTACAAATACATATACAACTTTTAAACTTGTACAATAAATGGAAATAGAATAAGACAACTATTCCTAAAATTCTTCCTACAAATCATCTAAATTACAACTTCCTTAATTTACATAGTCAACTAACCTAAATATGCAAAAAATATGCACAAATCAGGAAAAAATCAAATAAACTCCATGGAATCGGGAATAATTATTGGATTGCAACACTTCCCCTCAAGCTAGTTCAAAGATATCTTCCATTCCTAGCTTGTTACCGTAGAGTTGAATGTAGGATTCTGAACTCCATTTGTGTAGACATCAATTAGTTGTAGTTTGGATGCAACAAACAGAGTGCAAATTAGTCCACTATCAATCTTCTCTTTAATGAAATGTCTATCAATCTCAATATGTTTGGTCTTGTCATGTTGTATTGGGTTGTGAGCAATGTTGATTGCAGCCTTGTTATCACGATACAAATTCATGGGATTCTCAAGATTAACTTGCAGTTCCCTTAATAAACCCTTTAGCCACATGAGTTCACAAATGCCAAGGGCAATAACTCGAAACAACACTAGGTCCAACAACTACATGTTGCTTTTTGCTTCTCCAAGTAACTAAGTTGCAGCCCACAAAAGTACATCCAGATTTTGATCAATAGGTGTACCCGCAGGTTTGCATCCTAGCATCCTAGTTTCAATTAGCAAATCAAGGATATACTTCCTTTGAGTAACATGGATTCCTCTTTTTGATCTTACCACCTCATTACAAAGAAAATATCTTAGATTTCCAAGATCTTTGATTTCGAATTCTTTTGGTAACTTTCCCTTAAGATTTTGTATCTCTTCTACATCATCTCTAGTGATAATTATGTCATCTACATAAACAATAAGTGTAGTAATCTTATTTTCGGGGTGATTGCTTGATGAAAAGGGTATGATCTCCTTGGATTTGGTGATAGCCAAATTTGAGCAGAGACTTAGCAAATCTCTCAAGCCATGCCTGATGAGACTACTCCAAACCATACAATGATTTCTTCAATCTACAAACCTTTCCACTGCTGAATTTTCCTTCAAAACCAAGAGACAAATCCATAAATATTCTAAGTTCCCATGCAAAAAAGCATTTTTTACATTAAATTGTTGTAGAGGCCATCAAGATTTGCTGCTAAGGATAAAAGAACTCTAATGGAATTCATCTTTGCCATAGGTGCAAAAGTTTCTTGGTAGTCAATTCCATAGGTTTGTGTGTGTCCCTTTGCTATTAACCTAGCTTTATACCTCTCAATCAAACCATCAACTTTGTATTTTATAGTGAACACCCACTTGCATTCCATTAATTTTTTTCTTATCCCATGTTTCATTTTTATACAAGGCTTTCATCTCCTTATTTATAGCCTCCTTCCACCTAGGATCACTTAGAGCCTCTTGTATATTTTTAGGAACTAAATCTGAGGACAAATGAGTAGTAAAGACTTCATATTGGTGGCAAAGTCTATGAGAGGATAGAAAGTTTGACAAAGGATGTTTAGTACAACTTCTAACACCTTTGTGAATAGTTATAGGAATATCAAGATCAGTGTCAAAACCATGATTAACAAGAGAGGGATTAGAAGGATTAGATGTACCTAATTCTGAGTTGATGATTGGTCGTGTGTAAAAGAGATTGGGTCTTGCTCTTATACTGGTAGCCTTGGCCTCTTAGAGTAAACCATCAAGTCTAAATCAACATTTTCTGCTACTGTTGGTTTTATGATGCTGGTTTCTTTTTCTACTACTGGTTGTATGATGTCTACCTCCTCTACATCACCATGTTCAATAGCATTTTCTGCTAATGCTGGCTTTATGATGTCAGTTTCTTTTCATGTTGCTGATCGTATGTTGTTTACCTCCTCTACATCACCATGTTCAGTAGCATGACTCCAAATGGGTAAAGGAAGCATCCAAGACTGATCTTCTTGCAATATTTTCTCTCCATGAAGATCAAATTTCTGGTAATAGGGTTGGTTTTCAAAAGAACTTACATCTATGGAGACAAATTTCCTTTGTGTAGGTGGATGATAGCACTTGTACCCTTTTTGTATGGGAGAATAGCCCAAAAAAAATACACTTAGTGGATTTGGGATCAAGTTTGGATCTATTTTTGTTTGGAATATGGACAAATATAGTACAACCAAAGACTTTGGGTGGAAGAGAGCTAAGGCAGTTTATGTGAGGTAGGTGTTGTTTTAGGATGTCTATTGGAGTCTTGGAGTTTAGGCTTTTTGTGGGCATCCTATTGATAAGGTAGGCAATTGTAAGCACCGTATCTCCCTAAAAAAACTTAGGAACATTTCTAGCAAACATTAGGGCTCTAGCTACCTCTAACAAATGTTTATTCTTCCTTTCAGCTATCCAATTTTGTTGAGGAATACCTACACAAGAGGTTTGATGAATAATCTCATTCTTTAAGAGATAATTTCCATGGGTTTGGTTTAAATACTCCTCTCCATTATCCAACCTCACAACTTGCAATTTTGCATTAAATTAGGTTTGGATCATTTGATGGAATTGTTTAAGGGTGAGGATAGTATTAGATTTTTCTTTTAGGAGATAGATCCATGTGGTTTGAGTACAGTCATCAATAAAACTTATGAACCATTTTGCTCCTGAATGACAAGAAACTTGTGAAGGACCTCAAACATCAGTGTGGATGGGAGAAAAAAGAATTTCACTTCTTTTACTACTCAAAGGATAAGAAATACAATGGTTTTTTGATAACTCACAAACTTCGCATTGGAATTTAGAAGGATCCAGGTTGACACACAATTTAGGGTACAAAATTTTCAAAGAGAAAAAACTTGCATGCCCTAATCTTTCATGCATTAACCAAAATTCTCCTTCTTTTTCTGTATTTCCTTTTTATTTGATGAACTTGAATCTTTCCTTGCTCCTCAATAACCAAATAATAGAGACCCTCTCTCTCTCTCTAGTACTACCAATTATCTTTCCTGTAGTTAGTTCCTGAAACACATAATGAGTGGGAAAGAAAGTTATAGAACAATTTTGAAATTTTGTTAATTTACTGATGGACAATAAGTTACAAGACATATTTGAGACATGTAGAACAAATGAAAAAGTGATGGGAGTGACTGAAACATTGCCTTTACTACTAATAGGAGTCAAAGATCCATTAGCAACATGTACTTTTTCATTACTAGAGCATGAAACGTAGGATCGAAAAACATTAGACTCTTTAGTCAAGTGATCAATTGCCCCTGAATCAAAAATCCAAGTGTTAAAATGAAGAATATTAGAAGTACTAAGGGTTGTTTTAAAGTACTTGATTGTGCAAAAGAACAAGAAGTGAAGGAAGAGGAAACCTCGGATTTTCCCATGATCTTATACAAGAGATCTAGTTATTCTTTTGTGAAAAGGGGACTGTCTGGGGTTGATGTTGAACTTGGTGTCTTTGTTGTTTCTAAATTGTGTGTTACCCTTGTGGTTGTCCTTAACCCTCGATTGTGGCTTTCCATGCAATTTCTAGCATGTCTCTCTTGTGTGTCTTGACTTATTGCAATGGTGGCAATAAATAAGGGTTGATGGCAATAAAAGGTTGCAAATATGATAGGTAAGGCTTGACAATGAAGGCTAAGAAGAAGAAAAAAACTAGAAACCTTTTTCCAACTCTGATACCATGTTGGAAAATAAAATCTTCTTATTATTTCTTTGAAAAATTAGTACAAATATATATACAACTTTCAAACTTGTACAATAAATGAAAATAAAATAAGACAATTGACCTATTCCTAAAATTCTTCCTACAAATCATCTAAATTGCAACTTCCCTAATTTACATAGTCAACTAATCTAAATATGCAGAAAATATGCATAAAATCATAAATAAATCAAATAAACTCCATGAAATTAGGAATAATTATTAGATTCCAATAGAGGCTGCGAAGAGAGAGAGAGAAAAGGGAGAATCCCTAATTATTGTTATTGAAAAACTGTAAAAAATACACATTGGACTTGGGTATATATATACATGTTAGTGGGACCCACAATACAATAAGGAAAGAAAAGGAAAAGGAAAAGTAAATAACCTAAATAACTATACACTATCTAATAGAGGCAACCCTAAATAGGTAGAAGGAAGTGTGCCTTATTTGCACCCAAGCTCTGAAACCAACTCCTCAACCCAGTCCACACTACCAATAGGAATTAGGTCACTTTTCTCCGAGTTCACTTTCAACCTTGAATAAGTCTCAAACCACATGAGTAGCCAACATAAATGAACTATTGATCTTGGAATGCCTTATAAAAAACAAGAGCATCATCAACAAACAACAAATGGGACACCTCCTCCCTTTCACCTTTACCCCCGAAATATAACCGCTTGCCATAGTTCTTTGAAGAAGACAACTTATAGTATATTATTTTGTCCTTTTTCTATGAGTTGGACTTATTGAAATAGGAATCCTACTCTATATATTTTTGAGCTGGACTTTCCTTGTTGATATAGGATTCTGCTCTATATATTTGTATTATCTCTCATACCTTCTAAAAAGATTATATGAATTTTCTCTTTCTTTTATTATAAATGATTATGCGAGTGAAGAAATTCATTGAGAGCCTTCAAGAATAAAGTTCACCTAAAGTAGCCAAGGGGGAACCCAAAAATGGACTTGTTTGGTCCTAACGTTCATTGGGGTTCCACCAACAGCTGAAATTTAATTTTTATAAACTTAAAGTTAGGATACAAATTGTGTCATTTATGTCATGTAAAGCATGTTGTATCATGAGGCATCACCTTTCCTTCCAAGAGAGATGGTTCCCAAGTGCCTTTTGCAAATCAGTACGCTTAAACATTCCAGAATAAAGCCAATGCTCAGGGGACCCACGGTTCACACAGAATAATTTTACTCTTTGTTGAAGTTCTTGCTTGTCTAGTAGACTAATCTGCAAACAGAAAGCACAATGTCACTGTAGCAACAATAGAAACATGAATATAGGCTGATAAACTTTTCAGATAATCCCAGTGAGGCTAATGACTGAGACCCAACAAATTTGCTTTAGTTTAGTAGAATGATAGAATCCCTAAGATAAGTTTACTTAAGCTGATAAACTTTTCAGATAATCCCAGTGAGGCTAATGACTGATTAAGTATAGCATAGGTCCACAACACTAGAGGAAGATCTACAGCCTGTTACAAACGAATATAGGTTTGAGCACCAATTGAGTGAGATAGAAAAAGAGAAAAGACAATTTACGTGGTTAGAATTTTATTTCATTCTTTTTGAACTTTTGGCTTTTGGGTGACTAATGGAAAACCTGAACTGCCCATTTGAAGAACTAATCAAGATTTAAATGTACATTCAATTTGAAAAAAATTACAATGGCTTTTCAAAGAAAACAATGGTCGCCAGTATTTATCAAAGTGAAATTGGCATCAATAATGTCCCTATCTAGCATGATTTAGTTTCCTAATGAACTTAATCATTTAAAAACTTTGAAGCTCATTTGCATTCTATAAATTTAGAGTTCTAAAGCCAAAAAGTTGATATATTTCTAAATCATGAACCAAGATAGATTAGAAAGCTTTAATTGGCAACGAGGAACCTATGTGATAAAATCATGAGTGAATTTTGAAATTATATGAACATATAAAGAGAATCTTTAAGTTGCTGATAAATGATCTTAGTGGGAAAGGGTCTCAAAACTAGGTTTTGGTGGGATCCTTAGTTTGAGGGGTCTACATTGAGAGATTGCTTCCCAAATTTGTTCCTCAGTTTCTGACAAAGATGTGTCAAGATCAATTAACTTATTACAACAAACAAAATGATTATGAAGCATAATGAATCAAAAAGGATATTTTTAAAACACTATATAACCTTTTATCATATAAATCTATAAATTATGAAGATTAGAATGACTCGTATACTTATGGATCATCATTACAAGTAAATAATTACCAATATATTTCTTAACATAAATGCAAATTATTTAATATGCTGGGAATTTGTGGCTTGAGGAGGGTGGTTTTGATTCTCCATTCGAGGAGTCTTCAAGATTTGTAAATGAAAATGGAGTCGTTATTCTCTTACTAACTTAGTTTCAGTTCTTGGGGTGAGGAGGGATAGATCACTGCAAAACTTTCTAAGAAAAGTTGTTTTTCCGTCGTGTCCTGCAGATTTTGGGCATGGGAGCCTCTAGGATGCCTTTTACAGTGGTTTGGGGTTATGGTGCACTCTCCCCTCCTTACACCATCAACACAAGCCAATAACACACACATGCCCACCCACCATTACCTGCACCAACACTCACAGAAGGTAAGCTTATTTTTTTTTATTAGAAAATGTTATGGGAAAAATTCCCTACAACCAATCAGATCACTGGGAGGGGCTAGTCTCAGGCAATTGGTGCAGCCTGTGCAAGCAAGAGGAGGAAACGGCCAACCATATTCTTCTACAGATTGTGCTTGTGGTTGATTTTATTCAACTTACTCTGAGTGGCTTGTGTCCTTCCTCAATCCGTTAAGGGTCATTTATTTTGTTGGTGTGGTAGTTTTGCTGGTAAAGGAAAAAGGAGAATGTTGAGTTGGCTCCTCTATGTTTGAGGAGCATATAGAACGAGCAGAACTGTAGGATTTTTGAAGGTTTGAAGCATACCATATTGGATTTGAAGGATTTCTTCTCTTAGGCTTAGTTTGTTTGGTCAAGGGATCCCTTAGGGGTTGAGAATTCTACTTCTCTTGATTTATAGATAGCATGGGAAGGGGTTCAGACTTGGTTTCTGCCCTCTGTATTCTGTTTTTTAGTTTTTACTTTTTTGGTTTCCTTGTATATTTACTGTTTAAAGTTTGGTTAGATCATTTTATTAATACATCTTTTGTTGCCTATCAATAAATAAATAAATGGAAAGAACCATAAATGTCATATTTTGGGACAGTACTTGTTGATATTTACAAAAAGAAAAAACTTGGTACCAAAAGCAGGAACACTAAGTGTTATCATGAATTAATGTCAAACAAATGTTAACAATAAAACCTAGCATCATTTATTTTCTTATAACTTATATACCCCTTCTACAATATCCGAACTCTCCAACTTTATCCATTGTACTTGTATTGATATGATATGACATGACACAACATGGGTATAGGTGTAGGATCCTTGTTGGATACTCTGCTGTTCTTCAAATATGGCAGTTTGATTTGATTTAATTTTTTCCCCCTTTAATTTTCAAATTTCTTAGCAATAGTAACATTGAAGAAACAAAAAGTTTTATGGAAAGTGAACTTTTATAAGAATGGCTAGGGAAAAGAAAGAAAAGATAAAAATCAAAGAAAAAAGGAGGGATGGAGAGGAAGTTTTATTGAGGATATCTTTGCTTTTAATTAATTTCCAATTGATTTTTCCTTTTTTTTCCCCTTTAGTTATGTTGTATTCAAGTATCCTTTTGGTATCGATTTTTAGATACCAAGGGCTCAAAAGGATCTCAATTATGGGTAGGATACTTGAAAACCAAAAAAAACAAATGTTGCACTCAAGTATCCTATCCATAATTAGATCCTTTTGAGCCTTTGGAATCCAAAAATTCAGAAGTAAGAAAGATCAGACAACACCAGACACCTGCACCACGAACTCAGGCATCACAACCCTGTTTCACTCCTGTTTTGAGATTTTTTGAAAAAAATCTAAAAATTTGGATATGCTTTACCTTCTAGTATCATCATTCATCTGCATTTCAGATGTTTCCAAACTAGGGTAAAAACAGAAATTCTGAAGCAATAATGGGATAGAAAATAAACAAAAACATAAAAATATGAACAGACAGGTAAAAGATAAGAACCTATCTTGTTTTCAGGTAGAGCTCAAGGACTTTGGCAGAGAGAATTCTTGTGATGACCCCAACATAGGTTGAAAACAAATAAAAAGAGTATAATACCATGAAACCAAAGTTCATAGTTTGAAAATTAAATCCACGATTCCAGATACAGGCTACTTTTTGCATTCATCAATTCATTTAAAACCATAGATATGAACTTCAAAAACAAACTATTATGTACAATAACTTACAAATTAATTCTCATCATTAATTCCTCAATCCTAAAATATTATAAGCAACTAGAAACAGCTCAAAGATTGCCTAAAGATTGTCCAGCATCTCTATGAATTTCACTGAAAATTAGCAACATTTTTCTCACAAGAAAATTTTAAACCTACACCATGATGCACAAGTTTAGACTTTGTGTGAATCTTAGCTAAGTAGCATGGAAACTTTTAGAGGGCAGTCAATTGGACACTGGACACATGGTGGATATTATGGCATGTACTGGACACTTGGGAACATACATAATTTTATAATTCATATTCTCTATTTTGCATACATGACCAATGTTCATGCATACAATGGACAAGTGAGGAGGGTTTCTTCCTTTTAACATAGAATGAGAATCATCATTGTATACAATTCTTTTTCCTTTATGATAAGAAGTATCAAAAACAACTACGATCATCGTATATGCATAGATACATACATAAACTTCACATTTAGCAGGTGGGAGTACAATATTTCATATTTCTGTGAGGGATGTATTAGGTAGATGGTTAGCACAAAACATATACCAATCCTTACAAACATAAGAATCTGTGAGTTTGGGTGTTCCCCAAAAAAAGCACATTCCAGGTGCAGTAAAGATGACCTTGGGAAACCTAAGGTATTTTGCTGTCAGCACTATGTAGTGCATGGCTTGATACAATGAGACTTAAGGCAACAATTTGCACACTTCAATAGACAAATAAGGGTAAAGAAGGTAGTGAAAGTGAGCAGCTTCACAGACACTATGGTTTGTATTGGTGATATCCAAAAGGGTAATGACTATTATATTTTATAACAAGGATCACAGCACCAGTGTAGCTCAATTCTTCTGTGAATTTTTACTGTTACAATCCAAAATAACAGTTGGAGTGATAATTGAATATTATATTTTATAACAATAACCAAACCATCAAGTGCAGTTCAATTGTTCTTGTTGTTGAGAACTCATCTATCACGTGGAATGCAACCCAGGAAAATTAAAATGTCAGACCCAAAAATAACCATCCAGGCGGTAAGGAGCCAAATAACCAATTCTATATGATCACCTCATGATGTTAAGAAAATGCATGTTAGGAAGAACATACCACAATACGTAAAGCATGGGAATCATCATCACGGTCAATAAGTGCTAGAAGCAAAATATCCAAAGGAAGCAGCTCATTGGTCCAAATGAAAAATGCAAGGTTTGCACAAGCTTTTGATAAAAGGTCCTGAAAAAGAAAAACCGAATAGAAAGCTTGAATCAAGCAAACTTATAGAGCCCATTACGTTTAAAATCCAAAATGAAAAGCTAGGCAAAATGCATGAACCTGTAAGGAATGTCCATGCTGCAGTTCCATATGAATGTGATGAAGAAGAACATCCACCATTGTGTAAATATTTGATGTCACTTCTTCAGGGGAAAAATCCCTTAAGACACGTGCCTGCAATCAATATCAGGAAAACATATTTTCTCTAACATTAAAAATTTATGAGTTTGTTATGAAAGAAAAAGGAGGTGCAGAAATGAAGCACCAAGTTCCAATCCAGCTAAGTGGAAAAAAGACTGCAGAGTCTTACGAGGTTTGCAACATTAATGTTGTCAGGGTGCCCATGCATCAGCATACATGCAGCAGCACATAGATATTGTCGGTGCTGAGGAAAACTATGACTGATGTAGGTCATGACATAACTAGGATCACCAGATGATAAAAGAAGATTGGTGCATTGGGCGATCACAGTTGTTTCTGCCTGGCAAAAGAGTGGATTTTTTAGTATTAGATAAATCTCAATTTATCAAATAAATAAATACATTAGAAAAGGGAAAGGACATTTTTTGGGTTGTATAAACTCCAAACACAGAAGTTTTGAAGATGTGCCCTTTCACTTATTAACTACTTAAATTCTCAACAAAATCTCCCAAATGCAGCCAACCATCAAATTAAATAATCTTGGTCACTAAGATTCACTAAATAAATAATTAAAATTGCATATAAAACTCAGTTTTCTGTTGCAGTGATGACAATTATATAACATAGTTTTTTAAAGCAAAAAGTTCTCAATGCCCTAGAACTGGATAAAATTGCGCACACACTCCCATTCAAGTTCTTGTATCTTGCAATCTCAAATTCCTCATAGGCATTAAAATAAGAATACCACAAAAATGAGATTTATACTGCAAGCATTGGAGTATAATGTTGAAGATTATTACAGCTTGTTACAGCTGTATACACAGCTGTATGTGAAGACAACTGTATACACAGCAGTATATCTTCCACAACTGTATATTAGAGCTGTAATATATATTTGGGTATATTTGTGTATATAATCCCTAATTTGTAAAGATCTTGAATAGGATAGTTTCCAATTCTTTAATAGGATATTTGTGTATATTCTTTTTGCTGTTGTATATAATTGTAGGGTTGTATACTTTTAAGAGATGAATGAGAAATACAATTTTTCTCCACATGGTATCAGAGCCAAATTTGGCTCCCTGGGATATTTTTTTTCAACTTTCATTGCTGAATAGTTTTTTTAAGTGTTTTCTGTTCACAAGGTATCAGAGTTGTAGTACCCTTTTTCCTCTTTTTTTGAACCCCAGTTTAACAGCCTTCATTGTCATTTCAAAGGCACTCTGTTATATTTTTCTCTTCAATTATTTTCAAATTCTACCCATCATGCTGAGATTGTTGACAACTCCGATAGCATGAATCCTCCATCAACGGTAGATTTGTCCAAAACAATGAACAAAAACACTATTTGGTGTACCTACTACAAGAAGCTGAGACACACAAGGGACAGGTGCCGGAAACTTTATGGAAAGCCTCAAATTTTGAGTAAAGATAGGGGCTTCAAGGGTGGACAACAAGGTTTCAAAGGTAGATAACAGAGAACTCAAGCACACTTAACCAACCCTCGGATCAATGAAACCCTTTACAAGAGAGAGTGAATTCTGGTGGCAAGGAATATACTGAGCTTAATAAGGAAGAGATTGAGAAACTAAAGAATCTCCTAGGAACCATTGAGAGTCCTAGTGTTGCTCCCTTACTTAGTCAGATAAGTATTCCTCTTTTCTTACTTTTAGTGTCTCAGATATGTCTTTCCTAGGCTCTTGGGTCATCGACTCAGGAGCTACAGATCATATTACTCATTCCTCACAAAAGTTTAGTACCTATAACCCATGTCCTAGTAATAAGAAAATAGCCACTACTGATGGCTAGTCAAGGGGAAGTTCACTTGAATAAATACATGTACCTAAGTTTTCCACCAATATCGTTTCCATTCATCGACTTACCAAAGAATTGAATTGTCACATGATTTTTTATCCCTCTCATTGTGTTTTTTAGGAACAAAGTACAAGGAAGATGATTGGACATGTTAGGAAAAATGATGGACTTTATTATCTTGAGTTACCATTTAATCAAAATAGGACTGAGAACCAGGTACCTTTATCATTCCTTTCTAAAATCTCATCCACAACAAAAGATAAAATTTGGCTTCATCATCATCGTTTTAGATATATGTTGTTTAGTGTTCTTAAAATTATGTTTCCTTTATTTTTCAAAGGAATTAATGTAGAAAAATTACATTGTGATGTTTGTGAACTTGCAAAGCATTGTCGTGTTTTTTTTTTTCCAATTACTAACAAAAGAGTTTCAATTCCATTTGCGTTAGTTCACAGTGATATTTGAGGTCCTACCACAATTCCTAATATTTCAAGCTCTAAATGATTTGTCTCATTTATAAATGATTGCACTCGAGTAACTTGGGTCTTTCTCGTTAAACAAAAATTAGATGTGAGTACTGTATTTCCTAATTTTTATAAAATGGTCAAAACTCAATTTAGAGTGGGAATCAAGAAGTTTAGGTCTGATAATGCAAAGGATTACTTCAATCAAGTTTTATCTCCTCATTTTAAAAAAGAAGGCATTATCTATAAATCCTCTTGCATTAGTACTCTCCAACAAAATATGGTTGCTAAAAGAAAAAAATGGTCATTTTCTTACTATTATAAGAGGTTTTTTGTCCTAGAAAAATGCTCCTAAATCATATTGGGAGGAAGCGATACTTATCGTTGCTCATCTTATAAATCGATTGTCAACTAAAAGTTTTAGGGTTCAAAAGTCCAATGGAAATTTTTTCAAAATACTTCCCAAACTTTACAGGGTCTACTAGTCTTGTTCCAAAGGTTTTTAGTTGTGTTTCTTTTGTCCATGTCCATGCTCATAATAGAGGGAAACTAGATCCAAGGGCAATTAAGTGCATTTTTGTAAGGTATTCATCTACTAAAAAAGGTTACAAATGTTATCATCCACCCACTCGACAATTTTATGTCTCTTCCAATGTATCCTTTGTTGAACATGAAAGCTACTTCAATCATCCTTATCTTCAAGGGGAGACATCATTCATGGAAGATACGGGTGAAGGAGATTTGTTCTTACTTGACTTGCCCTCATTTTTGCCTAAACCCTCACAATCACAATCATCTATGTCTGAGTACTCACAAATTCTTGAACCAACATGTCCACCTTCAAGAAAACAAGTTCCCAATACTACGAGGCAACTTTAGTTTACTCAAGGAAGAAAGCAACCATCACTAAACCTGTGCAAGTCCAAGAGTCAGAACCGACAACTTCCTATGTGGTAAATGATCCATTTTTTCCTAAGATTTCTCCTAATTTTGTTGATACTAGTGATCTAAATCTGCCCATTGCAGTTAGAAAAGACACAAGAACATGTACTCGGTACCTTTTATATCCGCTTTTTCATTTTGTGTCCTACGAAAGATTGTCATCATCTCATAGAAATTTTCTCACTAGATTAAACACGATAGTCATACCTAAGACCTTGTTTGAGGCACTAATTAGTAAGGAGCAGAAACAAGCCATGAGGGCAAGATGGAAGCACTTGAAAAGAATGGGACTTGGGATGTGGTTGTGTTACCAAGAGAGAAGAGTCCAATAGGGTGCAAGTGGGTGTTCACTGTAAAGTATAAGGTAGATGGTTCTCTTGAGAGATATAAAGCTAGGCTCATAGCCAAAGGCTATAATTAGACATATGGAGTAAATTACCATGAGACTTTCGCACCGGTAGTCAAGATGAATACTATGAGAGTTTTACTCTCTTTGGCTGCCCAATTTGACTGGGAATTACAACAATTTGATGTGAAATATGCACTCTCACATGGAGAGCTCAAAAAAGAAATTTATATGGATCTTCCACCTAGTTTTAATATGCACTTGAAAGGAAAAAAGGTATGTAAATTGAAGAAAGCTTTGTATGGACTAAAACAATCTCCGTAAGTTTGGTTTGGAAGATTTGTCAAAGTCATGATAATTGTTGGCTACAAACAAAGTGAAGGTGACCACACCTTATTTGTTAAACACTCGGCCTTAGGGATGGTAACTGTCATACTTGTTTATGTGGATGACATAATAGTGATTGGAAATGATCTTAAAGAAATAGAAGCATTGAAGCGCGGTGCCTTAAGGAGTTTGGAAGACTAAAGTATTTCTTGGGAATTGAAGTCATGATAACCGTTGGCTACAAACAAAGTCATGGTGACCACACCTTCTTTGTTAAATACCCAGCCTTAGGGATAGTAACTGTCCTACTTGTTTATGTGGATGATATAATAGTGACCAGAAATGATCTTGAAAAAAAAGAGTTTCATGCAATGGCCCAAGGAACCTATGAGTTGCTTTAGCTCAAGATTATCTTGGAGAACCTGAAGATTTAAGTGGGAGACATCGATGAGACTTTATTGCGACAATAAGTCGGTCATCAACATTGCACATAACCCGGTACAACATGATAAAACCAAATATGTATAAGTAGATAGACATTTTATTAAGGAAAAGTTAGACAATGACTTTCAATCTGCATACCATATGTGTCCAATGGAAGTCAATTAGTTGATGTCTTAATGAAAGAAAGAATTAGCCAATGCCCAGTTTTAAGAAATCATTATCAAGTTGGGAATGGATAATATATATTCACCAACTTGAGGGGGAGTGTTGAAAATTATTTCAGCTTGTTACAGTCATATACACAACTATATGTGAAGATTATTACAATTGTATATACAGCAGTATATCTTCCACAGTTGTATATTACAACTGTAATATATATTTGGGTATATTTGTCTATATAATCCCTAATTTGTAAGGATCTTTAATAGGGTAGTTTCCAATTCTTTTCTTACTCTTTCTTCTTGTTGTTGTATATAATTGTAGGGTTGTACAATTTTAAGAGATGAATGAGAAATACAAATTTTCTCCACATATAAAGATACAAAATAACAAACATAAAGCTTTCACATCACATCAAGAGAATAAACAACTTGAGAGCACAGAGGATCTTGAGGTCTACATAAATAGCAAGACTCAGAGATTGAGAGAAGAAAGAACACTTCAAGGCCTAAATAAATGGCAACTCAGTAAACCATGGATGGAACCTCCAGATACTGCAACTTATCATGTCTCAAGTACAAAGCAGCAGCAAAATTTAATAAGATAAGTGTGTCTCTGAGGAGTAAAACTCAATTTAAGATGTAACTCTAAAGAACCAAATTAGATTTCTGTCTATAGGAAAAATGTCATCTGAGCGTAAGTTTAAAAGGAGAGACTACAAAAAGAAATGAAGAGGAAATACAGTGAGTGATGTAGTCCTAGCACATAAAGGTGGGGGTTTTCATGATTGTGAGGTGAGAGAGGAACTGTTTTTGGTCATTTCCTGGGTCAGGTTGCACTCTAGTCTTTTTGGCATTTTGAGTCTCTTATAAGGGAGGTGAGGAACCTTGTTTAAGGTACAATGTGGTATTGGGAAATCAGAATGAGTTGTAGCTGTGTTGGAAAGTCAAATGAGCTCTAGCTACAGAGTCAGAATGAGCTGTATATTTTTTGTATTTAATTTAGGCTAGATTCTGATATAGTGATCCTCTTTTTTCTTTACTGTAAATCTAAGCAATCTGATCCCTTAATTTTAGGAGTTGCACAGTTCGAGAATCATAATTTTTTCCTTGTTAGTGTAGGGTAGTCTTGTATATATATCTTGTACTGATTCATTAAAGAAATAAGATGAAATATTCTTCTTCCTCAATATGGTATCAGAGCACTAGGAAACTTTTAGTCTTCATTGCTGCTAGATTTTTTTTTTTTTCCTGAGATTGCACAACCTTCTTTGCTAGGGATGCTGTTTGTTTTTTTGCTTATCCATCAGCAGCTATTCCTTCTTTTGTTTGTTTCCATATTTTTTTCTTTTCTTCTCATTCCTACCACCAATCATGTCTAAAACATCAGAAGTAATCTCTACTGTCCCTGTTTCAAATGTCAACACCCAATCTCCATCATCAGGAGAATACCAGAATCTTCAGACATTGTTTCAATTGAATGGTTGAAATTATCTGGTCTGGTCACAGCCAGTGAAAACGTTCTTGAAAGGCAAAAGGAACTTAAGTCACTTGATCAGTCCAGAGATGAGCAAAGATGATCCTGGATTTGGTGCGTGGGATGAGGCAGATTCCATGATCATGTCATGGCTATGGAACTCTATGCAACCAGAGATCAGTGGGCCTTATATGTTACTTACCACTGCACACGAGATATGGGAAGTTGTTTGAGAGACATATTCCAAAGTGTGTGATGCAGCTCAAATTTATGAGATCAAAACAAATATTACAACCACCAAACAAGTATTGTATCTGTGATTGAATATTATAATATCATGAAAGGATTGTGGCTTGAATTAGACTACTACAAGAATTTTAAGATGAGGTATACCAAAAATGCTGCCCTATTGCAATTATTTGTTGAACGTGAGAGAATTTTTGACTTCCTTGCTGGTCTTAATGTGGAATTTGATCAAGTATGTGTCCCAATTCTTGGCAAGGAATCTTTGCCACCCTTGAATGAAGTCTTCTCACTCATACGGGCTGAAGAAGGACAAAGGACAGTGATGCTTGATAATCCAACTTCTAAAAGTTTAGCCTTTGCCACAACAACTCCTAATGTACTGCCAATTAAAAATAACAGAAGCAACAACAATGTAGATTCTAGAAAAAATGAGAGGCCTCAACCATCCAGCCACAAAGGTAGCCTATGGTGCAATTACTGCAAGAAGCCACGACATACCAAAGAAACTTATTGAAAACTTCATGGAAAACCTTAATCCTTTAGCAGAGGCATTGGAAATCGAAGTGGTCAGCAGGGAGGACAAAATATGGCTCATTGTGATGATGATGTCGCTTCAACTACTTCCAACAATGGTGGTTTCAACAAGGACAAGATTGAAAGACTTCAAACCCTTCTCTCTTCAATAGATAAGCCAAGTGCCTCCTGCTCTTTGGCACAGTCAGGTAAGTATCTCGTTTCTCATTCTTTTAGAGTCTCAAAAGACTATTGTTCTAGGTCTTGGATCATCAATTCAAGTACCACAGACAACATGACCTACTGCCCTACCTGTTTCACTACATATAACCCATGTTTTGGACACTAAAAAATCAGGATTGCTGATGGCACGCTTGCACATTGCTGGACAAGGAAACATTAATCTCACACCCTCTCTTACACTCAAATTTGTATTACATGTTCCTAAACTTTTAATCAACCTATTGTATATTCATCAAATAACTAAAGACTTGAATTGTAGTGTAACATTTTTTTCATCCTATTGTGTTTTTCAGGACCGGATTATGAGAAGGATGATTGGACATGCTAGGGAATGGGTGGGGCTCTACTTCCTTGAAACTAGTAGTGGCAGTGGCGATATATTACCTCTTTCTCATCTTTCAACATTTTCACCTAATAAATACCAAATTTGGCTACACCATTTCCGTTTAGGGCATCCACCTTTTTCTTTATTGAATAAAATGTTCCCTTCATCATTTACACATTTGGATGTTAATAATTTTCATTGTGGGACTTGTGAATTGGCCAAACACCATCGCGTGTCCTTTCTTATGAGTAATAAAAAGTCCTCTACCCTTTTGCATTAATTCATTCTGATATTTGGGGGTCCTCTTGAATTCCAAATATTTCAGGGGCACGGTGGTTTGTGTCTTTTATTGATGATTGTTCTAGAGTGACTTGGTTTTTTCTTATGAAAATAAATTTGACATGAGCAATGTGTTTCCTATTTTTCATAAAATGATTAGCGACCAATTTGGGGTCCAAATTAAAACTATCAGGTCTGATAAATACTTTTAATCAAATGTTATCCTCATTCCTTCAGAAGGAGGGCATTATTCATTAGTCCTCTTGCACATATACCCCATAGAAAAATGGCATTGCTAAAGAGAAAAATCAACACCTATTTGAAGTCTCCCAGGCTTTATTGTTTCAAAAAAATATTCCTATGTCATATTGGGAAGAGGCAATTTTAACTATTGCCCACTTAATAAACTGGCTTCTCTATAGGGCCTTAGGCCATAAAAGTCCAATGATTGTTTTCTCTTAGTTTTTTGCTAACTTTCATGTATTTTGCAAACTACCTCCTAAAGTGTTTGGTTGTGTCCTTTGTTCATATCCATGTTCAATATTGCAGCAAACTCGATCCACATGCTCTCAAATGTGTTTTTGTAGGGTATTCAACAACAAAAAAAATGAGTATAAATGCTATCACCCAGCCATAAGAAAATTTTTCACCTTTATGAGTGTTACATTTGTGGAAGAGTTTTTTATCCTACTCATCTTTAGGGGGAGACTTTAATGGAAGAAAATTTTTTTTGATTGGAAACGCCACAAAGATATATTAATATAAAAAGAAGTACAAGAAGAAGGATGAGAAATCCTCCACAAAGACAACAAAATACAGGAAAAAACACAAAACAAAAACTCCCACTAAGGACAATCCTAAGGAGAACACACCGCTATCCAATCCAACTGAATCACATTAAGGGGAGTCCCTTAAATGCTTGGAACAGAAAGCCCAAAGGGAAGCAAGGAAAGCTATAGAGTCCCAAAGGGACTCTGAATTCCTTGCTTTATCCTCGAAAATCCTTGCGTTCTTTCCCACCACACAACCCGAATTAGAGCTATGCTCGCAGCTTGCCACAAGACTACCCCTCTTAGAATTACCGAAGCCTTGAAATTTGATGGACATCATGTCATATATGCTCCTTGGAGAAACCCAATCCATCTTAGCTAACTGAAATAACCTGTGCCACAACCCAATCGTCAGGAACAATGCAGAAAAGGTGATCTGCTGATTCCCCGTGCTTCATGCACAGGATACAAATATCAGGACTAAGGGCCTTGTAGGGTCTTCTCACTTGCAACATTCATTAGTATTCACCTTCTTGTGTGCCACTAACCAGACAAGGACTTCACTTGAAAGGAACTTGAGACTTCCACCGAACTTTGAAGGAAAGTTCTGAGGAGATCCAGAAGATTGAGATAATGCTAGAAAAAAGGATTTGACTGAAAAAAGCCCTGAAGAGGATAATGGCCATAATCTAGCATCTGGGACCGAAGGAGAGAGATACAATCATCAGAGAGCGCATGAGCCTTCTAAGTCCTCAATCTCAGAGTCTGACAGGTTACGGCGGAAATTCAAATTCCACAAGAAAGGCGAGATGGACCGAGAACTGAAGAAATAGAAATGTTTTTATCCACAACTACTCTAAATAGTCTTGGATATTGGGTTCCCAAAGGTTGGTCCCCCCGCCACAAATCTTCCCAGAACCGAATTCTTTCCCGTTTCCTACCACGAACCGAGTAATCAAAGAAAACCCCTGAAAGACTTGAGCAATGCCTTCCAAGGACAGCGGTTGACCATCTGACTAGAGTGTTAGCATCCAACCATTAGAGTGAGCACCATAAATGCTTAAAATGACCTGATGCCAAAGAGCTGAACCTCTCTAGGGTACTCCATAACCATTCCTAGAAGAGCGAGATCTCCAAAAATATTCCCCAAACCCAAACCCCCTATTGCCTTCGGTTGCCACCACATCCCACCTCAAATGACCCTTTTGCTTCCCAACCCCTGACCATAAAAATCCTTGCAACCTCTCGATTTGCAGCCACGAAGCGGGAATTTGAATAGAAAGGAAGTAACTTGGCAACTGGGTAAGACAAGATTGGATAAGAGTATCCCCCCCCGAAGGTAAGTAGCCTTTTGCCACCATCTAATCTACTTGAGATTCTCTCAATACTGATCCCAAAAGCCATGCCTTAGGGTTCCCCAAGGAGACCCAGATAAAAATGGCCATCCAGACGCCTTACAATCGAGCTTAGCCAATTGAAAGATGAGAAATGAGGACTGACATTCCTGACCTATCTATTACTTCTCCTACAAGCACTATCGACACCACCAACTCTCAACCAACCAATTCTGACCCACCTCTACATCCCATGTCAAAGTCCGATGGTGAAATTCGAGAGGAAATTGATCCTTCAATCACCCCACCACTACAATTTTACTCAAGAAGGAAGCTACTCATACCTGAACCTATGCAAGTCCAAGACTCTAATCCTGTAAAAGGTAATGAAACTTCAATTTTACCTTTATTGTCATCGTCTACACCATCTTTGATTGTTGAAGATTTACACTTACCTATTACCCTTATAAAATGAACTAGAAAGTGTACCCAACATCCCATCTCTAATTTTATTTTATTTAATAAATTGTCACCATCAAATCGAGCCTTCCCCACACAACTAAATCCCACTGAAATCCCACAAACAATCCAAGATGCAGTTAGGGATGAGAATTGGAGAAAAGCCATGAGTGAAGAGATGAGAGCTTTGGAGAAAAACAAAACATGGGAGATTGTGGAACTTCCTAAAGGAAAGAAACCAAAGGGGTGTAAATGGGTTTTTACCATAAAGTATAGAGCTTATGGGACTTTAGAAAGATATAAGGCTAGATTGGTTGCCAACGGATATACCCAAACCTATGGAGTAGATTACTAGGAGACTTTTGCACTAGTGACAAAGATAAATATTATTATTATTTTTTTTTTATTGGAAACGACACAAAGATTTATTGGTAGATAAAAATAAGTACAAAGAGGATGAGGAATCCTCCCTCCAAAGAAAGCTAAACTATAGAAGAATACACTGAAAAACAAGCAAACACTCTAAAAGGACCACTCCTTATGGAGTACACACTGCTATCCAATCAAGTTGTATCACATTAAGGGGAGTCCCTTAAAAACCTTGGAACAATAAGCCCAAAGAGAAGCAAGGAAACAATAGAGTCCCAAAGATACTCTGAATTCCTTGCTTTATCTAAAAATCCTCGCATTTCTTTCCCACCACACAATCCGAATAAGAGCGATGCTTGCAGCTTGCCACAAAGGCAATCCCCCTCTTAGACGAACAAATCCATTAAATTTGATGTACATCATGTCAAGATGCTCCTCGGGGGACCCAATCCATCTTAGCTAACTGAAATAACTGTGCCACAACCAATCGTCAAGGAGCAATGAAGAAAAATATGATCAGCCGATTTCCCATGCCTTCATGCACAAATACAAATATTAGGACTAAGGGCTTTGTAGGGTCTTCTCACTTGTAACATGTCATTAGTATTCACCTTCTTGTGTGCCACTAACCAGATGAAGGACTGCACTTTGAAAGGAACTTGAGAATTCCAAACGAACTTATAAGGAAAAACCTGAGGAGATCCAGAAAATTGGGATAAAGCTAGAAAGAAAGATTTAATTGAAAAAAGCCCTGAAGAAGATAAGGGCCAAAATCTGGCATCTAGAACCGAAGGAGATAAATGCAATCCATCGAGAGATCACATGAGGCCTTCTAAGTCCTCTATCTCAGAATCTAACAGGTTACGACAGAAATTTAAATTCCAAGAGAAAGGACGAGTAGGACCGAGAATTGAAGAAATAAGTATGTTTTTATCCAAGACTACTCTAAATAGTCTTGGATATTGGGTTCCCAAAGGTTGGTCCCCCCACCACAAATCTTCCCAGAACCGAATTCTTTCCCCATTTCCTACCACAAACCGAGTAAACGAGGAATCCTGAAAGACTTGAGTAATAGCCTTCCAAGGACAGCGATGTGACCATCTGACTAATGTGTTAGCATCCCAACCATTGGAGTGTGAACCATAAATGCTTAGTATGACCTGATGCCATAGAGCTGAACCCTCTCTAGGGTACCTCCATAGCCATTTCCCTAAAAGAGCGAGATTCCTCAGAGAAACATTCCCAAAACCCAAACCCCCTATTTCCTTCGGTTTACACACGACATCCCACCTAACTAAATGATCTCTTTTGCCTTCCCCAATCCCTGACCATAAAAAATCCTTTTGCAACCTCTCGATTTTTGCAGCGACTGAAGCGGGTAACTTAATTAAAGAAAGAAAGTAACAAGGCATATGGGTAAGGCAAGATTGGATGAGAGTTATCCTCCCTCCGAAGGATAGGTATGCCTTTTGCCATCCATCCAATGTTCTTGAAATTCTCTCAATCACAGGATCCCAAAATCCACCTGCCCTGGGGTTCCCACCCAAAGGAAGACCCAGATAGAGTATAGGCCAGCCAGAAGCCTTGCATTCAAGCGTCTTAGCCAATCTTGTCTTAATCCTCTCGATGCCTTAACCCAACCTTTAGCGCTACCATTCACCAATACTGCATAAGATACCGAGGACAAACATCCACTCATCCATTTCCTCCATTTAGGACTGAACCCCTTCTTCTCCAACACTTGATCTAAAAAATCCCACCTTATGTGATCGTAAGCCTTTTCAAAGTCAATTTTGAAGACGACACCTTCCTCCCCTGATCGTCTTCTCTCATCCACTATCTCATTTGCTATGAGAACCGCATCCATTATTTGTCTCCCTTGAACAAAAGCGCCTTGAGTAGAGTGGACGGTTTCATGTAAAACCTCTCTTAGACGCCCTGAGAGTACTTTGGCTATTATCTTATAGAGACTAGTGATCAAACTAATGGGTCTAAAATCTAAGATTTTCTTTGTCGTACTCTTTTTGGGCAGAAGAACAATGAAAGAGGCATTAGTGCTTTGATTGATAACTCCGCTCCTATGAAATTCTGCGAACACTCTCACTATATCCTCCTTAATCACATCCCAACAGTCTTGGAATATTGCAATAGTAAAGCCATCAGGCCCTGGAGCCTTGTCCCTATCCATCTGAAAAATGGCCTTAGAAATCTCTTCTTCAGTGAAAGGGGCATCCAAACTTATCGCACTCTCTTCCGAAATAGGGGACCAATCTAATCCTTCAATACTCCAAGACTCTTCTATAGGACTCGCGTAGAGTTTTTCAAAGTAAAGTAAGATCTCCTCTGTGATTCTCTCGGCATTATTCAACACTAAGCCCCTTTCATTTTCCAATGCCTTGATATATTTCCTATTTCGCCTGCCATTAGCCACTTTATGGAAAAACTTAGAGTTGCAATCCCCTTCCTTAACCCATTTCACCCTAACTTTTTGTCTCCAATGGATTTCCTCCCTCAAAATTAATTCCTCTAGCTCCCCTTTTCTTAAGGCTCTTTGATCTAACAATTCAGATGTGAGACCCCCATCCTGCTCAATGGCGTCAAAGTTAGCTAAATCCTTGAGAATACTTTTTTTCTTTTCATTAAGCTCTCCAAAAGAAAGCTTATTCCATTCCTTCAATTTGGCTTTAACAAATTGTAATCTCCTCATGAACTTGTGGCCTTCCCATCCGTTTCCTTGAAAACCCCTCCACCAATTTCTAAAGTTCTCCTTGAAACTAGGATGTTGCAGCCACATGTTATCAAATCTAAAAGGTGTTAGGCCCCACATGAACGGGTTGGTATCCAAAGCAATTGGCCAATGATCCGAGGTCCTTCTGATAAGGGTTTCTTGAATGCCTTGGGGAAAGAGCTGTCCCCACTCATTTGAGTAAAGAAAACGGTCTAATCTCTTACACACGGGAGACTCTTGCATATTTGACCAAGTGAATGATGCGTTCCGAAGAGGTGGATCAAGCAATTCACATTCTCTAATAAAACTATCAAAGTCCCTCATGCTTGAAGTTAGCCTAGAGCCCCCCAATTTTTCTTAACTTCTCCTTATGACATTAAAATCACCGCCCACACACCACAACGGAAAAGTTAGACCATAAATGTCATAAAGTTCCACCCAAAAATCCTTCCTAAGTGAGGGACTATTTGGACCATAAACTGCAGAAATCCAAAGAGGTCCACAGCCCTCCAAGGCGAACTTGACCGATATCGAGAAAGAGCCTAATACCACCTCCTCCTTGCACAACTTTTTTGAGTCCCAAATGAACAAAATCCCTCCTAAAGCCCCACACGCCGGAAGAATAACCCAATCCTTATTTCTGACCGTCCAGACACTGCCCACTAGCCTTCTGTCACACTTCTCCTTTTTTGTTTCTTGAATCATCACAACATCCGGATTCTCTAACCTAAGGAAATCTTTAATCACCCTTCGCTTATTACTTGAACCCAAACCCCTAACATTCCAACTGATAATTTTCATGGAAAAACACTCAGGCCCTAACCCTCCAAACCAAATCCACCTGGATTCAATCGCCTATGGGCCTCTAATCTTCCTCCTAGAGTACACCTTAATGTCCAGAGAGCATAGAACCTCTCGCACTTTAGCCATTTTCCTAGAGGACAGGCCATCGATAAGAGAGTCTTCCGGTGAGGATGCCGCATTAACCCCCGAACTACCTGACATCAGGTTAGAAGACTTCCCAGGGGTAGATCTCTCGGACACCTGGTTAGAAACAGCTCTTTGATTCTCCTCCTCAACATGGACAGGGATGCCAACACAATTTAAGGGGCCAACATCGCCTATTTCAGGAAAAAATTTAAATTTACCTTGATTTACCGAAGGAGACTGGGAAAGAAATTCTGAATTTGGGAGATGAGGACCGGAGGGACTCGGCAGATGCTTTTCCAGATTACAGAAAGGAGAGGAATAAGGCTTGGGTGGCTGAGAAGAAAAAGGCTGACTTTCCTCCAAGTTTTCCATCCCCGGAATTTCACAATTTCCTTCCAAAATGATTTCTTTACCTCTGGTTCTTGGAGTAGAAGGTGACTCCGTGACTGAAAAACCACAAGGATCGTACCCCGCTCGGCCCCTAAATCCTCCTTTGTCATCTTCAAGTTGGGATTTTCGCGAGTCCATCTCTCCTTTTGACATCGAGGTCTCTTCCTTCGACCAGCTCTTGCATTTCCTTGGCAGAAGACAACGGAAGATGGGACTCTCTCTGATACCTTGTATCTGTTGAGATCCCATCCCGCCATCCACTTCCAGATTGCAGACTTCGCTAAGTGGCGATGCGCTCCGTAGGGAAAGAGGCTCGCTACTACTCCGTTGTCCATGACAGCGAGCCACGCTTGGAAGGAAGAGGTTGGACCACATCTTCCTTGAATCCATCGTTTTTTCCCCTTGCGTGAAGTCTTCCATCTGAACCATTGGAGTTTTCCCCTTTCTCGCTGCGCTTTCTTCCTCTCGAGAGCTACCTTTCATGCCAGAGGACTTTGGTCTTCCTAGAAATTGGCCCAACCCCGACGAGCCTTTTGACTTACAGCCCACAGTCTGACGCCCGTAACTAACATCTTCTATCTCTAAAGGTGGGCTAGGGTTGGATAAAGTCTAGGCCTGTAACTCATCGGCCCGACCATCCTCTCCATGTATAACCTCGACGCCGGCCCTCTTATCGCCTCAACGAGGCTGCGTGGTCGCTTTTGCAGAGGAACCCACTCGTTGGAGAGAAGAAGGGGATGCCGCTGCGTCATGGGCTTGAGGGGCGTCTAGGCCAGCGTGAAGCCCACGACTCCTTCTCCCTCTTTGGGTCCTTACTGGATGGGCTTTAGTAGAAGTCTCAGGCTCTATGGGCCCAAGAATGTTTTCTTCTACTAGGCCCAATCTGCTCCCTTCCCATCCTTTCGCCCTTTTGGCCGCTATACTTGTAATTGAGCACCGATAACGTGCCCGGGAAGAAGCTCCCTACTGTAGCACTCATTGCCCCTGATACTACCTCGTAGCCCCTCTGCAAATTTTGTCGTCTGAGAGACACAACCCCCCTCTTTCAACCACTCGTACCTACAGTGGGTTGTCTCGGACGTGACAGTGTCGTCTTCACCCTCTTCTCCGATGACTGAAACTGCTATTGTATATTTCCAGGCCCCGTCTTCCACCTCAAGCAACGCTGGAAGCACGACATTAGGATGCATCTCCAGCCACAGCTTCACCTTTGTCAAGTCCAATAGCTTCACGGCTTCCCTTGCTACCTCCGTCACCCTCCCCCACTTCTTCAAGATGAATTTCAGCTGGTCTTCCTCCCACAAGTGAAAAGGAAGGTCTTTCAACTCTAACCAACCCCTTCTGAATTTTCCAGGAATAATCATATTTTCTCTTGGCAACCATCTTCTTAGGAGAACAGGCCTTCCTTTCACTAAAAGTCTCTCATGCTCTTGGAACTATTTTGCTCTTCCTGCTGAACTCACAAAGAAACACCCCTTGAAGGCGGAAATGGGATTTATAGACACCATACCTTTCACACCCATCATCCTCGCAACGGCCTTGCCTTCATGAGTCCAGTCTTGGACTTTTTCTTTGCATTCACATATTACGGCTCTGGCCCATTTTCCAGCTGATAATGGAACTCCACTCCTAAGTCCATCCTTTGCAACCACCTCTGCGTATGACCGACCACCTCTATATATGCTTTTACTCATCTGAGTATTGCCAAACGTCTTCTTCAACTCTTCTCCGACTTGATCAGAATCTTGGACTGAAAGAATCGCCCTCCTAAGGACTTCCCATCCATTACCTTTAACACCCTCGGAATGACAAGAAGTAGAGGTTTCCTTCTTGTAGCAATCTCGATGATTTTCATGAATCGTCCTCTATTGTTGAAGCAAATCTCCATCAAGTGAATCTTATTCTCGCCCCTGAACTTTCGTGTAAATCCCCTGGTATCCTCCAACTCCACAACTTTCTTCAAATGCTCCGTTAACCAATCTAACTCCTCCTTTCCAAATCCTACTGATACAACAAAACCACGGCTCCTTTCTGTTACTGATACCCAAGTTCCACCATTCGATCCTTCAAACTTTACCTGAAAAGACTTTTTTTTCCACTTCAAACTTTTCAACTTTGCACTTCATCATGCCTCAGTTCATCCCGTACTGTTACTCCCTCTGTTCTCTCAGCAACCAGCTGAATTCAAGAACAGTTAGACACATTCATGTTGAAGAATAACTATCAGAGGAGCAATTTTGACAGTTCTGTTTACTTTAAGGGCCTTACTGATGGTTATTTCATTGATCTACTATTGTATTAGATCACATGCTCATAGCATGTAAAGACAGTGAAGCAATACAAAGATAAATATTATTAGAATTTTATTATCATTGGTAGCTAATCATGATTGGATGTTGCGACAATTTGATGTCAAAAATGCACTCTTACTCGGTGATTTAGAGGAAGAGATGTATATGGATGCTCCACCGGGGTTTAATAAAAAGTTTACAACTAACCAAGTCTGCAAATTCAAGAAGGCATTGTATAGACTTAACCAATCTCCCAGAGCTTGGTTTGGAAGGTTCACTAAAGCCATGATAGAGATGGAATTTCAGCAGAGTCAAGGAGATTACACTCTCTTTATCAAACACTTTTCTTCTGGCAAAGTCACTACTCTGATAGTTTATGTTAATGATATCATTGTTACAGGTAATGATTTGGGGGAGATAAAACAACTTAAACAACAATTGGCCAAGGAGTTCGAGATAAAAGACTTCTAAAAGTTAAAAGTATTTTCTAGGAATTGAAGTTGCTCATTCAAGAAATGGCATTTTTGTGTCACAACAGAAGTACACTCTTAATCTCCTTAAAGAAGCAGGGATGTTAGGATGCAAGCCAAGTGAGATGCTAATCGAACAGAATCATAGGGTGGGTGATTCACCTGAATCAACAGTGGTAAACAGAGGATGGCATCAACATTTAATTAGGAAATTAATCTACTTGTTACACACACACGACCAAATATAACATATGTTGTAAGTGTAGTGAGTCAATTCATGCACTCTCCCAAGGAAACACATCTAGAAGTAGTATATAGAGTTATCCACTATTTGAAGCCTACACTAGGAAAAGGAATTATGTTTAAGAAGAATGACTAACTAAACTTGGAAATTTATACGGATGTATATTACGCAAGATCAATGATAGATCGAAGGTCAACTATTGTACCTTTTTAGGTGGAAATCTAGTTACTAGGAAAAGTAAGAAGCAAACAGTTGTTACTAGATTGAGTGCAAAGACAAAGTTTAAAGCAATGGCACAAGGAATTTGTGAGCTACTCTAGTTAAAAATCATTCTTGATGATCTTGGAATAAGATGAGAAGGAACAATAAAGTTATATTGTGATAACAAGCCAACCATCAACATTGCTCACAATCCAGTTCAGCAACAAACATTTCATAAAAGAGAAACTGGATAGTGGGTTGATTTGCACTCTATATGTTTCACTAGGAGGGCAACTTTTTGACATCCTAACTAAGGGACTAGCTAATGACTCATTTCAAGCAATCACTAACAAGCTGGGAATGGAAAATATCTATTCTCCAAGGGGAGTATTAAAAAATCAGAATGAGTTGTAGCTGTGTTAGAAAGTCAAATGAGTTGTAGCTACAGAATCAAAATGACCTGTACATTTTTTGTATTTAATTTAGGCTAGATTCTAACATAATGATTTTTTTTTTTTTCCTTTACTGTAAATCTAAGCAATCCAATCCCTTAATTTTAGGAGTGGTACAGTTAGAGAATCATAATTCTTTCCTTGTTAGTGTAGAGAAGTCTTGTATAAATATCTTGTACTGATTCATTAAAGAAATAAGATGAAATATTCTTCTTCCTCATTATGTGGGATGGGTGGATTGGTAGACAAGGAAATCAGGAGGCAGACTTGAGGCTCATTTGGCCCAACAATGATCACTAACATTTTTTTCTCTTTTGTATGTGCATGTGATAAAATTTTGATGGATATTATCACTTTGTTTCTAAGATGGCCTAAAACAGCATTAGAAAAGACATTTTGGTCTATTTGCCTTCTATGCTGCAACCTTTTGGTTTTTATGCTAGAAGGAAAAAATTATGCGTCTACAACAAAAAGAGAAATCTGAGCCTTCTTCAGGCATCTTTACATGCCTCTTTGTTCCAACATAACTGTAGATATACAACAATAACAAATTATAGAGCAATGGAAGCACAAAGATGGGTGGAATGTATTCACTAGGTTGTTGATGTGTAGGTTAGAATTCGATCTCAACCAACCAAAAATTAAACAAGTCCAACCAGCAAAATAGACAACAATAACAGCATAAAGAAATGGAAGCACAAAAGCAGATGATAACAAGTTGTAAAGCAATGGAAGCACAAAGGCAGATGGAATGTAGCAAATGGATAGATCACCTTTTTTTACACTATCTAACGACTATGGGGTTATGGAAAACGCTATTCAGACTATTCAGATTGGATTAGGTTCCTCCTAGAACCCTGAAGACATGTTAACCATTTCTTTTGATGGTTTGGGGAGTACTAACAGAGGCGAAGTTTTTCTATGGCAAATCACTTGTCTTACTTTGATTTGGATAGTATGGCAAGAAAGAAATGCACATATCTTTGAGGACAAGTGAAGGAATTCATAGATGATATGGGATCTAATCTATTTCTATTCATCTTTTTGGGCTTCTACCACTAGAACTTTGAAGGGCATTCCTCTTAACATTATTGAAGTTGATTGGATTTCAATACACAGATCGTAAGGGTTGTTTTGATGTATTTTGGACCATACTTCTTTTTTTTTGTTTTTGATAAGGTTGTGTAACTTAGGAAAGGATTTCTCATCCTTCTCTGGTGATCTCTTATTGTTTCCAATAAAAAAAAATCTCTTATTGTTGAAATTTGGCATTCAAAGTTAGGGTTTTAATTTAGGAAAGTATTTTAGGAATAAAAAAGGAGAGATCATTTAGGATATTTCCTTAGGATTCAGTTTCCTAATTTTTAGGAGAGAATCAAGCTAGATAGATATTTTTTTATTCAGTCATTTGTGTATATATATGTGTATGGTGTGTACCGAATAGATCAATAAAAGGAGTTCAAAAATTCTTCATGGTATCAGAGCCAGTTTTCTGAAACCCTAATTCCTTCTGGCCACCTCTTATTCAGGCCATCATTCATTCCAGCAAAACCTCTCTGGCCATCTCTCAATCCGACCATCTCTCTCTCTAGCCATCACTCATTCCGGCCAAGTCTCTCTGGCCATCTCTCAATCCGACCATCTCTTTCTCTGGCCATCTCTCATTCCGGCCATCAATCCCTGTTCTCAGGCCGGTATCTCTGGTTTTCTCCTCTTCCCTATTTCCAGCAACCATATTCGGTTGTCTTCCTCATCTCCATGACAAAATACGGAATGGCATCATCACAAGTATCCAGCGTCACGGCACCAGAATCAGGGGGCAATTCTGAAATTCCAAACCTTGGTGGCAGTGATTCCTCTCCTATTCTCATCACAAGACACAAATTAAATGGCCATAACTATTTACAGTGGTCACAATCTGTGTTACTGTTCATTTACGGTAAAGGAAAGGATGAGTACCTCACTGGAAAAGCAGCCATGCCAGAAACTACAGAACCGGGTTTCAGGAAGTGGAAGATTGAAAACAGCATGATCATGTCATGGCTTATCAATTCCATGAACAATGACATAGGTGAAAATTTCTTGTTGTTTGGGACTGCAAAGGACATATAGGATGCATTCAAAGAAACTTACTCAAGTTCTGAAAATACTTCAGAACTTTTTCAGGTTGAATCAACCCTACATGACTTCCGCCAAGGAGTGCAGTCAGTTACTTAGTATTACAACACACTCACAAGGTATTGGCAGCAACTTGACTTATTTGAGACTCACTCATGGAAATGTTCGGATGATGCAGCAACATACAAGCAGATTGTGGAACAAAAGAGACTGTTCAAGTTTTTCCTAGGACTAAACAGGGAATTGGATGATGTTAGAGGTCGAATCATGGGCATTAAACCCCTGCCAAGTCTCAGGGAGGCTTTTTCAAAGGTTAGGCGTGAAGAAAGTAGAAAGAAAGTGATGATGGGATCCAAAGTGCAACCTGCCCCAACATTGGATGCCTCTGCCCTTGCTACTCGATCATTTAATAGTAGTGGTGGAGATCGTTAGAAACGGGATAGGCCTTGGTGTGATTACTGTAAGAAACTAGGCCATTATAAGGAGACTTGCTGGAAGCTTCATGGCAAATCGGCTAATTGGAAACGAAAGCCACGGTTTGACAGAGATGGCAGAGCACACGTGGCTACCAACTCTGAGAGCACATCTGTTCCTGAGCCGAGTCCATTCAACAAAGAGCAGATGGAGATGTTACAGAAACTATTAAGCCAAGTTGGCAGTGGCAGTACTACCGGGACAGCCTTCACTGCTAATCGAGGAGGAATGAAGTCGTGGATAGTGGACATAGGTGTTTCTGATCACATGACAGGAGATGCTGTCATTCTTCAAAATTACAAGCCAAGTAATGGTCATTCATTCGTCCATATTGCTGATGGTTCAAAGTCAAAAATTGTCGGGACAGGTTCCATAAAACTTACTAAAGAATTGTATCTTGACTCTGTCCTCCATGTTCCAAACTTGGATTGTAATCTTTTGCCCATTAGCAAATTGGCCCGTGATCTCCAATGTGTTACTAAATTTTATCCAAACTCGTGTGTTTTTCAGGACTTGAAATCAGGGAAGATGATTGGCAGTGCTGAACTGTGTTCCGGGCTCTACCTCCTCCCATGTGGCCGATTCTCAAACCAAGTCTCTCAAGCAAGTTGCGTACAGTCTCAAAATCTGTTAGAGTCTTTCAATTCTGTGTCAAATTCTAAGGTCAATAAAGATAGTGAGATTATAATGTTACACTATCACCTTGGTCATCCTAGCTTTGTTTACCTTGCAAAATTGTTTCCCAAATTATTTATCAATAAAAATCCAGCATCTTATCACTGTGAAATTTGTCAGTTTGCAAAGCATACTCGAACAGTATATCCTCAAATCCCATGCAAACCTTCGACTGGTTTTCTCTTTAGTACATTAGTGATGTGTGGGTCCCTCACGGATAAAAAATATTTCTGGCAGCTCGATGGTTTGTGACATTCGTTGATGATCATACACGGGTAACATGGGTTTTCCTTATGAAAGAAAAGTCAGAGGTCGGGCGCATTTTCAAACCTTCAATCTTATGGTTCAAAATCAATTCAATTCCTAAAATTCAGGTCCTCAAGTCAGATAATGCAAAGGAATACTTTACTAGTAGCCTCAGTACCTATCTTCAAAATCACGGCATTATCCACATAAGTTCTTTGCGTTGACACCCCACAACAAAATGGGGTGGCTGAACACAAGAATAGACATCTCTTGGAGGTTGCCCGGTGCCTTATGTTTTCCTCTAATGTTCCAAACTATTTCTGGGGGGGAAGTCATTCTCACAGCTACCTATTTGATTAACCGTATGCCATCCAGAGTGCTTACCTTTCAATCCCCACGTCAACTTCTCTTAAAAAAAATTCCCTCACACCCGTGCAGCCTCTTCTGATTTACCACTCAAAGTATTTGGTTGCACGGCATTCGTTCATGTGTATCCTCAAAATCGTAGCAAATTTGCTCCTCGAGCCAATAAGTGCATTTTCCTAGGGTATTCTCCAACCCAAAAAGGGTACAAATGCTATTCTCCAACTAACAAAAGATTTTACACCACCATGGACGTCTATTTCTTTGAACATGTCTTCTTCTATCCCAAATCTCATGTTCAGGGGGAGAGCATGAATGAACATCAAGTTTGGGAGTCTCTTCTTGAGGCTGTACCTTTTTCTCACTCAGAGTCACCAAATCCTTCCCAATCCGCGCCCACTGAGTTGTCCACACTCATGCCGTCATCAGTCCAGCCAGCCCAGCCCACAAATTTTCCTTCTCCCGTGACCATCCAGTCTCCCACGCCTATTCAACCTATAGCCCCACAACTTGCTAATGAGAACTTACAAGTATACATCAGGAGGAGGAAAAAACAGGAATTAGAGCACGAATCACAGCTAACATGTGGCCAATATATTGACTCCATTTCAAGTCTACCTGAAGAGAACATAGGTGAGGATAGGGCTGGAGAGGTGTCAATTCCCAGCATTGATGATTCTACTTTGCCGATTGCATTGAGGAAGGGTGTTAGGAGATGTACAGATCATCCAATTGGGAATTATGTTACGTATGAAGGGCTATCACCATCTTTATAGAGCATTTGCTACTTCTCTTGATGATACTCAGTTCCAACACAATACAAGAGGCATTCAAAATTTCAGAATGGAAAAAGGCAGTACAAGATGAGATTGATGCACTTGAGAAGAATGGGACATGGACTATCACAGATTTGTCGGTTGAGAAGAGGCCCGTGGGGTGCAAGTGGATTTTCACCATAAAATACAAAGCAGATGGATCAGTCGAGAGATTCAAGGCTCGTTTGATAGCTAGAGGGTTTACACAATCCTATGGGATAGACTATCAGGAGACTTTTACTCATGTTGTAAAATTGAACACTATCAGGATTCTTCTCTCATTGGCTGTTAATCAAGATTGGTGCTTGCAACAACTGGACATAAAAAATGTGTTTCTAAATAGTGACCTAGAAAAGGAAGTCTACATGGAAATACCACCTGGTTTCGAAGAAAGTATGGCAAAGAATCAGGTTTGCAAACTCCAAAAATCCTTGTACGACCTTAAACAATCTCCCCGAGCCTGGTTTGATAGATTCACAAAGGCAGTCTTGAAGTTGGGCTACAAACAAGGTCAGACTAATCATACTCTATTTGTCAAGAAGTCTCATGCCGAGAAAATGACCATATTGATAGTCTATGTCAAAGATATTATTCTATCTGGGAATGATATGGAGGAATTACAAAATTTGAAGAAGTATTTGTCAGAAGAGTTTGAAGTTAAAGACCTTGGAAATTTGAAATATTTCCTCGGTATGGAAGTGGCTAGATCAAGGAAGGGAATTGTAGTCTCTCAAAGAAAATACATACTCGACCTTCTTAAGGAGACCGGTATGCTTGGATGCAAACCAATTGATACTCCTATGGATAGTCAGAAGAAACTTAGTATCGAGAAAGAGAGTACATCGGTAGACAAGGGGAGATATCAGCAACTCGTCGGGCACTTGATTTATCTCTCACACACTCGGCCAGATATTGGCTTTGCAGTGAGTGTTGTAAGTCAATTCATGCACAGCCCCACTGAGGAACACATGGAAGCAGTCTACAGGATTCTTAGATATTTAAAAATGACACCAGGAAAAGGTTTATTCTTCAGAAAGACAGAGAATCGTGACACTGAAGTATACTCAAATGCGGATTGGGTAGGAAACATCATTGATAGGCAGTCCACTTCTGGATACTGTTCTTTTGTCTGGGGAAATCTTGTTACCTGGATGAGTAAGAAGCAATCAGTTGTAGCCAGAAGTAGTGCAGAAGATGAGTACAGAGCTCTAGCACAGGAAATCTGTGAAGGGATTTGGATAAAAAGGGTTCTTAGTGAACTGGGACAAACGAGTTCATCTCCGATTCTGATGATATGTGATAATCAGGCAGCTATAAGCATAGCAAAGAATCCCGTGCATCATGACAAGACCAAGCACGTTGAGATTGACAGACACTACATCACAAAGAAGGTGACTAGTGAGACGGTTAAATTGAACTACGTTCCTACCAAGCACCAAACCGCAGACATCTTCACCAAAGCTTTACCTAGGCCTAACTTCGAAGACTTAACTTGCAAGCTAGGATTATATGATATATATTCTCCAGCTTGAGAGGGAGTATTGAAATTCGGCATTCAAAGTTAGGGTTTTAATTTAGTAAAGTATTTTATGAATAAAAAAAGAGAGATTATTTAGGATATTTCCTTAAGATTCAGTTTCCTAATTTTTAGGAGAGAATCAAGCTAGATAGATATTTTCTTATTCAGTCATTTGTGTATATATATGTGTATGGTATGTACCGAATAGATCAATAAAAGGAGTTCAGAAATTCTTCACTTATTTTTATTATGTTTTTGTTTTTGATTAAAAAAAAGAAAAAGAAAATAGTCAAATCTCAATCAACCAAAAATTTTAGAATTCCAATGAGCAAAACAACTATATATACATGTGTGTGTGTGTGTGTGTGTGTGTGTGTGAGAGAGAGAGAGAGAGAGAGAGAGAGAGAGAGAGAGAGAGAGTGAGTGACAGATTGATAAAGAGATGGATAGATAGATAGATAGATAGATAGAGAGCAATGGAAGTATGAAGGCAGTGCAGCAGCTACAACAATAATAACGATAACAAGGTAGTAGACCCATCATTTTAGAAAATGGAGTACAATGACTAACCTGCTGCCATGCTTGAATTGCCAGGCTCTTCTTATCTATCCGTCCAATCATGGCTTCACGGAGCAGGGAAGGGAAATAACGTAAAGTTTTTTCTGACCACGTATGTTGACTAGTTGCCATTATTTGTTCCAACATAGTTTGTAGATAAGGCAGGTGATCAGCTTCAGCAATTCCACGTGTCTTAATGATGATGGCAAGAGTAATTATTGTTATACGATTCAAAGTTTCTGTAAATTCAGTTGGACCCTAAAAAGGTAAAGACAGAGACATTAACTTTTTAGTCCAATATAGCAACAGAACAAAAAGCTGCAGCTTGGAGACGATAATATCTACCTTCCCTTCCTTTTTCACTTGAAAAGGGTCTCTCAATGACAAAATTAGATTCATGCACAAGTTTTCTGCCAACCTAAATGCACGATGATCTCCACGTTTCCCTTTAAGTGCAGAAACTATTTTTGTAACATCATACATTAAGGTTTTGCCTTTCCCTTGGTACCTAGAGATGAAGAGACTATGTCAACTTAAAAAATTACCTGGCCATATCATCAAATTATATATATATATATATATATATATATATATATATATATATATATATATATATATATATATATATATATATATATGTTCAAGAGAGATTAATTCCATCTGAAAAACCTATAGAGCCCAAGCAGCAAGAGGCAAAGTTCAGAAAATAAATATGATATATGCTTATACTAGGAATTCCCCATACTCTTATGGTTTTCAACATGCTCAGATTCAAACTAGTACTGACCAGGAATTAGAGCTATTTCACCCCAAAGACCAGATAGACAATTTACCTGTAGAGTGGAAGCAAGCGGTAGTTCAAAATCTCAAGCACCAAAAGAGTCGCCCCAGGCTTGCTTAATATTGCAGGATACCTCTGTGACAAGTGCTTCAGAAAGTTGCAACTTTAGTACAAGCTATCATAGTATTAATGAGCAAAAATTGCATCTTAATGTAAAAATAAATAAATAAATAAATAAAATAAAATAAAGAAAGGGCAGAAGAGTAAGAAATATGAACTTCATATGACTATCAGCCAACCATTCACACTGCATCTAATCCTGTTTTGCATGAATGGACAAAGCATATAGAGATCGATTGGCATTTTGTTCGTGAAAAAGTCCTACCCAAGAGATTTCTACTCCTTAAGTTTGCTCTTCAGATCGGCTAGCTGATGTCCTCACAAGAACTTTTTCTTAAACGGCCTTGCAGAATACTTTGTCCAAGCAGATCTATTGTCCATTAGTGTTTACCTTTTTAGTTTAGTTATTTATCCAATAGACAAAGTTATCAACCATTGAATTTCCCCATAAATACAAGGATTCACCAGCCAACTATGTTAAGTTGACAACATAGTTGACTGTTATTTTCTCATTCTCAGTTAATGTGTGCAGAGCTAAAGAGAAAATATGTTCTCTGTATTTTCCATAATAATTTCAGTTTACAATCCTATTAATTTGTGACACTTACTATAAAAGAATACTATGTACATAGGGAATTTAGCCTAAGGATTAGCCTAAAAAATAGGACCTACTATATTTAAAAACAAACATAAGATTTATAGGAGATAATTCCATAAGTCTCTCTTCATTTGTTGCACCAATCTTGCCTAATTTATTGCACCAAATCTGCTAACACTTCCTCTCAAGCTAGCTCAAAAATACCTTGCATTCCTAGCTTGCATGTAAGATAATCCAATCGCCATTTCAACAATCCCTTTGTAAGATCATTGAACAGCTGTTCTTCAGTAGGAATGTAAAGCATGCTAATCAGTTCATTTTCCAATTTCTCTTTAATGAAATGCTGATCAACCTTCACATGTTTGGTTATGTCATGTTAGATTGGATTATTAGGTATGTTGATAGCTTCTTTTTTGTCACACTAGAGCTTCATAGGCAATGAACTAGGAAATTTCAAGTCTTTCAATAGTTTTTTTAGCCAAATTAACTCACAAATTCCATGATTAGCAGCTTGAAACTCCATTTCAGCACTACTCACTGCTACCACCATTTATTGTTTTACTTCTCTAGGTAACTAGGTTACCTCTAACAAAAATGCAGTACCCTGATGTGGATCTTCTATTTGTTATACTACTTGCCCAGTTAGCATCCATGTAAGCTTCAATTTGCAAATGACAGTGATTCTCAAACAATAATCATCTCTATGGTGTCACTTTTAGATATTTGAGAATCCGTTGGACAATATCAGTGTTCTTCTCCTAGTGAGTGCATGGATTGACTAACTACGCTAACTACAAAAGCTATGTCTAGCCATGTATGTGAACGACAAATTACCCTTTCAATTAGCCTTTGTTACTGCTCTTGATTTCCCATTCTTTCAATTCTTGCCGCTTATAGTTCCACAATTAGTTCCATTAGAGTCTCCACTAGTTTGCAAGTAAACTAGTTTCTAATAGTAGCTCAAGCGCATATCTCCTTTGTGTGACAAATATTCCTTTCTTGGATTTTCAAATCCCATTCCTAAGTACTTTAAAGCCCCGAGATCTTTAATTTCAAATTCTGGATTGAGAAATGGCTTCAATTTATTCAACTCATTCACATTATCTCCGGTTAAGACTTCTTGCTTTTCAGGTCGTGTTGGAAGTATAGCCATGGTTGTTGTTTATGTGTCATTAAATTTGTGAGATGAGATGAGAGGGGGAAAGTGTTGGGTTGCGATTGAGTCGAAGTGGTTTGAAGTTTCAGTAGAGGAAGTCCAAGGGAAGTTAAAAGGTACCATTGTGGAGAGGAGTAGAGGTCTCTCTTGGATCCGGTTTGGAGATTTAAGTTTAAGAAACCTTTTGGAAGGATTTGAAGAATGTTGCAGAGAGGAGCATAAAGGAAGGTAGGTAAAAGCCTAGGAGGAAGAGGGGAGAAAGTTCAGGTTGGAAAGGCATGTAAACGGGGCAGGGAGATTCGTCTTATGTTCTATCGTTGATTTGGAGGCAAAAAGATTTTGCTTAGTTTTCCTTGAAGAAAAGGGATTGCTAGGGGGTTCGGCCATTCTCGTTGAGAAACTACGGGCTTTGGGGGTAGTTACTCAAGCTGAAGCAAAGACTGAAGCAGAGGCTTCCCGAGCTGATTCACAGACGAAAGCGGTGACAAAAGAAGGCAAGGCCGAAAAGAGCCTTGGAAAATTGGTGGAGGGTGAGAAGAAGGCATTCGTGGGTGTTGCTAGGGAGAAGCCAGCTGGAAGGATAGGAGATGCGTTGTGGTTACAGTTTGGAGGTAGAGAGTTGAGGGGTAGGAAGGACGTGTTGGGTCGTTGCTTAGTCAGTAGGAGGGGTAATGGGTCTGTGGTGGAGTCGAAAGATCGCCTCGTTTAGGAAATGGGGGAAGCGTTTTTGGAATCTTAAGGCAGGCATGAAAGTTATGAAGCTGGGAGGAGCTTTCTTTCTGCTGGAGTTTGAAGATGAGGAGAAGGCAAAGAGAGGGATGCATCGCTACAAGGATAAATTGTTGCATTTGGAGAGATGGAGTGAGGCGGGATGTTTGCGCTTAGGAAGTTTAGCAAAAGAAGTGTGGGTGAGGGTGATGGGTGTCCTGCTTCACTGTTGGAGTGGAAAGGTGTTTAAAAAAATTGGTGACTGTTGTGGAGGTTTCGTTGAGGTAAATGAAGAAACGAAAAAGTTTTCTCAGCTCCAATGGGCCAGAATTTTGGTGAAGGCGGAGAAAATAGATTTTCCGAGGACGTTGCATTTAGTGGTGAAATCTTATTGTTATGCAGTCCAATGGTGGTGGGAGGTGTCGTCGTGGGTTTCTGCGGTGGTGCCAATGAATAAATTGAAAAGGAGAGAGGGAGGAAAGGTTAGGGAAGAGAAGGAAGTGGGTTCACGCGCGGAGAGCAACAGTGGTATGGGGAAGGATATTTGGTGTGCAGCAAAGGTTGATGGGGCAGGTTCAGTCAGAACAAATAGGGGTGAAGAGAAAGGTGATGGAGATGGGACTGCAAAAATCGTTGATGGATTTTCAAGCTTTGGGAAGGGGACTGGAGAGAAGGGGGATGGAAGGGTGGGCTTAAGAGAGAACGGGGGGGTCAACTGCACTTAATGGATGCAGGCCCATTTGTTTGGATGCTCGGGTCCAAGGGAATGTAGGCTTGTTATGTGAAGGCCCTACAAACCTTTTAAGTTCTAAGTTGGGTTGTGCTTTAAGAGAAGATGAAAGGTGCGGGCCCAAGTTGTTTTGGGAGGCGGGGCAGTCCAGTAAAGGAGCGGAGCGGGTTTCGGACCCAGATCAGGTTTTCTTGGACAAGCCTTTAAAAAAATGTAGGGCATCGGATTTTCGAATGTTATCTAAGGGGTGGTTTGCAAAAGAAGATTTGGTTGGCGAAAAAGGTTCTGAAGAGGTAGAAGGGAATTTAGGCAGTTTTTCTCCGGCAAATGAGTGCCTTATGGAAGAAGCTTCCAAGTACTCCTTCTTTTCGCCTCCTTTTGTTTGCCTTTGGGGAGGACGAGACTCTTCTTCTTCTCCTTTCTCTAGGATGGAGGGGGCTTTGATCGAGGTAGAGGAAGGTCATGATGCTTATGTCATTTTGAAAGAAAATGAAAGGGAGCTGTCTGTAAATCCTCTGAGGGTGATGTTGGCGAAAGAAAGGGATTTTGAGAAGGGCGATGGCGAATCTGTCCCTATTAGGAAGGGAAGGGATGAGAGGGTTGAGGAAAAGGGAGGGGATGTGGAGTCGTGGAGGTACAATTGCCTGGCAAAATTTTGTCATTGTTTGGGAATACCCACTGAGGGATTTGAAGGAGAGATTCTAAAGCTTCTTAATAGAATGAAGGAAAGAAGAGAACGATTTGAGAGGGCAAATGGAAAAAAAGAGGAAAAGACAAAAATCCTCTAGATTTGACCGAGAGCTAAAGAAACTTGAATGTTCGGTAAATTACAGTGGGTCAGGAGGAGATCAGAGTCATCCGGAGTGTGTTAGATTAGGCTTCGAATCCTTTCGTGGAATGTAAGGGGGGCAAATGATAGAGATAAGAGAAAATTGATAAAAGATGTTATTAAAACTCAGAAGGTGGATTTAGTGTACCTCCAGGAAACAAAAATTCAGGAGATGACTAGTGGGATTGTGAGAAGTATCGGGGTAGGAAGATGTTTGGAGTGGGGGGCTGTGAATTCAAGGAAGGGGGAGGGGGGTGGTTTCTGGGATAATAGGGTGTTACAGATGGTGGAGATGGAGATGAGCAAATTTTCAGTCTCCTATTGCTTCAAGAACTATGAGGACGGTTTTTGCTGGATTTTCACAAGAGTGTATGGACCCACTATGATGTTGGATAGAGAAGATTTTTTAGTAAGTTGGAGGCCATTAGAGGATTGTGGGATGAGCCTTGGTGCATAGCAGGAGATTTTAACATGATAAGATTCCCCTCTGAGCATAGTAGAGAAGGTTGTCTGTCCTCGACAATGAGAAGATTCTCAGAGGTGGTTGAGGACTTAGAACTAAGGGACTTGCCTCTTCAGGAGGGGTTGTTCACTTGGAGTGGAGGATTTAATAATCAGTTGAAGTAGAGAATTGACCGGTTTCTCATTTCTAAAGATTGGGAAGTTCACTTTCAAGGGGCCATTCAAGTTGTTCTGGCTAGGTTGGTTTCTGATCATTCTCTGATTCTTCTTGATGGGGGAGAGATGAGGAGAGGGCCCGTGCCTTTTAGATTTGAAAATATGTGGCTGAAGGAGGAGGGCTTTAAAGAGGTGTTGAGGAAGTGATGGGAGGGGATTCAGGTTAGCGGGTCAGCCAACTTCATTTTGGCTGAAAAGTTGAAGGCTTTGAAACCGATTATGAGAAGCTAGAATAAAGAGATATTTGGTAAGGTTGAAATTAAGAACAAAGTGCTTGTTCACTGTCTATGGAATAAGAAGAAGCTAGGAAGTAAGCAAGAAAGACTTATAAAAAGTGGGTCATTTTAGAAGAAGCATCGTGGAGGCAGAAGTCTAGAGAAATTTGGTTGAATAAGGGGGATAGAAATACAAGGTTTTTTCATCAGATGGCTAATGCTCATAGAAGAAGGAATCAGCTGACTAGAGTAAAAGTTAGTGGGAGGTGACTCATTGAGGAAAGTGAAATTAAAGAGAAAGTGAGCAGAGTTTTCCAAGGTCTGTTGGCAAATCTCGGTGGTTGGAAGCCCAATATAGATGGTTTGATTTTTGAGAGGCTGGGAGAGCTGGATGTGGAAGGGTTGGAGAAGTATTTCTTGGAGGAGGAGGTATTTGGTGCGCTATCAGGCTTTTGCGAGGAGAAAGCACTAGGCCTGGACGGTTTCTCAATGGCATTCTAGCAGTATTCTTGGGATTTTGTAAAGGTGGAGGTGATGATCTTCTTCAAACAGTTCCATGAGTCTGGGAGCTTTGTAAGAAGTCTGAATGCAACCTTTCTAGTGTTGATTCCTAGGAAAGGGGAGGTTGAGGACTTGAAGGATTTTAGGTCAATTAGCTTGGTGGGAGGGTTGTACAAGTGGTTAACCAAGGTGCTAGCTAATAGGCTGAAGGGGGTGTTAGCTAAGGTGATCTCAATGTCTCAAAATGCATTTGTGGAGGGGCGACAGATTATGGATGCAGTGTTGATAGCTAATGAAGCAATAAACTCGATTGTGAAAACCAATAGAGGGGGGATTCTCTGCAAATTGGACATTGAGAAAGCCTATAATCATGTGGACTGGTCTTTTCTTTTAGCGGTGTTAGAGAAGATGAGGTTTGGGGAAAAGTGGCATAGATGGATAAAGTGGTGTCTATCCACTGCTAGTTTCTCTGTTTTGGTGAATGGAACCCCTTCTGGATTTTTTCAAAGCTCAAGGGGTTTAAGACAAGGAGACCCCTTTCGCCTTACTTGTTTGTTATTATGATGGAGGCTTTCAGCTGTCTGTTGAAGAGAGCAGTTGCTGGAGGTTTTTTATCGCCTTGCTCAGATCGGGGAAGAAGAGGTGAAGGGGTCCAGGTCTCTCATTTGCTGTTTGCTGACGATACATTGATTTTTTATGTGGCGAAGGTGGAGCAGTTGACATATTTGTGTTGGTTGTTAATGTGGTTTGAGACAATTTCAGGGTTAAAAGTGAATCTGGAAAAAAGTGAGTTGATACTGGTTAGTAGAGTTGAAAATGTAGAAGAGTTGGTTGAAGAGTTCGGTTATAAGGTGGGAAGATTGCCCTCCACTTACTTAGGAATGTCGTTGGGTGCTTCTTTTAAATCTACTACCGCTTGGGATGGAATAGAAGAAAGACTCCACAAGAGCTTGGCTATGTGGAAACGTCAATACATTTCCAAGGGGGATGAGGATTACCTTAATTCGAAGTACTTTGTCTAATCTGCCGATCTATTTCATGTCTATTTTCCAGCTGTCTAGGGTGGTTAAAATGAGATTAGAGCATATTCAAAGGGACTTTTTGTGGGGTGGTGGGGCCCTTGAGCAAAAACTGCACTTAGTAAGGTGGCCGATTGTTTGTTTAGAAAAAATAAAAGAAGGGTTGGGGGTTAAGGGTCTTGGGACTTTCAATAGGGCTCTCCTTGGCAAGTGGGTTTGGCGCTTTGCAATTGAAAGAAAGGCCCTTTGGAACCAAGTGATTAGAAAGAAATATGGGGAGGAAAAAGGAGGGTGGAGCTCTTATGAGGCTAGGGAGGCCCATGGAGCTGGGTTGTGGAAAGCAATAAGCAAAGTGGGACACCTAGTGACCCCTTCGTTTGACTTTGTGGTAGGTGATGGAAAGAATATGAGGTTTTGGAAAGACAAGTGGTGTGGAACCACCCCTTTGTGCAAGGCTTTCCCTTGTTTATTTGCTCTAGCAACTTCCAAAGAGGCTTGGGTAAATGAAGTTTGGACAGCTGCGGGGGAAATGAGGGGAAGTTGGAGCCCTTGTTTCACTAGACCTTTCAATGATTGGGAGATAGAAGAGATGAGTGTGGATGAGGAGGATAGGGTGAGGTGGATGGAATCAAAGGATGGGGTGTTTTCGATAAAGTCTTTGTATAGGGTCTTGCAGCCGGTTTCTCTTGTTTCTTTCCCTTCGAAGGTTATATGGAATTCTTGTGTGCAGCCCAAATTAAGTTTCTTCGTTTGGGAGGCTTTGTGGGGAAGAGTTCTAACCTTGGACCGTTTGCAAAAAAGGGGTTGGGTTTTGGCTAATAGATGCTTTATGTGCCAAATGTTTGAGGAATCGATTGATCACCTTTTTCTTCATTGTGAGAAAACAAAAGAAGTGTGGATGTTGCTCCATTCTTTTTTTGGAGTGTCTTGGGTGTTTCCTGTTTTGGTAAAGGAAACCCTTCTAAGGTGGAGGGGCTCTTTTGTGGGTAAAAAGAGGAAGGCGGTGTGGCAAGTGGGACCGTTATACTTGTTTTGAGTCATTTAGAAAGCAATGAATAAAATTGCTTTTGAAGATAGTTTGTTGTCCATCCAAAGGCTGAAAGCTTCTTTTGTGTATTTATTTTGGTCGAAAACCAAATTGTGGATAAAAGGTAGTCCTTCGACCTTAATAGATTTTATAGATTGGGTGGGTTCGCAATGAGGGAGAAGGTTTTTTGTTTTTCCTTGTTGTTTTGGGTCCAATTGTAAGTGGGTAAGTGTCTCCATATTGTAATTCTATGGGTCGCTATTTTAGCGCCTCTTCGTAATACAATTCTTTTGTTTATTGAACAAAAAAAATTATCTCTAGTTAAGATAATGTCATCTACATCCATGATAAGAATGGTCATCTTTCCATTACTCGAATGTTTGAGAAATAACGTATGATCAAACTGATTTTGGAGATATCCTTAGCCTTCAACTGCTCTTGTAAATCGATCAAACCATGCTCTAGGTGATTGTTTCAACCCATAGAGTGATTGCTTCAATCTACAAAACTTTTCTGGCTTCATAAACTCTTTCAAACCCTAGTAGCAAGTCCATAAGAACTTCCTCCTCCAACTCACCATTACCTAGGAATAGAAACATTAGAGAGATAATGGAAAAAGCTTTATATGTAGGTGATCGCCTATGACAAGACATATTTCGCAATAGGATGCATTGTGCAAGAACGAGCACCTTTCCTAAGTGCAATGGGAATATCAAGATGAAAGGAAATTCTCACTACCAGACTCAAGAATCAAAGTAGGATTAGGGACTGAGTTACTTGGTCATTTGACTTGCCTTTACCTCAAGAAGTTTATTAGCATGGGTTGATGCTGTTTATCATGATGATTCTCCCTTCTAGAGTAAACATGAAGTTCACTTTCAAGTTTTCTTGGTAGTGTTTTGCCTCCTATTAATGATTTTCCATAGTCTATAATATTCAGACTAATGGGATTAGGATCAGACCAAGAGAAACTCGGTGAAGAAGTGGTTGGTAAAGGTAAAGAAGCCAACACTTCGGTCTTCTTTCCCATTATTCTGCCCCTAAACGATACTTTTGGTGAAGTATGATTGGTTTTCAATGAATATAACATCTATACAAACAAAATAATTTTCAGGGATAGGATATCCTAGTAATACACATTTTTTAGATAAAGTTTGAACGATTTTGTTTATGAATATGGACAAAAGCCACAAAACTGAAAACCTCAAAAGAGGTGGTGAGGTGAAGAGTTGAGTATGAGGATTTTGACTTTTAACAAATTATTTAAAGGAGTTTCAAACTTTAAGATCTGAGTTGGCATCCTATTAATCAAATATGAAGCTGTAAGAACAACTTCACCCCATAGATATTTAGGAACTCCCATGGTGAACATTATTGCCCTTGCAACCTCAAGAAGATGTCAGTTTTTCCTCTCAGCAATATTGTTTTGTTGTGGGGTATCAAAGCAAGTGGATTGACTAGTCATGTGATTGATGCACTTGAATCAATGATCCATGGTGTAGAGTTCTTTAAAGTAGTGAGGGTGCTTAGAGGATATCTTTTTTAGCAAGAGAACTGGTTGAAATAAGAGTTTGAGATTGAGTTTGATGCAGCAACTTGTAGAGATGCTGCAACTGCCCTTTGCTAAAGGGAGATGTCATAGGTCCAAAAATTCGCATCTCCATCGCAGCTTGCATTCCTCACCTTGTTTTGTCTCCAAATCGGCCACCCATCTAGTTTGCAAGTTTGCCATGTAATTTCCAACAATAGCTCTTGTATGTCAAGGCTTATTGTAGAAATCACATGAGATGTTGCCTTGTCTTCAACCTTTTGCTGTAGTTTCTGATTCGTTACAACAGTTGTAGTTTCTATAGTCATGGTGTTCAAGGCAGAGTTCTCAATTGAATTGAGACACCAACTGGATTCTTTTCATCATCACTATCTTCTTGCTCTCTTCACTTCTAACCTCTGAGAATACTTCTCTAGTAGAAGGTTTGCTCCCTGCCTAAAATACAACCTCCTAGCTCATCCAAATCTACATTGAGTCCCACTAGAAATTCAAACCCGCGATCCTTCTCTAACATCTTCTTGAATAAGGTACTATCCATGGCACATGCCTTTTAAACTCATAAAAGAAATCAAGTTCTCGCCATCACACCCTTTGAGGGTGTTATAATATGTTGTAACACTTCGATCGCATAGTTTAATCTCACGAATCTTTGTCTTGATTTCGTAGATTTGTGCTGAATTTCCAAAATTGGAATATGTCTCACCTACTACCTCCCATATTTCTTCTGCAATGGTGAGAAACATGTATGTTTGACCAATTTTTGGTTCCATAGAGTTCACAAGCCAGAACATGATCATTGAGTTTTCAGCATCCCAAATAGAATAGGTTGGATCATCTCTTCTTGGAGCCTTTGTTGCACCAATCAGATAACCAATCTTTCCCTTTCCTCTAACAAACAACTTCACGAACTAAGACCATCTTAAGAAGTTTTGTCCGTTCAATCTATAAGTGGTAATTTACAAAGTTGGATAGTCTCCTATACTTAACAATAGAATCTGTGAATTCTAGGTGGAACTTTGCTTCAATGAGTCACCCAAGAACTCCTCATCAGAAATTCCAGACATGGTGATTACATATAATTAATCTTCCAAAAAACAATTGAAAAACAATAGAAGGATAGCCTTCCACAGATTTGGCAAACAACTAGAACAAAAAAAAAAATATTACTAATTTAAAGAACCAGAAAAGAAAAACAAGATTTTAATGTCCTACTCATCTATTGCTTTCTTAAAGAGTTCCATTTTCCAAACTTGACTTGTGATCAATCATCTTAGAGTAACATGATCATAGCAAAAGACTATTTGAGGCTAATGTTCACTCCATGGTGAATATCCATATGATACTTGTTTTGGTTTCCAATGAAGCAGGTGTCCATGTACAACTATTTGCAAATGTCAATAAGATGAACTTAATGATAAACTCAAATGGATCCTACTTAGATAATCTTCTTTTGACTTGGGAGAAACTCCTAATTCCCTCTCTATTCATTTATCAACACAAAGGCATAAAAACACAATAATTCATGAGAACAAAAAAACTATATAAGAAATATTTCTAGGAGACAAAGGAAATTACACTGAAGTGTGAATGAAATTAAAAGCACAGTAATTCATGAGAAAAAAAAAACTATAGAAGAAATAGTTCTAGAAGGAAAAGAGAATTACACTGAAGTGTGAACGAAATAAAGAGTGCGGTGCAATTAGCAGCAATCGAGTATATGTTTCAACCAATGCAATGCTAGGCACAACCTGTGGCAAGATGTTAAAATTAAGCATCAAAATACATTTTGTTAGATTCATAAAACTCTTGTGGACCCACAATAGCAATGATGAAAGTTGTTCATCCCTTTTGCATTTATTCATCCATAAGGAAATTATTATAGAAATAATATCTAGATTCTATTTCATTGGAGTCAGCTGACTAGAGAGTATTGTTCAAAAAAGCACAGCTGTCAGAATGTAACCAGATTGATGAAACCAAAAGATGCCATAGTAATGCGCATTCCATATTAAAACTGATATTTTGAATTGATAAAGTATTTAGTAGACTTAAAATTTGGAAACTTAATGTTAAGCATGATGGATTAGTTTCAATTTGCAATAAACAGTCACTATGGTCCATATTGTAGTTGATTGTATGTTTTGGACACCAGAAAAATTAGCTTCAAAGAACATCAGGATGATCATGGGTGGGGGCTCTTTACAATAATCAAGTGGGCTTTTGTTTTTGTGTTCTGGGATTTTGTGAGGCGTACCAAGGGGAGTGTTGTGGTAAGAAGCCATGTAAGCATTTTATAGATGCTATCGACTGAGAGGAACATTAGGTTTTGAGGATAAGAGGAGACATTTGATTACTTGTTAAAAGGTGTAAGTGAAGAGAATAGAAAAGTTGGAGTCTATCCCTTAACCTAGTCTATATCAAAGTTGATGCAACTCAGTACCGATGCCTCATTGAAATTTGTGAACTACTTTGCTTGAAAATAATTCTTGGTGATCTAAGAGTAAAGTAGAAGGGGATTATGAAGCTATGCTACAATAATAAATCACCAACCAATATTGCTCACAACCTAGTTCAACATGATCATAGAAAACAGGTTGAAGTGGATCACACTTTATCAAAGAGAAACTAGATAGTAGACTAATTTGTACTCCTTAATGACGGGCAACTTATTGTTAACTTAACAAAGGCTCTACTGAGTCACTCATTTTAGAAGATAACTAGCAAGGTGGGAATGGATGACATCTACTCACTAGCTTAACAGGGGGTGTTGATTAATCTAATTGAAGAAACCGAGGAATTAACTCCTTAATTTTTGAGATTTGATTGAAAATACAAGGGAATTAATTCCTTGATTTTTGAGATTAGTTGTATAATTCCTTGATATCTAAGATTGAATAGTTATACAATTTCTTGATTTCTAAGGTTACCCTTGAAAAGGAATTCTTCTTTTCCAAAAGTGGTCACCTACATATAGAAGTCTATATAGATGCAAATTGGGTTGGCTCTCTTATGGATAAAAGATCAATGACAAAATACAGCACCTTAGGGAAGCAACACAGATGGTTGTGGCAAGATCCAATGTTGAAGCTGAATTTCAAGCTATGCCACAAGAAATATGTGAAGTTTTATGGATTAAAGGATTACTACCTGGGTGGGTTTAAATTGGAGCCTAAAACACTAACGAAGATTTATTGTGATAATGAAGTTGTAATCAATATTGCACATAATCCAATTCAACATGATCATACCAAACATGTTAAGATGGATAGACACTTTATGAAAGTAAAAAATTGAGAGAGGACAAATTTCCACACCTTTTATAACAACCAAACCACAGCTCACAGATATCTTCACAAAAGGAATCTCAACAATCCAATTATAATTTGTGGTTGGCAAGCTGGGAGTGCACAACATCTATAGGCCAACTTGAGGGGGAGTGTTAGCAGGAGGAACATAAAATCTGTCCAGATTCATCAAATCTAGTATAATCAATGTTTTATGTATTTTGGTAGGGAGTAGATATGGCGCAATTCTAAGGATTGAATAGTAGTATATTATGAATTTTTTTTCCTTTAATAGCTGTACAAATTATGTATTTATACCTTGTAAAATTTTTCTAGTACAATTAAGTGCCGAATCGTTTCCCTCTTTCTTTCTTCCACTCACAGTATCCATATCCTAAAATTTGAGATGTGAAGAACTAGACGCCTATACATACCCTTGCACCCAACACTAGTACCCTTAAGGCATGCTAGTATGATTCTCATAAGACCCATATGTCCTATTAGAAACAAAAAAATCTAAAGAAGAATAGCTACCAAACAATACAAAACATATAATTCTTTATAGGATGAAACAAGATATATAGTGGCTTCCCTCATTACCATAGCTAAACTAATTGTAGACATTAGGTAGTACTTTTGATTGCAAAACATAACATCTTATGCCTAAATATCAATTATAGTATGAACAAGATAATAATATTGAGTACCTGTCCTGAAAACAAAGAATCTTCCATTTGAAAGGCCAGTTTCATACATAAGTGCAATGAAAATCCAGATAATAATGACATCGGCAATGGGCTTATTTCCTTCATCACCATTACCCTCTCATTGGACTGTAAATGTGATCCCGGTATCAATTCTGCCGCTCCAGCAGAGGAGAACCAATTCATCACAGTGTCACAAGCAGGCTGTGCCATGGTGTAAGACATAACCCAAAACATTCCAATTGATCTATCATCCAAAGTCACATAGTCCATCATGCGTTCCCCTGACACAGAACCAAGCATGTCAGCAAAGCATAGAAGTGTCCTCATTATAAGTTTACATGCATTAGCTAAATGATTATTGCTACTGTTTTATTTTATTATTTTCTTTTAAGAGTTATTTATTAATTATTAGCTTCCAGTTATTTAGAGCATTTTCATAATCTTAGTTGAAAATGTAAATAAGTGAGAAGAACTCTGTTTTTTTTCCTCTCTTTTTGATTAGGAACAAACTATTCATTTATATGAATTTAAGTACAAGCAAAGGAGGAGAAATCCTTCCAAAATATTAAGGATGATCAAAAAGAGAAAAACCTAACAAGAGCCAGAAAACCAAAATCTTTCTATACTTTATTTTTCATCCTTCCTTCATCCTTTTCCCTTTCTTACCTTAATCTCAGCCACACAAGGTTTTATTTCTAACTTGGTACTAAAGCATCAATCAAATCCTAGAACTTATTGTAGATTAGTTAGATCATTTCACAAAAAATAGAAAAAAATCAAAAAATTCAGAAACTCCTAAGATTGCACAAAAAATGATTTTTTTTATTAGTGTTATTTTCCAATTTATTTAAAATCATTTGATTTCTATTTCTCTACAACTTATGGAATTTTCAATACTCATATTTTGGTTTTGGAATTTGGAGTTGCCTTTATGGTTCTTCCCCCTTTTTTTTAAGGCAAAAGAACAACCTATTAAAAAACATCAATCAAAGATGAGGTAAACCCAAAAGAGGTATAAAAAGGCATTAAAGGGCAAGAAACAATTAAAATAAACAAACTAGCACGACCGACTCAACCCAAAAATTCTAGAACAAATGTGCAACTTGCCCACACAAAATTTGGATCAAAGAAAGAGTGTTCGGATAAAAGAATCTTTGCCAATTGAATCAACCACTACAAGCCTTCAAAAATTCTTCAGTTTCCATACTATTAAATGATCCAAAACAAACATAACAAAGCTAACCTCCAAGCCTTTCTTTAAGTTTCCCAACAAGCCAAATCCCCCAACAACCCCCCACCTCCACTCTTTTCCATTCACGATAGGAAGCAACAACTATGTCATATTAAAAAGAGAATAATAGGTGTCATAGCCTATGGGCTACCCCACAATGAAAAATGATATGATTGGCCAACTCCTATTGCACATACAACACTAAAAAACTATAGTTCAATTTCTCTTTAGTTAGTTTAAAGTCATAATTTTTTCTTCTTCCTAAGCACAAACCTTTAGGAGAAACCAAAAAACCCCAAACTTCTTTGATTGTAAAGGGACCTAGAAAAACTAATTCCAAAGAACTATAGAAGGATTTTCTTAAGAACTTCCCATCCCTATTAAACCTCCACGTCAATCTGTCCTCAAAATTCTTTGAACCATCTTGTCTTGAATCTACTTAAAGAATTATAACTCCCAATCTTGAAAATTTATGAAAAATTAAATGCTTCAATGTCCAACAACTATACCCATTTCCAATCCTTACCCAAGCATCCTTGGAGTCAGCAATGGAGAATAAAGTAGCATACGATGCACTCAAAGTAGAACTAGTGAATCAATACAGCACAAGTTATGCCAAAACCTAATCCTCTCACTGCCTTCTTCAAATCTAGCACTAGCATGAAACTCTTTCCATCATCTCCTTATGGCTTTCCACAACCCCATCTTATACCCTTGCTACACAAGAAAACAAACAAACCACCCACCCAACCCTTCACCAAACTTGCCCAAATAGCCCACATGTACAACCTACCTCTTTCAATTGCAAACCACTAGCACCATATTCTATTGAGGGTTTTTGTTAAGCATAGATAGATTTTCAATACTTAAGCCACCCTCACTTTTATCTAAGAAAATAATCAACTAGTTTACTAGATAGGATTTCTTCTCCATAGCACCACCCCTTAAAAGAAGTCTCTCTAAATCTTTTACAATCTTAAAGACACCTCCTTGGAATAACAAAGAAGAACATGAATTAGATAGACAAGCCTGAGAACATATTCTTTAAAAGAGTTAATCTTCCACCCTTGGAGAGATATTGGCGTTTCTAGAAAACTTCTATGAAACCTCTTCTACATCACATCCCAAACTGAAGAAAACTTGAAAGGGAGCACCAATGAGAAGCCCAAATTGGTAAAAAACAACTCTCCAACCCTATAACCTCATAACAAGGCTATCACTTCCAAATTCAAAACCTTACCTACTAAGATTAACTATTTTCCTCTAAGTTGATACACAACCTCAAAACCGCTTCAAACTAGAGAAGAGACTACCTCAAGCAAGTTAGTTGCTTTATGGAAGCCATACATAAGAGACATTCCTCCTCCCATACCCTATCTCCTTAAAACCTAAGATGAAAACCCCTTTCCTTGCCCTAGTAAGAAAGCAACATTGAGCCTCCATCACCAACACAAAAAGATATAGAGGAGAAAGAATCATCATGTCTCAAATCCCTAAAGCTCTACAAGAAGTTAGTAAGATACTCTTTTCACTAAAACAAAAAATATAAATGTAGAGATAACTTTGTTTTTTGAATCGATGTTTGGTCAAAACGTATTATATCTGTGGAAATATGGGATTATGATTTGTAATTAAGTGCCAAGATTAGAAGGATTGTGTTAGGATACTTTCTATTTTTATGGATGAGAGAATCTCTCCTTGTGTTAGGATACTTTCTATTTTTATGGATGAGAGAATCTCTCCTAATTAGTTATTGTTTCCTTAGAGATAGTGATTGTGCATATTATATGGCTTAGATTAGGAATCCCACTTGTATATATATAGGTCACTTTGTATTCAGTTTTGACAAAGAAAAAAGAAGAATATTTTCTTCATGGTATCAGAGCATTCAGATCTGAACCACGTATAAAAAAAAAAATCATCTTTTTCCATGGAGAGCAGAACGGAAGGATCAAACTCGGAGGTGACGTCCAGACCTGAAGCAGTTCACTCCGGCAGTGCCAGCACCACAGACGGCATCATTCTTCCCATGACAGGTCATAAACTCAATGGGCAGAATTTTATTCAATGGGCTCAATCTGTTCGGATCTTCATCTGCGGGAAAGGTAAAGAAGAATACCTTACGGAAGCCATTGTTCAGCCGAAGGAAGATGATCCAAGATACCGAACCTGGAAGTTGGAAAATAGTATGGTGATGTCTTGGTTAATTAACTCTATTACCAATGACATAGGAGAAAACTTCATGTATTATGGCACAGCAAAGGAGATATGGGATGCAGCTAGAGAGACCTACTCCAACATCGATAATACCTCGGCGATTTTCGAAATCAAGAGTATTCTCCAGGATCTTCGACAAGGAGATTCAACTGTTACCGAATATTTTAATATCCTTACACGGTATTGGCAACAACTCGATATTTATGAAGAATTGGTTTGGAAGTGTCCCGAAGATGGACTCCTATACAAGAAGGTCATTGAAAAGGAACGCATCTACAAATTTTTACTTGGCCTTAATAAGAATTTAGATGAGGTACGTGGAAGAGTTCTAAGTATTAAGCCATTACCTAGTGTTAGGGAAGTTTTTTCTGAAATTCGCAGAGAGGAAAGCAGACAAAAAGTGATGTTGGGAACCCAAAATTCCTCCAAAAATCTTGAGAACTCAGCCCTAGTTGCACGAGGAACCCAATCCAACAACAACAACCACCAAATGAAGAAGAATCGTCCATGGTGCGACCATTGTAGAAAACCTGGACACACGAAAGAGACTTGCTGGCATCTACACGGTAAACCTGCCGATTGGAAACCTTCTCGGCCACAGCAAAACAGAGAAGGTCGGGGTTACACCGCTACAGCCGAAGAAGACACATCTGGCACTAGCTCAAATCCTAGACCGTTTAGCAAAGAGCAATTGGAGGCACTACAGAAAATGTTCCAACAGACTCTTCAATCAACTGGAACAACTATTGGTACCGCATCTGTAGCCCAAAAAGGTATTTTTTCCCATGCCCTAAATGTTAGACAGGAAAATCACACTACATGGATAGTGGACTCAAGAGCTTCAGATCACATGACTAGGAATCTCATGGTTTTTCATGAATATACTCCTTGCCAAAACAATTCCTCTGTTCGAATTGCCGATGGAACCCTTTCTAGGGTATTCGGCACAGGTTCAGTTATTATTTCCAAGGATATTACTCTTCACTTCGTGCTCTATGTTCCGAAATTGGATTGCAACCTATTGTCTATAAGTAGACTAACACAGGATCTTAATTGTGTTACTAAATTCCTTCCTCACATGTGTGAATTTCAGGCCTTGAACTCTGGGAAGAGGATTGGCAATGCTGAGGTGCGTGCTGGACTTTACCTTCTGAGACCTGAGGAAATTCGAAGGCTACCAATGAAGACTGCTTGTGTAGTTTCCAACCCTAGTACCAAGACGGATAGTGTTGTTATGTTATGGCACTACCGATTAGGTCACCCAAATTTTTCCTATCTTGAAAAACTATATCCATCATTATTCAATAAAAATTCCAAAAATTTTCAATGCGAAACATGACAATTGTCCAAACATACTCGCAACTCCTATTCCATTCAACCATACAAACCATCTCATCTTTTTTCCTTGATTCACAGTGATGTTTGGGGGGTCTCTAGAATCAACAACATTACAGGTTCTAGATGGTTTGTCACCTTTGTTGATGACCACACTCGAGTGACTTGGGTATTCCTTATGAAGAAGAAATCAGAAGTGAGGGAAATATTTGAAAACTTCGACAACATGGTTCAGACGCAGTTTCAGGCAAAAATTCAAGTCCTTCGGACAGATAATGCTCGAGAATACTATCACAACACTCTTGGGTCATATCTTCTGGAGAATGGCATCATACATCAAAGCTCGTGCATTGATACTCCACAGCAAAATGGAGTTGCAGAAAGGAAAAATAGACATTTGATGGAGGTTGCACGATCCCTCATGATAGCTTCAAACGTGCCTAAACAATTATGGGGTGAAGCTATACTCACAGCAACCTACTTGATCAACCGAATGCCTTCTAGGATTCTTCAATTTAAAACCCCGTGTCAAATCCTCCTCGCTGCATATCCATCCGCTCGAATAATCTCGTCTATCCCAATCAAAGTCTTTGGTTGTACTGCTTTCGTTCACATCCATAAGTCCCTACGTAGTAAACTTGATCCGACAGCCACTAAATGCATCTTTCTCGGGTACTCACCAAACCAAAAAGGATACAAGTGCTACTCTCCAACAACCAAGAAATTCTACACTTCCATGGATGTCACTTTCTTCGAAAATCAACCCTTCTACCCCAAAATTGCAATTCAGGGAGAGAGCTGGTCCACAGATGAATTCCAATTCTGGGAAACCGAAATCAGCACTACTTCTCCTTTGAGTTCATCACTGCCTCCTCAAACAGATACTACTCTTTCTGTCCCCGAAAACAATTCCTTGGATGTCCCTTCTGTCATACCTGAGTCAACTACACAAGGCAGTAAAGAGGTAATAGTTTATTCTAGAAAAAATTTAAAGCAAAAGCCCAAGAAACCTCCTCAAAAGGAGCCCGAGGACAGCACTTCACCTGAGCAGAACCAAGAATTGGACCAGGATCCAAGCAACCCAAACTCACAACCAGGTAACACAATTTATGATCTAAATTCCAATAATGACCTTGATGATCTTGATCGACCCATTGCTTTAAGGAAAGGTGTAAGATCCTGCACTCAGCATCCAATCAGTAATCATGTGTCCTATGGAAAGCTTTCATAGAATTTCCAAGCGTTCATCACTTCTCTTGAAGATGATCGTATCCCATCCAACATCCAAGAAGCACTTCGACAACCTGAATGGAAGACTGCTGTTCAGGAAGAAATACAAGCATTAGAGAAAAATGGGACATGGGAAATCTCAGAACTACCAGAGGGTAAGAGGCCTGTTGGATGCAAGTGGATATTTACCGTGAAGCACAATCCAGATGGAAGTATAAACAGGTTCAAGGCTCGACTAGTAGCTAAAGGATTTACTCAATCCTATGGCATTGATTATGAAGAGACATTTGCACCAGTAGCAAAGTTCAACTCCATCAGAGTGTTATTGTCAGTTGCAGTAAATTTGGACTAGAATCTGCACCAACTTGATGTCAAAAATGCATTTCTCAACGGAGAACTAGAAGAGGAAGTCTACATGAAGATTCCACCTAGTATGGAAACTCCAGAAAATTCAGGAAAAGTGTGTAAACTGAGAAAGTCCCTATACGGTCTAAAACAGTCACCTAGGGCCTGGTTTGATCGACTGACTAGAGTTGTGAAAAAACATGGGTTCATCCAATGTCAAGCAGATCACACACTGTTTATGAAGCACTCTAAGGAAGGTGAAATGACTTTGTTCATTATCTATGTTGATGATATTATAATTACCGGAGACGATGAAGAAGGGATAGGGAATCTCAAGAAGCTGCTAGCAAGAGAATTTGAAATCAAAGATCTTGGACAACTCAGATACTTTCTTGGCATGGAAATTGGCAGAACTAAGGAGGGAATTGTGGTCACGCAAAGGAAGTATGTCCTTGATCTACTTCAGGAGACTGGAATGCTAGGTTGTAAGCCAGTGGACATGCCTATGGATCCTATTGGTAAGATTGATAAAGATAATGGCAGTCATCCAATTGACAAAGACAGGTACCAGAGGTTAGTAGGAAAGTTGATCTACTTAACTCACACAAGGCCCGATATTGGTTTCGCTGTGAGCATGGTAAGCCGCTACATGAACAATCCCACTGAAAGACACATGAAAGCCGTATACAGAATTTTACAGTACCTTAAAAAAAGTTCGGGTAGAGGACTCTACTTCAAGAAAACCTCAAGTAGGGAAGTTGAGGTATTCACAGATGCTGATTGGGCAGGATCCTTGACAGATCGGAGGTCAACTACTAGGTATTGTTCCTATGTGTGGGGAAACTTGGTGACTTGGAGAAGCAAGAAGCAGTCCGTAGTGGCGAGAAGCAGTGCAGAGGCAGAATTCAGGGCAATGGCTCATGGGATATGTGAAGGAATGTGGCTCCAAAGAATACCAAGGAACTTGGAATTATATCAAACTCCACTATGACAGTTTTGTGTGATAACAAGGCTACCATAAGTATTGCAAAGAATCCAGTTCAACACGACAGAACCAAGCACGTGGAGATAGACCGTCACTTCATCAAGGAGAAACTTGAAGGAGGAACAATCAGACTTATGTATATTCCTTCAAGTCGTCAAACAGCAGACATTCTGACAAAGGCACTTCCAAAGGCCACCTACGAAAACATGAAAAGCAAGTTGGGAATGCTAGACATCTACTACCCAACTTGAGGGGGAGTGTGGAAATATGGGATTATGATTTGTAATTAAGTGCCAAGATTAGAAGGATTGTGTTAGGATACTTTCTATTTTTATGGATGAGAGAATCTCTCCTTGTGTTAGGATACTTTTTATTTTTATGGATGAGAGAATCTCTCCTAATTAGTTATTGTTTCCTTAGAGATAGTGATTGTGCATATTATATGGCTTAGATTAGGAATCCCACTTGTATATATATAGGTCACTTTGTATTCAGTTTTGACAAAGAAAAAAGAAGAATATTTTCTTCAATATCTAACAGTGATAAAAGAATTTCCAATTTACATGATTGTAGACTTTTCCTCTCAAACTCTTCAAACTAGAAACTTACGTTTCATTTTCTATCAAAGTCACGTCTAAAATTTGTTTACCTTCAACAAAAGCATTTTCAATTATTTTTTTTTTACTTTTTTTTTTTTTTTTATCAGTAACAAAGGCATTTTGAAACTAAGTTATGGTTTTCCTTGCTATCACCTTCAATATGGTTGCCAATATTTTTTCCATAATACAACCCCATGATGAAATAGATAGGCCTCAAATCTTGCAAGTCTCCCACACCCCCTCCATCCTCTTTTTGGAACCAACATTAAGAAGGTAAATCGAAGACTTCTCTAGAAAGTCCCTATCTCATAATACTCTCTAAAAAAAATCCATCTACTCACTCTTAACAAAGTCCCTACAACTTTGCCAAAATCCTAAAGTGAAGCCATTAAGACTAGTAGCTTTATCCTTGACTATACAAAGCTTCACCCATTACCTCATTAGCAAAAGACACCTTCAAACCTAAGGAATCAACCCTATCCAAAAACTTGAAAGCAATCCCTTAAGTCTTTCATCTTTAGTCACTAAATCTAAGAAGAAAAGTTGAAAATTTTCAATGCCCCATCCTTAATTTATGCATCTTTCATGTGGTAAATACTATTCACCTTCAATCTTTTTCTTCAATGAGCATTCACCATCCTATGAAAGAAATTTGTATTTTTGTCCCCTTTTTAAGCCATAATTATCTAAACTTTTCTGTCCAAGAAATTTTCTCCAATCTAACTTAATAGTTGGAATCATCCATAACTAACAATCCTACCTCCATCTCTTTTACATAAAGCGCCTTTTCTCTCTCCTTGTCATATAATCTACTAATAAGATCCAAAGCTTCATCTTTATGCATTCCTACATTCCCAAAAGCCTCTTTATTCCACACCTCCAAGTCTTTTTTCAAAGATTACATTTGGAGGCTGGAATAAAGGATTCATCATTAACCTAGTGCAATAGAAACGTAAATGGGAAGAGTTTGTGATTGCTTCATCTTATATGATTTAAACTTAGATTCTTGTGGTTTAAAAGATCATGTCCTTGTTGCTGAAATCCGATCTACTTTTGTTAATGCTTACTCTTGGTTATTGAGATTCTCCCTTGGACAAGGTTTCACTATGGCTTTTTCAGATACTTCTATCTTAAATCTCTAATAATGGAGGTCATGGTCATTCTTGTGGCTGTTCTCATGAGGGTAGTCATATTGCTGGACATAGTGATAGAAAATGTGATCACTATGGTAGCAACAATTATACTAAGCCTTATTGCGAGAAATGTCATAAGTCACAGATTATATGCATCAAGTCATTGATGTCACCATACAATCACTATAGCATTTTGATACATCAAGAATGGAGTTCCTAACTCTGGTTTTTGTAACAAGATACACTCATTACTCAACTTAAGGAGTTCATTCAAACATTACAAGTTGTTTTTTGTCATCTTTCACCACTACTACTTTAGCTAATTGTCGAAGATTGAGTTAGGATTTGTTAGATTTCAAAATAAAATTGAATTTTAGATTAGATTTGTTGTTACTTTTATATTTTTGTTTTAGGTTGTTTTTCAGTTCCTATTTTTAGGAGAGAATGGTTAACATGGTTAACATCTTTCTGCCTATTTAATGTAATTCTGATTGACTAAAAAATGAGCAGATTTTATTTTACCCCTCAAAACCTTTATGGGGTCAAAGCACCAGGCTCTTTAACCAGTGTTCATGGTGAAGATAGCCATGATGGGAACCCATAAAGGGGATGCCTCAAAAACTCAGCAAGTTATTCAACCATTGGAGAGATCATTGAATGGACAGGATCACAACAACATTAATCTGAACCAGCAAATCACAAACCATAGACTAAATGGTTCGAATTTTCCATAGTGGTCCCAGGTTGTCAAATTTTATCTATGAGGAAGGAGGAAGATAGGTTATTTAATTGGAGTGATTAGCTAGCCAAAGCAAACAAATACAGCCTTTAAGAACTGGGATGCTAAGAATTCCCTAGTGATGGTGTGGCTTCTCAACTCGATGGAACTTGAGATCTCTTACCCCTACATGTACTACCAAACAGCAAAGGAAGTTTAGGACAAGATAAAGGTGGTGTACTCTAACCTTGTGAATTCTTCTCGCAAATTGGACATTAAAACACAACTCTATGGCCTAAAACAAGGAAATCAAACCGTTACACAATTTTATAACAGTCTAAAAACTCTTTAGCATGAATCAGAGATCTTGTCACCGATATGGAATGGAGTTGTCCTATCGATAGCACAAGGTACCAACAATTGCTCGAGAATGATTGTGTTGTGGACTTCCTAGAAAGTCCAAACAAGGAACTTGACGATGTAAGTGGACGAATAATCAAAAGAAAACCGCTTTTTCTGAAGTCCATTACGAGGAAACACATTGTATAGTCATGTTAACCAATGCTGAAATACTAGTGGAGAATTCAGCGCTTGCATCTAGGAGTTTTGAACCCAGTGGAGAGAAATTGAATGACAAGAAGATGGAGAAGTCATGTTGTGATCATTGCAAGAGGCCATGGCATACTCGGGAAAATTGCTAGAAATTGCATGGCAAGCCCTTGAATTCAAAGAAAAAGGCAGATAGTGATGGCAAGTCATTCCAAGTGACTGACGAGGAATCTCAAGGACACCAAGTCAATTGGGAGACTCTTCCATTCACAAAGGATCAATTAGATCATCTCTGCAAACTTCTCCAAAACTTCGTAAATTCCTCCATTTCTTGTTCATCAGCCTAGAAAGGTAATTACCTCATTGCAGCCTTGGTTAGTGTCAATTTGAATTGCCCTTGGATCATAGATTTGGAAGCAACAAATCATATGACTAGTAATTCCAAATTTTTTTCTACTTACAATCCTGTCTAGGAAATCAAAAGGTAAAAATAGCAGATGGTTCTCTTTCAGCTATTGCTAGAAAAGGATCATTGGTTATATCTCCCTCTCTCACACTTCATAATGTTTTTCACATTCCAAAGTTGTCTTGTAACCTTTTGTCTATTAGCAAATTAATTTGAGATAAAAAAAAATGTCAAGTTAATTTTTTCCACGATCAGTGTGAATTTCAGGAAATAAACTCGGGGAAGATGATTGGCAATGCTAGACAAAGTGAACGTCTTTATTACCTTGTAGACAGAACTAAACTAGGAAGACAAACTCATAGTACTTGTTTAGCATCTATTTCTATTTCTACTGATAATGAAATAATGTTGTAACATCTTAGGCTAGGTCATCCTAATTTTCATTACCTTAAATATTTGTTTCCAAACATGTTTAAAAATAAAAATCCATCACTGTTTCAATGTGAAATTTGTGAATTAGCCAAACATCATTGTGCATTTTTTCCTCCACAACCTTACAAAGCATCAAAACTTTTCTCAATTATTCATAGTGATATCTGGGGCCTTCTCGAGTTACTACTTTTTCAGATAAAAGATGGTTTATCACAATTATTGATGATCACACATGAATTTGTTGGGCATATTTGCTGAAGGAAAAATCTGAGGCAAAACAAGTATTTTAAAAAAAAAAATCACAACATGGTTCAAACACAATTTCAAATTAAAATTCAAGTTTCCAAAGTGATAATGGAAGGGAATATTTTAAAAACATTTTGGGAAAATATTTTTTGGAAAATGGAATTGTGCATCAAAGTTTTTGTAATAACACTCCATAACAAAATGGGATAGCCAAAAAGAAAAAATAAACATATATTGAAAGTAGTTCAATCTTTAATGTTTTCTACAAAAGTACCTAAATATCTCTGGGGTGAAGCAATTTTAACAACTACTTTTTTAATTAATCGTATGCCTACAAAAATTTTGAAATTTCGACCATTCAAAGTTTTTCAAAATCATTATCCCACATCGAGACTTTATTTAAATATTCCTTTGAAAATTTTTGGATGCACAACCTTTGTTCATATCTATAATCACAATCGGGAGAAACTTGATCCAAGAGCTAGGAAGTGCATTTTTTTTTTTTTTTTTTACATTCCCCAACACAGAAATGGTATATGTGTTTTGATCCGATCTCAAAAAAATTGTTTGTAACCATGGATATGACTTTTTTTAATCAAAACCTTTCTTTAGTAACATTCATCTTCAGGGGGAGACCAATGGTAAAGATTCATTGTTTCATAATTTCCTCGATCTTGAGGAATCAACTTTGGTTCTTCCCATTCTTGAGGACAAACCTGTTGTTGTTGTTGAGGAATCAACTTTGGTTTTTCCCATGCCCGAGAACGAACCTGCTACTCCTTCAGAACCCACACCTGTTGTTCCACCCAATAATGCTCCTGATGTGCATGTTGCAACTCCTATTGAACTTCCTGTAAGAGCTACAACACCTGAATTAGAGCTTGAGATTGCACCTGAAAGGGGTTCTTTTTCAAATCCTAGTGAGGAAACTTATATTTTAGGTGAGAAAATTTTACAATCTGCCTTAATGCCAACTAATGAAGACAAACAAACAAAAATTGATGGTAGAAAACAAGCAAAAATAATGACTGAGAATGTTTACTCAAGAAAGTTCTAAAAGCAAAAGAAAAAGGTCAAAGCTCTGCAGCAAAATCATGACTCTAACCCGAGGTCATATTCAAAATCCACAAGCGAATCAAGTAAAAAGCCTTGAGTTTTAAATCCTTAAGTCTATTGATCTTTCTATTGCTTTTCGAAAAGGAGTCAAATCTTGCACAAAACATCCTATGTCAAACTTCATGTCATAAGAACAATTGTCACCATCTTACCGTGCTTTTCTTTCACAACTCTCTCATGTAGAAATTCCTAAAAGTGTGCAAGATGCTCTAAATAATCCTAAGTGGAAGGAAGTTATACTCGAGAAGATTAGGGCTCTTGAGAAGAATCAAACTTGGGAAGTGCTGAATTTACCAAAAGAAAAAACGATTGTTGGCTACAAATGGGTCTCCACAGTGAAATACAATTCCAATGGCTCCATATAAAGGTACAAAGCTCGATTAGTGGCAAAAGGCTATACTCAAACTTATAGGGTTGATTCCTCTGAAACTTTTGCACTGGTTGCAAAGCTAAACACAATCAAAGTCCCGTTGTCCATTGCTGCCAACATAGATTGGTCTCTACAACAACTAGATGTGAAGAATGCCTTCCTTAATGGTGATTTGGAGGAAGAAGTCTATATGGATACCCCACCAAGCTTCAATGAAAAGTTTGTCTCGAAGATTAGCAAGCTAAAGAAATCGCTCTATAGGCTGAAATAGTTACCAAGAGCTTGGTTTGACAAAAGTTTACCCAATCTATAAAAGGGTTCGGTTACACTCAAGCTAAAACAAACCATACCTTATTCTTCAAATTTTCCAATGAAGAAAAAGTAACTATTCTGATAGTTTATGTTGATATTATTCTAAGAGGAGATGACTTGCTGCAAATAAAGAGATTGAAGGAACACTTGGTGATGAGACTTGAGATAAAAAATCTAAGCCCGATGGGGTACATTCTTGGAATGGAAGTTGCTCGCTCCAAGAAAGGAATCATTGTGTCACAAAGAAATATATTCTCGATCACCTTAAAGAAACAAGAATGAGTGGCTGCAAACCTATAGATACTTCTATGGACCCTAATCAGAAAATTAGGGAAAAAAATAGATGGAGTTCCAATTGATAGAACTCAGTACGAAAAGCTCGTAGGCAAATTAATATATTTATCGCACACTCGATCGAATATCGCCTTTGCAGTAAGTGTGGTAAGTCAATTCATGCATTCACCACATGAAGAACACCTAGAGACAGTCTATCGAATTTTGAGATATTTGAAGGCAACACTAGGAAAAGGACTCTTCTTTAAGAAGAACTCACAATGAAACATTGAGATATATACCGATGCAAACTGAGTCGGTTTTGTTATAAATAAAATATTCACTTCAGGCTATTGCACATTCATGTAGGGAAATCATATCACTTGGAGGAGCAAGAAATAAAGTCTAGTAGCACAAAGCAGTGCCAAGGCTGAATTTCGAGCAATGGCACATGGAATCTAGTTAAGCCAAGTTCTGGGAGAATTGAAGAGACCAACAGATCATACTATGAAGTTGTATTGTGATAACAAAGCTACAATTAGCATCGCACATAACCCGGTACAACATGATAGAACCAAACATGTTGAGATTGATAGGCATTTTATAAAGAAGAAACTTGAGGTTGGTGTTACCTGTTTGTTATTCGTTCCGACAACACAATAGATAGAAAACATCTTGACCAAGAGACTTCTAAAATCTCACTTCGAACATTTAATAAGCAAGTTGGGCATGATCGATATCTATGCTCTAACTTGAGAGGGAGTGTCAAAGATTGAGTTAGGATTTCTTAAATTTCAAAATAAAATTGAATTTTAGATTAGATTTGTGATGACTTTTATATTTATGTTTTAGGTTGTTCTTCAATTCTTATTTTTAGGGGAGAATGGTTAACATCTCTCTACCTATTTAACGTAATTCCAATTGACTAAAAAATGAGCATATTTTATTTTTCCTCTCAAAACCTTTACTATTTTAGGTAATACTATAGGTGTGGCCCAATCTTTTTCGTCCCAGGTCATTCTCTAAAACTAATTTCATGTATCATGTAAATCATATTTCTTCTCTGATCTAAAACCTGTTAACCATCATATTGTTTTGGCAGATGGATTTTTTAAGTTTGTTCTAGGACAATGCATACACTTTGCTACATTTTATCATTACGGCATTACCTTCTAATCTCTATAACCTAGCTTTCCATTTAATTTGTTTTTTTTTTTTTTAGGATATTATGCCAATTCTATTGAGAAGATTATGTTAATTCCTACTATAAATATTATAAATATTTTTGCAATGTACTCCTAGAAATCATAACATAATTAGAATAAGATAATTGTTTTTCCTTATTTAGCTCTACTCAATCAAACTATTTTGTTATTATTTAAAGTATTATACTCATTCAGAAAAGTAAAAAGAAATTTTCCAAAGCTTTCTTCATGGTATTAGAGCCTATCTAGGATTTCTGGAATTTTTTTTCACTACTATTTTTTTTTTTTTTTAGTCTTTTCAAATGTTTGAAATAACTTATGAGATATCTAATACTTCAATAAGACAATTTGCAATCCCTAATGATAGCCCTACAATTCAGATTACCTCCCATAAACTCGATGAACATAACTTCCTATGAGGTCTCAATCTATGAAGTTTTTTATCAAAGGCAGAGGGAAGAAGGGACTATTAGATGGCTCTTAAAAAGACACCCAATCCACAAGATCCAAGTTTCAAGACTTGGGATGTAGAGAACTCAATGGTCATGCCTTGGCTCATCAACTAGATGGAGCATAATGTCAATTAATTTTATAATTTTTTTTTTCTACGGCTAAAGGGATATAGGAAGCAGTGGCACTTACCTACTTTGATCAACATAATGAATATCAATTATATGAAATGAGAAATAAAGTCTATGAGACTAAACAAGGAGGAAGAACTATGACATCCTGCTATAATGTCCTAAATCAACTTTGGCAAGAGTCAAATATTTATCAAGACTATGATTGGAAATGTCTAGAAGATAGTTTAAAGTTCAAGCAAATACTTGACAAAGAAAGGGTATTTGATTTTTTTGGTGGGTCTAAACTTGAAACTTGATTAGGTTCATAGTTTAATTCTTGGAGAAAAAATCACTACCATTTGTCAAAGAAATATATAATGAGGTTAGAAGGGAAAAGAGCAAATCATCAATCATGATGGGCATGCCCAACATAAAAAATTCATCAATAGTCAGAATCAGGCCTAAGGCCACCCTAATAAGTGGACAACAAAATAGTGGCAAAAAGATCAATGACAAAGTTAATTTGAGGCGTGATCATTGCCACAACTCTCATCATACAAGAGAAGTGTTAGAAGTTACATGGAAAGCCTCAAGGAAGGGGCAAAGAGAACAAATTTCCTAGTAATAACGGATGCAGCCAAAAAGTCACAACTGAACCAATTGAGAACTCAAGATATCTAGAACAACTTTTTTTCACCAAGGAGCAACTCAAGCACTTTCATAGGTGTACGAGTCAAACACGGATGTCTTCTAACCCTACCTATTCCTCCAATTTGCACAAACAGGTACTTTCATTAGTGCCTTGCATACTTCAAACTTAAAATTAGACCCTAAATCATTGATTCAAGGGCCACAAATCACATGACTAGGTCATCCAACTTATTTTCTTCCCACATTCCATGTTCTAGTTAATAAAAGGTAAAAATTGTTGAGAGATCCTTATCTTCTATTGTAGTAAAAGATTATATATCTATTTTAAAGGACCTTATTTCAAATTCTCCTTTACATGTCCAAAAGTTGTCTTGTAATCTAGTTTTTATTAGCAAACTCATATATGACCAAAATTGTGCTGCTAAATTTTTTTTTTTCCAACTCATTCTGAATTTTAGGAGTTGTATATGAGGAAGTGGATAGGCAGTGAAAGGTGAATGGTTTGTTTATTTTGGAAGAGAAGTCTAAAGGTCTAGGAGTCATTTCTCAAGTTCCAAAGTATGAAACTTCTGTGTCTTTGTCTTGTGAAAAGAAATAAATTTGTGGCACTTTAGGTTAGGTCACCCTAGTTTTACCTATCTAAAGATGTTATTTCCCTTATAGTTCCAGAATAAAAATGTTTTTGAATTTCAATGTGAAGCTTGTGAACTTGCCAAACACCACCGAACTCATCTTCCTACACAATTTATAAGCAATCCAACCCGTTTGCTCTTGTGCACAGCAACTTATAGGGGCCTCCGCATATTCCTAATGTCACAAGTGCTAGGTGGTTTGTTACTTTTATTGATGACTATAAAAAATGTGTTGGATCTATCTTCTTAAAAAAAAAAAAAAAAAATCGAGGCTAGAAAGACCTTTAAAATTTTCCACAAAATGGTCAAACACAATTGTAGGCCAAAATGTGTATCCTAGAAACTTACAACGGAAAGGAATACTTCTCAAAAGCATTAGGAACCTACCTTGAGGAAAATAGAATTATCCATCGATCATCATGTGTTGACACACCTCAATAAAATAGGATAGTCAAGAAAAAAACCATCATTTGCTTGAAGTTGCGAGAGCCTTAATGTTTCAAATAAAGGTAGCAAAACAATATTAGGGTGAAGCAATTTGATAGTTTCATACCTAATCAACAATGCCTACATGAGTATTAAAATTTAATACTCCTCTTGATATCCTCAAACAATCTTATCCAATTTTCAACTTTATTTAGTATTCTATTCCTCCTAAGAATTTTAAGTGTGAGACTTTTACTCATGTTCACAATCATAATCGAAGCAAGTTAGACACTAAATTCATAAAAGTGTGTGTTTCTTGGATATTCTCCAACACAAAAACAATATAAATGCCTCTATCCTTTTCGGAAATAATCTTTGTCTCTCTCCATGGATGTTACCTTCTTCAAAGACAAGCTATACTTTTCCAAAACTTCTTTTCAGGGTGAGAGTAGAATGGGAGATCAGTTTTGGTCCATTCTACCTATTCTTGCACCCGAGAGTCCCTTGCTTATGAGCTCTATATTTATGCTACCATAGAGTAAAAAAAAAGAGTGTGTGCTTGATAAAAATGTCGGTGTCAATTGTGAAGAGGAGAATATGCCTATTCTAAGTCAACCACAACTAGAGAATAAAAAGGTTAAAATCTTCCTCAACATGGCTAATCCTCTACTCATGGTGGGATTGAACTCTAGTGAGTCGCAATTTGTTTCTCTTATCAATCAGTTTGATCTTGATGTGCCAATAGCCTTTAGAAAAGGTGTTAGGTCTTGTACTTAATACCCTATTGCCAAGTTTCTTTTCTCATAGACTAAATTCACCCTTTAAGGCCTTTACTACTAACCTTTTCAATGTGAATAATCCTAAAAGTATTCAGGATACTTTAGAAAGTCTAAATTGGAATGAGGCAATGATAGAAGAAATGAGGGCCTTACATAAGATTCAAATATGGGATCTTATAAACAATCCCATGGTAAGAAGGCAGTGGACTATAAATGGGTGTTTACAGTAAAATTCAAAGCAAATAAAAGAACTAATATATATATAAGGCCAAACAAATAGCAAAAGGGCTTATTTGAACCTATGAAATTGACAATTAAGAAACTTTTGCACCAATGGCCAAGATGAATACAACGTAGGTACTCCTATCTCTTGCAGTCAATTTAGAGTTACCACTACACCAATTAGATGTAAAGGATGCTTCCCTTCATAGTGATCTTGAAGAAGGCGTACATGGAATTCCCTCCTAGCTTTAAAGAAACCTTCAAGAGAAAAATGGTCTATAAACTAAAGAAATCACTCTATAATTTGAAACATTCTCCAAGGGCATGATTTGAAAAATTCACTAAACCAATCCATAAGATAGAATTTGTTCAAAGCCAAGGTCATCATACTTTGTTCTACAAGCATGTGGAGGGACACAAAATTACAATCCTCATCATGTACGTTGATGACATAATATTAGCTAGCATTAAGTTATTAACACAGTTAAAATGGAGTAATCAAAGAGAGTACTTGCATAGGAGTTTGAAATTAATAATCTTAGATATTTCCTTAGAATTGAAGTTGTTAGATCAAGAAAGAGAATTTTTTTATCACGACAAAAGTATTTCTTAGAACTCCTGAAACATGTAAGCATGTTGGAATGCAAGCTAGATGATACACCACTATATGTAAACCACAAAATTGGAGCATCAATAAAGAAAGTTATCAAAAGCTAGTTGGTAAGTTAATTTACTTGTCACACACTAGAACCAATACTGCATTTGTTGTGAGTGTTGTTAGTCAATTCATGCATGCTCCAAATGAAAAACACATAAATGCAATGGTAAAATTAAGGTATTTAAAGGGGATGGTTGGGAAGGCTCTTCTATTCATTAAGAATAGTCATCTAGAGGTTGAAGCCTACTCCAATGCAAATTGAGCAGGCTCTATATGGAAGATCTACTTCTAGGTATTGTACTTTTGTTGGAGAAAATTTAATGACTTGGAAAAGCAAAAAACAACAAATTGCAGCTAGATCAAGTGCTGAAGCAAAGTTCAAGTCTATAGTAAAAGGAATTTGTGAACGAATGTGGTTAAGGTCTCTAATGAAGGAGCTCAATATAGCCAATGGAGAGAGTATATGAGGTTGTGTTGTGAAAATAAAGCAACTACTAGCATAAGTTGCAACTCAATTCAGCATGATAGAATGACACAAGTTGAAATAGATCGACACTTCATGAAGGAAAAACTAGATAATGACTTGCTTTTATATCATTTATCTCAACGAAAGAACAATTAGCAATTTAGTAGACGTTTTCACTAAATGCCTTCTAAGAGAATTATTTCAATCCATAACCAACAAGCTGTAAATAATAGACATATTTAAACCAACTTAAAGGGGAGTGTTAAGGATATTGTGGCGATTTCATTAAGAAGATCTTATTAATTCCCACTATAAATGAGACCTAATTGCAAATATTTTTGTAATGTATTCATAGAAATCATAATGTAATTTGTTAGGGTATTTCATCTAGTTGGCAATTTTGCTCCTTTCTTACTAATTAGATGCAACTTACTTCCTTAGGTATTATTCATTTCAAGACAACTTTGGACTTCATTAAATTTAGATTCAAGTTTGGCATTTAAAGTGGGAAAAGGCACCAAAATCAGATTTTGGACCGATCTTTGGTGTGGGTGTATAGTGTTGTCCCAAAGATTCCCGCATCTTTATGTTATGGTTGTGCACAAGAATGCCACAGTGGAAGAGATGTGGGACCAGAATTTCGGCCAAGGCGGCTGGAATTTAAGGTTTCTTAGGGACTTTAATGATTGGGAATTGGACATGGTTGGCAATTTGCTTCTTGCTTTGAGGGGTCATAGGATTACTATGGAGGAAGACTCGGTTTTTTGGAAGGAAGAAAGAAACGGGTAGTTTAGTGTCAAGAAAGCGTACAGTCTGTTGGTAAGCCTCATTGCTGTCTTTTTCCCAAAAAGTAATGTTTGGGTGGATAGAGTTCCAACCAAAATTGCGTTTGTTGCGTGGGAAAATGCGTGGGGGAAGGTGCTTACTCTTGATAGGCTTCAGAAAAGAGGGTGGCAGCTTCCTAATTGTTGTTTCTTGTGTGGCGAAGAGGAAATGGTAAATCATATTCTAATACATTGTACAGTGGGTTTTTCCAGAAACTGTAAATAAGGTTTTATTTAGTTGGAGAGGCTCTTTTGTGGGGGAAAAAAGAAAAAAGATTTGGAAATCCATTTTGTTGTACATCTTTTGGACGGTTTGAAAAGAGAGGAATAGACTAACTTTTAGGGAGGGTGTTAGCAATTCAGAAGCTTAAAAATTCTTTTGTTTGTAATTTATGGGGTTGGGCTAAACTGTATATTGAAGAAGAACCGCTCTCCCTTATAGGCTTTTTGGAATGGTTAGCTTCTAGTTAAAGGTTGGTGAGTTTTTGTTTATCTTTCTTTGGTTGCGAGGCCTTAGCTGTCTTATATACTTCCTGTATGCTTTGTGGTTTTTTTTGCCTCTTGTTAATACATGTTGCGTTTATCTATCAAAAAAAAATTTAGATTCAAGTTATTTAGAGTTGTAAAATTTAAGGTATGTATTTATTTATTTTTTTATCAGAAAATTTAAGGTATGTATTTATGGTTGGTAAAGCTTTTGGAATGGTTAATTCAAGAAATTAGGAAGAAAATACTTTCTATTTCCTAATTTGATTTCCACTATATTTTTAATTCCAAAAATTGTTTTTGATAAGTTTTAAAATTATGACTATCTCTAAATTTGTATTTGTTTCTAAAAAGATTTTTTTGAATATTTTTTACTAAGTTTTAAAATTGTGATTATCTCTAAATTGGTATTTAATTCTAAAAAGGATCTTTAGAATATTTTAGAATTAGGAAACTCTCCATAATTCTGAAAAGGGCTTTATAAATATTTTTTTTTTTTATATAAATGAGCACAAATATATTAAAGGGCGAAAAACCACAAAGCATACAAGTAGCATACATAGCAGCCTAAGAACAAAAAACACATGAACAATCAACCTCACCAGCCCTTAAGGAGCCGCAAGCCATTCCAAAAAGCCTAAAAGTGAAAAGGACTCCTCTCCCATATACATTCTAGCCCAACTCCACAAATTATATACAAAAGAATTTTTGAGTTTTTGTATAGCTAAAGAGTCCCCCCTAAAAGCTAATCTATTTCTTTCCTTCCATACCGTCCAAAAAATACACAACGGGATGAAGTTCCAAATCTTTTTCCTCTTTTTCCCCACAAAAGGGCCCCTCCAACTAAATAACACCTCTTTGTTTGTCTCTGGGAACACCCATTGAGCTCCAAACAAGGCAAGGACAATCTCCCAGAGAACCCTGACCACTATACAGTGTAAAAGAATATGATTTACATTTTCCTCTTCACAACCACACAAAAAGTAACAATTAGGAAGGTGCCACCCCCGTTTTTAGAGCCTATCCAAAGTAAGGATCTTCTCCCACGTGGCCTCCCAAGCAAAAAAAGCAACTTTGGTTGGAACCTTATCCACCTAAATGCTTTTTTTCGGGAAGGCAATGACACTAGGAGTAGCCATCAAATTATAAGCATCCCTAATCCGAAAAGTACCAAGACCCCCTCCTTTCCATAACACTAAGTCCTCTTCTGAAGAAATCCTAAAGTCCCTCAGCATATGAAACAGCTCTCCTATCGCATCCAACTCCCAGTCATTAGAATCTCTGGAAAATCTAAGGTTCCAACCTCCTTGACCAAGGCTTGAATCCCACACTTCATTGACCGTTGCGTTCCTATGGACCGCCAAGGCAAATAATTGGGGAAAATTTTGGGACAGCGCCTCATTGCCACACCACTGATCAGTCCAGAACTTTACCTTAGTCCCCTCACCCACCTTGAACCCTATGTTATCCCAACACCAATTTGCCTCCTTCAGAATCTCCTTCCAAACCCCCACTCCAAACGTTCCGCGAGCTTCATTAGTCCGCCATCCAAATCCCTCTTGGCCATACTTCACCCCGATCACCTTTTTCCAAAGGATTTCCTTTTCAAAGGCAAATCTCCAAATCCATTTACCCAACAAGGCCTTGTTCAGGAGATCAATCTTCCGAATGCCTAGACCCCCCTTCTCCTTTTGAGTGCACACCACCTCCCAATTGATTAAGTGGATTTTCCTTTCCAAGCTTCCCCCTCCCCAAAGAAAGTCTCTTTGTAATTTTTCAAGCCTTTTTGCCACTAACTTGGGCATTCGAAAGAGGGACAATTGGTAGATAGGTATGCTGGTCAGTGTACTTTTAATGAGGGTAATTCTCCCGCCCTTAGACATATATTGTCTTTTCCAAAGGGCTAATCTTCTCCTCATTCTTTCTTCCACCCCATCCCACATAGACGAGGCCTTGTGGTGGGCTCCAAGGAGCAGCCCCAGATATACAGTAGGAAGAGACCCCACTCTACACCCTAACTCCACTGCCATTTCCTTAATATCTTCAACCTCCCCAACATGAATTAATTCGTTTTTAGCTAGATTTATTCTTAGACCAAAAGCCGCCTCGAACCAAGCCAAAATCCAACTTAGAGAGGTTAGATGCTCTTTCCTTGCTTCGCAGAAAATGATTGTGTCATTAGCAAAGAGCAAATGGGACACATTCATCTCCATCCCCCCTCTCCCTCGAAATCTGCAGCCTGAAATGAATCCCTCGTCAATAGCCCTTCTTATAAGTGCACTTAGCACTTCCATACCCAAGACAAAAAGGTAAGGAGAAAGGGGATCTCCTTGACGCAACCCCTTGGAATTGGAAAAAAAACCTGCTGGCACCCCGTTGACCAGAAGAGAAAATTTTGCAGTTGAAATGCACCACCAAAAAAAGGGCTTTATAAATATAAATAGAGATATTTTATTTAAAAGGCATGTGTGCACTTTTATGAATCCTAAGAGAGCATAGACATTCATTAAAAGTTTGATCCTCTAACTCTCAAACTTTCAAGATCTTTCTTGAGAGTAACTTTCAGCTACAATAAAGATCAGAGATCTCATTGCGAAACTTTGACGAGGGCTTCAAGGAATCCACTAAGAAGTATAGGGGAGTGCTACATCAAGGACATGGAAAAGGAGAGTAGGTGCAAATGATGTAAGACTCTATGGAGTAAATGCATCCAATCAAGTAAAATTGTGTACCATTTTCTCATATTTAGTAGATTATTTAGCAGTCAAGAGACCACCCATAGTTTCATTTGTGTGATTGATTTTATTTATATTTGCATGAGATTTTTGCTCTCTAAAGAATTAATATAAAGGGACAAACCTAAAATAGGTAATAAAATAGATTAATTCAAAAACTACACCTTCTAAGTAGTTCCATTATATCAAGACTAGAAATAAAAATTTCTTTCATGATTAACATGGACTAGTTTTTCCTTATTTAGCTCCACTAAGTCAAACTATTTTGTATTATTTAAAGTATTGCACTCATTCAGAAAAGTAAGAAATTTCCAAAGCTTTCTTCAGTTTTTTACAAGTAAAGCCAATAATACCTTAAGTTAATTGGTATCTTTTTCTCCCACAACCTATGTTTTTTAGGAGATTAGAACAAAGAAGATGATTGGTTTGGTTCATGAGACAAAAAGATTGTATTTGAATCTTGGTGAACCTTCATCATATTAAGTGCAATAATCTCACCTCTTTAATGGCATTTCTGTCTAGGTTATTCATCTTAGCCAAAAAGAAGATGATTGGTTTGGATCATGAGACAAAAAGAGTGTATTTGAATCTTGGTGAACCTTCTTCATCAGTATTAAGTGCAATAGTCTCACCTCTTCAATGGCATTTCTGTCTAGGTTATTCATCTTTGCCAAAGTTATGTCTAGTACACATCTTATGAGTCATGTGTCAAGCTTTGAATGCAAAACTGGGCAAGCATCATCATAGTTCCTTTCCAAGCATCATAATAGGTATATTTAGAGTCCTTTAATAAAGTCTAACCAGACATTTAGAGTCCCTCTCAAAGTGCTAGTTTGAATGGATTTCTTTATTTTGTTATATTTATTTATAATTACATTTGGATAATATGGATATTTTAGATGAAAAGATCTAAACTACCTAATATTATTTCTAAATTCTACAATGAAGTTGTTGCTCGATTTGGTAGACTTATTGAAGTTATTTGATCCATTAATGCATTGGAATATAATAATCTATAACAAATTCATTTTTTTTTTTTGCTTGTTTTGATATCATTCACCACACTAGTTGTGCACGCCCCTTTCAACAAAAATGTTATTATTGTTGAGTGAACACATTATCCTTTAACCTAGATATTTTCCATGCCTTATTGTTCAATAAGAAGGTACTAGAAAATTTTTGGATCAATGCTGACCACATGCCATCTCATTAACTATAAGCCTACTACTACTATTATTAATCAAACCCTTTTCTCCCATGTATGCCTTTATCTCCTTTTCAACTCATTCCTAATGTATTTAGTTGTATTACCCTTATTCATAATTTGGACTATTAAGCCACTAATTAACCTAAATGTTTAAACAATTAGGTAGTGGACCAACAATGTAAGTTTTTTTGGCCTTTAACCCTAACCCCCACCTCAAAGGTAGCCTTTGTTAGATTTGCAAGTGGACTCAATACATTGGGGGAAATTAGCATGTTGTGAGTTTATAACTCATGACCTCCCACTAGAAAGGCTCTAATACCATTCCAAACTACCAATTGACCTAAACTTAAATTGTTAGGTAGTGTACCAATAATGTATATCAAGCTTATTTGGGATTTAGTCCCAACAATGACCTTAATTGTGATAAACTTTCTGCTCATGCTTCTACACGTATTTTTCTTAGATATACATACTCCTGTGTAAAATTGTTAACATGTTGCGACAATCGAGTTGCTACCTTTATTGCAAATAATCCTATCTTTCATGAGCATACAAAGCATATAGAAGTTGATTGTTATTACATTCAAGAATTTCAAAGCAAAATCAAATTGATACTTCTTCTATTCAATGTAATGACCAGTTGGGCTACATTCTTAGATGAGAGTTGGCTTACGATACCTTTCATAAACAATGTTCCAAGCTAGGCATGTGTAAACACTATGCTCCGCTTTGAGGGAAGAGTTAAAATTATTATTTTTTTGTTTGTTTTGTTTAGTCTTATTGATTGGTTATTAGGTATTAGTTATTTGGGGTATTTTTTATAATCTTAATAATATAAATAGATGAGAAGGTACAAGCATTCAGGGAAGTCAAGTCAGACACACCTAAACATTTCTACACCTTTTTCTACTTTCTTCTTCCTCTTCTTCTTACAACCTAAATTTAAATCTCACAAGATTTTACTTCTAACTACCACCATGCTTTCAAACCATCTACTAGATATAAATTTCATCAAAGAAAAGACCAAAAAGAATAAGAGTGACCAATTTTAAACAATTTGTAAATTTAAGATACTTGCAATTGCAGGCATAGACTTTGCTTCAATAACAACAATGCTTAAAAGGATTTGAACTCATAACACATGGCCTCCAAATTGATCATTCTAACCACATTTTATAATAGAATCAAATCTATGGGATGTACCTTTGCCTGCTATTCTCCACCATTCATCTATTTGCTTCCCTTTCTGAAGTTGCTCATTGTTCAAATATTCTCTGGTTGATGTATTCAAGGACCAAATTCGTAAATTCTGACAACTGCTTATAAAGTCAAGTAGGATGCTTTGAGGATTGTTAGGATCAGAGCTTCTATCTTCTTTATGAAATGATAGAATCTTTCTAGTTGTCTCCATCTATCAGCAGAATTGAAATGCCTAAGTTAAAATATGTCAATTGGCCCAAGCAAAAAAAGGTAATAAAAAACTACTGGCAAACCATTGATTCTGAATGTGAAATAAATAAGATTCTCAAACGATAATGTCATCTGATTGAGTGCAGCTAATAGATGATTTGAACATTACAAAGAATGAAGTAATGATTTTATATCAGTGGCAAGAGGAAGAAAAAGATTGGCAGAATCATATGGCAGCAAAGACAACCTTTCTAGGGTCTGAGGTTAATGCATTCATCACAAGCTCAACCCGAATAATCTGTGCAAGCAGCCAAGTAACATGATTCGTCCGAAGAATATGGTTATCTCCCTCTATCAGGCGTAAAATAAGCTTGTCCACAAAATCAACAAAATCAATGCATCCATTTTTCATAAGAAAAAAGAATATATCTGAAAATACAAGCCACTCCTGCCAGCAATTTATCTCTGCAATAAATCAGTATGAGGAAATGAAATTAGTTTATCAAAATAAATGTTACAAAAAGTTGCCAACAATCTGTGATACTAATTTCCATTCTAACTTCCCTGAGTGCATTCACCAGGTAAATCCATTTATTTAAATCATTAAACTGCTTTGGTGAATTCTTCCAATTTTGGGGAGCAGATCAGAGATGTTATGGCAGAATTTAATTAGCAAATACACCCTGAAGCATGGCTTAGGTGACAATGATTGTGGTGAGACTAGGGAGGTTCCAGACTCATTTCCATGCACCCCACCCTACCTTACCACCCAAAGATAAGGAGAGGAAAAGCCCTATTAATATTGACATTGTTCCTAAGGGGTGCAGGTTAGCAGTGTCAAAAAATTTAATAAGAGAAAAAAAAATAAAAATAAAAAAGTAAAACACCCACTTTTACCCTCAACCCTTCATAATATCTACAGTCTACTAAAATTTTAAGGCTAAATCACTTCTGCCCTAACGTAATTGTCCACTCTTCTTCAATGGCTCAACCAAAACCACATAGTTTAACTTAAGGTGGGACCATGATGCCACAATGAACAAGACACCATATATCCCCGTTTGCCCCAGATTTCAATAATGATATCATGGTGGATATTTCTTCATGGGAAAAAAGAAGATTGTTAAGTTAAAGGATGCCTAACAAAGAAGAGGCCACAATCCAAATATATGTAAAATTTGTGCCAAGGCCACAGAAGAAGACAGCCTAATTCCACCTTCCCTAATCCAAAACACCGACAAAACCAAAGAAAGAATATCAGGAAACCTCACAGCTGCAGTATTCCACGTAAATAAAGCCTTCAGAAATAAATCTTCACTTCCAGAACCAAGTTCTTAATCCCTTCAAAAGTTTGTTTGTTACACTCTTCTCCAAACCAGCCTATATGTGTTGTCCTGAGGACAATATATGCATCTAAACAGATGTAATGATCTCAACATGACAACCATGAAAAGTAAGATCTTCCAGGTCACCCTTTAGGGCATAAAGCTATGGCACCAGGTGGCACATATTGATGTAAGGTTCCTTTCCTCAGCCAATTATATTATTCTAATTAAGAGAGGGCTAGTAATTGGAATAAGGCTCTATAGGCCTTAGCCCATGAGATCAATTTTCTTCTTCCTGTTCATGCTTGTGGTGAATGTCCTTAGTAGAATGGTTCTTAGGGCTGAACATCCTAGTAGATGGCTTTAAACCTTGCAAAGTGCAGATTGGGGTCCTGAAAACTGTATTTAGCCGGAGAACATGAAATAAATTTTTTTATAAAAAACTAATATGGATCAGAGGGATTATGTTGAACAGAACTGCTTTTCTTCATCTGTCTGAGTTTCTTTGACCAAGGAATCTGTTTTTCAAGTATTTCAAGTATGGACCAAAGAGCTGTTTACTTATGGAGGCCAGATTGAGGTCTGTTACCAAACATCAGGCCCATCTCCAACGGGAGGTTAAAACTAAACTTTGATAGATGCCTGCTGAAAGTCCCTGGGAGGCTAATCAGAGACCACAAAGATAATACCATTCAAGCCCTTTCCTGAACAAAGGGAATGACCAAGGATTTTGAGGCTGAGATTCTAGAATTATGGGAATTAAACAAGGCTCTTTTTTCCCTCACAGGTCAGAACCTTAATGATGAGAGGGACTTCAACTAGATATTTCTAAGCATACTATTTTATTTTTTATTGGAACCGACACAAAGATATATTGATAGAAAAAAGAAGTACAATAAGAAGGATGAGAAATCCTCCCTCCAAAGACAACTAAATTACAGGAAAATACACAGAAAACAAACGAACTCTCTATAAAAGACCATTCCTTATGGAGTACACACCACTAACCAATCAAGTTGTAACACATTAAGGGGAGTCCCCTTAAATGCCTTGGAACAGAAAGCCTAAAGAGAAGCAAGGAAAACAATAGAGTCCCAAAGAAACTCTGAATTCCTTGCTTTATCCTCGAAAATCCTCGTGTTTCTTTCCCACCACACAACCCGAATTAGAGCGATGCTCGCAGCTTGCCACAAAACTAACCCCCTCTTAGAAGTACCAAAACCATTAAATTTGATGGACATCATGTCAAAGATGCTCCTCGGAGGAACCCAATCCATCTTAACTAACTGAAATAACCTGTGCCACAACCCAATCGTCAAGGAACAATGAAGAAAAAGATGATCTGCTAATTCCCCATACTTCATGCACAAAATACAAATATCAGGACTAAGGGCTTTGTAGGGTCTTCTCACTTGTAACATGTCATTAGTATTCACCTTCTTGTGTGCCACTAACCAAACAAAGGACTTCACTTTGAAAGGAACTTGAGAATTCCAAATGAACTTAGAAGGGAAATCCTGAGAAGATCCAGAAAATTGAGATAATGCTAGAAAGAAGGACTTGACTGAAAAAAGCCCTGAAGAGGATAATGGCCAAAATCAGGCATCTAGGACCGAAGGAGATAGATGCAATTCATCAAGTGACCGCATGAGGCCTTCTAAGTTCTCTATCTAAGAATCTGACAGGTTACGGCAAAAATTTAAATTCCAAGAGAAAGGACGAGTAAGACCAAGAACTGAAGAAATATGAATGTTTTTATCCACGACTACTCTAAATAGTCTTAGATATTGGGTTCCCAAAGGTTGGTCCCCCCACCACAAATTTTCCCAAAACCGAATTCTTTCCCCATTTCTAAGCATACTATAGGGAGCATAAGTTCGTCGCATTATAATCACTGGATGAGGAGGATCCTTCATATCTCTTGAGACAAGACAACATATTTCTTGCAGAGGCCCAGATCAGAGAAATGCCATCAGACTGGGAGCTCAACCCCTTCAGTATTTTGTAGACGTGATCTTTTGTTGTTTAGGTTTCATGTATTTTTTTGTTTTCTTAAAGGATATCTCTTCCTCGTACATCTTTTTTCTTGTTAAAAAAATTTTTTTTCCTATGAAAAAAAAAAAAGGGAAAATTGTAATGTGACTATCTTCAAATAAGGCTGCTTGCAAAATATTATGACTACCATGAGCAAAGTATTTGATTAATTTAATGTGACTAATATGCTTAGTATAACTAAAAAAGTTTTGAAGAGCTTATTGCATTTTAATTTGTAGATTTTCTATTTTATTTTATTTATCAAAAACTACAATTTTTTTTTTTTTTTTAGGTATCAAAAACTACAAATTCATCACAAAGAATTTAGAGAGTATAAGGATGAGACATCCTCCCAAGATTTACACAAAACTGATGAAATGAATGAGAAAGGATGCCAATACCACTCCTAAGCAAAACAAAAAATGCTACACAACTCAAAAAGGAAACTATAGAAACTGAGAATAATACAATTGTATATTCAATCATGTATATTTTACATAATCAGGTCCCTATTTAACATATACACAAAAAGCAAAATATGGTAATATAAAAATCAAAACAAACATTTAGGCTAAATATCATATCTAATTGGGGCCTCAATCTTCTACCACAATATCCTACAAATCACCCCCCAAATCATACGGGATTTCCGCACTCCCCCTCAAGTTGGATCATAAATATTAATCATGTCCAACTTGCAAATAATATCTTCAAAGCTAGATTTCTGTAACCCCTTGGTGAATATATCTGCCAATTGTTTCCTTGTAGGGATACAAGTCATGCAAATCGTCTCCTTCTCAATTTTCTCCTTTATAAAGTGTCTATCCACTTCTATATGTTTGGTCTTGTCGTGCTGAACAGGATTATGAGAAATACTAATGGCGGCTTTGTTGTCGCAATAGAGTTTGATGGGGAGCTCTACTATAATGTGTAGTTCTTCCAACAGTTTCTGCAACCATAGTCCTTCACATATACCTTGTGCAACTGCTTTGAATTCAGCCTCAACACTGTTTTTGGCTACTACACTCTGCTTCTTACTTTTCCATGTTACTAGATTTCCCCAAACATAAATACAGTAGTCGGTAGTAGACCATTTGTCTCTTGCTGAACCCGTCCAATCTGCATTTGTATAGATCTCAACCTTCTTACTGTCACCCTTCTTAAAGAACAGTCCTCTTCCTTGAGAACCCTTTAGATATCTGAGGATCTTATACACTGCTTCCAGATGACTTTCCTTTGGTGAATGCATGTACTGGCTAACCACACTTACGGCAAAAGCAATGTCTGGTCTAGTACAAGAAAGGTAGATCAGTTTACCAACTAGTCACTGATATCTCTCTCTATACATGGGTTTTCCGTCCTTTTTCTTGCCTGGATAAGGGAATCGCTTGGCTTGCAACCAAGCATGCCAATCTCAATCAGCAAGTCAAGTACATACTTTCTCTAGGAGATACTAATTCCCTTCCTTGATTTGGCGACCTCCATTCCTAGGAAATACCGCATTTGACCCAGATCTTTTACCTCAAACTCTGTGGCTAAAACCTTCTTCAACCTCTCCACTTCTCCTGTGTTATCTCCAGTGAGAATGATGTCATCGACATACACGATTAGGATAGTCATCCTTCCATCGTTGGACTGTTTGAAGAACATAGTATGATCCGACTGTCCCTGTTGGTATCCTTGGTTCTTAATCACCTTTGCAAATCTATCGAACCATGCTCTCGGAGATTGCTTGAGACCATACAAAGATTTCTTCAATTTGCCTACCTTGGTTTCTTCTTCTTCCTTACAAAACCCTGGTGGTAGCATCATAAACACTTTTTCTTCCAGCTCACCATTCAGAAAGGCATTCTTGATATCAAACTGATGGAGTGGCCAGTCTAGGTTTGCTGCCAAGGATAAGAGAACTCGTATAGTGTTCAGCTTTGCCACCGGTGCAAATGTCTCAATGCAGTCGATGTCGTAGGTCTAAGTGAACCCCTTTACAACTAGGTGGGCATTGTATTGTTCTACTATGCCATCCGCCTTATATTTCACTATGAATACCCATTTACAGCCCACTGGTTTCTTCCCTCTCGACAAAGTCATCACTTCCCAAGTCCTATTTTTTTCTAATGCCTTTATTTCTTCCATCACTGCCTCTCTCCATTCTGGAATCTCCAAGGCTTCTTGAATGTTTTTAGGAATCTGGATTATATCAAGGTTAATCGCAAAAGCACGACACTTTGTAGAAAGAGCATTATAAGATACAAATTTCGAGATAGGATGGAGAGTACATGAACGAGGTTGCTTCCTAAGAGCAATGGGTATATCATCTGTTACCTGATCAGGATTGGAACCAAACTCCTGAGGGGTTGGAACTATCACCGATCCTAACTCTTTTAGTGCTTTGGAGGTGAGTGCCTCATTGGACTTCGATTTTGGCCTCCTTAAGTAGACGAGTGTTTCCCTATTTATCTGTATTTCCGTATCTCCCCCTAAGTTCAAGTGTTCTTCTGCATTAGGCGAAGGGGTAGATATAAGGCACGGAAGGGATTCGAACACAGCAACATCGAGGTAGTCTAAGGTTAAGGGTAGTCTACCTTCACTCACGGACTCCCCCTGAAGCAAGTAGTAGGGAGTATGCTCAAAGAATGTGACATCTAGGCTAACATATAGCTTCTGTGAAATTGGGTCTAGCATTTGTAGCCCTTTTGTGTGGAAGAGTAGCCAAGGAAGACACATTTAAGCGCTCTGGGATCCAATTTGTTCCACTTAGGTGTGTGAGCGTGAACAAACACAGCAGACCCAAAGACACGAAGTTGAAGATGTGCACCAAGTCTAGAATGAGGAAAAAACTCTTGGAATTTTTGGAGAGGTGTGACAAAAGATAGGACCTGACTAAGCATTAGGTTAATAAGGTATGTGGCTGTCAAAATGGAGTCACCCCAAAATTGTGAGGGCATATGAGAGGTAAACAGCAAGGCACGAGCAATTTCAAGAATATATCTATTTTTCAGTTCTACAACCCCATTTTGCTGAGGGGTGTCAACGCTTGAACTTTGATGGATAACACCATTTTCTTGTAGATAAGTGCTCAATGAGTGATTGAAATACTCAGTACCATTATTTTTATTTTATTTTTATCAGAAACGAAGAAGATTATATTAATAAAAGAACAAATACAGGAGAGAAAAAAGAGACAATAGAAAGAGAAAAAAACCAAGGGAAGGATGAGAGATCCTTCCTACACAAATACCAAGGAAAAACACCCAACAATAGAACTCTAAAAACAAAATAAACCCCATCAATCTTCAAACTCTTGAGACGCAAACCCCAATCCAATTGAGTTGTAGAATGCTTAGAGGAACTCCTCTAAAAGCTTCAGTACAAGAAGCCCATAGAGAAGAATAAAACCGGATCAAATCCCAAACCATCTCTTCCGTTCTCCCTTTATCCTCAAAAATCCTATTGTTTCTTTCTTGCCACACCATCCAAATCAAAGTAAGGCAAGCAATTTGCCAAAGTGTCTTGCCTCTTAATGAGTTCCCCAAGCCTTTAAAAGAAATAATCAACATGTCTTCAAGGCTCCTTAGAGGGACCCAAATCAAACCTACTAGATTGAACAACCTGTGCCAAAGTCCAATGGTAACGGGACAATGAAGAAAAAGGTGGTCAATCGACTCTCCATTTCCTTTGCAAAGAATGCACCATTGAGGGCAGAGGGCTTTGTAGGGTCTTCTCAATTACAACTTGTCATTAGTGTTTACCTTCCCATGTGCTACTAACCAAGCGAGTGCCTTAACCTTTGAAGGGACTTTTGAGCTCCATAAAAACTTGGCCGGAAGGAACATTAAAGGATTTGAAACTTTTGACAAGGCATAGAAAAAAGATTTCACTGAAAATGAGTCTGACGAAGACAAAGACCACGCTCTTGAGTCTGATGAAGAAGGGGAAAGAAGCACAAAATTAAGGGAGGACATTAATCTCTGAAGGAGATCAATTTCTGAATCCGTTAGATTGCGGCGAAAGTTAAAATTCCAAGACAATGGTAAGGAATTGCCAAGGACATTTGAGACAGTGAGGTTTTTCACATAAATAACTCTGTAGAGATCAGCAAATTGAGAACACAAAGTTTGGTTTCCTCACCAAAGATCTTCCCAAAACCGAATTCTCTCCCCATTGCCCACCACTAGGCGGACAAAAGAGGAGAACTCCTGGAAAACTTGAGCAATAGCCTTCCAAGGACATCTGTGAGACCATCTAACCACCATGTTAGCGTCCCATCCATTAGGATGTGTCCCATATATACTCGCAATAACCTTATGCCAAAAACCGCTCCTTTCTCTAGGGAACCTCCAGAGCCATTTCCCTAAGAGGGCAATATTTCTCATAGAAGTCTTCCCAAAGCCCAAACCTCCCATCTCTTTTGGTCTACTAACAACCTCCCATCTGATTAGGTGATCTTTCTTCCCTTCCCCGGCCCCAGACCAAAGAAAATTCCTTTGCATCTTCTCCATCTTTGAAGCTATAGATACAGGGATTTTGAAGAGGGAGAGGAAGTAGCTAGGGATGTGAGACAGACAAGACTGAATTAAAGTAATCCTCCCTCCCAAAGACAAATAGGCCTTTTTCCACCCATCCAGCCTCCTCGAAATTCTCTCAACCACGGGATCCCAAAAGCCTATTGTCTTTGGGTTCCCTCCCAAAGAAAGGCCTAAATAAGACAAAGGTCACTCTGACACTCTGCACTCCAAAACCAAAGCCAAACTAGACAACACCTCCTGCCTAGTGTTAATACCTGAAATGGTGCTTTTTTCTAAGTTAATTTTTAAACTAGATACTTGCCCAAAAACCAAAAGGATAATCTTAAGGTTTTGAAGAAGGTCCAAAGAGGCTTTAGAGAAAAATATGGTATCATCAGCAAACTGTAACAAGGACACTCTAGTCCTATCCCTCCCCACAAGGAAACCCTCAGTTATCTCAGTTTCCTCAGCTCTAATCATCAACCTACTTAAAACATCTGCTACTAGAGTAAAAAGGAAAGGAGAAAGAGGATCTCCCTGTCTCAAACCTCTAGCGGCCTTAACCCAACCCATTGCATTCCCATTAACTAGGATTGCAAAACTAGAAGAAGATAAACAGCCCCTCATCCAAGATCTCCATTTCTGGCTGAACCCCTTCCTTTGAAGCACATGATCTAAAAATCCCCAATCCACATGATCATAAGCCTTCTCAAAATCAATTTTGAAGACTACCCCTTCCTCCCCTGACCTTCTTTTCTCATCCACCACTTCATTGGCTATCAATACAGCATCCAAAATTTGTTTCCCTTCCACAAAGGCTCCTTGAGAGCCAAAGATTGTTTCATGTAGAACTTTGCGTAAACGCCCTGATAAGACCTTAGCAATTATCTTATATAAACTTGTAACCAAATTAATAGGTCAATAATCTGAGATTTTAAAAGTTTGGCTTTTCTTAGGCACCATAGCAATGAATGTCGCATTTGTACTTTGATTTATTACCCGCTTAGTGTGGAACTCAAAAAACACCCTCATTAGATCCTCTTTTATCACATCCTAACACTCTTGATAAACTGCTATAGTAAAGCCATCAGGGCCAGGGGCCTTTTCCTTATTCAATTGGAAAACTGCCATTCGAACCTCCTCTTCAAAAAACGGTCTATCCAACCAAATTGCACTCTCTTCAGAAATAGGGGTCCAATCAATCCCTTCAATCTTCCAAGAGTCACCTTCGGGTTTAGAATAGAGATTCCCAAATAAATTTACAATCTCCTCAGAAATAATCTCAATGTTATTTAAAGTCTCCCCCCTCTCGGAAATCAGAGACTTTATAAACTTCTTGCTTCTTCTTCCAGTGGCCACTCTGTGAAAAAACTTAGAGTTGCAATCCCCTTCTTTAATCCACTTAATCCTAGATTTTTGTCTCCATTGCACCTCTTCCTTCAATAACAAATCCTCTAGCTCCTTCCTTCTTAGGGTCCTTTCTGAAACCAGATCAAGATTTAAATTCCCTTCTTGTTCAATTCGATCAATTCTGCCTAAGTCCGTAAGAATGTGATTTTTCCTCTCTCTTAAATCTCCAAAGACCACTATATTCCACTCTTTCAACTTTGATTTAATAAACTTTAGTTTCCTCATAAACTTGTGACCTTCCCAACCTTCAACCGTACACTCTTGCCACCAATCTCTAAACTTCTCTTTAAACTCAGGATGGAGCAACCACATATTCTCAAACCTAAAAGGAGTCGGTCCCCATTTTAAAGGATTAGTTTCCAAACAAATTGGGCTATGGTCAGAGGTCCATCTAGGAAGGGCCTCTTGAATACTTTAAGAGAAAAAAGAATCCCACTCAAAAGAGAATAAAAACCTATCTAACCTCTTGCAAATAGGATCGACTTGCATGTTTGACCATGTAAAAGCTGCATTCCTAAGAGGGGGATCCAACAAACCACTTTCCTTTATAAACTCATCAAAACACCTCATGTTGACTGTTAACCTAGAGTCACCCATCTTCTCAAATATCCTCCTAATCACATTAAAATCCCCTCCTACGCACCACCTTGGGGAAGTCAGACCATGCAGGTCTTGAAGCTCCATCCAGAAGTCCTTCCTCCACACTGCCTTATTCGGGCCATACACTGAGGTTAACCAAAAAAACCCTTCCTCATCAGAGTTCAATTTTACAGTAACAGAGAAAGATCCTAACACCTTCTCTGAACACTTGAACTTAATTGAATCCCACAAGATCACAATCCCCCTCAACGCCCCACAAGCAGGAAGAGCAACCCAATCCAGACTTTTACCTTTCCAAACACTACTCACAGACCTCTTATCCCAAATTTCACGCTTTGTTTCCTGAAGCATCACCACATCTGGGTTTTGAGTACTTAAAAACCTTCTCACAGTCCTCCTTTTCTTCCTAGATCCTAAACCTCTTGTATTCCAACTTAAGATCTTCATGAAAACAAAAACAACCCGACACAACCCACACCCAGAACTAATCCTCTCCTCGAGTTCCAGAGTCATTTTTCTTCTTTCTTCTGGAATAAACCTTGTCCGCAGAGAGAGCACTCCTGTACTCTCCTTCCACACCTTTTCCGTTATCCCTGACAATTCTAACCCTCAAACTCTCCATAACTAACTGAACCTTGACCATCTTCCGAGGCGTAAGCCCCTCAACCTGAAAACCTTCCAACGGGAAGGTGGAAGGTTCTAGCACTGGGAACGAAGCCTCACTTGAGACACCACACACCTCAGGGTTACTGAGAGTTTCCCTAAGGAGAGGCCGGTCTTTAAATTTTCGGCTAGAGGTTTCTAGGGGAACCACCACACCTTCCGAACAGGACGCACCACCACGATGGTTGTTATTCACCACAGGAGAGATAAAAACGGAACCATGTTGAACGGCGTAGCTTGACTCCAACGGAATCGAAGAAAAAGACTGACGACGAGAAGAGTGAACCAAAGAAACAGAGGTTTCAGGAATAAAATTTGGCTCAAAAGCCCTAGACAAAGGAAGATCTCGCTCAGATACAGCTGAGAAAGGAGTACGCACCTCATTGATCAATTTGCATTGCAGAATCCCCTCTTCTCCCTCTGTCTTGCCAGTAGAAACTTTGGATGTTTCAAAACCAGTGGAGAGATCGCTCTTTCTGGAGTGAGATTTGCCCCGAGAAGTGTCTCGATTTGTCTCCAGTGAGCCACCTCCTTCTAAGTTTCGCTTCGGGGTAGAAGACGCCTCCTCAAATGTCGACGGCCCACTTCTTGCTCTGCGCCTTACAGAGACTGAGGATCCTTTCGGCATTGACGACACTTGAAGATGACCTTTCGACATTTTATTCTTTGCAGTGAACCCTGGTCTTAGGAGCTTTGAAGACGAAGATACATCTGGGCCGCCATTAGAGGATCCTTTATGGGTTGGACCCGCTAGGGGCCCAAAATCTTTCGCCCCAAATTGGGCCCAATCAGAACAGGCTTCAAAGGCGTCTGGTGTTGGCCCGATGTTGCTTCCCGCCGTTGGGCCCAACATCCACCTTCCCTTTCCTTTCTCCCCCTTAGCCGATTTTGAATCTGAAGAACGAAAATGGGAACGATGACGAGGCATCCAGCTATGGCACTCAATGGTACTGTCAATAGCTCGTAGCCCCTCAACGTTCTGTGGCTTCTGAAAGACGCAACCCCCGGCTGACCTCAGCTCGTCCTTGCTGCAATTCGACTCAGGCCTGATAGAGTCTTCTCCGTCATCTTCTCCGGTGACTGTAACTGCAACCATGTATGTCCAATCTCCATCTTCTACCTCTAATAGCGCTGGAAGCACGACATTTGGAAACATCTCCACCCACAATGTTACCTTCGTCAAATCAACGAGCTTCAATGATTTCCTCGCCACCTTCGTTACCCTCCCCCACTACTGCAAAATGTGTCTCAATTGCACCTCATCCCACAGGTGGAAATACCATTATCAGTACGAAGAATTTGAATTTTGGTGTGAAACTAAGTTTGTATCATAGAGTGAAAGTTCATGAAGATTGATCGAACCTCAATTTTATCAGTCAACAAATATACCCAACATAGACGAGTGTGATCATCAATAAAAATAATAAACTATTTTTTATGGGTCCTATTAGGGGTACGTGATGGTCCCCATAGATCATTATGAATTAAAGTAAATGGTATGGATGGTTTATACTTAGATTTAGGAAAAGATGCACAATGGTGTTTGGCAAGTTCACATACTTCACACTAAAAATCCGATTAAGCTTTATTTGAACATAGTGAAGGAAATAAATGTTGCAAGTACTAAAAACTAGGATGACTCATCCTTTTGTGCCATAACAAAAGTTCACTTTCCCCAGGATTAGATGCAGAATTACAAACACTAGGAGGACACTATCCACGCACATTAGCTTCGTCGAAGTAATATAGCCCCTCATGTTCCTTCGCACTGCCAATCGTCTTCCCCAATAATAGGTCCTAAAAAACACAATGAGATGGTAGGAATTTAGCTAAGCAATTAGACTGTTTGGTTAACTGGCTAATAGACAGCAAATTGTAAGATAAATTAGGAACATGTAGGACAGGATTGAGAGTAATAAGACTCAAAAATACGAATACTCCATTTGCCAGCAACTGGAGATAAAGTACCATTTGCAATTTTTACTTTTAAATTACCGGCACAAGGAGAGTGTAGAAAATAAATGATGAGGATCAGTCATATGATAAGATGCACTAGAGTCAATAATCCAGAGAGTAATATGAGACATGGTGCTAAGTGCTGTCAGAAAGGTACCTTTGTGGGTTAAAGAACCAGATGACAAAGTAGTAGAAGACTGACCAGAGGCTTGGAAATTAGAAAAAAACTCATATAATTTCGCAAGTTGGTCGGAATTAAACCCCACACTAGAAGCTAACTAATGATTTTCTGTGGGTTTCTTGTCTGCTTGGGTTTTGGTGGAGGCCTGATGACTATGAGCTTTATTGGGTTGTCTAGGCTTCCAATCCATGGGCTTGTCATGTAAAGTCCAACAAGTGTCTTTAGACTGGCCCGTTTTCTTACAATGCTCACAATAAGTCCTCTTAGACTGTCTTAATCTAGATGTAGCATGAGGCCCACAGGTTACAAGTGCTGAAGCCTCAGGCCCAAAAGTGAGATGTTCCCGCAACATCACTTTCCTTTTGCTCTCCTCACATCGCACCTTAGAGAAAACCTCTAAAATGGAGAGCAGCGGCCAGCAACTGAGAACTCTGCTCCTAACATCGTCAAGCTCATGGTTCAGACCCACTAGAAACTCGAAGACTTTCTCATTCTCCATCTTCTTCTTAAATCGCACACTATCACCCATGCACTGTCATTCCTCTTCGCAGTTGAGATCGAGTTCTTGCCACAAACCCAGCATCTCAGTGTAGTATTCCGTGACTTTCCAATCTCCTTGCTTCATCTGCCAAAGCCGCGTCTTGAGTTCAAAGATTTGGGAAGCATTCTCGGCATCAGAGTATGTTTTCCGTATCGCATCCCACACATCCTTTGTCGTCAGGAGGAACATATACGTTTTGCCAATGGCTAGCTTCATGGAGTTGATCAAGCATGAGGTGATGAAGGAGTTTTCGGACCGCCATTTCTGGGATGCTACTGCATCGGTCGGAGGTGGTCGCTGAGTCTCGCCGGTAAGAAACCCTAATTGTCCCTTTCCGTCAATAACAAGCTTGATTGCCTATGCCCACTCTCTGTAATTCTTATCGTTCAATTTTTCAATGGTAAGATGGAGCGGGGAGCTGTCGAATGCACCGGCCAAGCCCATGGAGGAGTTTATCTCCGACTCTCTTTCCTGGGTTGCTAATTGACTGGACTAATGGTTGTCTCCTTTTTGGGTAGCCATGGATTGATTAGGGTTTAGAGCAATCCGTGCTCTGATACCATGTAGAAACTGAGAATAATACAATTGTATATTCAATCATGTATATTTTACATAATCAGGTCCCTATTTAACATATACACAGAGAGCAAAATATGGAAATATAAAAATCAAACCAAACATTTAGCCTAAATATCAGATCTAATTGGGGCCTCAATCTTCTACCACAATATCCTACAAATCACCCCCCAAATCATACGGGATTTCCACAGAAACCTAGCAAAATACACCCAAAAACTGCACTATGCAACTCAAGGAGGTACAAAGTTCCTATAAAAAATGGCATACATAAACACATTTAACCAAATATAACAGTACAGCAACCTGATCTGTAAGACACTATTACAGGAAAATTCAATCAGCATTAAACCCTCAAATACATGTATATGAAAACAGGTAATCAAAGGAATTAGGTAGAGATTATTGCCTGAATTTGTCAACTTCAATAGTTCAACGATTCTATCAATTGTTGCCTCACAAATCATTTCAGAAGTAAAAACAGCACCAGCAGAAGGTCCTTGAGGATGAGACCTATAACAAGGAGCCACAAGCAGCACACGCTTCCACCAGTCAGGTGATGGAGTAGTTCGAAGAGCGTGTCTTATACAACGCAAAGCCCTCTCCCAATCCAGACTCCCTCTCTGAATAGAATTTGCAAGATCCTGCACCAATAAAAAGAAATTAATGCAACCAACTCTCTTCAGATGCTTACCTCCACCAATATATTAATGATCATCACATCATTGTCATAAATTGCTGAGTGATACACATCGCACTGTACGGTACTAGAGTTCTAAAGGATTGACATAAGGAATTACAAATACTACAAGAATGGACAAAGGCTGCCACCACTATATTTGAAAGCATGTTCAGTTTCTTTTTCACTCTTTTTCCCAGGTTGGGGGCTAAAGAGGTGGGCTAGTATTGAAAGAAGATTCAACACAAGGACAAAACCCAGTAAGACAACCATGATTATGCCTAAAAAAAATGACAGTTTGTCTTTCATGTACAAAAGCCACTCGCTCAAATAAGCTTATGAAATGAATTTCCTTAAAACTAGGCAATACACTCCATGGGCATTGTTGGAGAACATGATATAGCCCAAAGCCTACAAGCTTAAGCTTTTAGGAAAATTGGTTATCTAACATGGTATCAAAGCCTCATTTGATGGCAGGTCAAGTGTTTGAACCTCACCACCGCATGTTTATTTCCACAATTCATATTAAGTCAACGTGTATGCCCAAAGATGGAATTTACACATGAGGGAGTGTGTTGGAGAGCATGATATACATAATGGGCCCAAATCATATAAGCTTAAGCTTTTTAGGAAAATTGGTTATCTAATAGGCATAATAACACACCAAAAAACTTAGTAAGCCAAGCATAAAAGCACACAGATCAAAACCAATAAGCAAAGTATAATTGCATCAAAAATATCTTTCAATTGCAAATACCATTTTTTTAAATAAACTATGAATGTAATTCCCTCTTTTTTTCCTTTTTTGCAAGTAACATTTTATATAGTGACAGTGCAGAAGAGGGGAGAACTCTAATAGGCATAATAATGCAGAAAAAGATAATAAAAAAATGCATAAAAATAAACAGATTGGAAAAAAACACACACTTCAATTGCTAAAGGGAAAACAAAAAATAAGCATATATGCTTCAAAACACCTATAAAAGCATAATGGCACTAATCTGCCATATTAGTAAATAGCATCTGAGTATTGTATATTTACTAAATGTTTACCAAAAGAAACACATTTAGTTTTCATGATATTGTATTTTAAAAATCTATAAGAATGGGAAAAAGAAAGTGGAAAAACATCGAATCAGTGTGACCAATATGTACCAGTACTGCTGAAACATGTGTCCTGTGATACAAAACTGAACAGCACAAAACAAACAAAAAACAAAATGTATTAGAAGAAGGAACCGTATAGGTTTTAAGAGGGACTAGTTTCACACTTATTTTCCAGACTGACAGGTATCAAACTGTTTCCTACTGGACATTACATAGCATATCATCTGACAAACAAAAGCATGACATCAAGAATTGTAATTGTTATTAAACTCAGCAACTTACTTTGTTACAGTCATGAACATTACATACTGCATAGATATAACCACTCATGCATATATTCCTTGAGGCCTGGCTCAAGTGATAAGCAGTTGGTGGTGGGATTCAGGAGGTTCCATGTTCGATCCCAACATGGGGGAAAAGGAGAAAAGAAGGGAGAACTGTTCTAAGAAAAATAGCCCCTCATGGACATATAAACACACCATCATAACATGAAAATGCTTAAAACTATCTTTGAAATGCATACACTAAGTGCTAGAATGAGGTTAAATTTTTATTTTTATTTTTTTTGATAGTAAGAGGTTGTATTTTTTTTTTTATAGATAAAAAGATGTATATTAAACGAGAAGAAAAAGCACCAAAAACAGTGTCCTCAAAGTATACATGGAGTATACAAAAAAGCCCAAAGACACACTCCAAGGGGAAAGGATAGCAGCACACCAAAGATTAAATTCCTAACTTAGAGTCTAACCAATCTAAAAAACTTACAAGAGAAGAAGGGCTCAAAACTAAAGATACCCTAACCCAAGACCAAATATTACATACAAAAGAATATTTCAGTCTTTGAAGCAAAAGCTCCTCATTCCCAAAAGCTAATAAATTCCTTTCCTTCCAGACTAACCAAAATATACATAAGAGGGTCATTTGGCAAGTCTTCTTTCGAACTTCCCCACAAACGCTCCATGCCACCCAAGAAGAGTTTCCTTCACTGTACATGATAGAGTCCAAGCCACACCAAAAAGAGAAAAGAAGATTCCACAAGACCCACGCCTTTACACAATGAAGTAAAAGGTGATCCACCGTTTCTACTTCAGAGAGGCATAGAAAACACATGTTTGCCAATGAGAACCCCCTCCTTTGAAGTTGTTCCAAAGTTAAGACTTTACCCCAAGAAGTCTCCCAAGAGAAGAAGGCTACCTTAGGAGGCACTCCCACCCTCCAAATACCATCACTAGGGAACAAAGAAGAATCTCCGGGTTCCAAAATATAATACAGAGACTTGATTGAGAAAACACCACACTTTAGTGCTATCCAAAACACTCTATCTTCCTCCTCCCTTTGCACCCGGAAGGCTTGGATCTTATGCAAAAAATGTTCCACCAACTCAATCTCCCAATCATTAAACGCCCTTGCGAAAAGAGGGGTCCAGCCATCCCCATCACCAACGGGATTCCAAACATCCAATACTCAAGCATTCTTAGACAAAAAGATGGAAAATAAAGAAGGGAATGACTCACAAAGTAGCTCATCTCCACACCACTTGTCCATCCAGAATCTCACTCTCTACCCACTTGATAGGCCAACGTACCATTTAAAAACAACCACTCCTTCCTAATTGATTTCCAAAGCCCAAGCAAAAAAAAGTGCATAGGAGTATACAAAGAGCATACAGTGCATAAGAGTATACAGGTCATATACAAAGAGCACCAAGCAAAAAACAAAAAGAGGGAACAAAAAAATACTCCCTCACTCAACCAAGATCCAACCAATCTATGAAATCAATCATTTGTGTATATCCTCCACCTATATACACCTTGACCCACACATAAAAATTGTTTAGAAATACCTTTTTCAGCCTTTGATCAAACAATTCCTCACAATCAAAGTATCTTCTATTTCTTTCCTTCCAAATCGTCCAGAAAATACAAGAAGGAGCAACTCTCCAAGCCTTAATACGTCTTTTATCTATAAAAGAACCATGTCACCCTAGGAGGGTCTCCCTAATTGACTCAAAAATAACCCATTGGACACTCAAAATGGAGAACACTAGCTACCATAATAATCTCACTTTGTCACACTGAAGGAGAATGTGGTCAATGGACTTTGACTCCTCTTTACACAATGCACATCTGTTGGCCAAAACCCACCCTCTTCTTTGAAGCTGATCCAATGTCAAAACCTTTCCCCAGTAAGCCTCCCAAGAGAAAAAACTCATCTTTAAAGGAATCCATGGATTCCAAACTATCTTTAAACAGAAAGGGATGGTTCCATCAATCGCCAACAAAGAATAAAGTCCTCTTACAGAGAAAACCCCTTAGCTATCTCCCTTCCAAACTACTCTATCCTCCTGCTCCCTCTTCGTTGTTTGTCCTTGGGGTTCAAAAAGAAAACGCTCTATGACACCCAAAAATCAGCTATCTCCCTTCCTAACAAAACAGAAGTTCCAATTTCCTCCTCCTCAATGTTCCCAAAAATTAGCTACCCATGCATCTTTAGAATCAAATAAGGCAAACAAGGACAGGAAGGTCTCAAAATGAAAGTCACGATGACAAAATATAAGATGCACAATCTTCATAAAATCACAATTCTGCTCTCTAAAGAATATGAGCTTGTACACCTAAGGCTGGTTTTAGTAGCACCCACTTAACTGAACTACAAGAAGTGCTGGTAAACGCTTCAGGATGACATGTCATTTAGGTGTAAGTTGTAGAAAATAGAATCCATCATCACAGATTTTTAAGTCATACCACTACTTTCATTACCAAATTTTTTGTTAGTTCAATGACATTATAGTATTCCATTCACATGATGTATTACATTATCATATTCACACAACAGGTTACTAGAAATTTTGTTACCTCTCCATGCAAAGGTTCTCCTAGCACACTTGGATACATGATTGGTGAATATCGCAAGTTGGCTACCGCTTCACCTGAAATAGGAGAAGTTGTCTGTGACAGAAAACGATGAGTTCCAAATGTAGGGCACTGAAGATGTTGATCTAGCATTTGCATGTGCATGGCCATCATATCTCTCCTCCTATGGATCTCCAAGATAAGTGTAAATAAGGCTTCATCATCTGGTATGTTTTCTATAAACTGCAAGCCACTGCGGAGTAATTCATAGAAGGGTACACGACATTTATCCTCCTCAACCAACAGCCAAATCACATCCAAACAACTATGCAGCCATTCAATTAGAGCCTTGTCAGGTCTCCATGATTTTGCAACATCAGATTCCTGTTGTCTTTGGTCCCAATTAACCAGCCAGTTCAGCATGTGATTGAAAATTTCAGCATAAGTCACCGGCTTTAAATTAAAGTCCAGGCCGGTTAAAATAATCTTACAACAAAGCTGGCGTAGAAAGCTTAGAGTATTGTCTCTTATGGTTGAATTAACCCTCATAGTAGACTGCTGTCCACTGCAGGAAATATCGGAGGATTTAACAGGTGACAAGGCCACACAAGGTGATGGATCAGTCGCTGACTGCGCAGGAGAGCTGATACCATGAACTGAAGGCAATGGTGATGCAGGATTTGATGACTGAAAAGTGGAAGAATTGTGAATTGTGCTTGAAGATGGCAACATCCCAGATGGTGACAAACTCGTAGATGAGACAGAAGTCACTGCTTGATTCCCCTGACCAACTGACATCTCTGCAGAAGAAACTGAAGAAAGAAGGGATGGCAAAAACGTGTCCCAGTTTATGTATCCTATGCTGCACAAGCTCCGTAAAGCAAAGAGAAGAAATTCAGCCCGTGGTGCATGACCACTGCAAGGCACAACCAGAGATATAAGGATAGATTCTGTCACCGAACGCAATTGATCCTGGTCCTGAAGAAAGTGTCATGGTCATCAACATGTAAAGCTCAATGTCAATGGTTCTCACATCCAGCAGAGGCTATAAAAAGGTAAAGAAACATAGATGCTAAAAGGCGAATTCAAAATTCAAAACTTACAGAAAACTGGCTCTGGAGCTGCCCAAAATCTAAAAGAAACTGCTCATTTCGAGGAGGAAGCTCTCTGTTTAGAGCAGTTACACGCTTTTGTGTCTTGTTCCTGAACACAAGGTTTTTTTCCAGAGCTGATCAACATACTAACAATGAAGGCAACAACAAAAGAGACTCCAACAATGCAGCTTCAAAATCATATCCTGTGGGCCTTGGTTCAGGTGGTAAGAGTTGGTGTTTGGGCTTGACCATATATCTTCTTTGTTCTTTTTCTTTTTTTTATCAGAAACAAATAATTCATTACCATGGAACAACGACAAAAAGGATGAGAAGTCCTAACTTGTATATGTATCAAAAAAAGAGAGATGCTATGACTCCAGTTTTATCTACTAAAGTACAGATAAGATTGCCAGACTTGCCACAATTATCAGGGATACAGACATCTAAATACTTTTAATGGAGCTATGGATCAACATGATGGTGGGTCCTAATTTTCCAACACATTCCAGATTTCTTAATTATTAATCACTAATCCTTCCTAGTTTTCTTATATATTATGTCTTGATTAAACTAGACTGTGCTTGCTGATCCAGACATTTGAACTGCCAATTGCTGAGCTAGCCCTGTTTGACAAGTTCTGCTCAATGATCAGCAGTTACAATATTCATTCCAAGTGATTTGTGAGACATAACTGAGTTTGTGTAGGAAATGCATTCAGAGAAAAATACTTAATTCCAGGAAGCCATTCATGAACAGTAGCACAAAACTTAGTGAAAGCAGGTTCGAGAAAATCTGTCATCCTCATTCAGTAATGAATAATTGATATACAGAGGTATTTAAAAGAGTACATGGAATATACAAGAAAGGAAAGAACATATAGGCCTAAAAAATAGGAACTGAATAAAGTTTGAAATTTGAAATACAGCAATAATCTATAAAACCTTTGACTTATTCTCTAATTTAATTTTCATCTAGTTTAGCGACAAATCGAACTCAAATCTACTCTTGATTTTTCAACACTGTCCCTCAAGTTGGTTCATATACATCAAACATTCCCAGCTTGCTAATTAAGCCTTCAGAACATGATTTCTACGATCCCTTAGTTAGGATGTCTGCTATTCTTTTATTGGAACAAATGACAGTGTACCTCCACATGCTTGGTTCTATCATGTTGCACTAGGTTGTGTGCAATGTTTATTGCTGTCTTATTATCACAATATAGCCTCATAGGTCTTTCAATAGGAATCTTTAGCTCATCAAGAAGCCTTTTTACCCAAAGAAGTTCACAATTCCCATGTGCTACAGCTAGGAACTCGGCTTCTACACTACTGCGGGCAACCACATTCTGTTTTTTTTCGAGTAACAAAATTGCCACCAAAAAAGGTGCAATAGCCCCAAGTTGACCTTGGTCAATGAAACTACCAACCCAACCAGCATCGGTATAGGATCATAGCACTTATATAGATCCAAGAGCTCCTACCAAAAATCCTTCCTAAGAAAGAATTTTTAGGGCCATAAACAAAGGAGAGCCAAAGGGAACCAATTCCTTCCATCAAAAACTTGATTGAGACAAAGAAGGAGCCTATTACCACTTCTTCACTGCTAAGCCTCTTTGAATTCCAAATAATCAAAACCCCTCCCAAAGCCCCACTAGCCGGAAAAGAAGCTCAATCCTTATTCCTAGCTGTCTGGACACTACTCACAAACCTCCCTTTTTTATTCCTGAAGCATCACAATATCTAGGTTCTCATGTTGCAAAAATTCTTAACCACCCTTCTTTTTCTCCTAGATCCCAATCCTCATATATTCCAACAAATGATCTCCATAACAAAACTGCACTGTGCCCAAACCTCCAAACCAACTCCTGAAAAACTAGAAAAACTGTGGAAAATCTGTACTTTGAGAAGGTTAGGACTGATTTATCAACCTATACAAGTGCTCAAGTTGTTCCTTGCTAATGGTGAAGGATCAAAAGGGTTCCTGGTAAGTTTTCAGCTGCTACTGGCATTCCTCATCCCTTTCTTTAAGGAAATATATTGTTCTTATTTGGACATTTTACCATGAAGTTTTCAGCAGGTCTCCTTGGTGTGTTGCAGCTTGTTGCAATAGTCACACCACACTTTCACTTTTACTTCACTTCCATTATGAATTTTTTGGACCACTACAACAGCTGCAATCTCAGTTGCACCAGTAATCAACGTTAAATTTTCAGTTGTGATAGAATAACAGAATTTCCCATCGTAACATGTCTCCTCCTTGCCTCTCTCCTAATTTCAGAGAACACCTCTCCAGTCAAGGGAAATAGCTCTTTGCCAAGGATTGGACATCTCACTTCGTCAAGTTCTTTTGTTAAGCATTGCAAAAAATTCAAACACCCATTCCTTTTCAAACATTTTCTTGAACTAGGCACTATCAGTAGCACAAGCCCCTCAAATTCATAAAATCATAGTTTTAAAAGGCTCAAGGCGTACCAAGGCGCAAAGTCTTCCTGGAGCCTTAGGCGCAAGGTGCACCTAAGGCGCGGGCTTTAGTGAAGTGAGGCCACCTTATTTTACATATATATTTTTATATAATATAATCAAATGCCCGAAAATTTTCCTCTATTTTTCCCCTTCTTCTTCGTCTTCTTCTCTTCTTCACACTATTCGAGAGGCTAGGGCATTTTTATTTTTTTTTTGTGTTCTACAGGTCCAAAACCAGCATACATTGGGTTCTAGAAGAAGAACAGGCAAAAACGGTGTCGATTTTGGCCTTTAAAAAAAAAAGGCAGATAACGATGTTGTTTTAGCCCCTATTCTTTTAAAAGAACAGACCAAACGACGTCGTTTTGGTCTCAGGAAATTAAAAAAACAAAACCCTCGTCGTTTTCCCTCTACTGCTCTGCAACTCATTGTCGAAGGGTGAGAAGAAGACCAAAAAAAGAATAAGAAAAAGAAAAAGAACAAAAAAAAACGATGGCAGAGGATAAAGGCGCACTTGTTGGGGGCGTCACACCTAACCAAGAAGCAAGTGCCTTGCACGCCTAATCAGCGCCTCCTTGAAGGAGTTGCTCCTGCAGTCAGGCAAGGCACTGCAGGGTGGCGTCACGTTGCCTGGAGCCTAGGCGTGCCTTTCACAACTATGTGTAAAATAAATCTAATTTTTCCCAAAGTCTATTTAAAATGTTATAGCATGTAGTTACATCTTGAGTTTTTTGCTTAGTCTCACACATTTTGGTTTTTATTTCACATACTTGTGCAGAACTTCCCAAGTCATAGTATGTTTCACTCACCACATCCCATAAATCCTCAGTTGTTGAAAGGAATAGATATGTTTGGCCAATCTCTGGCTCTATCAAATTAACCGGCCATGACATGATCATGAGATTCTCTTAATCTCATGTAGAAAACATCAAATCATCCTCCTTTGGTGCTTTGATTGCACCAGTCAAGTAGCCAAATTTCTCACAACTTTAGATGAACAATTTCACTGATTAAGAGTAGAAAAGGAAATTTTGTCCACAAAGCTTATGGGTGGTGATTTTAATTATTGGATTAGACCAAGCTATCAAATATTCTTTTCTGCATACTTTTGTGAATTGGGCTAGGGTGCATTTAGAGGATCATACCTTGTCTATAATTAACTTTATAAAGTGGTTGTTTGTTAAGTAAGAGGAAATGTTTTTTGTCTTCTTTTTGCCTAGTTTCTTGGGCATTTGATTATATACTTCATGTGTATTGTTTTCGCCTCTTCTAGGCGTTTCTAATCCAAGCTCTTTTTTATCTATCAAAAAAAATAAAAATTGTCGAATTATCGTCAATTTCATAGGTGATAGTCTGAAAAAGAGTGTTGTTGAAGAGGCATTGGCCTTGACTCCACAAAAACTTCTTTTTCAATCACTCCAAGCGTTTTATCCACTCCCTTTTTGCTTAGCTGAACTCTCGACAAGCCAAAGAAGAACTTCCTTCTCTGATCCTGGCAATGAAAGGCCTAAAGAAAAAATGACAAAAATAGTTTTTCTATTTTTGCAAAGCCAACTCCAATAGGGAACCTAACTCTAAAACCATGAACACGGATTTAAGAAAATTTGTCACTCTCATTCAATAATGGATAATTGGTGTACAAAAGTATTTAAAGAGTACATGCAATACGTATACTTTAGGGCGCTTCCTTGATGTGCCTTTTTCCTTTTTAATTTATTGCTATTTATTCATAAAAATAAAAATAAAAAAATAAAAAAAGTGCATGGAATACACAAGAAAGGAAACAACTGTACAAAGAAAATCTAGGCCTGAAAAATAGGAACTAAATGAAATTTGAAATGCAACAGTAACCTATAAAAAATTTTATATTCTTTTAATTTTCCTCTAATTTAGCAATAAATCAGACTTAAATCTACTTTTGATTTTTCGACACTTAGATATCAAGAATTGTGTTTTTAAGAATGGTTGCTTGTGTCATGTAATGTCCCATGTCGCCCGAGGAGTGAATGGAGAAGAGCCATATATGGAAGGCTTTCACAACACACTATTGAGGTCTTTTCTTAAGGGCATATGCCCAATAAAGAAGCAAAACTGAGACCGGCTATTGGGTCGTGTGTGAGCCACTGCAACCTTGAATCAGACAATATTGGGTAAAGAGTGAGGCTATGACAGAATGGTATCAAAGTTTGATCTCCAGTTAGAAGTGTGTAAGTGAGGATACTGGGCCTCAAAGGGGGGTGGACTATAGTGTCCCATATCGCCCAAGGAGTGAATGGGGAAGACACTTTGGCAAATTGTTTGCCTTACTTTGATTTGGATGGTGTGGCAAGAAAGAAACAATAGGATCTTTGAGGATAAAGGGAGAACGGAAGAGATGGTCCTTACTTTGATTTGGATGGTGTAGCAAGAAAGAAACAATAGGATCTTTGAGGATAAAGGGAAAACGGAAGAGATGGTTTAAGATTTGATTCGGTATTATTCTTCTCTATGGGCTTCTTGCACTGAAGCTTTTAGAGGAGTTCCTCTAAACATTCTACAACTCAATTGGATTGGGGTTTGCGTTTCAAAAGTTTGAAGATTGTTGGGGTTTCTCTTTGTTTTTAGAGTTCTATTGTTGGGAGTTTTTTCCTTTGTTCAATTTGTGTAGGAAGGACCTCTCATCCTTCCCTTGGTTTCTTTTCTCTTTCTATTGTCTCTTTTTTCTCTCCTATATTTGTTCTTTATTAATATAATCTTCTTCGTTTCTAATCAAAAAAAAAAAATATATATATATATATATATATATATGGAGGGTTTTCACAACACACTATTGAGGTTTTTTCTTAAGGGCATAGGCTTAATAAAAAAATAACCCTAAACCGGAAAATATTGGGTGGAGAGCAGCATCGAGACATGTCAATTATCTATAAAGTTGAGAATAGATCAACAAGAAATTCAAAACCTTAAAGGAGGTTCCTTTTGTTGTTAGAAAACTCACAGGACATTTTTACAACTTACCATATAAATTATGAGGCCTTATAAAGTCAGTAGCCCCAATTGCTATGTTCTTTACTTGCACAACAATAAAACAATAAAATAAATCAACTAAAATACATAAATAATCATGTTTCCTTCTTTATCTTACTGCTAAGGATTTGTGGCAGAGAATCTTCCAATTGGCAAACATTTCTCAACCTTTCCTTATCAATTTGGCAAACATGATTATTATTACTTTCAAAAGTTATTCTAAGGGCAACTTGTTGTTGAATGCAGGTAACATGTCATTGTATAGCAATTAGCTTAGAAAGGAATACTAGGGCTTTTAGAACTAGTGCAAGCCTTTGGATGTGTTATAGAGTACACGACCTCACTACTCTTTACAGGCTTATCACCATAAAGTTTCTAAAAAACCCAATGGAATGATTTTACTGGATGGAGAAAATAGCGTAGGGACATTAAAAGAAAAGTGGGGCTTAGAGCTTTGTGGGCTCCTTCACCACTAGAACGCACTAGGCAATCAAGACCAAATGAGGATTAAAGGAGTTTTCAAACATCATGGCAATAGTGCAGTTAAAGTTTTCTCCAAACTAGTTGGCTTCGGTTTGAAAATCAAGGTGGAAATGTTACCATTTTTAGAAGGTTTGACTAAAACGACTCATATACCCTTAGTAATATTGGCATGGGAGGAGATTCAATTAGTGTTATCTCATGGGGGTCTCCATGTATAGGAGGCATTTTTTTTTCTTTTTGGATTAGAAACAAAGATAGATTGTATATTGATAAATAGATCAAGAAAAGAAGGTTGCTCATGTGCCAGGGTGTTTGAGGGTTATATCTCAATTTGGCCTGATATATATTGTTGACCCATAGTGATTTCAAGTTGCAAAGTTGATTCAATGACTGCAGAGGAGTTTCGAAAGGTGGGGAAAGGAGTTTCGGAAAGTGGAAAGTGTTGGTTTGCAGTGGAATCTAAAACATTCAAAATCTCCATTGAAGAGGCCCGAGGTAAACAGAGAGGGACTATTGTGGAAAAAAGCAAAAGCTTTTCCTCTTGGATAAGATTTGGAGAAAAAAACTTAAACTATCTGTTAGAAGGTGTGGAAGCTTGGTATAGAGGAGAGTCTAACTTAAGGTGTCTGAAAGTTTGGGAAAAAAGAGGAAGAAAGTTTAGACTGGAGTGTCGTTCTAATGAAGCTGGTAGGTTTTTACTTTGTTCGGTAAGAGATGTGAAAGCTAAGAAATATTGTCTTATTTTTCCAGAAAGAAAAGGCTTAGTAGGGGGGTGGTTGTTATTAGCTCAGAAGTTAAGGGCCCTTGGAGTTTCCACTCCAAGTCTGAGCAAAGGTGATCTGGGACCTCCCAACCCTAAAAAGGATGGATGTAGTATCAAAGGGAATGAGAAAGGAAAAAGTGTGTATGCAAAAGTCGCGAGAGTGAAGACAGGAGAACCAAGGGATTCTTTATAGGTGCATGTAGGGGACCATGATTTGCTTTATAGGAAGAGCAGCTAAGTCGTTGCTTGGTTAGCTGTTTTAGGGACAGTTTTGAGTTTGTTCCTCCTCTGTTCTCTTTGAAGGAGTGGGCATTTGAAAGGTGGTCTCTTAAGGGAGGTTTAAAAATTTCCAGGTTGGGTAGAGCCCTTGTGTTGTTCAAATTTGAAAATAAATATGAAGCTGATTCGGTGCTTTTAAGGGGCAGCAGACGTTTTAAGGAGAGAGAGTTTCTTCTGCTAAATAGGGACCTAAAGTGGGGTGTTTTTGGAGCGGGAGCCATGCCAAGGAAGTTTGGGTGAAGGTTGTAGGACTTCCACTTCACCTTTGGAGTAGAGATGTGTTTAAGAGAATTGGAGAGAGCTGTAGGGGGTTCATAGTTGTTGATGAGGAAACAGCTTACTTTTCACAGTTGCAGTGGGCTCGTATCTTGGTTAGAGCCTCTGGGAAGAATATGTCAGGTTCATTGCACATAATGGCTGGGAATTTTAGCTAAGCGATTAGTCTATGGTGGGAAACCCCCCCTTGGGTTTCTCACGTAGTGTCGAGATCAGCCTGGCATATGAAAGAGGGGCTGGAGGACAAGGATGAAGGGGGGGGTGGCGCATGCGCTTGTGGTAGTGAGAGGGATTTTCGAATTGGTGATCAATCTTGGGGGTCAGAAGTGCAAGTTGAGTATGGCAGAAGGTATAGAGCTGTAACAGCTGCAGGGGGTAGCCAGGCTAGAGCAGATGAGCTGGTCTCAACTGTGAATGGGCCTAGGCCCAGAACAGCTGGATGGGAGGCTCTTAAAGAAAATGGCTGCATGGGCTCAAGTGGTGCAAGGGAATAGAACAGAGGCCCAAATCCCATCAGACTAGTGGAGGTGGGCCTGGGCGACAACTCTTTGGGGCCTCATGGGCCCAATTTTAATAAGCCCTTCTTGAGCCTATCGAGGAAGCTTTCTTCTTCTCTTAGGGCTCCCACAGAACCCGCGGGGGGGGTTGTGGGGTTGGAGTAGGAGCTTCTTGCCGTCAAAGGTGCCACCGCCGGGGAGTTGCTTCCTGGTCGTCTGAAGCTGACCGACGTGGCACTGTTAGAGGAAGCATCCAGGTATCCCGCTAATCCCAAACTCTCTTTTTCTTTGGGGCTTTGGGTTTCTTCTTCTTCTACTCTTTCCTTAAGGCCTGACGAAGCCTTATTGGTGTCGGAGGGGGTTTCAAGTGGAGCGGAAGGGATAGTGGAAGGGGCGATGGACCAGATTCCGTTGCGAGTAGTGTGGACTGAAGATTTGTCGACTCTCAGTGGCTAGAAAGAGCCACTTTGGGGTTCGAGAGGCAGTGATAATGCGGCTAAGCTAGCACTTGTCCCGGTTGGTTTGGATTATGTGAGTCCATTGGAGGAAAAGAGTGATCTTTATCGGGAAGAGAGGGGGCAAGATGAAGGGTGGAGCTCCAGTTGTCTTGCAAAGTTCAATTGGTGCCTCGGAATGCCGACGGAAGGGTATGAAGAGGAAATTTTGTACCTCTTAAGGAGAATGAAGGGAAGGATTGATCATAAGAGGCAGGACGGGGCAACCAGAAAGACGATTTTGAAATCTTCAAAATCCAATAGGGAACTCAAGAAGCTGGAGTGGACAGTAAGCTATAAAAAAAACTAAATCGGGTACTAGTGTGGGTATTTTTGGAGGGGCTTCCGGATTGGGGCTGCAAATAAAGATAAAAATTTTACTGTGGAATATTAGAGGGGCTAATGATAGAGATAAAAGAAAGGTCATTAAGTCAGTCATAAAATCCCAAAGAGTGGATGTGGTTTGTCTGCGGGAAACTAAAATTAAAGAAATGACTATAGGGCTTGTTCGGAGCCTAGGGGTGGGAAGACGTCTAGACTGGAGAGCAGTCAATTCTAGGAGTGCAGCTGGAGGTATTCTAGTGTTTTGGGATAACAGAATGGATGAGTTGGTTGATTTAGAAGAAGGGGAATTCTCAATTTCGTGTCGGTTCAAAAATTGTGTGGATGTATTGAAGTGGGTGTTCACTGGTGTGTATGGGTCAGTTTGCAATAGGGAGAGAGAGGAGTTTTGGGAAGAGCTTGGATCAATAAAAGGTTTATGGGGTGACCCATGGTGTGTGGGAGGGGACTTCAATATGGTAAGATTTCTAGAGAAGCGAAGTAGGGGAGGTGGGTTGACCGCTTCAATGAGGAGATTCTCTGAAGTGGTAGAGGATTTGGAGTTGAGGGATTTCCCTTTGAAGGGGGGTCCTTTTACCTGGAGAGGTGGTTTGAATAACCAGTCCACTCTAGGCTTGATAGGTTTTTAGTGACAAACAACTGGGATAGTCTTTTCAATGAGTTTGTGCAGGGAGTTCTTCCTAGACCAATCTCTAATCACTTTCCAGTTCTTCTAGAAGGCAGAGGTTTGACTAGGGGACCTTCCCTCGTTCAGATTTGAGAACATGTGGTTGGAGGAGGAGGGTTTCAAAGACAAGATGAAGACGTGGTGGGGGGAGTTTAAATTGTACAGGGACCTCCAGTTTTATTTTAGACGCAAAATTGAGAGCCTTAAAAGATATTTTGAAGAATTGGAATAAAGAAGTGTTTGGTCTCATTAAGAATAAAAAGGGAGAAGCTCTCAGACAGGTTGTGTTTTGGGACGAAAATGAGAAATGCTCAGCTTTAAATCTAGAAGAGTGTGATGCAAGAAAAAAGGAGAGAGAGTCTTATAAGTCTTGGATGTGGAGAGAAGAAATTTCCTGGAGGCAGAAGTCTAGGGAATTATGGCTGAAGGAGGGGAACAATAATACCAGATTTTTTCATAGGATGGCGACTGCTCATAGTAGAAGAAATTGGTTGTCCAAGTTGAAAGTAGATGGTTGTTGGCATTTGGAGGAGAATGATTTAAAAAATAATGTGGTGGGGACGTTTCAAAAGCTCTATTTAGAAGAAGAGGGTGGCGTCCAAGTATTGAAGGGTTGTCTTTGATGGGGTTAAACAGAAGTGAGGCTGAGGGGCTGGAGATTCCTTTTTCGGAAGAAGAGGTCTTTGCAACTCTTTCAGGTCTAGGCAAGGACAAAGCCCCCAGTCCGAATGGCTTTTTGATGGCTTTTGGACATTTTGTTGGGATGTGGTGAAGGTTGAGCTTATGGGTTTTTTTAGAGATTTTCATGAGAGGGGCAGATTTGTAAAGTCTCTAAATGCTACTTTCCTGGTTTTAGTCCCAAAGAAGGGAGGTGCAGAAGATTTGAAAGATTTCAGGTCAATTAGCCTTATGAGAAGCCTTTACAAGTTGTTGGCCAAGGTGTTGACAAATGGAATTAAGAAGGTTATGGGGAAAGTAATTTCGGAGTCCCAAAATGCCTTTGTGGAGGATAGACAAATTTTAGATGCAGTTTTGATTGAAAATGAGGTAGCAAGGTTGAAAAGCAATCAATGGGGTATGTTGTGTAAGTTGGATATAGAGAAGGCTTACGATCATGTAAGTTGGAAGTTCTTGTTGGCAATGCTTAAAAAAATGGGCTTTGGGGAGAGATGGTTAAAGTGGATAGAATTGTGCATTTCTATGTGAAATTTTCTATTCTAATAAATGGGTCTCCTTCCGGTTTTTTCCAAAGTTCGAGGGGACTAAGACAAGGAGACCCCCTCTCCCCTTATTTGTTTGTGATAGTCATGGAGGTGTTTAGTTGTTTGTTGAGAAGGGTTATTAATGGGGTTTTTTTATCTGGGTGGAGAGTGAGAGGTCGGAGTTGTGAGGGGATTTTGATCTCGCACTTGTTATTTACGGATAATACTTTGGTGTTTTGTGAGGAGTCTGAGGACCAGATGACTTATCTAAGCTGGCTTCTCATGTGGTTTGAGGCTTGTTCAGGGTTGAGAATCAATTTAGAGAAGAGCGAGTTATTCCCGGTGGGGAAGGTGCATGATATAAAGGATTTGGCTTTGGAATTGGGTTGTAGAGTGGGTGGTCTCCTTTCTTGTTATTTGGGTCTGCCTTTGGGGGCCCCCTTCAAATCAGTGGCGGTTTGGGATGGTGTTGAAAAACGGTTTCAAAAAAAACTCGCAATGTGGAAGAGACCGTATATTTCGAAATGAGAGAGACTCACTCTAATCCGAAACACTCTCTCTAACATGCCTATAAATTTCATGTCTCCCTTTTATTTGCCCAGAAAAGTTAGGTTGAGACTAGAGAAGATTCAGAGGGATTTTCTGTGGGATGGGGGAGCTCTTATGCAGAGGCCACACCTTGTTAGGTGGAACCTGGTTTGCTTGGAAAAAAGGAAAGGTGGGTTGGGTGTGAGAAATTTAGCTCTGATGAATAGAGTTCTCATAAGTAAGCGGAATTGGCGCTATGCCAATAAAAGAGAGGCTTTTTGGAAGCAAGTTATCAGTCGGAAATATGGTATGGAAGAGGGGGATTGGTGCACTCGGGCCGTAAGTGGGAGGTATGGTGTTGGGTTTTGGAAAGCAATTAGAAATAAGTGGTTGTTTCTGAATAGTAGACTAGCCTACCAAGTGGGCAGTGGTCGGAGAGTAAAATTTTGGAAAGACGAGTGGTGTGGAGATGAGCCCCTTTGTGAGTCATTCTCCTCTTTATTTTCCATCTCCCTGTCTAAAGATGTTTGGGTGTCAAATGTTTGGAACCCGGACAATGATGGGAAGGGTTGGACCCCTCTTTTCTCAAGAGCGTTTAATGATTGGGAGATTGAGATGGTGGAGCATTTTATGTTAAAGATCCAAGCTTTTAGGGTGCAGAGGGAGGACGAAGATAGAGTGGTTTGGACAGCTTCAAAGAGTGGTGTTTTCTCAGTCAAGTCGTCGTATTCTATTTTGGAGCCTGGAGACTCTCATTTGTTCCCTTGTAATAGTATTTGGAGGGTGAATATACCTCCTAAGGTAGCCTTCTTTGCTTTGGAGGCTTCTTGGGGTAAAATCTTAACTTTGGAGCAAGTTCAGAGGAGAGGGTACTCTATGGCTAACAGGTGTTTTCTATGCCTCTCTGAAATAGAGATGGTGGATCACCTTTTACTTCATTGTATATAAAGACGCAGGTTTTGTGGAGTCTCATTTTCTCCCTATTTGGTGTGGCTTGGGTTCTGTCGTGTTCAGTGAAGGAAACTCTTCTTGGATGGCATGGAGCTTTTGAGGGGAAAACTCGTAAAAAGGTTTGGCAAATGGCCCCCTTATGTATTTTTCAGTCAATCTGGAAGGAAAGGAAGTTGTCAGCTTTTGGGAATGAGAAGTTTTCGCTTCACTGAAATATTCTTTTGTATGTAATCTTTGATCTTGGTTAGGGTGTCTATAGTTTTGAGCTCTTCTTCTCTTGTTAGTTTTTTGGATTGGCTAGGCTCTAAGTAGGGGTTTCGAGCTTTTGGGTTGCTTTTGTATACTCCCTGTATACTTTGAGGGCACTATTTTTTGTGCTTCCTCTTTCAGTTGAATACATTTCTTTTTATCTATAAAAAAAATAAATAAATAAATAGATCAAGAGAAAGATGAGAGATCCTCCCCACAAAATACAAATTCTGATCAAAATATGACTCAAACTCCTCCATTATACATGGAAACCTATAAAAAAAAAAAATAGTCCCATTATGACTATAAATCAAGACTAAACAAAGCTCCTCTCATTGTTGCCCATCAAGACTGAATACGAGGCACTGTTGATAGGATGGATGGATTTCTATGACTTTTTACCTCTTTGGAACCTTAGGTTATCCTTTTCCTAAAAGCCCAGGTCAGTCAACTAGGCAACAAATGAATGAACAAAATGGAGCCTTTAGGGCAGAGGATTTTATCAGTGTTTTTTTTATAAGCAGAGATCAATTATATTAACAGCGCCTAATAAAAGAGCACATAAAAGCATATATGATGTATACACGGGCACTAAAAGGACAAAATAAGACAATGGGATACACAAGAAACACCGCTCATGCGTTACTTAGAGTTTAACCACTCAACAAGTCCATTATGGATAAGGTGCAATCTCCTATATACACTCTAACACACTCCAAAAAAATTATACATAAAGGATTATTTGATTACTTGGCCTACTTTTTCGATGTTATCAACTCTCCTATTTGTCTCCCCCCAAACCATCTAGAATAAGCACAAAGGGGCAACTCTCCAAGCCTTTTTCCTCTTCTTTCTAGCAAAAGGTCCATGCCTGCTCAAAATGACATCTCTCACTAAGGAGTGCATCATCCACTCTATTCCAAAAAAAACATAAATCAGGTATTACTAATGTTTCAAAAACCGAATCGGACCGACTAGTTCAACCAGCCGAACCGTCGACCGAACCTTGGTCCAGTTCGATTGAGCTTTTGAACCGGAATGGGCTTTGGACCGACATTGAACCGAACAAACTAGCAATTGAACTGCCGAGCTGGACAAAACTAGGGTGGTTCGATTCAACTAACTCTTTGGGTTTTTAAATTTTTTCTAGGCAAAAATGAGCCTCATTTACCAATGGATCATGCACTTTTCACGACCCAACCCTCCATGGCCCAATGGCTAGTTGTGATGCAGGCAGCTAAATGAGGGTTTTAAAGGCATTTTTATGCTCTTGCCTTTCCAATGTGGGACAAGACAAGTCTAACTGATTTAAAAAACTATCATCATTTATATATGCATAGCTTACAACCCTTGGAATTGAACCTTAGACCAAAGGTTTAAGGTAAGCATGGTTGCACCAATCTGCAACTCATTGGTTTGTGCCAAGAGTTGTAAAAAACATAATAAAATCATCTCAAATATCTACTATATTTTTAAACTTATAAGATAATAAGATATATATAATTAATGACATAATACACTTCAATTTTCAATATGTAATATTATATATGTTTTATTTAATAAACTTTAAAATATTAATATATTTATATAAAAGATGAAAAAATAAATAGTATTGATTTTTAATTTTATTTATATTTACAATTTTTAAAATTATTTTAAATTTTAATAAAATATAAATTATATATTTATGACGTCACTGGTTTGATCGCGGTTCAACCACCGGTTTGACCACTAAACCGTGAACCAATAACTTTTCCAATATGCTAATTGGTCTAGTTCTAAAAACATTGGGTATCACAAAAAATGACAGTTTTCGAGCAGTGAAAGAGAATGTCATCAACTTATTATTCTTCTTCTTTGCACAAATAGCATTTATTCAGTATCATCCATGCCCTTCTTTTGAGTTGATTTTATCAATGTTCCCTTCTCCCGCCACCCCCCTCCCATATTTTCCTTAGTTTATCCATGATTGGATTGTGGTGTATGTCCTTCACACTTTATTTAGTTCTTGTTAGTTTTTCTTTATATTTTATTTAGCTTAAAGGATAATTCATCCTTCCTCTTGCATATAGTTTATCTAATAAAATGTTATTTTCATAGTTGTTAACTCATAAATCATATCATAAACTTTTGCTATTTTTCCATGATGTGTGTAGTAAATTTTTTTATACAATGAATAATAAATAAATAAAATATGGAGATATATATTGAAAGCATGAAGTTTATAGTAATATATAACCAATTTCATGAAAGATGGTTCATAGTATAAGAATATTGAACACCAGAGTTTTGAAAAATTCAATTCAACAAACTATGTACATAGGTTCATCACAAAATCTACAAAAATATATTTTTTGATTTTTAGCTACGATTTTTAGTTCCAAATCTAACTAGGCTTATATACTTATATAACGTTGATATGTATGTTTTTATGTGTCATCTCCAAAGTTCTAGCTTTCCATGTTTGTTACCATTCCCTCCCCGTTGAAAAAAAATTAATATATTAAGTAAAAGTTTCTATTAGCCAATCATCATCATCTTCAATATTAACATCTGAATATCTCAAATAACATCCATTCATTACAAAAAAAAATTTACTTTAACTTTTAGCATTTCATGTCTACCCTCAACAAGTTATAAGTAGTTGTCTCTTGTAAGAGCATTTTACTTCTGTTTCTTTTTTTTCCTTTTATGATCAATTTCTAACTATAAAGCCCATTTTAAACAATTAATATAATATTTTTTAAAGAAAAAAATTGAATTTGATTTTTCTTAACAACTATGAAAAATAGTTAAAGATGTATGTATCATCGTAGCTTTGTGTTGCATATCATATTATATACCATATGTGTATTATAAAATGTACTCAAGATAAGATACAAACAGGTGATATGACTTGGTTTCCATTAAAAAAAAAAGTATCATATTGTGGATTATATCGTGTATTATAAGTTTTTAACAACAATCATCATTTCATATAAAAGAAAATTCACATGTTAACAAAAACAATTCTTTTGCCAAAGAATGGTAGTGCACCAATATCATGTTGCCTCCACATGGCAATATGTTTTAAAAAATTATTATTCGAGGAATTTGTTTTTCTTTTTGATAGGCAAAGAAGAAGTTTATTGAAATAATTGTCTAATAAGAAGCAAGGACACACCTAAGTATAAGGGGACCAAAGGTGTCAAAAAAGTGAAAAGAAAGAGAAAATGAAAAGTCAAAACCCCAGCCCACTTAGACAATCTAATAAAGGAAATCTAGCAAGGGCCAAGAACCAGCATTTAAGGACTTCTGGGTCAAAGGGAAAAAGGCTAAACAAAGGAGTCTTCAAACAAGTGATCTAAGTGCTCCAATTAAGTGCTCCAATATCAAAAAAAAAAAAAAATTGATAGATGCTCCACTATTAAAAGATACACAGTTGCATTCTTACCAAATAGTCTAAAACAATCATAACAAAGCAATCCTCTTAACCTTCCTACAATTCTTCCATGCAAAACACTTGCACCATCCTAATAAGATCTCTCTTACCAAATTAGAAAGCGGTAAGAACTGACAAGATACAAAAAAGAGAGAACAACGAGTCCCACAAAACCCTAACTTTGTTGCAGTAGACAAGAATGTAAGTAGTTGACATTTCTTTGCTCCTAAACAAGCGACGTCAATTTGCTTAAAATCATCCTTTTTTTTTTTTTGATAGGAAACCACGCATGAATATATTGATAAGATAAAATAGTACATAAGGAGGATGAGAAGTCCTCCCGCCAGAATTAAAACTAAACAACACAATAAAATAACATGACACTACACCGTCTCATTGGATTTACACACTGCTAGTCAATCTAGTTCTAAAACGTTAAGGGGAATGCCCTTAAACCCCGTTGAGCAAAAAGCCCAAAACGAAGCGATGAAATGAATGGAGTCCCAAAGATTCTCTGAATTCCTAGCTTTGTCCTCAAATATCCTAGCATTCCTTTCCCGCCACACAACCGAAAGCACGCATTTTGCCACAAAACCAACCCTCTCTTGGATTTGCCAAAACCTTTATAATTGATGAACATCATGTCTGAAATGCTTTTCGGAGGGACCCAATCCATCTTGGCTAGCTAAAAAAGTCTGTGCCACAACCCCAACGTCACAGAAGAATGAAGGAATAGGTGATCTGCTGATTCTCCTTGCCCCATACACAACTTACAGATGTCAGGGCTAAGAGCTTTGTGGGGCCTCCTCAATTGTAGCAAGTCGTTGGTATTTACCTTCTTGTGTGCCACAAGCCAGACAAAGGCCTTAACTTTGAAGGGAACTTGAGATTTCCATACAAACTTATAAGGGATCAAAGGAGATGAATCAGACGTTTGGGATAAGGCTGTAAAGAAGGACTTGACTGTAAACAGTCCTGAAGACAATAAGGACCAAGATCTCGCATCTAAAGCGGAGGTGGATAAATTCATACAATCAATAGAACACATGATGCGTTCTAGATCTTCTATCTCATAATCGGTTAGACTACGACGGAAATTAAAGTTCCATGAGAAAGGGCGATCCGAACCAAGAATTGAATATATGGGAACACTTTTATCCATTACTACTCTAAATAGTCTTGGATATTGGTCTTTGAAGATTTGGTCCCCCCACCATAAATCTTCCCAAAAGCGAATTCTTTCCCCGTTTCCTACGACCAACCGAGTATACTTGGAAAAATCCTGAAAGACTTGTGCAATGGCCTTCCAAGGGCAACGATGTGACCACCTGACTAAAGTGTTGGCATCCCAACCATTTGAGTGTGTCCCGTATATGCTAAGAATGACCTGATGCCATAGAGCTATACTCTCCCTAGGATACCTCCACAACCATTTGCTTAAAATCATCCTCTCCTTCTAAACTAATCAAAAGTCAAAATAATACCTCACACTAACCTTAAACTTGCTTTACAAGAAAGACTACACCGCATTCTAACTATAAAGAATAATAAAAAGACTTTATAGAGAACTTCTATCCTTGGCACATCCCCACACTAGTTTATCATCACCTACCTAAGACCTTACCCTCTCTTAGAGCCACCTTTTTAAGCACCTTATACTATCCAACTCCCAAACATAAAAATCTATTACAAAGCAAGTGTATTACCACTTCTCTCCAGCCAATGCTGCTCAAATGTACAGACATGGAAATAAGGAGGGAAAATAAACACTTAAATTTAAGCCACAATGCCATGTGCCAAAACTTAACTCTCAACATTATCAATAGTTAATCTGGTTTTATCATGAAACTCACTCTAAACTCTTCTAATTGATCTCCACAACCTAACCTCCTACCTCACCTTCCTACATAAGAGTTATTCCTTTAAGTTACAAGCCTAAAATGTCATTGATTTTAGAGGATCATACTTTTGTCCATGATTGATTCTATAGAGTGGTTGTTTGTCTAGTTAGGGGAAAGGTTTTTTGTCTTTCTTTTTGCCTAGTTTCTTGGACGATGTTTGTATACTTTGTATGTATTGTTCTCACCACTTCTAGGCGTTTCTAATACAAGCTCTTATTTACCTATCAAAAAAAAAGCCTACAATGTCATTTCCAAGCAAAACCTTATTCTGTGAGAAGATAAAGCTCTGATACCAAAGTTCCCTTTCTTTTTATCCAAACAGATAGTTGACAAATTCTCTAAAAATTTTCTCAAGTGGACCACCCTCTTAAAGGAAAAATCCCTTTTGGCTTTCCTCTAGTCTCAAACATGTCATCCTTGGAATAATAAAGAGAGACATAAAGTAAAAAAACATGCTAGCTAGACTATTTAACAGCATGAATTTAACACCATTGTAAAGGTAATAGCATTTCCAAAAGGCTCTTCAAGAAAGACCCAAATAAGTGATTCGAAGCTTGCCACCCACAACCAAGCAAAGAAGCCTAATCCTCCACATTAGGTACCTCCTCCACAAGCAATGACCTTTATCATAAGGATTGGAATAAATACTCTCTTAGAGCATGATTTATGTTGCTTTTAATTCTTGAGGTCAAGGGGGAGCCAGAAAATTAGTTTAAGTGCGGTAATCTTGAACTTTATTTCGAGGGGACAAAAAAGGCCAAAACTTCATATGTCGCCTAGTGGTAACCATAAAATGCAAGTAGAATTAAGAGTTGATAAGTGAAAAAGGCTTTGAACACCTAATTCATTATTAAATAATGGATTCAATCTCTTCCCTCTCTTCTGGAATTCTTATCATGTCTAGTGTTCCTCCCCAGTATTATGCGACAATTTCTTTATGGCTTTCATATCATAGCCTATAATTTGAGCCCAACAGAGGCTAACACCATTAGAGATTCCAGGCAATTAAACCACCATTACTTCAAATCAATTAGACACTGATTCACTAATTATCAGCTTGCTTATATATATTCTAAAAAACGCAAAAACTATCATCATCCCTCCAACGTACCCCAATCAAATCATAAACCCTAACAATTAAAAATCAATACACAATTGAGAAACAACTTAAGTACACAAAACTTACGGAGGTTCCCGATTTGAATCCTCAGGTTTTTGGTGGGAACTTCTCTGCGGAAACAGGAAAAAAATAATAATAATAATCAACAAGAAAAGAGAGATGAAAATATTTTAAAAAGCGCAATTAAAATGGGAAAGGTTAAAGGAAGTGGGGAATACTCCTAAGTAGAGATTGAAGAGGTCGACGATGGAGGATCGGGCAGGGTGAAGCTGGTAAGCCCTAGAAGATGGTCTCGGGTTCGGATCCATTTCATTCCGGGCGGGAATGAAGGTTCAACAGACTGTTTCTGGTGTTTTCTCTTTTCGTTATATATACATCCTTTTATCTATCAAAAAAAAAGACTGCGGAGACGGTACGCAGCGATGTCCTTGGACTCCGAAACTTGACTGAGAAATCGGGTCATTGAATTAAGCCAATCCGATTGGATCGGGCAATGGGCAATGGGCAATGGGCGGTCGCAGTGCTTGTAGAATTTTAGTCGAAAAACAACTAATTTGATCGAATATATAAATAAAAAACCTCAACTTTAACAAATCAATTTTATATTTATTTATTTTAAATATTTTAAAATACATACAATTTTGATAAGTAAAATATTTATTTTTTTAAATACCTTTTTATTTTATAATAGTAAATAAAATTATCAAAAAATTAATTTATCATTTTAATTTGATAAAAATATTTTATAAATGATTATATTATAATTTTTTATTAAATAACATTAGATATAAATCATTTTGAAAAAACTCTATGGATTCTTAAGTAATAAATAAAATCTTTCTAATTCTCTAATTAATAATTATTTTAAATATTGTATTGTATAAATATACTCATCTTCTTTTTTTAATAAAATTAAATAAAAAATTTATTAGTCGACATCAACAATAAAATATGAATTTTAAAAAATTAAAAATACAATTAAAACTAAAATACTTAAAAATTAAAAAAAAAATAATAAATACAATTAAAACAAAAAAAAAAAACTGAAAATTTTTAAAAATAAAATATTAACTTTTATTATATTTTTAACTCTTTCTCAATATCTATATTTTCTGTTATTATCATTTAATAAAGTGAAAGTTGATATTTTATTTTTATATTTTTATGTTTAAAGTTTTTTAGTTTTAATTATATTTTTTAATTTCTCATTTTAATGGTTTAAAAAATTTGTCAATTGATATTATTATCCTAACAAATAAAAAGTCATTTAAGGGAATAAATATGTGATTTGTGATAATACATGTATTTTAAAATATTTTAAATAGATGAAGATGAAAATGATATATAAAAGTTAAAGTTTTTTTTTAATATTTTTTTTAATTAGTGAATCAAAACTCACGTTTTCCTTTTTAGTTTCAAATTCAACAATAATATCTTGACCCTTTTATTGGGGCATGTAAACGAGCTTGGCAGCTCGAAACCTCTAAGTTGGGTCTAAATTTTTGTTCTTTAATAAATATATAACAATATTTATAAATAAGAATTTTACAAATATTGACTTAATAATTCTATATCAAAATTTTCATATTTTACAAAGATTGGGATCTTAAATGACATTTATGAATTTTATCCCACCCCATGGATTATACTAAAACAAAGAGAAAATAATGTACAAATACTGAAGTTTAAACATAAATATACCGTATAAATATGAAATTATTATAAAGACTATTGATTAATGATAAAATGACCAAATTAATCTTCTAATTCATTTTTCATAATAAAAAATCTCATCCTATAGACATTTTATAGTGAAAATGACTTATACTATACGTATTTTACTTGTATATCATTTGGACATGCATTTTATTTGATTTTAATATCATTTAAATATCATGTGCTTATAAATTACAAGATGCTTGAGATTAACCTCTAATTTTTAATTTTATAGACCATATTCTATGATAATAATTGTGGGCTTTTGTAAACCTTGTAGATCATATTTGCTATATTTTGTTTTTTACATCAATTAAACATGTATTTAATAATATTCTTGACACTTTTATATAACTAATTAGGGATAGCAACGGGACGGGTTTTTTCGGGTACCCGCCCCGCCCCTAATGGGACGGGGTTTAAATTTAATAAACGGGTTTGTAACGGGTGTGACATTTTTTTTTTAAACCCGAGGCGGGTTCAGGTATTACCCCATCCCGTCCCATTTAATTTTTTAAACGGGACGGGGATGGAAATCGTTTTTAATAAACGGAGCGAGGTTGGGATGGGGGCAACCCATCCCGAACCTGCCCCGTTGTCATTCCTATAGCCAATCTGTTATATGACCTTTACAACAATGTTTGCCTCTACACATTGGTGCTTCCCACAAATATCATACTTAAATGATCAATTTTGCATTTATTAGCATGTTTTGTTTTTGCCCTACCTTAATGAATCTAGTGAGCCAGCTTTGCTTCAAATTTTCAAGTTGGCTTGAGTTAACCTTCCTACCAACAAGCCAACTTTACATCCCTACCATTATTCATCCCAATTTCAACTGACCAAGATTAGTTGTCTAGTATCTAATAAAGCTAGTTTAACCACGACTTTATTGTATTACTAATACCTTTTTGTTGAACATGATTTTTAAAATTGACTAAATTGGAAAAACCATCACAAGAAAATATACATTTTACTTGTAAAACATTGTTTATATATATTAAAATTTCAAAATTAAGATGAAATTTAATTAGGGAAAATTATAAAAATACCTTTATACTTTAAATTATGCTTCAATTTGATTGATTAGATTTAAAAAAAAAATCAATATCAACTTTGAACTATATGTAGATGTCATAATTATCATTTTTCTTAAGCAATTTTATTGAAAAGAATATGGAAATTCTTGTATATGTATAGTAAATACGTGATTAGCCACATATCACAAACAATATGTCAATCTTATTTCGATTTTTAAATAAAAGGTGAAAAGGTCAAATAATATTATAAAATTTAATTAAAATACCACAAAAAATCATAATGTGTTTGACAGTAGTAGAAAAGATATCAACCTTTCTTTCACCATCTATAGTTTCAAATCAATCTCATTCATCTATTTAAATTTACTTGTTGGATATTGCAACAACAATTTAAAGAGAAGATCGTTGTAGGAACTCAATAAATATTAAAGATGTTATCACTTTGTTCTAAAGTACATCGAGAAGATTTTCATGATTATAAATTAGCAATAAAGGTAAGCTCATAGGAAATAAATATTTTATTATTATTAGATGCGGGCCATCATAAATAAATTTGATTTGACAAGGGATAGAAGTTAGGATTTACAAAAGAAATTAGAGAGTGAATAATTCATGATGAAAGAGTTGTTAAATTTATAAAACATAAAAGAACTAGAATGGTAATCATATGTAATCGAAGTGTGAAGGTAGGATACATGCATTAATGTGAACATATAAAGACATAGTGCAAACCAAGTGAATGAACCTAATTCATACATATGGTAGGAGTTATAACAACAAACAAGAAGCTAACAAAGCATGATGACAATATAAGATCTAGACATTCAAAATAAATGTTTGTTTTAGTTGGTGATGTGAGGATGGACTTCAAGGTTAATGTATCAAGAAGTCAAGGATGCAGAGCAAAGAAACAAATCATTTATGAAAGTGATATAAAGCAACATCCATATGTTATTATATTGAGACTTTGAATGGCAGGTAACAAGTGATCTTTTGTGAAGGCAAAGGTAGATAAACCTGCAAATTAAAACAATACAACCATTTTCCAGTTGATGCACATTAAGGTTATGAAAAAATAAATAATTTTTTTCGAGGAAAACAACAAAAAAAAAAAATTAAAATTAATAAATTATCTTTAAATATGAATTTGAATTCATTTCACTCGTTTTTTTTTTACTTAAATATTTAAAAATTTTAATTATATTTAATTTTCTTTCATATTTCCCTCATAAAAAAATCATTTTGCTTTAACATTTTTTTCTTTTATCTAGTACTTCCAAAAATCAAATATAACCTAGATAGAAATGCATTCAATAAAATCATTCCTTTTCAATAACAAAGACATATCGGTATACTATTAATAAATTTTTGCAAACTATAAGATGAGTTGCTGAAAAAGGGATGATTAATAGGTAAGTAGTCTTAATCGAAATGGGTACAAAGATCAACCATATTTTAATAATCTTTTATATTGATTAGCAATGCATATTATCGATATTAAGCTTAGAACACGCAACTTTTCCTGTCAGGATTCTACTTTATTTTATCTAAATCAAATTTGTTTGTAGTTTATTCTTTTAATACCCAATTATAATTATATTATACTTGTGTTCAAAATAGTAAATAAATATACAGTTTAATAATATACATCAATAATTCTAAAAAGACTTAAAAAAATATATTTTAATGCATTATTCCAAAAAATTATAAAAACATCGCTACATTTTTCATGATCATAAATATAACCACTTCAAATATAGTTGTTAACATCAACTTGCAAATACCAAATTTTACATCATAAATATAATCTCCGACCTTTAGAACAGTGAAACTATACCAATCTCGTTGTTAATGATCGAAAATATTTTAAAAATAAATACAAATACAATCAAATAAAAGCTAAAAACACCAAAAATGCAATCAATCATCTTGGCTTTACCTTTTTGTGTAGCAACCTCCCTCAGCTTTGCAATTTTTTCACAAACACATGGCACTACAAATCTATATATAATAATCAGGAATCTCTAGAACATAGCAATCAAAATATTCACAAAATCCCGAGCTCTTTTATTTATAACAACTATTTTTTTTTCCCCAAGATTAGCAAGAACCCATGATGCCTTCGTTTAAGCTCTTACAATGCAATTGCATAAAGCTGTTGACGAATTTGCTGAACTTCCAAGCATGTAAATTGAAAATTTTGTACTAAAGAAATACACCACACCACAACAAATAACAATAAAGGTTTTGTCAATAATAATAATGAACAGTTAATCATTACAGCTTTCACAAGCACGACTAGTATTTCCAAAATTTGAAAAAAAAGAGTATGTTTTCGCATACTCGTATATATAAAAAAAATCTTAAAATAAAAATATAAGTTTATAAAATATAAATTTTAAGTCATTATTTAAAAATAATTAAAATTTCATGTTTTTTTATATCAAATGTACAATTTTTGACCATTTAAATACAACTTTTTAATAATATATGTATTATATTTGATCATTTTAAATATTATATTGGATCCACAAACTTGAATTATTTTTATAAGGTTTTTACTTTGTAATTATTTTTTATACGAGTGTATAAAAACACGTATTTTTAAAATTTGAAAAAAATATGTTTTCATATACTCATATGAAAAAATCACAAAATAATAATTTATGTTTATAAAATACAAATTTTAAATAACTATTTAAAAATAATTAATCATCCATATATTTTTTTTATCAAATAAATTATTTTTGATCATTTAAGTATTATATTTTAATAATATAGATATTATATTTTATCATCTTAAGTACTACTTTTAATCAATAAATAAAAAAAATTTAAAAAATTATTTTGAAGAAAATAGTAAAAACAAAAAAAATGAACAGTCCTATAAACACGCAATATATACAAAATTCCCACTATCTAGAAATAGAATTCAAGGTCTTAATCATTAGAACATTAATGAAAATTTGAAAATGGATGAATCTGCAATTTGGAAGGAAAGCTTGAACTATAAAAATTGAAAGTACAAAATAAGGAAAAAAAAAAAAGGCTTTTGATTCCTAACTCCTCCCTTGACAACTCACTTCATCTATGTCGTGCGTGTTTGCTACCTTAACATTGTTTTTGTTATTTTCATTCAAACCAAACAAAACATAAATAACATTCATATAATTTTTTTTCCTATAAAAGCCGCACGTTTAGGTCCAAATTCTGGGATTAAAATACAAATTTTCGAAAATAGTGAAACTTCCCGTGGGGACGTCCCCATGCGATCACACTCGTGCCCCAACGCCACCTTGTATTAAGAAAAAAAAGAAAAAGGGGAGTGAGTAAGCTCCAGGGCCAGGGGCCACCATTTCTCCAGAATAAATATTATATAAATAATTAAACAAATATTAAAAAATAAAAATAAAAAGGGACTGTCTGGAATATGACCGTTGAACGTAGCTGCTGCAAGCCTGCACCACGTCAGCACTGGCGGTATCCTCGTGGGTCGTGATTTCACACAAAGCCAAGGATACTGTAGGCCGGATCCGCGCCAAACGACCCAGCTTCTTTGTGTGGTAGGCCTCACCGCTTACCGTGGAATGTCGTGTAATCTGGGCCGTCTGATCTCTAACACACCTCCCAAAACTTTATGGTACAAAACCTCTTTTACTTTCTCTCATAAACTACGGAGTTCAACTCTTCTACAGCTCTATGCCTTCTTTCTCCATTTCTCTTTCCTTCTGTGTTGTCTCTTTCTTTTTTGTAGTTTTTTAGTTTTTTTTTTGGGTTAGAATAGATTTCCTTTCAGGATTTCTTTTGGGACTGCTTCAGTGGGATGGATGGTTTGGGAAGAATGAGGTTTTGTACCCATGAATCAATGGCTCCCTTTCTTTTTCTCCTCCTTTTAGTGGTATCTGGCACCGTTGCTGATGAAGGTGAGCTCTCTTCTTCCTGTACTTGCTTCCATTATCTGTATTGTTGGGTTTCTCTTTGTGGGTATTTCATATGCTTGCCTAAGCTCAGTTGTGTTTTGCGCTTATTTTCCGTACCCCTCATGGTTTCTGTGTTGTGAAATGATTTGGAATGAGATGTGGTCCATTTTGTTCCCGTTTTCAAATGTACTCTTTGTTTTCTCTTACTTCACTAATCCAATCTCTTCTAAAAACACCTCTTTTCTTCCCGTACAGGCTTGGTGTGCATTGGTGTGTGTCTTTGTGGGTCTGTGTGTGTCTTTGTGGGTCTCTCTCTGTCTTGGTTGTGGGTATTTTCTTATCATAGTTGTAATCGAGTTGTTCTTCTTGATGAATCTGCAATAGCTTCGTGGATTTCTTCTGAGTGATTTGAAGTGTAAGTGGGTCTTATTTTATTTGTCCGCCCTATCGATTCAACCTCTCGGTTGAGTGATATGGGCAGAAATAAGATTGTCTTGGAGAGTTGGAGAAAGAGAGAAGACAGAGTGGTTTTGCTCAACTTTTAACTTAAAAATCTCCCTGCTTTGGCCCCTCCACGGTCTTCTTTCTTCTCAGTTCTTATCAAAAGCAGGGGCCTCTGCAGAAAAATCTTTCCCTCTGTTTGAAAATCTCCAAGCTTTTCTTATCACCCCTCCTTGAAATCAGCCCCTATTGCTTCCCAGCTCATAAGGCTTTCTTTGAACAGGTAAAAGTACATAGCCATTAAAACATTCTAGCGTAGGACCAAAATACCCTTACCCGAGAATGTCAGAGTAGGACACATCTACTTCATAGGGTATTATAACCATTTCCTAGCCCATATTATATACACTAGCCCATGGCGTCCACCCTATTGTTCAGTGCATGGAGTTCTCACAATGCATCTCTCTGAAAACAGATCCAATTGTCAGGGGATTTTAGATTGAAAACCAGTTCATTTGCCTCAGATATAATAGTTATTTGGTGTAGTGCGTATGTTGTGGCCCCTCCATTCTCTTAAGGGCTAACTATTTTAAAATTAATGCGTACATTTCTGTATATTTATTAATCTCAATACGGTCAATAAAGGAGGTATGATGGTTTACCAAGAGGTAAATTGTGTGGCCCATGTTAGGATGGTGGTCAGCTAGACAAATTGTATGACTCGTGGTCCCCTTTTTATTTCTTAATATATATTATGGCTTTTAATTCAAGATTTTGCATTTCTCTCCCTCTCTATTTGGGAGGAGGTTAACCCTGTTTTGTAGTGTGCTGTGAATGGGACGTCCACCCATACGAGCATGTAGATCAAAAATTGAGTTCAAATGTCAAATCATCTAGCCATATTTAATTCATGCATATGGTATAACAACTCTATAGGATGCTGCTATTTTGACTTTGCCATGCAATTGATGCTTCTAAATACCCTCTTAGGGAATGTTTGGACACTTGGACTTCACGCTTTCTATTCTTTTTGTGGGCGAAAACAGCATTATAAAAATTAGAGACGAGCAAGGAAGCAAGCAAAAGCTTTCCAAATCTAGATAAGAAGAGGGACAAAGTTGTCATTTCCATGGGTGGGTCTTCTAATGTACATTATTGATATATGTGATACTATAAATTCATATGGCCGAAAGATTCCTCCTTCGACTTGTCAGGTGGTTCCCCACCTTTGGCTGCCACAAATGGCCATTACAGCTGTGTGATTGTATCAGTTTTTGCATGTCTTTGACGGTAGTAGAATAAAGAGAAATTCAGCCCCAGTGTGTAAGAAATATGAATTATTGTCCGTCCTCCATCAGAGCTTCCCCAGAAGAAGACAAGCAATAATGCCTGGATTTTATGGCATCTCTTGTGTCCTTTCTGTTATTTATAATCAAAGCTGTCAATTTTAATTGCATTTAATTACTGCAAAATCTATTTCTCAGGAATCGTGGAACTTGGCATTGGAAACTTTGGGGCCCACAAACTGGTGGCTTTTATTCATGGACTTTTCTCTATCAAAAAGCAAAATTTTACAAACACACAATACAAATATGTACTGTTCAAGCTCTTTTAAGATTACCTAAACTGGTGGCTTTTATTCATGGACTTTTATCAAAAAGCAGAATTTTACAAACACACAATACAAATATGTACTGTTCAAGCTCTTTTAAGATTACCTAGACTATGAATGGTTACATTTCTTTGAGAGGGTTTTCTAGTATTGGTGTCTCTTAATTTTATGTTTTATATTTTATTTTTGTTGTATTCCTATTTTTTTGGGTGTTTAGTGTTACTTTTCCCAAAATGGAATTGGAGGATCTACTCAGTCCTTGCCACACTCCCCCTTTATTTTATTTTCTGCTTAAATTGACTTTTTATTTTTTTGGGATTAGCATGATCATCTTTACTGTTAAAATGTGATACATGTGTGCACTTCTTGATAGGTCATATGGAGAAGTATGTGAATATTAGGTGGCTTATTGGGTCTGGGTGACTGGATATTATGTAGCTTGCTGGAGTGACCCTGTGTTGTATTTTGTTGGGAGGAATGATGTAAAATTTGGACTGCATTGTTGTCTATTTTCTTTCATCTGCAAAATGCATATAGATTCTCTGTACTTTAGTTACCCTGCATTAACCATGGTTTCTTACATGAGGGATCTTCTTTCTCTGCTTGCATGTTCAGGGGTCTTATAGTTATTTAACTATTTCTGATGGAGATGATGGTATGGGTTCTGTTTAGTGACTATTTATTTGTCTAAACCTTTCATGGATCTCTCTTTTTTTGTTCCAGATGCCTTCATTGGTGTAAATATAGGCACAGACCTCTCTAATATGCCAAACCCAACTCAAGTTGTGGCTCTCCTTAAGTCTCAGCAAATTCGACATGTCAGGCTCTATGATGCTGATCGTGCCATGCTTCTTGCACTTGCAAATACAGGAATCCGTGTAACTGTTTCAGTGCCCAACGACCAACTCCTTGGCATTGGCCAGTCCAATGCCACTGCAGCCAACTGGGTTGCACGGAATGTGCTAGCTCACATCCCTGCCACTAACATCACAGCCATAGCTGTTGGATCTGAAGTGCTAACTACCCTCCCAAATGCAGCACCAGTTCTAGTCTCTGCCTTAAAATTTATCCACTCTGCCCTTGTTGCTGCCAATCTTGATTCCCAAATCAAAGTCTCGACTCCACACTCTTCTTCCATCTTACTGGACTCATTCCCACCTTCCCAAGCCTTTTTTAACCGCTCCTGGGAACCGGTGATGGTTCCGTTGCTCAAATTTTTGCAGTCCACAAGTTCATATCTTATGCTCAATGTGTACCCATATTACGATTACATGCAATCAAATAGTGTGATCCCATTGGATTATGCACTCTTCCGTCCTCTCCCTCCAAACAAGGAAGCTGTGGATGCTAATACGCTCCTGCACTATACTAATGTCTTTGATGCTGTTGTTGATGCAGCGTTTTTTGCAATGTCATACCTAAACTTCACCAATATTCCCCTTGTAGTTCTTGAATCAGGCTGGCCTTCCAAGGGCGACTCATCTGAGCCAGATGCTACTATTGACAATGCTAACACTTACAACAGTAACTTGATTAGGCATGTGCTTAACAACACAGGGACTCCCAAACACCCTGGTATTGCTGTTAGTACATACATTTACGAATTGTACAATGAGGATTTGAGACCTGGGTTGGTCTCAGAGAAGAATTGGGGACTTTTTGATGCAAATGGAATGCCAGTTTATATCCTACATTTGACGGGTTCTGGGACGGTTTTGGCAAATGACACCACAAATCAGACATATTGTGTTGCAAGGGATGGTGCTGACCCAAAGATGCTACAGGCTGCACTGGATTGGGCTTGTGGACCAGGCAAAGTGGACTGCTCCCCTCTGTTGCAGGGGCAACCATGTTCTGAACCAGACAATGTGGTTGCACATGCAACATATGCTTTTGATGCATACTATCACCAGATGGCTATGGGTCAAGGAACCTGTTACTTCAATGGGGTGGCTACCATCACTACCACTGACCCAAGTATGGAATCGTAACATGGTTAATTGTAGAATCACAGTGATAAACTCACTATCTGATAACAATCATGGGAGCATAGAGTGTGAATCATTGTGTTTGTCTATGGTTCACCTCAAGTGATCACATGAGTTATCGGAGCATTAGTATTGGGCATGGAGATTTAGTGGATTCACACAATGCATGCCTTTTAATGCCTTAAATTAAATTAGAAACTTCCACATGTGAAAACTAGATGATTGAAATTACTTATATGCAGAGTTACTGATGGGTTTTTTTATTCATTGGTGCAGGTCATGGGTCATGCAAATTCCCAGGAAGGTATTGCATTAAAGCTGTTACAATGTTAATATTTGTAATTTTAAGGTGGCCAAAGATAATATGCTGAATTTTCTGTTTACTCTCATTTTCTGTGTAGTGCTGGAAGAAACAACACTTTCATAAATGGCACATCACTGGCTCCATCTTCAAATTCAACAAGTTCTGGCTCTCAATCACAATATTTCTATAGCAGTGGTGCCTTAATGAGCTGTATGATTATTGGTATTTTAGTTTGGAGTGCAGTTTTGTTGTAAATGCAGTTATATCTTCTGCGGTTTTCCTTTTTAAACTGCACTTGAATCCTTGGAAACATTTGGTTTTCACTTCTGTTTGAAGACTTGCAGCATGCCCAGTTTTGTTCCATCAAGGAAGGTAAGGGGTAGCGAGATTGATTTAAGGCAAGTAGTTGTGAGTGGTTTGCCGGATTCTGTACAAACCAACCAAAGGGATTCCCAATTTATTGTTGTAACCATCTTGCTGGGTCAGCTTGACTCACATCAATGTTTTATTCTTTCATCTGGTTTGCAGTGTCTATCTTAAGATGATGTATGGTGATTCTAACCTACTCACTCAATTATTGGCAAATTTTGTCTGCTTAGTTGTTTCTGGACTTAAGTGTAGAGGTGGATGCCAATGGAAATTCTGCATTTGGTTTGTATCCCAAATTCTAAGAGATGGTAGTAAAGGGAAAGTTCGTCTCCTCTATAGCTTGCTGAACCCCACAAGTCCTGATCATTTTCATGTTTGCTTCACTGCACTACTGAGGAATGGTTTTCTACAATGAGCAATGGAAATATTCAATGGCTCATGAAAACTCTCAGAATGAAAATGGCTGATTCCAGAGCCCTATCAGTTCTGGAAATGAGAACCTAGAAAGTTGAATAAATTTCAAGCCTTCTTATGACCTTTCATCATCCTATAGCCTGACATTCCACTCAATCACATGAAATCTCCAATGAAATTTACATGACAAATGCAACAAATAAAACCTGTCGAACCTGGAGTGCTGTGCTGCAGATTGGCATGTCGGCTACAATATGGCCTGTTACAGAAATTGCATTTAGGGAGCTGAAGCCAGCAATCTGAACACAGGACATCTGCACAAACAACCTCCCCAGGCTCTTCAACTTCAATGCATTTGCCACACTCTTCACACCTTGGAATGCAAAAGTAGCATCCCCTGCATTCAGCCATCGCCCTTTCCCTCTTCTTCTTGCAGGTTTCCCTTGGGCAATCAAAAACCATCCTTACTTCATTACACCTTGGGCAGATTTCCATGTCAATTGGGCGATAACTTTCTTCAACTCTGAGTACTGAGATGTTTCTATAGTCATGAAAGAAGCAAAGCTGCTGCATTTGCCCCTCCATCTTTGCTGGGTTCATTTGAAGGTAGGAGCTAAGTGTTTCAAGATGTTCTTTCTTCATGTTGTAGACACCATTTATCTTTACACACTTTAAAGCTTGATAACTTTCGGTTAGCGTCTTCACTGCTCTCATGATGCCCTCAGGAGTTAGGCCAGTGCATGCTGGCAAATAGAGCTGATTCAAAACACAAGAGAACATAGAGTCAAATTATGATGTGCTCCAGTTTCTTTAGCAATAAAGGATACATTATGCAGCACTATATTTCTCCAGTTTATTTTTTTCCCTAGTTTTTTTTTTTTTCCCTAAAGAAAGATGGTCATGTTTTCGAACTAGACAGTTGGTGTCTATATTCTACTGAAGGCGTTGAAAGTTGCAGCTGGTTTCCTCTGCTTTTCTTTAATGAAAAAAATGTCACCATATGCTTTTCCAATGCATTAGTCATCCTTTTGTATGGAACCATTACAAATAAAACTTACAATAGATGGTAATGAACAAGGGAGCTTACTTGACCCAAGATCTTGGCATTGTTCTCTCAACTAGTAAGGAAAAAAAAGGGAGAACAAAAACAATCCCACCCCATCATGAATATTCAAATTTTGATCAAAATTACCAAACTAAGCATATTTCTCTTCCTGCAATCATGAAACTGGAACCAAAATGTTGAGGTTGATGGTTGTCCAGTAAAGTTAAAAAGATGCGGATGATTTTTGCACCCCTTTATCGCCTTGCTTTCTCTTTGAAAGAGGTAAAAAGCAAAAAGAATATGGCAGGCTGATTTTCAAAGTCACCACTAAAATTCTGCATTTTGAGGACTTACCGTCTTAGGCTTAGCATTTCAAATTACCATCCACCACACATCAGTGCCTTAATTGAATTGTTGAGTTAAACAAAGTGTTAAGAGTGCATTACATATATATATAGAAGAGTCAATCTCCATTTGTATCTTATCCATCCCCATCTCCTATCAAAGTTCTTCCTCAGCTATGACTGCTTAAAAGTATTTACTATTCTACCCAGTTATTAAATAACGCATGGTGCTAGACGAATTTAAAGATAGAAAACAAGGAACCGGTAAATGCTGGTTTGGATATTCATACCCTGTTAATATGGGGATTTTTCTCTATAACCTGTTGAAGTCCATCATCTGTAATCTTGGTACAGCTCATCAGAGCCAAAGTTCTCAACCTACCATTCGCCTTCGAGGTAAGTTTGATCATAATCTCATCAGAAAACAGCATGTTCAAAGGCTTTTCCACGATGATATCCAGCCACAGCAACACATCTTTGTCCACTGCATCTCTCAGTGACCTGCAAACTTCACTCATGTTGAGCAGCTCAAATAAAGGAAGGTAAGCTAAGACGAGAAACAAAGCCTCATGGGGCGGCCCTCGCTCAACCTCCTGGATAGTAAGCTCCTTTTGCGAATGACCAAGTGAAGGCAGAACTGGCCCCCTTAGCATAGACCCATTAACAGCCTCGTGTTCTTTGTTCTCCACAATATGTGAATTCTTCATATTAATGAACTCAAGAAATGAAAATCGAATATCAAATTTGAAGAAAGAGCTGAGAATTGAAGATTTCAATCAAAAGAAATTGTACACAGCGAAGAAAGGATTCAGATTGCAGATGCAGCAGGCTGGAAACGTATGGATATGCCAAGGGAGAGAGAGAGTGATTTGTGAGGCTGAGGTTTAAAGAGGTTTCCCTTCTGGTTTGGACTAAGGGGGGGGGGGGGGGGGGGGGGGCGGGCATTACGTGATAGTTGTGAGCTGCAAAATTGAGGTTTCACGCTTGTTGAAGGGTGACAAAGAATCACACGACTCTTCCACTTTCGTATCGTGTGACCTATTTAATAATGAAGTGGGATTTCCTTTTAAACATTTGGATTGATTTAATTAATCTATTACCTTAATTTTAACGAGATATAAATACGATCTATCAACACAAATTATTATCTGCGACTATAACCAAGTTCAATAATATTGGTTATGAATGTTTTAGGATTGGAAATTGATTTTTCATTATTTAAATTTTAGCAATAATTCATGTATAATTATTATTTTTAATCACACACTTTAAATATGTTTTTTTAATTAATTTTATGGTTACATATGAAAATTAAAAATAGTAGTTTATGGTTACATATGAAAGTTACAAGGATTAAAAGTGGTGTATTGGAATTTATGGTTACAAATAAAAAATTATGAAAATTGAAAATATAATATAATATATTATGTTAATAGGAAGGTTATAAAAAAGTTGAAGATATTAATTATCTTGAATTTGTGGGGTTTTTAGAATGTTTGAAGGAAAATACAAAGGAAAAAAATAAAAGAAAAAGAAAAACAAGGAAGATAAAAAATTGATTTGAAGTCAATAAAATAATTTTATTTACCTTTCAAACCTTTTTTCACTTATTTAACTTTTTTATATACAAATTAAATTATTTTAAAATATATAAATTTTTTAATAATTTTAAATATATTTGACTTTTTTTTGCCTTTTTCATTGTAAAACAAAATATGATAAAATTATTTTCCTTAATATTTTTATCTTTTTGCCCTAATACTTTTCCGGAAACCAAACATAAACGGGATTTCCATGCTTCAACCTAATTGTTCTCCATTTTGGTTCTCAATCACCTTGAACTTCTTTCACCATTTGAAATTGTAGGTCCAAACATTTTCTTACAAAAACTATGAGTCTCTTCCTAAATATGCTTGCCACCTATCGGCTCAAGATTGGAGCCCATGAGGAGTGCCAAATTTTATTCCTGTTACTCTTTAATTCTAGGGTTAACATAATTGAATCCTTGGGTGGTGAATCCACAGATTTTTGGTTTTCCATTTTTCTCAAATTTGCAACTTTCAAGCTACTTATTTGAATCCCCTCCTAGCATCATGCTCCTGCTCCTAAGGTAATTCATTTGGAGAAGGATTCAATATGATGCCTCTATATTTCAGAAAGCACCCAGAAAAACTACATAGGGGGCCTATTTAATCAATTGCATAAACCATGAAAGATCAGTTCATTAACTTCATCTGCAAATGTGCAATCCATGAACACATACATTTCCTAAATTTGATCATATAAAAACTTTGTTATTGCTTGGACTACTCTGGTGCAAACCCACCACAAGACTAGCTCTCTTTTATGCTTTTAAATACCATAAGAGAAGTCAATCAATACAACACAATAAGACTACAACAGAAAAGATAGATACTTTTTTATCTTTACTGTTCATAATTTTACATAGGAAATGACATTCTTCGTTTCTGGTTTCTGAAATCACATAGAGGTGCATGGCTTTCGAAGTTGTAGTAAGTGTTAATGGTCTAGAGGCTCGACGGCAGTCTTGAAGAGAAGGATGTAGACTTTGTCAATTGAAAAATACAGGAAACCTCCAAGGGAATGCGTGACATATGAGCCAAAGCTAGTTCCTACAATGCAATGCCAAGCAGGACCATATAATGAATCAAACTCCTGCCCAGAAGATGAAAAAATTGCGTTATGAGCTATTCATATATTAAGATTCAAGCAACAGGATTTGGAACAAAACTAAGTAAATAGAAGCCCGGACAACAATAAGAAACTTTCTAACTCAAGACAACTATAAACCAAAAAAATGTATCAGCAACAAGAACAGGGGAATGAGCAACAATCCATATTCACTAAACACTATCAATCATTCCATGAAGTCTAATTCAAGGTGTTCTGACAAGCAAATGAGAACCATAATACTAATAAAAGTCTCCCTCCCTCCCTCCATGTGTGCTTCGACCAATATTTTTCTTGAATCCCAAGGCCTGTTTTTACACAATTCAAGTGGTACCCTGAATGCTCTAATCACCAGAGACTTAGAACAGGAAACTATTGAATTACCATGCCCACATTCTCTTCCAACCAAGATAGCAACTGGCAATTGTGGTCATTCTAATAGAAATATGCAGGGTAAAGTTAGAGAGATGGAGCATTGCCACAAGTGAGTAGCTGTTAAAACATTGGTAGAAGCAGGGGTGAAGCACATGAATTAACATCATTTCTTTTTAAGAAAATTTTAAGAAAATAGAAAGAAAGGTATTTATAGCAATCAAGAATAGAATCACAAAAGAAGAAAAAAGAAGACTCAGGAATAACAAATCCAAAGAGATTTGGGAATATAAGAAATAGAATGGCTGCACTCAAGAGAATAATACAATTTGATCATAGCAAAAAAGAGAAAGAAAAGAAGGAAGAAATGGAGAAACATAGCACAGTTTCACCACTGGATAGTTTCTTGAAATAGTCTCAAAGCTACAAGAAAATACCAAGATGAGTCCTACTCCCCAAAAATGCAAAAGTAAATTCTCTTAGTAGGAAAATGCCTTCACAAGGCCTTACCACCTGACATCAATAGAAACCATTAGTTCTACAATTACGTAACACCATATATCTGCCATAAGGAAACTACAAAGTGAATCCTAACCTAAAGTGTCCTTTACTTTTCTTTCCTCCTTTTGCACTAAATCCTGGACATTTCCATCATCAGAGCCTCTATCTCTCCAATCCACATCTAAAAATTTGTATATTGTAGAGGCTAGAGTCCTGCCAATCTTTTGCAGCTTCACCCAGAGAACAAAATTGTCCAGTAAAACTAACTACCATTCACCACCCTTTATTCAGTGTCTAGGTTGGAACCAAACAGGTCAGTTACTTTGCCAAACAGAGCATTTTTAGAGCCTGAATCTGACCTGATTACTAGAATTGGTTTGAGATTCATAATCATTAAGTTGAAAGCTCAGATTCAAGTAATGAACTAATCTTCACTTCAGAAGCACTTCATCAAATTGACAAAAGAGATTAAAATAACAATAATAAATGGACAGTTCAGGAAATATGTTGTTCAAAGAAAAACCCTTCTGATTGGCAGCAAATACGCATAATGCAAGATAGCTTGGTTGGTTCTTATGTGGATGTGGGTAGCCTTTTTTTTCTAAATTGTAGGCTCATGAACCTAAAAAAGGCAGACTTAACTTTAAAACATGTCTGAATGCTATTCCCAAGTCAGTTAACTCAGAATCCAGACCATAGACAGTGTGGAGTTAAAAGCGCACCGATCATTTACATAATTTATAGGAGTAACAAAAAACAATGAAAGAACATAGGAGTACCTCCTGATTTCAAAGTCTGTATCAAGATCACATGTTAAGGAGGAGCAAAAAGGGACCAAACAACTCAATCAACAAAAATCTTGTCTCAACTACTAAGTGAGGCGAAATGAAGATTTCGCTAGCAGTTTATTATTCTATCCAGATAGTAAGTGGTTTAGCAATTAAAGGGGATTGAGATTGATATCTAACTAAGCTTTACTTTATGTTCTTTGCATCTTTCTTTATCCCCAAACTAATTGACCCACCCTTAAAAAAATTAGCATCAGCTAAGAGCTATTTTGCTGAAGTAAAGCTGATTATTGTGCATATTATTCAAAGAGTAATTACTATTTGTTGTACTAATGAAATGATAATGGCCTGAAGAGTTTGTGCTAATTCTCTAACAATCAGGAGTCATGCTGATTTCTATCCAAGTACCTCAAATAATCAAAATCCATGCCCCAATGAAGACACTCTAGGTTAAATTTCATCCTCTAAATGATGCAAGAGAAAAAAAATTCAACCTGACAATAACCTATTGGACAACCTCCACACATATAAGCTTGATATCCTTTATAGTAAGTATCAAGAATTAATGATTCATATAACATTCAACCCTAGAGTTAAAATTAAGGATCACAAACTAAGATTAAATAGGTCCAACTCAAATCTGACAAAACTGAACCATTGAACTGCCAAGTTAACTTTACTATGGACACCCAAACTTAAGCATAACTAAAAGAAAAAGATCAGAACAGGAAAAAAGAAAGGGAAATCAAAAAACTCAATTTGACATTACAACATTTTGTCTACCCATATACAAATTTCTTGGATATTCTCTACTGCTAATATACAATTTAGAGCTGAGAATGACGAACACAGCAAAGAATATGAAGAAAAAGAGATATCTTTAGCTTAATCTGACACTGGTAGACAATTGGATTGCCTATACACAAATTTACCCAATACCCCTTAAAAATTTGAATGAAGAATCCAGAAATAGCAAGGGATAACTTTTTTCAGCTAAGCGAACACAATTAATCAATTGGACCAACCGTGGACTGTGTATGGAGGCACTCCAGAAAAAGAAAATTGAGAAATAACAATCTAAATAAGCCATTGTACCTTAAATGGAAAATAAAGATAAAACCTGAAAGAGATGAAGGGGCAAGAAAAATCTAAATTTAGTCCATGCCCTTTACTCCTGGCACTGAATAAAAGATCCGAACAAACATATGAAACCATGGATTGATGGTCAAAGAGAAAACAAAGTGAGGAGGGAAATGTTATACTTTCTTAAGCGCAAGAGCGAGGCGTTTACTGTCGAGCTTTCCAGGCATGGCATCAAGGTTGTCACGGGCACATTTGAAGGCGCGGCTCTGCAAAGCAAGAGGCATGTCGGAGGCTCTGACGCGGACGTTGAGGTGATCATGCTGCTCTGTGGCTTTCTTCTTCTGTATGAGACTGCTGAGGAACTTGCTCCTCCTCTCCAGCTCTTCCTCTGCTCCCCCCATTTCCATCTTCTCTCATTACGAGACCAACAAGCTCTCCACAACTTGTAATTTCCCCCAACCCCGTGTAACAGTTTTTCTTCTTCTTTTCTCTCAATGCATTTGTGGCATCCACGAGGCCGCTGGGCTCGGGGCAGCAGACAAAATTATAGTGTGATTTCCGTAAATAGTGCTCACGAGATACAACCACCGGGCATCGTACTCGCCGCCCCACCACGCACTTTACCAATTCTTTCCTTCAAACTCAGTAACTCTCATTTTTCCTTTTTCCTTCTTCATTTTTGGAAAATCCTAAGGTATGAATGTGGTATCTATGCAACTGTAACCTATGATACTGCATACCAAAATTTAGATTTTTGGAATTAATTTATCTAATTTTAAGAGGTTTTTTTTTTTTTTTTTGTGATATCTCAAATTAAATAAAAAAGAAAGTTCATGATATTATGTAAATATGAGTTTTTTTAAAAAAATTTTAAAGACGTGTTTTAAAATAAGTTCCTTTTAAGCTTAAACTGGTACACAATTCGAAACAAATTGTTACAAATAATTTTAGAGCCTCGTTATATTCATTAAGAAATATTTGTGATCTCTCATAGAAAAAAAATTCTTAACAATATATTCTCTCTATTTCATGATTTCTACATGGTCACTAAATTATCGAGATCAAATGAAATAAGTTATTATTGTATTTATTACTTGAAAATTTCAATGATGTGAAGGAGGTTAGCTCAAAATTTTGTACAATCCGAATTTGGGTTAGGCAAAATCCCATCTGGTGGCCCAAAACAAGAGAGAGAAAAGTGGTGGGCTGAAAAAGCAAAAGGCCGAATCAATGCCGAGGGCCCTAAACTAAACTTTAGGGCAAAGTGGCGACAATTACGGAGCAAAAGAGGGCGCTTGGGTCCACATTAACTGAAAGCCTTTGAAAGTTGGTCGGGCCCGCCTGCCCTTTAAAGGACGGCATCTCCACCTTCTAAGTTCTAACTTCTTTATTTTATTATCGACCATTCCTCTCCAGTTCAATTAAGATTATTATTTATGAAAGAATTTTCGTGCCCGTTTGACGACATTTGACTAGGTATTTTGAAGCTTTTTTATTTATTTTTTATTTTTTTAACTTAAAAACGTTTTTAAAAACAAATTTTAAAAAATATGATCGAATGACACATTTTTCTTTTATTTTTAAAATTTATAAAAATAATCTCTATTTATTATGTAAAAAATATTTTTTATTTCATTTTATTTTTAAAGAACAATATCATGTTAATTTTTTTAAAAAAAGTTTTTTTTTTAATTTAAAAAAAAAATTGTTATTAAATAACATGAAAAATATATGCTCTTCATTTTCATAAACATAATAATAATAATAATGGTAATTGAAATAAATTTTTATTTATTTATTTATTTATTTTTACTTTCCTTTTGAGACTCTTGGATCTTGACCTTCACTTTTTATATTTAAATCTTCTATTGTAATAATTTATACAAAATAAAGATCATGATTAAATGTTGAAATAAAAAGCATGCTAACTTATCATACATCTTCAAAAAATCAAAATAGAAATCATCATTATGAAGGGCTAATAAGTGGGCTGTTCCACATCATTTAACCTTTTTGCATAGCTTGCCTTCTCAAGCAAGGATAAAAACATCGTCAAATAATGTAATTTCATTGCATAGTTTGCCTTCTCAAACAAGGATAAATATTAGATTAAAAAAAATTGATAAAATAAAAACTAACAAAACTAATAAAAATATTAAAAAAAAACTTCAAAAATAATAAAATAAGTAATAATATATACAAAACTGTTGTTTTTTTTTTTTTTAAATGTATATAATAAAATTGATGGTACTCCGTAAAAATATATCGAGTTTGAAAACATATTTAAGATTAAAATGATAATTTATCTTGTTTTTTGAAAGCGGATTCTTAGATTGTTTTTGTTCATCCATTGAGGCTTACATTAGAGATTTGAGGTTTGTATTAGAAGTGGTTGTGCAGATTTAAGGCTAGGCTATTACGGTCCTGTGGGCATTTTAGAAACTGATCTATATAACTTGGTCCAAAGGCCTTTTTAAAAGGACTCAATGATGAAGTTTAGACCATCTGCCTTTTGGAAATTACTTTATGAAATTTAGGTTGGATATGGATCTTTTGGAAACGGTTCTATGGAGCTTAGACATTGACCTTTTCGAAATGGCTCCGTGGCATTTGGCCTTGGACTTTTTGGAAATTGCTTTATGAAATTTAGGCTATGGGCCGTTCAGAAACTAATGTATGGAGCTTATCCTAGAGGCCTTCTACAAATTTCTTCATGTTGTTATTGGGTCATTGAAAGCTTGCATTTTGCAAAGAATATCGTAGATTATAAACATATATTCATCCATACGTTATTTCTTGGGTTTCTCATAGATATCCCCCAATGCAGGATATGCATTTAGTACCTATTTGTTTTTTCAACTTAAATGCCAAAGAAATTTACATTCAAATTTTAGCCCCTACTTTTTAATTTTGGTTTTTCACTTATCATTTATTTTTCTCTAAATAAAAAATATAAAATATCTAGCTTTTCTCTTAGATGCAAAAAATAAAAAAAAAGCTTAAAAATTCTCAACCTCACACCCTACCCTTTGTTGGTTGCTACAATTCATTATTATTGCCCTTCTTCTTGTTGTTGTTCCCATTTTATTTTTTATTTTTATTCTTGAACACAAATCCAATATTTTTTATCCATTTTTTCTCTTTATCTAGGATTTTTCAAGTTAGATTTTTCAATTTTTTTTCACTCTATATATATAAAAAATCAATTTTAGACCAATCAATATTTTTTATTAAAATATCTATCCGATATGTTCATAAAATCAAAGTATTGATATATCCGTGATTACCGATATTTTTATCCTTAATTGCATTTAATTTGTCTCTTAAAATGCCTATGGACTCATAACATATGAAAAAAAAAAAAAAATTGGCAAAAAAAAAACTTTATATGTTTGCATTTACTATTTTTTAAAATGTCCAAAAAATCTTGAAGGTTTTTTATTTTATTAAAATATAAAATTTTAAATATATATATATATTAAAAAAATATACATCCAAAAGTACTGGTAGAAATACAACAAATTTTACCACATAGATGCTAGATTAACATCACATGAGTACCACTAGATTTTGAAAAACCCTACCCCATTTTTTTGAAAAACCCTCCTTTCATTGCACCCTCTCCTTTGGTCTATATAGAAAGAGGAACCAATTCACGTCCATTTCAACACTCTTTCGTTGTCCTACCAAAATTTTTTTACCATCGTTGACGGTCAACAAAGTAAACTTCCTAAATTTTTGAAAAAAATTACTTTTTAATTTTTTTCTCATCTTTTTCTAAATTAAGATGATGTTTATTTTTTTACTTAATTCTAAATAGAACCTTAATGCTTAATAATGTCAAATATTAGGTTGTTTGTTTTTATAGTATTTTATTTATATTAAGTATTAAAAAGTAAAGAAAAATTAATATATTATGTGGAAAAACAAACAACCTAAATTTTGAAAACAAATTACTTTATACAAAAAACCAAAAAAATAAACATCCTCTAAGTCTTTATCTTTCTCTAAAAATTTTCAAATCTTGGGTTTTAAGTATGATTTGAACTTCGCCATTGCATCAGTAAGATGAACATTGATTGTCTATAGAAGTCATAACGTGCGATGATATCTGCATCCTTCTAAATCAATTGATCAAATCATAGGGTTTGCCCCCGACTCTCATAGTCAAACCCTCTTCAATGCTCCTCTTCAAACTTTAGAACGGTGGAGACAATTGGCATTTTGATCTCCCATATCACCTCTTCTCCCTTGATTTTGAAATTCATTATCATCATCTCATTAGAGTTTTCCAATGTTTGATTTTTTTTTTTAACTTCAACCAATAAAAGAGTAAAACAATCTTTGCACTCATAGATTCTATACTATTACCTAAAGGAATAAGGCTTTTAAAAATGGAGATGTATCTTTGAAATTGTCTCTTTCTCCATGCTACGGAAAGTTTGAAAAACCATATGTTTTTGAAGAACATAAGGATATCGATTTTTGGATGCCATGATAAGTATATGAAATGGTCCTAAATGGAAAAATGGCTTCAATTTGGATGTTGATGACATGTAAATTTATAGGAAGAATGAAGTTGCTTCACGTCTCTATTTGATCAATGCTGTGAAGTCAAAACATGTGTCCCAGTTGGCATTCCATTGTTTTTGGGAAAAAGTAGTTCAGATATAGAAGGAACTGACGTTCCACAATTATTTTTAACTCTATAATGGGCCAATGGTTATGAGCTCATTGAAGAGACGAGGCCCACTTAGATCTGGCTCCTGGTTGTTCATATTGTTCTTTTGGGATTGGGTTCGGTCTGGCATCATATCCAACTTCAACCTAAACTCATACCCATTCAATTCAAAATCTAACCCAAAATATTTAATTCAAGCATAATCTAATTTAAGTTTTTTGAGATCGGGATGCTGTTTGTTTTTCTACTTTTCATGACTTATTATAAATTTTTTATTAAATAGAAAAAATAATATATTGATTTTTTTTTACTTTTTAATAAGAAATAAAATACTATAAAAACAAACAACCTAATATTTAACACTATTAAATATTAATGTTCTATTTAAAATTAAGTAACAAAACAAACACCACCTTAGTCTATTTTTGAACCGAATAAACTATGCAAATTAAGCAGATTAGATTCAAATAATTCAATATTTAATTCAATCTTTTTTTATTTATTAATTTTTTAAATTTAAAAAGAAAAAAACCTTTAAAATTTATATGATATTTTCAACAGTAAGTAGATGAAATTCTAACATGTGTTAGCACCGATTTTAGAAAATGTTTTAAAATTTTTTAACACTCAAATAATAAAAATTTCAAGCAGACAGTTTATAAGTTAATCATAATAAATACTAAAAGAAACAACTTTAATATTGTAGACAAAATGTTATGAGTTAGACACATATCCAAACCCATGACCTGCAAAAATTCAGATCAAGTTTGGGTTAAAAATTGCATTAAGTGTGGCGCATTTGTTAAATTAGTTCTTCAAGTCTGTGAAAAAATAGAGGGTATGTTGAGTTTTTGGAAAGAACCAATATAAAAAATGATAAAAAAATAATTTTCTTATTTTTAGTTTCATTAAAAATCACTAAAAAAAATATATAAAAAAAATTAAACATAATAAAATTTAATTAAAATTTTGTATGTTTTTAAATTATTTAATTTTTACATAGAATTATTATTATTATTTTGATGTTTTTACTTTTTATTTTATTTCCTTCATAATTTTTCTCAAAATCCTTTAGGATCGATCATCTAATTCATTTTGATTTGACTCTTCGCTTGAGCGTTTAAGTTGAATTTAGATAATTTTAACTGGCTATAATTGCAGTGAAATTTCGATTTGATGATGTGGTTTGGACCATGGAGAGATATTTGGGGCTTTGATGGCCTGAAGAATATATCATTAATCTTTTACATTTTTTTAATTTAAAGTAAAAAGAAAAAAAAAATCTGTTTTGCAATGTTTTGGAAATTTTTCAAAAAATTTATACCAACAAGTTCTATTTTCCTAATCTGAATAGACAAGATTGTAAGATTCACTTTCTTTAATAATTTTATAGTTATCTAATAGCATTAGTGGAGTCGTGGGGCTACCCAATTCCCAAAAGTACAGGCCCACGACAGAAAGAAAAAAAAAAAAAAAAAAAAAAACCTAACAATCAATCTAAAGCCCCCACATCAGAATTAGAAGTACAAATCTATGGCCAGAAAATTAATATTAAATTAACGTGCTGTGAAATTCTGGATATAAAGCTATTGATAAGATGATCAACTGCAAGATCAAAACAAAAATGGAGGGAGGAGGGAGGGAGAGAGAGAGAGGGAAAAAGGAGAACGAATTAAAAGCATATAGAGAAAAAAAAGTTAAAAAAGTGGCACCTGGGCCTTCCATTAATTTTTGTGCTAAGAAATTCACAATAATAATGCACTCCGTCTCTACTCGACGCCAGTCTGCAATCTGCATCACTGCAACTCATCTAAATATCAAGCCATTTAATAGCTTAACTACCCACAATGCACAATTCTAAGATATTATTGTTGTCCAATATCTCATATGACCTTAGCTCAATTTCAAACATAAGTAGATACATGAATCATGACATGGAGATACACTAGCGGCTCATGCCTTCTTCCATTGTCGGAGCCGTCTGGGACGACATGGAGCTCATCTCCACTCCACGATTCTGTCTCTCCACATTCCCATGCCATCCTAGAAAAGTATACCGAAATCCCACCATTAGTGATGAAAGAAGATAGATGTATGAATTAATTAAGACAAGTATAGTTGCAGAAGTGGAGGGAGAAGTTAGAGGCTGTAGATACCGATAGTCATGTCGAATCCACGGTTCTTGAGCTCACGGTACTCTTGACAGAGGGAGCAGTACTCGCAGCAGCAATGAACGAGGCAATCACCACAAGGGCTTGGCTTCAACAGGTATTGCTGCCTCATTTTAGCGCGGTAGAAGCAGGAGTAGCAGCACGCACACCCAGTCACGCATGCAATTAGCGTATACAGCGCTCCATTTACACCACATGCTGCAGCACATTTAATCCATACTCAAATCTCATGATACCCAAATACTGCTTTTCCTAATGGAAATAATGAATAAATTTTCTTAATTGCGTCGCAAATATTCACTACACTTACCGGATGATCCTTTATCAACGATCTCAGCAATTTGCCCAAAAGTAATGCAGGGACACCAGCATGTTATGCAGCCTGCAACAATCAAACACAGAAGATGAATGAATTTTCAACTATTAAAACCTGCGATCTGTTTGGCGCGTGTTTTAGACGCGCCAACACCCATCCATGGAGAAAAAAAGGGGCAAGAACCTACAATTCCGGGGATCGGAGAAGCAGTCGCAGAGGCCGGAGGACCAAGGGACCCGAGGAGCCTTGACCTTGGGCTGAAGTGGAGCTTGGGAGGGTTTCTCGGAGAAGGATGGCTCTGGGGAGCTCACCGGAATACCGGTAGCTGTCCCGGCTCCATTGAAGGATGGAGGAGCTGGCTCCGGCGGAGGAGTGGTCATGAACCTCCGGTAATCATCTGAGGAGTACATGGTGGATTGGAAGAATTATGGAGTAGTGACGCCTCTGCTTGTAAGGGGAGATGGAAAAGGAAATCAAGAGAGTAGTGAGGACCGAGGATTGAAGAAGAGACAAGTCTACGGGCCTCACACAGTGTGGTGGATTAGATATATAAGCGCGGTATGGTATGTGGCGTAGAATTTGAGTCAAGTCAAGCTGTACATGAACTTGCAAGGAAGCCACAATCAAATAATAATGTATCAAACCACGACTTGGTCATGCGTCAGCCGGCCCGTCTCTACAGCATTTCCACGTTAACGTGTTTTCCGCTTTCCGATTACCAAGCCCCTTTCCAAACACCCCCCACATTTTTTTTTTCAAAAAAATTAATTAATTTTTATTTATATTAAAAAAATATATCCAATCTACTCAAATTAAAAATAAAAAAATAAAAAAAATCGATGTTGACACCATCCCAATTCAACACGTTTGGAAGGATTAAAACTTTTGATACATGAACGGGTTGTATGAGTACACTGGTCCACATATAGATAAGGTTTTTGAATATTATTTTAAAGTTCTAAAATGTGTGGATATTTGAAAATTTCTCTATTTAAATATTCTAATTGGACTTCCACTTTTATCATCACCATCATTTTTTATTGAATGAATACTTAGTAAATATTAATGGTTTTTTTATTTTTATTTTTATATTTAGCTATAAATAAAACAAAAAGGATAATTTTGTCGTTCATTCTCTGGAAACAAACCAGATATGATGATGAACAAAGGCCGTGGACTAGTCAACCGTACTAATTTGCCACTGAATACAAGGAGCGCCCAAAAGGACCAAGGGGAAGGACTCACGTCATGTCACAATGTGGAAAATAACAGCTGTGGGGCCATCTCCAATATAATCCATAAATAATAACAACGGATGTTTAAATGAAGCCAAGACGTGGAATAATCCGTCGCAATCTGTCAAAGTGCCCTCTGTAATGGTTTCTTCCAGGATGATTGGTGAATGAATTAGTTTAGCAAGCATACTTAGAAGCAGTTATGTCACGGCGGAAGTATTAGGTGAGACTATTCAATGACATGTGATGTTTGGCCAAGAATGATTTTTTGAAGAAAGATACACCTTAGAGAAGTTATTATTCTACGTGGAATTTAGAAAAAATTCCCTTGATGCATCCAACCTCCCACCATCAGTCCCATGATTTTGAAGATCAATACAATATTATTATTGTTATAATTTTAAAAATTTTAAAACGTGAGATGATATAACTTTGACGAAAGGTGAGCCCATTCCACAAAGTTATGGGTGTAGGGCATAAGGTCAATGCAATTGACCAGCCACAGTTTCATGTAGGGTTGGTAAAACGATACAAATTAAAGAGGAAATTTCATAGGATGGCAGGACCAGAATAAGGACACTTTCAATAATTTGAAACGGAGTCAGTAAAAAAACAGTAATAATCATCAGTTGCAGGAGGATTACCTACACGGTTTGCTCGATGCTCGCAATTTGCAGCAGCAATGGACAGGGCAATAGCGACAAGAACTCCCGTTCAAGTTTCAAAATGCATTTGCTGCCTCGAGTTAAATCGGTGGGAGCAGGTGTAGATTCTAGGACAAGAAATCAGAATTCTCCCGCTTGGTTCCAGAAAAATGCGCGAAATTGTGATGAAAAGGAGCCACCCGAAGTGTTTACCAAGGGCGATGAATTGCTTTCATCGCCCAAAATCTTGTTTCACATTCAATCCCCGCATCTGCAAACCCTACCTTTTTATATCGTCGCCCCTTCCTCTTCAATAGAAGAGTGCCTCGTTTTTCGCCGCACCTACACTGAGATTTTTTGGGCTTTGACCTTTTCAATTTCAGGCAAGTTTTCTCTTCATCATCTCCATAGTCCCGATTCAAGATTAGGGTTTGAGTTTGGGGGGTTTTTTTTTCTTTCTAGATCTAGGTTCGTTATTTTTCATCTCATTAGTTTTCGATTCATGCTATGTGTTTTTATCTGAATAATCTGTTTCTTGAAGATATCGATTTCGTTGTTGTGTGACGTTCTTGTTTATTGATCTATAATTGATTTTCATTGTTATTCTTATCCCTGGTTGGGTTTTAGCCATCTAACACTGGGTGTTTCAGAAGTTTGTGGGTCCAAAGCAGCATCTACCTCAAATTGATCGTTTAAGCTTATCATCATGAGAAGGTTTCTGGTAATCATGGGGCAGAAAAAACTTTTATGTTAGAATAATGGCAGATCTATGTACAGTGAATTTAAAATGAAAATAGGTGAGCATGAAAAGATTAGTTTGTACTATGGCCAATTGTAGCATCACTTCTATAGGGATATCCGAGATCCTTATGAGTTTGACAGAAGTTTGATCACCACAAAATGCAACTGGGGGCTGGGAATATACTCAAAAAGGCAAATATCACAGAGTAGTAGGGGATGGAAATTACCATATGGGAAATACAAAAAGTGGAGTAGAGATCTTGAATTGATTTAAAAGTTGCACTGACTTTAAAACTTGACATTGTCTCTGGCCAGAGGCAGATAATGAACACGTATTAGCGTATAATACAAGCTCTAAAGCTCTGAGACTCTTGAGACTAAATATAAGCTTCTATTTAGGATCATAAAGTAACATAGTAATTTAAAAATTTTAGAAGGCACTGTGTAGAAAAAGCTTATATGTTGAACTGAAAATCATAACAGAACTTCCAAGATAACATAGAATAGTAGGTGCATAGAGTCTTAAGGATGTGTAATTTCAGAAGATGGAACTAAAGCGAAAGGGACAAGGGGGCACATGGACCTGACAACACCTTCAAGCATCTTTATGGCTTTTCTCAGGGAGGGTCTTAAAGAAGGCCCCTCTTGAATGCACCAAATTGCCACAATCACTAGCCTTTTATTTTATCCATGGGTTTGAGGTATATTGTGAATTGGGCTAAACATTTTCTTTTGTACTCTTATATTTTTCTTTTGGTTTTCCTTTTTATTTATCATATCATAAATATATCATGCAAGGTTCTTTTGTGCATTTCAACACTATGAGCTTCCATCATCTGTTTGAGACAACTGAAAGTTGTAATGTGTTTGATTGGGTCATTTTGGTTTTCTTGTTTGGGCATGATTGTTCTGATGATCATGGCTTTTATCCAAGTCATGACCTGTGGCCAAATATAGACAGGAAGTTGGCTGTTCCCTTTAACAAATCGCAGGGAATAGGTCCAGTTTCAAAATTTTTAGTAGAATATCATCATTTGATGTATTAGTGTCCATTTCCCTCAACAAATAGAGATGGAAAAGGTTAATAAGCATTTTTTTTGGTCACTAAGAAGCATCAAAACCTAAATGTTGATGCAAGTTCTAATATGATGATGCCATATGGATATGTGTTGTCAAACAAATGTAGTAAATCAGAACTAATTTCATTATTGTTAGATATATTATCTTGGAAAGTACAACTAGACCTTGTTTGCTCTTAGGCAAAAACAGATTAATTCTTTTCACATTTAAGCTGATGCAGGATAGGATGAAGCAAAATTACAATTTAATAGAGTGCTTTCATTTTTTAATTTCATGTTTACTTTTTTCATCATACCAAATGAAAATCTCATAGAATTTAAAAATAGATCAATCTCATCATCAGACCAAATAATTCTAGCTGACCCTTCAGTTGATGTAAACCAACAAAAAGCACAGAATTTCTCTGACTAGTCACTTAACAGAAGTTTCGTGTGAATATTTTCTTGTTGGTGATGTTAGATCACTCAACTGAATACCAACAAATTGGTCAATTGGATACTTATCAAAACAACCCCACAACCCTACTTTTCCCATCCATGTCAAATACTGGCATGAGAACTCATGTACTTTGCAATTTTATTATGGAACTTACTTTATTCTTCTGTACTTTATATTTTGCTTCAAATTAATGTATATATTTTCTGTTTAAGGCTGTTATTAATTGGTGATCATGTGTTGCATCATACAGAGTTTAGCGATGGACAAGAGTTGGATGAATCTTAGAGATAGGTTGTGTGAGGAATATGTAAATGGTATAAGGACATTTATTCAGGTTGCAAAAAACCATGTGAATAAGGATGGTAAGAGCCGATGTCCATGTCGAGACTGTCAGAATGCATTTTGGAAATCAATAAATGATATTGAAATCCACCTTTATAGGTTTGGAATAGCAACAACATATCAGAGGTGGATTTTTCATGGAGAAAAAGTATATCAATTACTATAAACAAGTAGACTTGAATAGTGGTATTGACTAGGTGGATAGTCTTGATGATGATGATGACAACAACGATGACAACAACGATGATCTTGTTGATACATCTCAATCCCGAGATGTAAGAAGATTTTACTTACAATAATGAAATATTGTGTTAATTTTCTTAATTACATAAAATGATGACTTTATTTACTGATATAAATGATATTATATCTCACAGGTGCCTATGGGAAACATTCAAGAGGGGAGCAAAACAGGAGGGAGGAAGTCCTCTCACTGAATTGGAAATCACACAGAATGTTCCGATACATATCGTTGGCTAGTATAAAAAACGCCACTACTGGTGACTCATCTCTCCGCTGCAACATTTTTAGACATGATGCAAAATTTCATGGTGCAATAGCCACTAATGGCCCTTTGAATTGTCATTCCATTTATTTTGAGTAACTTACATAGCAAAGAAGAACTTTGCTAGCTTGGCTATGTGGTAACTATTTACACAGTTTGTCTCCTTTCGGGTTTGATGGAAGCACATGAAGAAGTCTGCTTGGAAAAGTCTTTCATGATCTTTGCTTTCTCTAGAGCCCAATTTTATCATCCACAAATTTTTCTTAAATGAAATAAATCCTGATTTTGATTGATTTATGAAATTGTAGAAAAAACAAAACTATTCTATTAGTATGAATTTGAGATTTAAGGCATCTTCTAAAACACGTCGACTTTTTCAAGATCTATAGAATTTTTAAACAAAATCTTAAATTCTTTAATTAGAAAACTTTTAAAGTCTTGGAATCTTCACATTTTCTTCTTTTATTTTTAATTTTTTTAATATATAAAAAAATTCACTTCTTGGTGAAAATTTTCAGAAAAGTTTAAGATACTGATCATAATGATTTGAATGTTACGCATGCAGATATTGAGCCACAGGAGCAATTATCTTGCAGTTTAACGGGTCTGTAGGGCTATTAAAACTTGAATAATTAAGCCAATGGTACGAACTCAGCACTATTACAAATTTCCTTTCACAGTGTTTTTTTTTTAAAAAAATACTTTTAACTTAAAAATTATATTTGAAAAAGGATAAAATGTTTAACAAAATTTAGTAAATGTTTTTAAAACTTTTTAAAAATTATTTATAGTATTTTTTGAAAGATGATTCATTTTAAAACATTAAAATAAAAAAAAAACAAAACTTGTAATTAGGGGTGGATCCTGATGTTTCCAGGTCAACCAACAACTTACAGGATTTGGTGGCTCACATTTTAGTTCCCATGGCTTTTATTTTCATTGATGTTGATCAAATTATCTTCCTGTCAATTGCTGAGTCCCAAGTGGCACGTAGAGTAACCCACGGGGCACGCCCAATTATCAGCGATTTACGTCTGACTCCCATGCAAAAATTATTGTACATCCCCTCATATGCAAGAGTACATAGAGGGGAAGGGGACAAGAAACCGTTGAAGGGATCAAAAGAAGAAGAAATTAAAACAAAAGCTGACGAGGGCCCAACTCTTTGGCGGTGCCACTGCCATCACCACAAGCTCCTTTCGACACATACATATATACTCCAAACCACCGAGTGATACCCGTGCCATCACCACCTCATCCTTTCAGCAAACTCGCCATGGCTATAGATACTCCTGCGAACCCCACCCATGAATCCCAAGTTGGAAATTCCCCTCGTCAAGTTCAACCTGGAGCTAAGGTCCCCTGGTCCACCGGCCTCTGTGACTGCTTCTCCGATGTTCCAAATTGTAGGTCCAATCAACACGTACATGCTGCTCTAGAGATCGATACAATTGAAATATGAAATCCCAACTCCAACTTCCTTTTTAATGTTTGTTGCTTTAATTTCAGGTTGCATGACATGTTGGTGTCCCTGCGTTACTTTCGGACGGATCGCTGAGATTGTTGACAGCGGATCCTCGAGTAATTACATTTAATTTTCAGAAAGAAGATAATTAATGATTTTCTAACATGCATGTGTGGTGGTGAGTCTGATGACTGGTGAATTTATTGCAGCTTGTGCTTCAAATGGAGCGCTTTACACACTAATAAATTTTATTTCGGGTTGTGCGTGGTTGCGCTCATGCGTCAACCGCTCCAAAATGAGGAAACAATACAAGCTCGAGGGGAATGCTTGTAAAGATTGCCTCGCTCATTTCTGTTGCGAGACCTGCGCCTTGTGCCAGGAGTACCGCGAGCTCAAGAACCGCGGATTTGATATGACACTGGGTAATCCAACTCTTTCTCAATTAACTGTGTGTTTTTGTTTCTTGGGTGAATGATTGCTGGTGGTTTTCACTGATATTTATTACTGTGAATTGTTTAGGATGGGATGGAAATATGCAGAAACAGTGCCCAGCAACTACGGTTCCGGCGGTGGAAGGAGGCATGTACCGCTAGGCTGCAAGTGCTTATTTGCCTACGTTTTTCAAGTCCTAACTACGTCTATTCTACTTGTTTGTTTGTGATCATTTAGTTATGTTTGCAATTTATACTGAATTTATATTCCATTAGTTTCTAATTGTGTTTGATAACTTCCATTAAAGTGCTGGTAGAGACGAGGATGTTCCATCTAATTTTAGGACACACCAGAGATGAATTTCCCCACCACTCAGTTGTTGTCCTAAAGTTTGTTGTCACTATATGTGCACTCAGTGCTGTCGGGATAAGGGATCATGGGACCTTGGGTAGGTTAGTGTATGGAAAAGAAGGCATTGGCAACTCACCAGCTGGAAACGATCGTATGTGAACGATAGTGTGCCAGCACATGACAGAGTACAAGGGAGAGGAGTAGCGGAATAATTAGTAATTAATATTTGAGGCCATTCAACATGGGTGAGTAGGCCAGGGCGGTAGTGGGTAATGGGTATGTTTGAGGCCGGAGACAAACCAAAGGCTACAAAAAATAGAAATAAGGCTATTTTCTTAACTTCTATATTAAACATATTTTTTAAATTATAATTTTTTTTAAAACAAAATTAGTCAAATAAACATATATAAAAACTTTTATTAAGATTAAAAAAGAGTTTAAGTGAATCCAAATAAGGTTATATCATTGAAAATATATCACATGATTAGAGGGAGATTTAGCATCATTTGTGCTGTGTATAATGGATAGAAAATTGCTTAGAATATTTTACTTGGTGTGACGTTTTAATGGAGAAGTGTGTTCGAGCTCAGTCAAGAACCCTATATTTGAATATAGTCAATTAATATTAACTTTCTTGGGATGGCTTTGTTGATCTCAACTTTGAAACGGCATCTTACCAATTCAAAATTCATTAAACTAGCTCAAATCAAAAGAGAAACGATTATAATGGAAATGGATCATGTGAATGGGTAAAGGATGCAGGCTAATATGTCACTGTTTATTTTGCTAATTTATTCAGATGAATAGAATTCATTTTAGTTGTGGAAAGGACTTCAAACTGGTCCAGTCTCCACCCAATCTCTGGAGAATTAAATTCAGGCTAACATGATCTGGAAGTTCATCCTCAGCCCAATCCAATTTTTAATGGGAGACAAAAACCATGGCCTCAATGTAGAGATAACACATTGGGCTTAAATTGATCTACTGGTTCTCTACCATTGGGCTTAAATTAATCATACGGTAAGCATGACTAAGAGGAATTTTCATAACTGAAATTAATACAATGGTAATTAACATTCACTATTACAAGCATTTATAACACGATTAGAAACAGATTGCTAGAAATGGATTGGTTACAGGGTGATAATATTAATTCGGTGGTGAAATCATTTTAGCACATTGCGGCCAACCATTCTGGATACGGGATAAGTGATCGACACGCTGCCACGAACACACATCATAGCATAATATTGTCTGGTCCAAAAACATATACAAGCAGATCGTCCACACTAGCGCTGCATTCCTCTCTCCACCACGGGAGCCATCGCCACTCCACGATTCTGTCTCTCCATATTTCCGTCCCATCCTAAACAATTTCAAATACAGTAAGATCAGCCAAAACCCCGCTATGATTTTCTTAAGTTAACTGCGTTTCCCAATTACTTGACCAATTAATATATTGGTGAGTTGTTCCAAATTTAATTTTTTTTGGTCTATTAATGTATAATTATTATTCATGTAAAAGATATGATACAAGTATTGCAGCCATCTATGGACGTGGGAGAAAAAGAGAGAGAGGTGCAGTACCGAGGGACATGTCGAAACCACGGTGAGTGAGCTCGCGGTACTCCTGACACAAAGAACATGTCTCGCAACAGAAATGAACAAGACAGTCTCCACAAGGGCTCTCTTTCAACATCAACTGCTTCCTCAATTTGGTGCGGTACGAGCAGGAGAAGAGACAGGCGCAGGTCGTGAAATATGTAAGTGCTGCGTAAATGGCGCCGCTTGCAAAACAACCTGAAATCAAATCACCACCAAACATCTTAAAAATAATCTGGCAATATATGTATATATCTTCGTGTCTAGCTAATAATAAATACTTACTCACTGTTCCTTTATCAACGATCTCAGCAATCTGCCCAAAAGTAATGCATGGACACCAGCACGTGATACAACCTGCAACACAAGTGATGAACATTTATAATAAGTTGAAGAGCTTTCATCGGAGACAACAGGGTCTTGAGAAGCACATACAGTTTGTGACGTCCGAGAAGCAATCACAAAGGCCGGTGGACCAAGGGACCTCAGTTCCAGGTTGAAGACCACCGGTGGAGCTAATCGGAATACCCGTGGCCATCGCGGGTTGACTGGAGGTATAAGGAGGCGCTGAGGGCGGAGGTGAAGCCGAGAATTTCTGGTAATCGTTTTGGTACATGATTCAGTAATAGAATTATGGAGTGATTTGAAACGATAATTCAGAAAGATTGAAAGAGGAGTTTTCTGCTGATAAAGATAAGATGCATATATATATATATATATATATATATTTATTCTCGTCAAGTCACATGGCTGTAGGAGCTGAACCATTCCACCCGATTTCTGGTCACCAGCCTCCACCTTAGAAATATTGAGTTAACGCGTTGCGTGGTGCAGTGGCTATGGTGGATGCTGGTGACCAGGAATATGTTCTTAAGATATAATTTAGAATGCCTTTTCACACCGTGATTTTAGACTACGTCTCTATTTTTTTATTATTTTAATGATAAGATTTTCAGGTTATAATTTTTTTTAATATTTGAATGATAAATTTTTTAAATATTAAAAATATTGAATGCATTCCCTAAAATTACTATTAAACAATTTCTTAATATATAGACACGGTGTGAGATAAAATCAAAATGATCTCCTCAAATGAACTAGGGAAATAACATGTGCAAAATTCAAAGTATTGGAAAAAACCTTGCAACTTTTGCAAGAAGGATGCAGTCTCCTTTCCCAATTAATAACTAAGTCCATTTTTTTGTACCGTGACTTTTGCATTTAAGAAAATTTTATCAAAAAGAAAAACAAATTCATACATATTTGATTTATCATTAAAAAAATATAGAGAAATATCAAACATAATTAAATTTAGTTAGAAAATTTTTCATTTTGAAGTTATTTAATCTTTATATAAAATATGAATAAATAAATAAAATAAATTTGTCAAAGCTTAATTATACATCACCTCCGAAAATCCATCATCGGTAAGATGGGTATGCCCCAGTGTAATCCATCACCCCGACTCCATCCATCATGTTTTAAGAAATAATCTCTAACCAATCTCGAGTATTACTCATGAGTGAGTTGTCATACACAATGTGTGAAGTCATGGTCTCAAGGTGGTCTTAAGACATGGGATGTAATGTAGGCTAAGGTAATAGGATGAAAGAAACGAAAGGAAATTAGACTCAAAGATCCTAATGATATAATCCCCATACCCCTCATGCATGAGATGCAATGCGTAGAAAAAAACCTCATGAGTCACGGACCTAAGGGTTCCCACACGAAAAAATGATAATAAATGAATGACATATCCAATAAGCAAGAATAAAGTGTGGGTATTGAACCCAAGTCAAACATCAAGTAGGATGAGAAAAGAAAAGAATTAGATGAGGTAGAGCAAAATGGAGTAATAGAACAAAAATAGAAGAAAACAAAAAGATAGGAAAGTAAGTGATGGTCAACTTGCATCAAAGCATGGAGATAAGTCACATAAAAATGGATGTAATGACGAATAAGGCAAAGATCCAGAAATCTTAAAGAAAGGTCGCTCATCTCTCTCACAAAAATCGAATGGGCGACTCATACTCTTACCCAAAATATATACTAAGATAGAATCTCATATATATATATATATATATATATATATATATATAAGTTCCCATATGAACTCTCTCTAACACACAAACTCAATGAAGCAAATTAGCACATTCATACATGTGCTCAATGGAGAATGATACAATGAAGAATGCGCCATCTTTTATCTCTTAGGTTTTTTTTTTTTTGCTCATTCTCTAATCAATAATGAATGAATTCCCATGAAAATACATACCCAAATGATCAAACCCTCTCCACATACGGATGTAACATGAATCCTCACTAACAAGACAACCTTTCAAATTGAGATCTCTGAACCACTGCCCATGGGGTGAACGGGGGAAAGAATGTGACAATCCTCCATGTAATGACATGTAAAAAACCACCACTCAAGGTGAAACAAGGATAATGTCGAGTAAGCAATGATGAGAGAAAAGACAGAACGAATATCAGAAGTGGTGATATGTGATGCCGGAAAAATTGATGAGATGATGTCAGAGTGGAAAATATCATATGAAGAGTGAGGGATGAGGCCTGAATATGTATGTCAGGTCTAGAACTCATGACGTATCTAATCAAAGCATGCAAGCACTATAGGGTCCCTAACCCGATGTAATAGGTAAATGAGGTGATGAAAGAAAAGGTTATGGTGCTCGTGTGAGACTCAAAGGGCTAGCAATAGATAACTCTATATGCAAGGATGATAAAGTAAATAGGGTAAATGAGCTCATGAAATAATGGTCACTCATCCTTTAACCACAACCACAGGCATCACACCCTCAAGATCTCACATGGTCAATACTAAAGACTGACATTTATCAAACACAACCATGTCAACTCCTCTGAAATTGTGTGAAAGCTCCAACTGATGCTTTGTGATAATCACCAAAGCCCTCTGACAATCACCTCACTCTATCATCATAAGTCACTCACCATTGTCTCATAAATCACCATCTCTAGTCATCCTGACTTTCTGAAGTCATGTGCAAAGGCTTAGATCTGAATGCTCCATGATAACCCCTCTGCCTCAACAATATCATCAAGCAGTCAAACCACTCTCTCATCATGATCCATCTATCTCATGCAAAGCTCACCTCAAGTCTAACCACCTCGGACTCTACTTGGTCAGATCAAAGAAAACGATGGAATGAATAGGCAATGATACTGTAGTATGCTAAGGCAAACAAAGGTAGGAAAGTCGTATAATGGTACCAAGGGGTAGTGTCATGTCAGGCTCAAAATGGGTAGGTCAAGTTTACAGAGTCAGGACATGGATATGGATATGGTATTGCTTTGATAAGAAGGTGAAATGGGTCATAGTCTCGAATTCTCTAGGTCGATCTTCTGATCCTAGGTTAATAGACTCAATATCCTCCATGATAGGTTAAGCCAAAGTGATCATGATGTATAAGTGAAAAGATGTCTCATATCGAAAGCATAACACACATTAACACAAGATATGTAAAGCATACTCACGAGAAAGAGAATGACACATACTCAGAATAAAAATATAATATCACCAAATGAACCAATGAGTACATCATGTGTGAAGCGATAAAGGACTACAAATGATTGAACTCTTAACATGCACTATAAACAACAACTCTAAACTAAAACTGGACTCAACAAAACAAAAATAACTATGATAAACTAAAAACTAGACTTGATAAAATGGAAATGACTTTGATGACGACCATAATCAAAATGAAAAACGCTCTGAGCTGAATTGCTGCAAAGTGATGTACCTATGTTGACTGAACCAAGTCCTCAACCCGGAATATCCCAAAATACCATATGACCATCAGTATCATCAACATCCAAATCAATCTACTGAAGACTAGGAGGAGGGGGAATTGCACGTGTAGAATGTGTAGGCAGGAAATTGGTGGTCTCACTTGGCCTAGACAAGTTGACTAATCTTGAATCAATCAAGTCCTGTATCGCATGATGGAGTGCCGCACAACGCTCAGTTTCATGCCCCTGAATTGATGATATGAGTAATGCTCATGTAAGCGGAAATGAGGAGGAATAGGATGTGGCAAGGGGAGTGGCACCAAATGAACAATCAAATCAGTGTCTCTGAGCTTCTCAAAAGTTTTAGTCAAAGTCATGCCCAATGGAGTGAACTGCCTCGCAGGCCTCTATGCATATGGTCTAGGTGGCGGGAGAGTAGTGACTCTCGGATGTGGCGGTCTTGGTTGCATGCTAGTCTGAGTAATGTAAGACTGTTGAACATAAACCGACTGATACTGATATTATGGATGAGAAAAATGAGCTTTTACTGTAAGAAGCCTGTAAGGTGAGTGATGTGTGGGTCTCTGATGCTGATAGCTAATAGTGTCAACCTTTCCAGACCTACTAGATGATCCAACCAGCTTATTCCCCTTACTGTCAGGGGAATGTGCAGTATCCATCCATAATCCTCGAGCGATGACCTCTTCAACACTGAAAGCTACATAAACTAGACTTCTAAGATCCTAAAATGCAATGCCCACAAGGTGTCTAGCAAACCTCAGCTGTAGGTTTCGAAGAACCATGTCAATCTGATCCTGCTCTTTAGGTTGGTCTATCATACTAGCCACCTTTGCCCTCCAATGACTGACAAAGGAAGAAATAGATTCGTCTGGCCTTTGTCTAGTAGCCTCCAACTCTCGTCTAGATACATCAATGTCGACATTAAAAGCGAACTGAGTCAAGAACTCATGAGCCACATCCTCCCATGTGCGAAGTCTCAAAAGCTCAATTGAGGCAAACCATATCTGAGCTACCCCACTAAGTGACATGGAGAAGAGAACCACTAACTGTGCATTATCTATCCCGTGTGCTCTCATGACTATGTTGTATAGTCTCAAGTGGATCTTGGGACAACCAATCCCACTATAGCGCTCAATGTCTGGCATGCAAAACTTGATAGGCAAGTTAGCCACCGGTATGCCATCCCTATCATCCCAAGTCAAACCTCCATTCTGCAACCTGATATGTCTCATCCTAGACTCAAGCCTCTCAACCCTGGCCTCCTACTCGACCAATCTAGTATCATCAATAGTAGTAATAATGAGAGGTGGTACTATGACAATAGGTGGTGGAATGGTCTCATAATGATCTACCAGATGGAATGGAATACCAAGTGAAGCCCTAGGTGGAAGAGCCTGTGCTGTTTGAGATGCATGAGGAACTGTCTCATCAGTGACCATGCTAACTAGATGAGGATCATGGTGAGAACTCTCTATTTGATCCAAGCATTTACTGATTCCTACCATGAACTCTTGAATAGAAGCAAGTATAGAAGCTAACTCGTCTGACATCTCAACTAAACTATCTAAACTCTGATGTGAATCTGCTCTAATCAATCGACCTCCATCTCTCCTCCAAGAAAGTGACTTCAGACTCAACCAACTCTTAAACCGACTCCCTACATTGCAAACAAAATAGATGAAGGACACAAGATAAGAACCTAAAAGATAACCATATAACATGCAAACACAAGGTCCTGAGGTGGCAATCCGAAATCTGGATGTATGATGAGAACTCTGGAGTCATAAAGGTGTCCACTGTGAGATGACTACAAATGTGACTAGAGAATTCATATCAATAATCCAAGATGAAAGAGGTGTGAGAAACATACTATCACGAGATCGATATTCCATCTATAACCACATATCCTTGACTCAACTTTCAACTCAAGCTCCATTAAAAAGAAAAAAATGATAAGGTGATCGAGGCGAATCTCTCAAAAGAATGTGAATGTGAAAACATCCATTTCACCTTTTTGTAATGAAAATGTGAGCATAGAGTTGAAAATTGAATCCATGATCAAATAAAGAATAAGGTACTAGGCCTGTGATAGGTGTATAGTGTAAAAACATGATCATGATCAATGAACATATCCCAAAGCATCCAGCAAGTGACAACAAAATGAAAGGATGTGCTAAGCCAAGAAAAAAAGACGAAAGCCCTAGGGAGAAAACATGTTAAACTCATCAAACGGGAGAAAGAATCTAATGCAACGAAGCAAGAAGTGATCCAACCGATACTCAAACTCGTACTGATCTTTGAGCACTTTGAACTGGAAACCAAAAGAGAAAACATTGGATCTAGGTAGTGACTAAGGCGGCTTTGAAGGCTCTCAGATGCACCCATGTGTAAAGAAGGGATCTTAATAAAAGGATCTAAGCTCATCCTACGAGGTTAAGATGGCTCTAAAAAGAGAAAGATAGGCTTTCAAGGGTCTCTAGCAGAAACGATCATACCCTTCAACAGTACGCAACCCTCTACATGCCTCCAAAGAGACGGGGTGCTTCCATACAAGGTGGTCATCACCTCCACACATGCACTACCTCGCATGCCAGGAGGGCTCCTATGGTGAAGGCTCTCCTAAGGGCTGACGTATCTCATAACTTTGGTCACTCATCGACAATTTAAGGTGCACAGTGAGTGGTATGGGTGCATTAGAAAATTCTATAAAACTAAAAAGAAAACACATCGGCCACACAAATATCATGAAACCTAGCTCTGGGCTATACAAATCTTCAAAGGTCGTACTCCAATTAGCATCAATGTGTTAGCCACATCCAAAATGCTCCCAAACATAGATATAGCCCATCGCTAGACCCTACTCCTAATCACTAGCTTGGTCAAAGAATAAATAAAGTAACAAGTCTCATATCAAATATGAGATCAAGGAAAACAAAGTCAACCGAGACTATGGACTTAAAGAAAATGGGATAGGTGTTTGTCCCACATAGACAAACAACTCATGCAATCACATTGAAGGAGAGAAGTCATGCAAAACACATGTATATCATCCAAATCTACACATAAGCTAAACAAGAAATATAATAATCGAGATGAATATCTAGCAATGATAAATGGCATGCTAAGAAGTGATCAAGATAGTATATAGTAGAAATAATCAAGATATCAAAATAGAAAAGATAAGCAACACCGAGAATATACAAGTCAAGGTGAACAGAGTAATCATACAACAAAGAGTGTCAATATGTGAGGATGAGCGAAATGATCAATCAATATAATCAACATGTCAATGCCTCAAATGGATACAATAGCCAAGCATGCATTAAGGATAATGATATCAAAAGTTCTCAATGTGTAATCAACAATCAAGCAAACAAAAACACAAAGAGAGGTGGGTACCCACTGATCGACCAATCAAACGCCATATTTGCCTCAACTTATTTTTCAAGCTTGACTCTCTAGTGATCCCCAGTGGAGTTGCCATTTTGTGGACCTCGTATTTCAATGCATGCAATTCCACTCGAATGGAGTGACACACTTTTTATTTTGAAAAATGACTTTTTGAAAAGTTTTTGGAGTCGCCACTTATTTTTATTTTATTTTTAAAGGGAAAAACAAAAAAAACAAAAAAAAAAACCTTAAATGTGACTCCTAAAGGGAAAACGAGTTTATAAAAAACCGAGTCTGAGTCCGAGGGTTGAGTTACCAATTGGAAAGGTACGGTGATAGATCGTAGCACCCCTATAAGCCCTAAGAATTAGGTCTCTACTAATTAAGTTAAAGGAAATGTGGTAATTGATTGATTGAATATGGATACCAAAAGAATATCAATTTAGAAATAATCAAATGAACAAGAAAGGTAAGGTGTGTACCTGAGTAGTGAGCTGATTGCTTCATGGAAAACAAAGGTTAGTAAACGAATACAAAATAATCACATGTGTTATAAAACAAAGCAAGTCAATCAAGCATAGTAATGAATCAACGAATAAGAAAATCTCATATGTTGGACCTCACTAAAGCCCGATTTATTTTAGTATAAATTAATTTAATAAATTTTATTATTTGGAATTATAGAATTTTATTCATGCTTATTTAAAAAAAAACATGAAAATGGAAAAATTATTAAAAATCAAAGAAGTTTGTAAAAAAAATTCTTGCCGAAGATCAGAATGGCAGCAAAATTTATTAAAATTGGATTTTTGGTAACGAGTTGGAATTTCTCAAGAATATTAAAAAAAGTTAAGGAATGGAGATTATTTGAAAGTTGGACTTTTGGACACCAATTTTTGAAAGCAAGAATGAAGAAATAAATAAATGAGAACACGTGCCCTTTTGGAATGATTCATAGAGGGCCAGATTCTAAAAATTGACTTAAAAAAAAAAAAAAAAAAAACAAGCATGGAGAGATTGAAAGAAAGACAAAATAAAGCGGAATGAGGAGCCATGCGTGCATGCAGAAGTGGGAAAGATATAAAGGAGCTGGTGGGACCATTTTTGGCAGGCTGAGAAGTGGGCCATTCTAATACGTGGGTAGTCTGGGTGAGCTCTCATTCAAGAATATGACAAGCCAATCAAAACAACATTATTGAAACCGTGGTGCATCAAACTCTCTGCCCCTCAAATCTTCAGACATAGAGATTTCAAGTAAGAACACCCATAATTCTTCCCATTATGGGTCTTGCTGCTGAAACTTTTCCAGAATGGCTCCATCTTCAAAACCACTAGTTTCAAGGTTTTGGCCCTTGTCTGAGTTGCTTAGTTCAGTTTCTCATTTGAGCCAGTTCCAAATCCATTCCTTTCTAGAGAGAACCTCATAGCATTAACATCATCTTCATAGTTGTGAAAGCTGCTGATGGAGGTCCGCATGAAACAGTCAGACTAGACACCATCGGGATGATCACAAATCTGAAACCATGCATACGACCCAAATGAAACACAACTGATGGAAGTGCTTGCTCAGTCTGGCTACCAGGTTCAATCTGCCGTGGTGCTTCCCATTGCATTTTGAGCGAGGGTGATGACTTCATGAGTGTCCGAACTTCAGATTCTTTGCAATCATTGATATGGATTTCCATTCTCTCCATTAGAGAGAGCATCTGCGAGTTCAATTCTTAACTTCTATATTAAACATATTTTTTAAATTATAATTTTTTTTATAACAAAATTAGTCAAATAAACATATATAAAAACTTTTATTAAGATTAAAAAAGAGTTTAAGTGAATCCAAATAAGGTTATATCATTGAAAATATATCACATGATTAGAGGGAGATTTAGCATCATTTGTGCTGTGTATAATGGATAGAAAATTGCTTAGAATATTTTACTTGGTGTGACGTTTTAAGGGAGAAGTGTGTTCGAGCTCAGTCAAGAACCCTATATTTGAATATAGTCAATTAATATTAACTTTCTTGGGATGGCTTTGTTGATCTCAACTTTGAAACGGCATCTTACCAATTCAAAATTCATTAAACTAGCTCAAATCAAAAGAGAAACGATTATAATGGAAATGGATCATGTGAATGGGTAAAGGATGCAGGCTAATATATATGTCACTGTTTATTTTGCTAATTTATTCAGATGAATAGAATTCATTTTAGTTGTGGACAGGACTTCAAACTGGTCCAGTCTCCACCCAATCTCTGGAGAATTAAATTCAGGCTAACATGATCTGGAAGTTCATCCTCAGCCCAATCCAATTTTTAATGGGAGACAAAAACCATGGCCTCAATGTAGAGATAACACATTGGGCTTAAATTGATCTACTGATTCTCTACCATTACGGCGTAATCATACGGTAAGCATGACTAAGAGGAATTTTCATAACTGAAATTAATACAATGGTAATTAACATTCACTATTACAAGCATTTATAACACGATTAGAAAGAGATTGCTAGAAATGGATTGGTTACAGGGTGATAATATTAATTCGGTAGTGAAATCATTTTAGCACATTGCGGCCAACCATTCTGGATATGATCGATACCCTGCCACGAACACACATCCTAGCATAATATTGTCTGGTCCAAAAACATATACAAGCAGATCGTCCACACTAGCGCTGCATTCCTCTTTCCACCACGGGAGCCATCGCCACTCCACGATTCTGTCTCTCCATATTTCCTTCCCATCCTAAACAATTTCAAATACAGTATGATCAGCCAAAACCCCGCTATGATTTTTCTTAAGTTAACTGCGTTTCCCAATTACTTGACCAATTAATATATTGGTGAGTTGTTCCAAATTTAATTTTTTTGGTTTATTAATGTATAATTATTATTCATGTAAAAGATATGATACAAGTATTGCAGCCATCTATGGACGTGGGAGAAAAAGAGAGAGAGGTGGAGTACCGAGGGACATGTCGAAACCACGGCGAGTGAGCTCGCGGTACTCCTGACACAAAGAACATGTCTCGCAACAGAAATGAACAAGACAGTCTTCACAAGGGCTCTCTTTCAACATCAACTGCTTCCTCAATTTGGTGCGGTACGAGCAGGAGAAGAGACAGGCGCAGGTCGTGAAATATGCAAGTGCTGCGTAAATGGCGCCGCTTGCAAAACAACCTGAAATCAAATCACCACCAAACATCTTAAAAATAATCTGGCAATATATGTATATATCTTCGTGTCTAGCTAATAATAAATACTTACTCACTGTTCCTTTATCAACGATCTCAGCAATCTGCCCAAAAGTAATGCATGGACACCAGCACGTGATACAACCTGCAACACAAGTGATGAACATTTATAATAAGTTGAAGAGCTTTCATCGGAGACAACAGGGTCTTGAGAAGCACATACAGTTTGTGACGTCCGAGAAGCAATCACAAAGGCCGGTGGACCAAGGGACCTCAGTTCCAGGTTGAAGACCACCGGTGTAGCTAATCGGAATACCCGTGTCCATCGCGGGTTGACTGGAGGTATAAGGAGGCGCTGAGGGCGGAGGTGAAGCCGAGAATTTCTGGTAATCGTTTTGGTACATGATTCAGTAATAGAATTATGGAGTGATTTGAAACGATAATTCAGAAAGATTGAAAGAGGATTTTTCTGCTGATAAAGATAAGATGTATATGGTGGAGGCTGGTGACCAGGAATATGTTATTAAGATATAATTTAGAATGCCTTTTCGTGACTGTGATTTTAGACTAGGTGTTGTTTGTTTTTATGATTTAATTTTAAATAGAACTTATATTTAACTTAATAATAAATAATATTTAATATTATTAAGTATTAAATTATTTATTTTTTTAATATTTTATTTTTATTAAGCATTATACTATTTGTTTTTTTATATACTAAAAATCAATATCTTAATATTTTAATATGTTAAAAAAAATATAATTTAATCGTATTTCTAAAAAAATTAAAATAATAAAATTGTTATAATAAATAATTTATCATTCTTACAAAAAATAATTAATATATTTATTTTTTATATTTTATATAATTAAAATAAAATATTTAAATTTAATAATCTAAAAAATAATGGATTGATAAAACCTAAATCAAATTACTTTTAAATACTTTTCAATTTTTAATTATTTTTATATTAAGCATTATTCTAGTAATTCCACTCCCACTTTCTTCCTCTTTATCCTCCTTCTGCCTTCCGTTGAAGAGCATATTAGGTTTCAATTAGCCGTAATCCTCCATTTCAAAATTAGGGTTTTGTTTTCTCTTTTCCCCTTGGGGTTGGGGTTTGGGATTTCTCCGTCGTCAATGGCAGGGGTGGAGGGGGCATCTGGGTTTTGCATCAACGAGGCGCTAACGAACAACGAAACTCTAGGCAGTTCTAGCGAAACTACAGAGCCACAAGGACAAGGAGGTCTTTGGGTTGGTTTGCAAGAGATGGCTACATTTGCAGAGCACCGAGCGGAAGAAGTTGTGCGCCAAAGCGGGGCCTCTCATGCTTCGCAAGATGGCTGCGAGGTTCTCCCGGTTGGTTGAGTTGAACCTGTCGTAGTCCGTTTCCCGATCCTTTTACCTCGGCGTCATGGACTCCGATCTCAAGGTTATTGTAGATGGGTTCGGTTTTTTGTGCATGCTTGGTTTGCAGTATTGCAGAGGATGGGCTAGGGTTGGACGTCGGGTTACGATCGTGATTTGAGGAGGTTTAAAAAACCAAATATTTTGGTTTTTTCTAAATAGAAAAAACAAGCTTTTTAAACCTCTCAAAATCACGATTGCAACCCGACAAGACAGTGAAGGTCAAACGAGGTTGTGATTAGTGAGCCGGTTGTAGATGACTGAAACAACGTTCTTCCAATGGCTGTAGCTGGTCGGACTTCGCCTTCTCCCTCATTCTGCCTCCGTTTCCTTCTTCGGTTCTGCTACCGTGCTTCCTTCATGTGACGCCTTCATAGTAGTCCCTGACCTTAGGCTTCCTTCCTCTCATCTTTTTCACCGTCTGAGACTCCATTGAAGCTCTTCACAGCTTTAACTACACTTCACGACTGAAACCGAAACTATAGCAATCTGACTGTGGACAAAAATGGTGTTTCACGCTCTCTTTAAGACAGTTCCCACCACGCGTCACTGAGATCTCTGCCTTTGCTGAACAAATGTTCGTCACTGTGTGTGGGTTTGTGTTTGTCGCTTCTGTGGCCCTACGAGAGACATCCGAAGGGTTTTGGGTTTTGGCGAATTTGCGATTTTATGCTAGGGTTTTCCTTTTTTTTTTTTTTTTCTCCTCAGTACTTTCACCATTTGATAGGTCCTTTTTGTTTGGTTGGATGGAAAAAATGGCAGAAAATTTTTACTCGTTGAGTTTTTCTTGATTAGCATTTGGAGAGAGAAGGAAAATTTACTGAGCTTTAGTCATTAAGTAGACAAATGGTAGTATTAATTTTTTTTGTAACGACGATAATGATAAATTATTTATTATAATAATTTTATTATTTTGAACTTTTTAGAAATAAGATTAAATTATATTTTTTTAATACATTGAAATATTGGTTTTTAGTATATAAAAAAACAAACAATACTTAATAGAAATAAAATATTAAAAAAACAAATAATTTATTACTTAATACTATTAAACATTATTTAGTATTAAGTTAAATATAAGTTCTATTTAGAATTAAGCTAAAAAAACAAACACCACATAATTCTCTAATTTTTCTAATATTTGAATAATAAAATTTTTTAAGTATTAAAAATGTTGGATACATTTCCTTAAATTACTATCAAGTGAGTTCTTAATAGACATGTTGTAAGATAAAATCAAAATGATCTCTCCAAATGAATGAACTAGGGAAATAACATCCGCGAAATTGGAAGTATCGGAAAGAACCTTGCAACTTTTGCAAGAAGGATGCAGTCTCCTTTCCCAATTAACAACCAAGTCCATTGTTTATACCGTGACGTTTGCATTTAAGAAAATTTTATCAAAAAGAAAAAAAAAATCCTACATATTTGATTTATCATTAAAAAATATATAGAGAAATATCAAACATAATTAAATTTAGTTAGAAATTTTTGCATATTTAAGTTACTTAATCTTTATATAAATATGAAAAAAAATAATAATAAATTTGTCAAAGCTTATAAATTTATTAATTTTAAATTTGTTGTTGTTGTTGTTTTCTTTTTTTGATATTTTTTTAATGTTTAGTTCTTGAAAAAGTCAAGAGAAAATATGAGAAAAAAAAAAATCAAAAGGAAAAAATAAAATGATAGAAAAATGAAGAAAAATAAAAAAATAGATTTTAAATTAATAAATTATTTTTATATATTTTTCATACATATTGCACTTATTTTTCTTCTTTTACATAAAGATTTAATAATTTGAAAATATATGCATAAGTTTTTAAGTAATTTTAATATATATATTTGTATTTTCATATCTATTTTTGGTTCTTGAAAAATTCAAAAAAAAAATGAAGAAAGAAAATAAAAATAAAAATGTCAAGAAATAAAACATGAAGAAAAATAAAATATTTTAGTACACTTTTTCAAACTTGTTATTCTTTTTTTTTTTTCGTCTACATAACAATTAAATAATTTATAAATATTTGGTTTGATATGTACTCGACATACTTTCTAAGGTCTTAATCTTTGTTATTTGAAGATTCGATTTTATCTATTGACCAATAGGTAAATATGTACGTAAGTGGGTAATTTGGTAAATTTAATGAAAATAAAAAAGGCATAAAGACTTGAAAAATTAAATTTTCAAAAACAGATTAAACAAATGAAAATTTTGAAAAATGACATGGAGTATTCATTATTCAAGCGCTTGAAAGTACTGAAGTAGTTGAAACTTCTTTTTATTTTTATTTTTATTTTGTAATTTTGTAAAAATTTGGAAAAATCCTACTTGTTATAAATATATTTATTTGTGTTAATTAAGAATGTTTTACATACCCTACTATCACCATCCTACCATATGTTTTCAAAATTGTAACAACTTAATGGGTATTCAAGTAGAGATTGTGGTGGTTGGTTGATCTTCTTAAAAATATCCGACAATCCAGTTGTAAGGTCTCGAGTTCAGAGGTGGCGCATACACAATTTAAACCGGCCTGTAAGTTAAATTGTACAAATATCATATAACTTGTGGTTCTCCGTTCTGGATATGTTGCATTCAGTGCTCCAAGCAGGACTATGAGGCCAAGTATACACTCTCATGACGGCAATAGGAATAATTATTGCAATAGATATAATTGTTCCGTACGAGAAACAGTAACGGCAATCGGGTGCAGAGATAGATGCATGCAGACAATGATTAATTAATTCATGAGATTCAACAACATAGTAAGGAAATAATCTTCGACCCTAACGGTTCATGCCTTCTTCCACCTTGGGGGCCATCTCCACTCCCTGCTGATTGTCCATATTTGCATGCCATCCTAATCAAACAAGTTACAGACCAGATGAAGGCGAAATCCATCAAAAAAATAACCCCAGGAAATATAACAGAAAGTTGCATGAATGTGAGGGATATATGTTGATAGTTTGTTTACCGATACTGGGGTTGAATCCACGGATTTTGAGCTCGCGATGCTCTTGACACAAGGCACAAGGCTCGCAAAACCAGTGAACAAGGCAATCGTCACAAGGGCTCTTCTCCAACATGAATTGCTTCCTCATTTTAGTGCGATAGAAGCATGAGAGACAAAATCCCCACTTAGATAAACCTACAATTGCATAAAGCGTGGCTGCTACAAAACAAGCTGACCGCAACACAATCTTTAAGTTAGAAGAAATTAAAAACATAATCTCAATCAAATAATGATCCACAGCTACTTAGTGCTTACACGTGTTTCCTCTATCCACAATCTCAGCAATCTGCCCAAAAGTAACGCATGGACACCACATTGTCAAACAACCTGTAAAAAAAGGCAATTAATTAACAACCATATATACCATACAAGAGTGGAGTTTTAGACTTAAAAATCCCACAAAACCAAAGAACATACAGGTTTTGACATCGGAGCAACAGTCGCAAAGACCAGTGTTCCAAGGGCCTGGGTTTCCAGGCTTCCCAGTGTAGTCTGGGTTGGTTGAGCTCATGATCGAAGTAAGATGAGGGGAGGAGAATGGGATTGACAAAGAGAATTGCTCGGATGAAGCTGTTCTGCTGATTAGGATACTGGCATATATATAGGGAACAAAATTCCAGTAAAGTGTGAATGCGAGAATGGGAATTGTGTGTGTGGGGCTTCCACCATTTATTATTGCAGGCATATCGTGGAGAGAGGTGATACAAAACATGACCATGCGCCTACGTCATGGGCACGTGTCCATGCAAGGGACTGATCTTTTCTTTGTCCAACATCATCACCACTAAAATTTGCAACTATAGACATAACTTTACACTGACAATTTGAGCGCCTGCGTTTGGCTTCTCTCTTTTTCATACCCTCTGAAAGCTCTTCTTCTTTCCTTCTAAAAAAAATTGTTTATTTATCTTCCTATGTACTTAATTCTAATTGTCAAATTATTTAAATGGTTAGAGAATGATATTAAAGATATATATTAAAAACACATTGTTAATTAACTATTTAGATTTTTGTGTACCTAAAACTAAAACACAGGTGTGGACATTAAACCCTTCAACAAAATTATACCAAATATGAAAATAAGCAGGAGAAAGAATCTAATATTGCTTTGTCCCTTTAAGAAAGGTCTTCTCATCATGTGACAATGCCGCTATAGTGGAGAAGTTGAAGTCGCATTCAGACAGATCAGAGGACCAAACCAGCCACCTGGGTACGTATATTAATGGATGCATGATTCAGTATATATCAAGAATTTTTCTTGTTAAGGTTGATTTGATAGAAATACGGGGAGTGGAGCAGGGCAACAAAAGAAGAAAAGATATGGCCATTGGAGATGTTGTATTCATGTGTCACGAGTAGACTGATGATAGGTGGCATAAGCAGGAGCATATATCACGAGGAGATGTTGTATCAAAACGCCATGGATTGTCCACAGACAAGCTTACTTCTTTCAATTTTTTTATATTCCGGTGTCCTTTTAATCAGACAGTAAATACTCCAATCTCTGCGATTCAACTTGAGTTGGGGAAATGTCCTATTTGAAAGAAGCTCTTCATCGGCTTTTCCACTTTTAAAACTGAGATATGAAAGAAGAAAGGCATTGATAACTCACCAGCTGGAAACCACCGTATATGAACGATAGTGCGCCTGCACATCAGAGGGGACCAGGGAGAGGATTAGCGCAACTATTACTAGTTGAGGCCATTCAAAATGGATGTGTAGTGCGGTTGTGGGGACTTGCTGAGGCGAGGGGTAAAAACTAAAAACTAAGACTTATGAGTTTCAGGCGGGAGACAAACGAAAAGCTAGAAAAATGGAAAAGCTGGGACAAGGCAGAGGAGGGGCGCAACAATTACTAGTTGAGGCCATTCAACAGGGATGAGAAGTGCGGTTATGGGGACTAGCTGAGGGGAGGGATAAAAACCAAAAATTAAATCTTACATGTTTCAGGCCGGAGACAAAAAACGAAAAGTCCATCCTCATCCTCACCAAGGATTCATATTGATATTGTTCCACTAATTAGGTAGCGTCACAATCAAATTTCCCATGATATTATTATTATTGAAAATTAGACCCCGTTTCACATTGCTTTTAAAAACACTTGAAGTATTTTCTTAGGTAAGCCATTGGGAGGTTTTTATTTTTTATTTGTTATTTTCTTTTAAACACTTCAAAATTTTCAAATATTCCTAAAATATTCTAAGTGTTTCCAGTACCTTTCTTTCCCTTTCACTCTATTCAAAGTGTTTCCACAACCTTTCTTTCCCTTTCACTCTATTCAATTTTTTTTTTTAAACTGAAGAATTAATATTTAGAAAATAATTTTGAGATTTTGTACTATCTTATCATAAATCATTGCAAACTTATCATGTAGTAAATTCAATTACATCAATTTTTAATTTTTCATGTATTCTACATTGTTTTTATTTTTATAATAAAAAATTAATTTTTTGAGTTTTTTTAATAATATAAATGTTTATATATATATTAGTAATAAAAGTTTTTGATTTATTATAATATTTTTTTTTATAATAAATGTCCTTGTAATTTAATAACAGTAAAAACATTTTTGTATTTATACGACTTATCATGAAAAACACTATTAAAATCACTTTTTTATATTCTCATAAAAGTGTCGTTTATAGAAGTACCGTAAAAGAAAATACTTCTAATTAAAACACTTCTACTAAAAGTACTGTGAACTATAAGAATTATATTGTGGCCAAAACAAAGAAACATGTCCCTATTTTCTCTTAAGTATCTACAAGTAATCCATTCAACCAAATTTAGGAATATAAAGCAATATATGAGCATCATAAACGCTTGTTTTCAAAATTTGCAGTTTTGGTTGTGTGGGTTAGCTATATGTAGAGCTCATAAGCAGTAAATATCTTTTCTATAAATAATGTGCCGTAGGTGTTTAAGTTTCACTTTGCATATCAAATTATTACTTACACTTTGCCAATTCATTAACAATGTTTTGGGGAGAATAATATAAATAAACAATATGTTTTGGAAGATTAATATAATCATTTATGATATGATTGTTTAAGAATTATTTTAAGTGATTCTCTAAATCTTTGAAAACAATTTTCAAAGTTTTTGTCAAATACTTAAGAGTATGTTTGAGAATGATTTTAACTAAAATATTTTATAATGCTAGCTTTTGTTAGTAACAATTCCATTAAAAATGTTTTTAAGAAGAATTGAAAATATGTTTCAATAGCATTTTTGGTAATGTAGAAGTAGAACTCATTTGAGATAATTTCCTATGTCTTTGTTTTAATAAAAGCTAGATCAGAAGCCAAAATCATAATTTTTAAAGAAAAATATGAATATTATAAAATTTTTATTAAATATAAAAAAAATTTCTTATACAAACCAAAAATAAACTTTTACAATAGATAATATTTTCATAACTTCTATATTAAACATATCTTTTAAATCATAAATTTTTTGAACAAAATTAACCAAATAAACATAAAAACTTTTACTAAAATTAAAAAAGAGTTTTTGAAAGTCAATCCAAATAAGGTCATACCATATAACAATTTATTTTTTGTTTAAAGAATCATCTATCAAATGATTGTCCAAAAATCACTTTAAGTGATTCTCTAAATTTTGAAAAGAGACCCATTTATCAGCAATTAATTTTAATTAAAGACATTTCCAAGTGTTAGAAAATGCTTTTAACCCATTTGAAAATCAAGAGCTCCTAATTTTTGTATAAGGAATATAAGAAAATAACTTATTATCTTTCTTAAATTTATCTTCATCCTTCCTTATTTTTGTGTCCAAGGTGACATGATAGATGAATTTATCTTCCATATTAACTATAATATTTTCGTATGGGATTGACTTTCCTTATTAAATTGGGCCGGAAGTACACTGGCCCAGTCTCGACCCAATCTCTGGAGTATTCAGGCTAACATGATCGTGAAGTTCATACTCAGCCCAATCCAATTTTTAATGGGAGACAAAAACCATGGCCTCAATGTAGAGATCACACATTGGGCATGAAGAGATCCACTGATTCTCTATCATTACGGTATAATAATGTAGTCAGCATGATTAAGAGGAATTTTCATAACTGTAAATTAATACAATGGTGATTAACATTCACCTTTACAAGCATTTATAACGCGATTAAAAAGAAATTGATGGAAATTGATTGGTAATATTGATTCGGTAGTGAAATCATTTTAGCACAACCTACCATAATACCGTCTGGTCCAAAAACGCTAGACTAGCGCCGCATGCCTCCTTCCACCACGGGAGCCATCGCCACTCCAATATTCTGTCTCGCCATATTTCCTTCCCATCCTAAACAATTTCAAATACAGTATGATCAGCCAAAACCATGCTATGATGATTTTCTTAAGTTAACTGCTTTTCCCAGTTACTTGACCAATTAATGTATTGGTAAGTTGTTCCAAAAGAGTTTTTTTTATCAACATGAACAAATTCTAATTATTTTCGTTTATTTATAATTATTAGTCATGTAAAAGATATAATACTATTATTGCAGGCATCGATGGACGTGGGAGAAAAAGAGAGAGAGAGGTGGAGTACCGAGGGACATGTCGAAACCACGGTGAGTGAGCTCGCGGTACTCCTGACACAAAGAACATGTCTCGCAACAGCAATGAACAAGGCAGTCTCCACATGGGCACCCTTTCAACATGAACTGCTTCCTCAATTTGGCGCGGTAGGAGCAGGAGAAGAGACAGGCACAACATGCAAGTGCTGCGTAAACGGCGCAGCTTGCACAACAACCTGAAATCATATCACCACCAAACATCTTAAAGATAATCTGGCAATATATGTATAATCACCAAGGCTAGGCTAGGCTAGGCTATATCTTCGTGCGTGTCTAAGAGTATATACTTACTCACTGCTCCTTTATCAACAATCTCAGCGATCCGCCCAAAAGTAATGCACGGGCACCAGCACGTAATACAACCTGCAACACAAGTAATGAACATTTATAATAAGTTGAAGAGCTTTCATCGGAGACAACAGGGTCTTGAGAAGCACATACAGTTTGAGACGTCGGAGCAGCAACCACAAAGGCAGGTGGACCAAGGGACCTCAGTTCCAGGTTGAAGATTGCCGGTGGAGATAATCGGAATACCAGTGGCCACCTCTGGTTGAATGGAGGTATAAGGAGGCGCTGAGGGCGGAGGCGAAGCCGAGAATTTCTGGTAATCGTTTTGGTACATGGTTCAGTAATAGACTTATGGACTGATTTGAAACGATAATTCAGAAAGATTGAATGAAGAGTTTTCTGATGAATCTTCTCTGTGGCTGGAAATATAGATATGTATGTAGAGAGAGAAGGGTTTTTCTGTTGAAGAAAGGAAATGGATCAAAGGCCGCTGTTGTTGAGTGGGTCGTATGGCTGTAGGTGGCAGTAAACCACAGGAGCTGAACCATTCCACCCAATTTCTGGTTAACAGTCTCCACCATAGTAATTGCACCCAACACGTTAACTCAATATTTAGCTCAGTATGACTGACTCTTGTGCATGTGCGTTCTTTTTTCTCCTTTTATCTAGAAGAAAAGGAGTCGTTAAATGGTACGCACGAAATTCAAAGTAGGAAAAGAACCTTGCAACTAGCAAGAAGGATTAAGTCCATTCTTCAACCGTGACGTTTGCTTTCAAGAAAATTTTAGGGAGAATTATGCTTTGGGATGGCCTGAAAATTGACCAGCATATTCGTATCCACATTTAAGTTCAAGATAACCTGATTATCTATCATTAATTTCTAAAATAATCTTTGCTTAGACCAAAATTTAAAAAATTGGTTTTTATCAATGAAATATTGACAAAAAAATCAATAATCGATAAAAATTGTTAAAATATCAAATTGGTAAAATGTCGGAAAAATCCTCGATATATGAACGAAATTTCGGTCAAGGAGCGAAAAATGGGCAATGGGAGTGACACGTGTGGGCAAAAGTTGGTCTAAAAAAATCGGCATAATTGTCAAAACATCGCCGACTTTTTTGAAAGCTTTTTTTTAATTATTATTTATCCATTTTTAAATTATTTATTTAAAATTTATATTATTATTTTACTTTATATTATCCTTTTATTTTAAACTACTTCTCATATTTATCTCATTAATCTTATTTTAAAAAATTAATATCACTTCATTCTTATTTTTTTTATTTATCCTTTTAATTTTAAATGTTTTTATTTTAAGATATTAAAAATATAATTTTACTCAAAATATGCTACAATATAAAAAAATTAACCAAGTCCTAATATTTTATAAATTAAAATTAATTTGATAAGATAAATTATTATTATTCATAATTTTTATTATTTAAATTAATTAATTTTAATAGAAAAAATTGTCACATTTGTGATAAAATTTTAGAAATTAAATCTTAAATAAAATATTTTATATAAATTAAAAAAATTATTTAAAATGTAATAAAACATGTTTTAATAAAAGTATTTTAAAATTTTTAAAATAAATGAATATAAATATATTAAAGAAATTTAAGCTAGTTTTTATTTATAAAAATTTAATAAATAATATCTTTAATCGTGTTTATGTCAATTACACTTTATATAATAATTTTAACATGCTTTCAAACCTTGGCATGGACACATGAGGAGTATAAATTCCAATTTCTTTGTATTTTTTTCTTTCCTTTTCTATTCCCTGTTAACTATTACCCATTTCAGCCTTTTTTGTTTTTTTTTTTATGTTTTTGTTTTCCTTCCAATCTACATTTCTATTTTATACCCATTTTTCATAATTATATTCCCATTTTCATTCCATTATTTTATCATTAACAAGTATTAATTGCTATTAATTTTGTATTTATCAAAAAAAATTAAAACTATAAATATTTCACATAATTTTATATTACAATTGTCAATAATGTTTGTTTGTTTGTTTTTTTGGTTTTTAAGATATTGAATCCTCTTACTCTTATAATAATAAAAGTAAAAAATTTGGGATTTTTCATCTAAATATATTTTTTTTATCTTTTTATATTTATCTTTTAGTTTAATTTTTATTTTTCATTTTAAAGTTACACTACCCTTTTATTTATATTTTTCTCTTATTTTTAATTATTTTCTATATTTTCCATATTAACCATATTCTAAAAAATTTTAAAAATCGACTATCATTCAACTCTATATATACTAGTAAGTGTAAACGTGAACGTGAGAGAATATGAAAAAGGTCCAACAAAATTTCAAGACTTATATAGAAATGAAATAGAGTTTCGAAATCAAATAATTGAATTAAACATGAAACCAAAATTTTAAAATAATTGGGATTATATATAAATAAGATTACACTTTTCGCACCAAATTTTATGATAGTAAAATTATTATTTTTAATCAATTTTCTTAGATTAAAAAAATAAATACCACCTTGATCCTTGGCCATAACATTTATGGAGAATAGAAAAATGTTTTTAAAAACGGTTATGGGGCCTACCATTTTCATTTGAGTGGGAGTTGATTTCAAAAGTACAATAGCATGAAATGAAGATTTAAATTCAGTTTGGGTGGTGTGACTCATGTCTTAGATTCTAAATATCAAAGAAATAGTTGTTGGGAATCCCGAATCACTCAGTTCCCATGCCCTAATTTCATAGGGTGCATGAAAATCTATCTTAAACTCTCTAAATATTTCGCAACAAAAAACCAAGTATTCAAAAACCAATATTGATACCACAAAAATCAAAGATCTAAAGAATAAAGTCACATATCTTTGATCTTGATGTTCTTGGATCGATTTTACTTGATGTTCTTGGATCGATTTTAATCGATGTAGATAACTCCAAAGTCGTAATGGATCTCATAAACACCATGATCTTCCACTCGATGACTTTTCCTTGTGTCTAGGCATTGAGATGGTAGAGATCTCAAGGCTAGAAGTTAAGGCTCTCTCTTTGCACTATAGGGGGAAAATATCAAGACATGAAAACCCTAACCCCTAAAGGGGCATTTATAGGTTTCTTACTGGGCTTAAGTGATTTAAGTTAACCATGGGCTTGAATCGCTTAATCTAGTTCAAAAAGGTAGTTAATTGATTAATTAACCATATAAGACCCTAATTAATCAATTAGCTCATTTTAGAGTTACCACTCACTTATCCCTGTGTAACCTTGCATAATTACCAAAACACCCTTAACCCTCATAAACCGTGTTATCAATGAATATAAGCTCAAAGTAGGGACCCTTAGGACCCATAGGAGTGTTGACTCCCTCAAAATCAAATTTTAAAATTGATTTAATATCCTACTATAGAGAATCAACTGTACTCTAATACCCTATATATATTACAAAGAAACACTAAGTACTCATGTTTGTGACCTACTATCCATTGCACTCAAACTCCTCATGAATTAGTGTTTGTAATTTAACAAGGTATTGTTATCACCTATCAAGATTACCTCTCAAATTCTTAAGTTATAGATTTCACTTATTATGTGATCAATTGATATACTCTAGTTATAAAGAGCATATGTCAAATTCCATTAAATGAATTATTGCGACCACAAATGTCATGATCATATGTCATTTGGATCATCCAAAGAGACATGCTGTCTCAATCTCATGAGATATTATAACACCTCTATTAAGAATACATGTTGTCACCAGTCTCCATCAATAGTGACCAAATCCATAAGAATATATAACCACTTTAAGGTTTCACTCATAAATCAAAGTCTCCTGTTAATTTTGGTACAAACTTAATATCCTCTCAAGGTTAAGAGTCCATACAATAGAGTAGTTTGATCAATTATAACAATTGATAGTTTTACGTCATGATTCACTGTAGATCCCAATGCGCATTACATATACTAGTGCATTCACCATGGGAAACACATCCCGATGACTAAGACAAGTCATCCATCTAATTAGGAGGTGGTGGACTACAATCTTTATTTGATTGCCCAAATCTATGAACCGATTGTGAACACCTTATCTACTTACAAAGAACCTATGACTTGTATCTTTTATACAACTCCCAATGCACCTAAGTCATGTACAATATAAGAAATACAGATTGAATACTCAAATCAATGTCAATACACCAAAAAGATAGCAAGAGAACAATTAAGCTTAACTTTGTTGCATCATGTCTTGCTTTTAGGGGCTCAATCCCAACAATAGTAAACCCTATTAGAGTGAGATATGGTGGGACGTATTTCTTGTGCCTCTAAAATTCATTGCTTTATTCAAATGGAGCATTGAACTTGAATGAAAATACGAAGCTACCTTGACAAAGAATTAGTCATGTGTGTGGATTTTTTATTAGTCCTATTATCTTTATGGCCTCAACCATAACCGGCTAGAAATTGATTGTTTTTTTAACTAGTTATACTTCACAATTTTAATTCACTACATATTTGCTTTTAGAATTAAAGTAAAAAAAAAAAATATATTCTTTATAGACATGTTATGACAAGCTATTTCCATTTTTAAAATTTAAAATTTAATAGTACAATTTTTAAAATATAGAATATAAAAATTTAGTTGTTTCTAAAAAAATTTTAAAATAAAGTCTAAAATTATGTAACCTAATCTTCTGTTGGATATTTTTGTATTACTTTGTGGCATTTTTGGTTAAACATGATTTTACATTTCTTATATAGATAACAAAAAAATATAAATTACCAAACTTCTATTGTTCATAAGAATTTAAAAAATAATTACAAATATTTATGTATTCTATTTTAAAAATAATAATCGTAAGCTTATTTCTTTTTTGTCAATGTTTTTTTTTAAAAAAAAATCGGTTTTCACCATTGGGTTTTAATTAATAAGGAAAGTTCAAAATTTTCAAACATTCCTAGTCTAAAAGCAAGGCAAGCAACATCCCCAACAAAAGAATTTTCAATAGAGCAAATCCTATTGCCTACTTTCGAGTGAGAGTGAGGCCCGGTTGAAGAAAAACTCAAAGATGAGGAAAAAGAGGTTAATATAAAATAAAAAGAATAAAAGCAAATGAAAAAACAATTGAATAATATCAACCATTGAAGAAAAAAAAATAGACAACCTTTATTCTAAATTAAACTTATAGAATATTTATATGCATAAACCTTGGAGAAAAAACCAAGGAAAATCTAGGTTTGTTTGTTTATGATTTGATGCAAATAGGTTTTTTTTTTCTTCTTCATGCAATAAGGGTGTTGAGGTTTGTGTGTAGACCAAATCGTACAAACCGGAGAGACATGAATAGATTGGCTAACTTTGTTCTTTAAACTTAGAAACCTAGTGTTGGAATCTCTGGATTTCTCTAATCTAAGCCTTGGATCATTGGGGTGCACACATTACTATCCTAAGAATTTCTTGATCTACATGACGAAAGCATATATCATATCAAAATTTTAGATTAAGGTGTATACGAACCATGTCTATGATATGAATGTTCCCAAATCAATTCTAATTGGTGAAGAAGTTGATATGACTCTTGAAAATCAAAAGGTCTTATGTCTGATGACTCTCTTTCTTGGATCTATACATTTGAGGATGGTTGTATCCTCTCATAGAAGTTAAGGTTTCCTTCTTCGAATTTTGAAAAGACGAGAGAAGAATATTTGAAGCCCTAACCCCTAGATGGTTTTTATAAGCTTCCTTTTGAGCTTAATTAAGTCATTTGAGTCCATTTTAAGCTTGAGTCACTTAATCTAGCCTACTTGAGTTATAATTAATTAATTAACTTTATTTTACTCTTATTAATTAATTAACCTAATCTAGAAATACTATGCATAAGGTTTAGTGCAACCTTATGTTTTTACTAAAATGCTTTTATACACACATGAATAAATAACTCATATATCCCTTAAGTAATGTGTCAGTTAGGAATATAAGCTTGAGCGGGAACCATTGAGACCCATAAGAAAATATTAGCTTCCCAAAATCCAATTTTAAAGTTAACTCAATATCCTATTATAAAAAGTCAACTTCATTCTAGTATCTTATGATATTAGATCGAGATATAAAACTTGGGATTGTGATCTATTATCTACTACATGCAGATTTCTCATAAACTAGTATTTGTAATTTGACGAGGTATATGCTATCAACATCTCAAGATTACCTATTCAATCATTAAATTATAGATCATCATATTATGTGATAAAATGACATATCCTATCTCACGAAAAGTATATGTCAAATTCGACTAAATGAATTATTGAAAATCAAATTTCGCATGATATTATTATTGAAAATTACATGTGTTGTTTAGGATAGTCAATTGTACAAGAATTATATCCTTGCCAAAAATAAGAAACCTGACCATATTTTCTCTTAAATATCTAGAAGTAATCCATTCAACCATCATGACGAATTTAGGAATATAAAGCAATATATGGGCATCTTATGTACTTGTTTTTGTTGCTTCTTCTAGGGACTTGGAAGCCGCAAGATACCACAAAATTTTCTTGTAAAACTTGGCCATGTCTTAATTAATTACTATATTTGTGAGTGTGCTAAGTATATCATATTTTGCAGTTTTAGTTTTGTGGTTAGCTAGCTATATATATAGAGCTCATAAGCAATAAATATCTAGGTGTGGTTAGCCAGTTCATTAAAAATGTTTTTGGGGCGAATCATATAAATAAAAAATATGTTTTGGAAGATTAATCATTTATCATGTGATTGTTTAAAAATTGTTTTGACTGATACTCTAAATTTTAAAAAGCAATTTTCAAAGTTTAATCAAATACTTTAGAGTATGTTGGAGAATGATTTTAGTTAAAATATTTTATAATGTTAGCCTTTGTTAGCAACGGTTTTATTTGAAACATTTTTAAGGAAAATCGTTTAGTATTTATTTATATATATACTAAAAATATGGGTTATGTGGAACTCATTTAGGATAATTTCCTATTTCTTTGTTCTAATAAAAGCTTAGCCTAAAGCCCAAATCATAATTTTTAAAGAAAAATTGGCTAATTCAACCTAAAGTAATCACCCTTGGGTAGGGGGAGTGTTGTGAATAAAGTGATAATCTCTTTTTTCAAATTTAAATTATGTGAATGCAAGAGACAATTATATGCAAATATATAATAAAACAATATAAAGACAATTGCATATAAAATAAAAAAGTAGAGAATAATGCATACAAACATAAGATTTTTATAGTTCGGTGCAACCCGACCTACATCTACTCTCCTCTAACTTCAATCCCAAACTTGAGGTTCCACTAATTCAAAGTTTCCAACCCAAGTCTTCATGCAATAGAATTTTTGGCTCTAAACACCATTTACAATCTTCAAGAGATGCCTCATTCTTGAACAACCTCTTATGTGATATCCCACACTTGAGAATCCCTAAGTGATACCTTACACTTAGATTTTTTCTCTCAAAGATTTACAAATGAAGATAAAAAATAATTTCATAAAATCCAAGTACAAAATTTTAGGTTCAAATGATACAAGATAAACTAGGATTGAATGATGCATTAATGATATGCAAGTTTTAGAACAATGATACACTAAAAAACACTCTCTCGATGCTCAAATATATTCAAGAAAGGTTTGAGAAGGCTAAACTCTTAAAACAATAAAGATTGAAACCTTTTTATAGAGTAAAGAAGTCAAATTAGTCGATGGAGGTTTGTCCGGTAAAGCTTTAATTCAACTGGTTTGCTAGCCGTTGACATTTAATACATGACAAGTGACCATTGGACCTCGACCGTCCTTCAATCAATATTTGATCGGATGAGGTTCAACCTTAACTAGTCGAACAAGTGTTTTGGAAGAGAGATAAGGTTTTTACACTCTTCAACCGATTAAACTGAACAAGTCGACTGGTTCCTCAATCAGTTGAGCCGTTTTTGACTCAATAATAAACTTTTCCAACTTAAACATTTTAAACAAGTTTGGAAAACATTTGACATAAGGTTATAGTTGAAAACATGAAATCATCCAATTTTAAAATATTTAAAACAAAATAACTCTTGAATGATTTTGGTGTATAAGTAAATAATGTAATGCATGAAAAAACCTAGTGCACCAACAACCTTATAAAGAGATCCTATGAAGTTTAGGTGTTGAAAAACACTTCTCTTTGAAGTCTTTCTCTTTTTATTGATTTCCTTTAACTTGATTTTGTCTTTATGAATACAACTTTGGAAATCTTCTTGTCAAATCACATTTGAAATGTAATCATTAATTTCAAATCTTATTTTGTTATTATCAAAATTGAGATTAACCAAACCTTGGTTTCACAAAATCAAAATAAAGTTCTACAATAACTAATATTTTCATAACTTCTATATTAAACATATTTTTTAAATCATAGATTTTTTTTAAAAAAATTAATCAAATAAACATAAAAACTTTTATTAAGATTAAAAAAGAGTTTTTGAAAGTCGATCGAAATAAGATCATATCATATAACATTTTTTTTTCTTTAAAAAATCATCTATCAAATGATTTTCTAAAATTTAAAAAATGATTTTAAACCTTTTATCAACACCTAATTTTAATTAAAGAGCATTTCCAAGTATTAGAGAATACTTTTAACCTATTTCAAAAAAAAAAAAAACACTTAATTTTTGTATAAGGAATATGATAAAATAATTTAGTGAGTGTTGGGTAAAATTTAATACTTACTACTTAATAATTTAAATTAATTTTTTATTAAATTATTTTTAAATTATTAACTTGAAACTTATCATTTATTTTTTATTTTAAATATTAAGATTTTTTGATAAAATTAACTTAAATTTATTTTTAAGTTATTAAATTAACATTTGTTTTCATTAGTTGTAATTAATGTTTATTATTAACAATTTTAATTAATATTTATTTTTATAAAAATTGAGTAATGGATGTGGAGTTATGGTTATTAAATATATTCTCATACATGTCAATATAGACAACAATGAAATTTATAATAAGAAGAAAATCCATCAACTTTAAAAATCATGAGGGTTCAGGTCCTCTATCCTAAAAAAAAAGCCTACTTGCCTCCCTAACTATTTATCCTATGCTCTCTTTTTGCTAGCGGTTCAAAATTCATTATGTTTATCATTGACTCTACTCTTTCACAAAGGAATCCGTGCAAAAAAAATTTCCTCTTACAACTCTATATATATATAATACATGTACCAACAAACATCTTTGAGCAAGAAATCCCCGTTTGAATGAATGATTCACAGTACATATCATTATTCCCACTAAAACTTACAAAGTTCTTTTTTTTTTAAGATCCAAGAAATTCCAAGTCCTAGATAATACTTTTTTTGGTAATACCTTTTTTTTTTTTTTTTTTTCAATTGACATAGACCAAATCATCTAGTAAAATGAGGATGATGTATAAGAAATAATCAAAATAGCTCAACTGGTAGAGTAGAGGACCAAAAATCCTTGTGCCACCAGTTCAAATTTGCTTTCTAGTAGGTAAATAAGATAAAAAAAAATGGGATTAAAAATAAGTTAACTATTTTAACTTAATACTTAAAGTCATTTTTAACTTTAAATTATTTTATGAAAAATACTTAATTTATTTAATAATTTAAATTAGATTATTAGCAATTCAAAATTCATTAATGAGAAACGATTATAATGAAAATGGATCATGTGAATGCGTAAAGGATGCAGACAAATATGTCTGTGTTTATTTTGCTAGCTAATTTATTCAAATGAATAGAATTCATTTTAGTTGTGAAAAGTACTTCAAACTGGGCCGGAAGTAAACTGGTCCAGTCTCGACCCAACCTCTGGAGAATTAAATTCAGGCTAACATGATCTGGAAGTTCATGCTCAACCCAATCCAATTTTTAATGGGAGACAAAAACCATGGCCTCAATGTAGAGATAACACATTGGGCTTAAATTGATCTACTGATTCTCTATCATTACTGTATAATCATATAGTAAGCATGATTAAGAGGAATTTCTCATAACTGAAATTAATACAATGGTGATTTACATTCGCCATTACAAGCATTTATAACACGATTAAAAATAAATTGCTAGAAATTGATTGGTAATATTAATTCGGTAGTGAAATTATTTTAGCACAACCTAGCATAATGTTGTCTGGTCCAAAAACGCTAGACTAGCGCCGCATGACTCCTTCCACCACGGGAGCCATCGCCAGTCCACGATTCTGTCCCGCCATATTTCCTTCACATCCTAAACAATTTCAAATACAGCATGATCAGCCAAAACCATGCTATGATTTTCTTAAGTCAACTGCTTTTCCCAGTTACTTGACCAATTAATGTATTGGTAAGTTGTTCCAAAAGAGTTTTTCTAATTATTTTCGTTTATTAATGTGTAATTATTAGTCAATGTAAAAGATATAATACTATTATTGCAGGCATCGATGGGCGTGGGAGAAAAAGAGAGAGAGAGGTGGAGTACCCAGGGACATGTCGAAACCACGGCGAGTGAGCTCGCGGTACTCCTGCCACAGAGAACATGTCTCGCAGCAGCAATGAACAAGGCAGTCTGAACAAGGGCTCCCTTTCAACCTGAACTGCTTCCTCAATTTGGTGCGGTAGAAGCAGGAGAAGAAACAGGCACCACCCGTGAGACATGCAAGTGCTGTGTAAGCGGCGCCGCTTGCACAACAACCTAAAATCAAATCACCACCAAACATCTTAAAAATAATCTCGGCAATATATGTATAATCACCAAGGCTAGGCCATATCTTCGTACGTGTCTAATAATATATGCTTACTGACCGTTCCTTTATCAACAATCTCAGCGATCTGCCCAAAAGTAATGCACGGACACCAGCATGTAATACAACCTGCAACACAAGTAATGAACATTCATAATAAGTTGAAGAGCTTTCATCGGAGACAACAGGATCTTGAGAAGCACATACAATTTGCGACGTCGGAGCAACAACCACAAAGACAGGTGGACCAAGGGACCTCAGTTCCAGGTTGAAGATTGCCGGTGGAGATAATCGGAATACCCGTGGCCATCGCAGGTTGACTGGAGGTATAAGGAGGCGCTGAGGGGCAGGTGAAGCCGAGAATTTTTGGGAGTCGTTTTGGTACATGGTTCAGTAATAGAATTATGGACTGATTTGAAACGATAATTCAGAAAGATTGAATGAAAGAGTTTTCTGATGAAGATAAGATGTTTCCTGTAGCTGGAAATATATATATATACACATGGGTTTTTTTGGTGAAGAAATATGGGTTAAAAGCCGCTGTAGTTGAGTGGGTCGCATGGCTGTAGGAGGCCATAGGAGCTGAACCATGGATTTTTTATAAGAGTACGGGCAGTTTTAAAAAATAATTCCTAAATTATTGTAATAGCAAAAATAATTCTAAAGCTATCGTAATTTTGTCTAAATAGGAAAAAGAAAATAAATTATAAGTGAAAAACCATCTCTTAAAAATACAATTTCCATAATATATATATATATATATATATATATATATATATATATATGTAAGAAAGACCAAATGGGAAATCCTCTTTTCAAACCTAAGTAGGAAATTGTCTCATAAAAGTGAAAAATTCTCACTTAATTAATATTTATACAATAATATAATTATTAAAAATATATATTATAAAATTAATTAATTTTATTTACTAAATTTAATATAAGATAAATAATCTTCTTTTTTTTTATGAGAAATGAGTTTTAAAAAAAATTCATTAATTTATTAAATAATTAATTTTTAAATTAATTTAGTATACTATTTATAAATTAAATTTAGTAAATAAAATTAATTAATTTTATAATATATATTTTTAATAATTGTATTATTGTATAAGTATAGTAGGGAATGAAAAATGGATTTTTAAAGTTTTTATTTTTTTTGAAAATTGTTTCTTGAAGAGGCAATTTATGACGTTTTTGTTTTTTTATTTTTTATTTAATAAATTAATAAAAAAAATTTAAACTCAATTTTCACATAAAATTGATAATAGTTTTTTTTTAATTCCAAAGTGAAAGAAAAAAATAATATATAAACATTACTTATCTTATATTAAATTTAGTATATTATTTATATATTAAATTTAGTAAATAAAATTAATTAATTTTATAATATATATTTATAATAATTATATTATTGTATAAATAGAATAAAGAATGAAAAAAAAAAAGGATTTTTAAGGTTTTGTTTTGTTTTTTTTTAAAGTGAGAATTTCTCACTTTTGTGCTGTCTACTTAGGTTTTTTTAGAATTTCTTACTTTTGTATAAAAATTATCTTTTCAAGGGGCTATTTTCCACTTGATTTTTTTTTTTTTAAGTGAGAATTTTTTACATGTATATTTTTTTGTATAGAAATCGTTTCTTTAAGAAACGATTTTTCACTTGGTTTTTATTATTATTATTATTATTATTATTATTATTATTATTATTGAAAATCGTTTCTTCAAAAGATGATTTCTCACTTTTTTTTTTTTTTTAAATCATCTCTTTAGGAGTCGTCTCTTGAAGAGACGATTTCTCATTTTCGTGAAAATCTTAAATTTTTTTTATATCGTAGAAACAATTTCTCATATAAAAAAATGGAATTTTAAAAATCGTGTATTGAAAAGACAATTTTTTTTAAAGTTCATAAATCGCCTTTTGAATAGACAATTTTTCACTTGTTCCCTTTTTTACTTGGACAAAACTACGATAGATTTGAAATTATTTTTCATACTACAGTAATTTAGAAATTATTTTTTAAAACTGCCCCTTATCAAAAATCCCTTAACCATTCCACCCAATTTCTGATCAACAGTCCCATAGCCATTGCACTACCCAACACGTTAACTCAATATTTCGTTCAATGTGACTGTTCTGCACGTGTGTTCTTTTTTATCCTTTTACCAAGAAGAAAATCGATCATTAAATAGCATCCACGAAATTCACACAGTACTGGAAAAAACCTTGCAGCTTGCAAGAAGGATGCAATCTCCTTTCCCAAGTCCACTCTTCAAATTTGCAAGACGGATGCAATCTCCTTTCCCAAGTCCACTCTTGAACCGTACGTCACTTTTGCGTTTAGGAAAAAATTTTCAAAACGAAAAAAAAATCTCATATATACTTGATTTTATCATAAAAAAAAAGGTATAGAGAAATATAGAACATAATTAAATTTGGTTATTTAATCTTCATATAAAAGATGAAAAAAAGAAAAGAAATTCATGAAAATTTATAAAAATAATTTATTAATTTTAAATTTATTTTTTTATTTTTATGATAACAAGATACTTTGATTATTGAAAAATAATCATTAAATAACATCTACGAAATTCAAAGTACTGAAAAGAACTTGCAACCTGCAAGAAGGATGCAGTCTCCTTTCCAAGTCCATTCTTGAACTGCACGAGACGTTTGCTTTTAAGAAAATCTTATCAAAAAGAAAAAACAAATCTTCTATATATTTGATTTATCATAAAAGAAATATAGTGAAATATAAAAAATAATTAAATTTAGTTAAAAAAATTTCTGTATCTTCAAGTTATTTATATGAAAGATGAAAAAAAAATGTAAAATAAATTTGTCAAATCTTATAAAAATAATTTATTAATTTTAAATTTATTTTTTATTTTTTGTTATGCTTAGTTCTTGAAAAATTCAATGAAAAATAGGAGAAAGAAAAAATAAAAAAATAAAAAAATAAAAACAAATAAAAAATAGGTTTAAAATTAATAAATTATTTTTATATATTTTTTCAAACACATGACATTTATTTTTCTTGTTTTACATAAAGATTTAATAATTTGAAAATATTTGCATAAGTTTCTAAGTAATTTATTATTATTATTCATGGTAATGAGATACCTACTTTTGGTTCTTCAAAAAAGAAAAAAAGAAAAAAATGCAAAGAACCTCGAAAATAAATAATAAAAATGATTGCAAATAAAAAGTGAAGAAAAAAATAGATTTAATATTAACAAATTATTTTTATACATTTCTTTAAACTTATTATTCTTATTTTTTTCTATATAAAAAATAAATTATAATTTATAAATATTTGGATTGATATGCATTTACATACTTTGTTAGGTATTAATCTTTGGCATTTGAAGATTTAAGTTTATCATGTAAAAATATTGGTCAATAGGTAAGCATGTAATAGGGCAATCTGGCAAGTTTAATGAAAAAAAAAAGGGTATAAAGACTTGAAAATTTAATTTTTGAAAAAATGGATTAAACAAATGAAAATTTTGAAAAATTACTTGGAGTTTTTAAGCACTCCTTAAAAGTGCTCAAGTGCTCGAAACTTTTTTTTTTTTCTTATAAATTTGTAAAAATTTGAAAAAAAAAAATCGTACTTGTTATAAATATGCTTATTTGTGTTGAGAATGTTTTACATACCCTAATATGAGATTGTCATTATCCTTTCATAACTAGGCTCTTGTTTGATAATTATTTAAAAGAAATAGTTCTAACAAATAACTTTTAAAAACAATTATTGAAAACTGTTCTAAGTAAATGCATATTTGGAAATTTGAAATAATTTTAAACTATTTTCTACATTTTTAAATATATTCTAAAAATAACTTGTATATGTAATGTTTTATTTTTAATCGATCCTTATATTTAGATAATCATTTTTTAAAGGGGGAATTACTCTTAAGGATGGACTGGAAAAAAAAATTACTGAGAATGGTGGGTAGATTTAATAATTCTTCTAAAGGCTTAACATTTTTATTAGGTCTAACATTTTTATTAGACCAATTTACCATGAATTTCTCAAGTCCATTTACCAATTGAGAAGTACGTCTTCTTTCATCGACAATCAAATCAATCTATTTCACAATATTATAACCAATGAAAATTTTACAACAAATACAAAATAAATAAATAAAAATTATAATCAATTGAGACATATTTTATATAATAAAGAACAATATTTGTTGTATATTAGAGGATATGCCAAAAAACCTACAACTATCCAATTTCATAAGAAATTTGAAATTTTTAAAATTTTACCTTATCATAATATATCATAATGTTATTGTATTTATATTGTAATTTTAGTTTTATTTTTATTGTACCTCTATATTTTTATATAAAAAAAATTAATTTTATAGATTTTTTTTATACATCATTGGATTACCATCAATAATTTCATGTATTGAAATTATAATAGTGTATTTTTGTTGCCTTTTTATAATTTTGGTTTGTAAGGATGTTTTATGATAAGAATACAACATGATAGCCTAGAAATGATAGTTCAATAAAAATCGAATTCAATATTTTGTCATTTTGGTATATTGTAATATATCTTAATGTTAATATTTTTTTCATTGTAACCTTATTGCATTTGTATTGTACTTGTACTTTATAACTGAAGTAATGGTTCTTCTACACAACCTTCAAAGTACTAGGCATTCAACACATCGTACCAAAATAATACTTATACAACATTCATAATAAAAGACAAAGTGGTCTCATACAAAAGGGATTTCAATTTTCAATGAAAATCCAAATATGTTCATAAATACACAAATAAAGTGATCCCAAACAAGCATGAAACAACTGAGAAAATTTTTTCTTCTGCCATGTTAAACAAATCTCAACAACAAAACTAAAGTGCAAACATTTTCAATGGAAATCAATAATCATCATATCAAACAACCCACCCGGAAAATAAATTAAAAAAAAAACACATCTTCAATATGACCAAAATAATATTAAAAAAAATTAAATAACATTTTACATAAACAAAAAAAAAATGTAATTTTTTTCTCAAAACCTCCTTCAATATTTCAGATTTAATATTTTAGATCTATATTGTTAAAATTATTAACATTTCGTTCCTTCAATCCATTTTTTTTTTTTTTTTTTTTTGCATAAACTAACGTATTTTTGTTTTTTTTTGGCATTTAAAAAAAAATCTTACATTTAATGGATTTCTTGCTAGATTCACATAAAACAACAAGTTTTGTGAAGACGGTTTCATATCATAACCTGAAGTGTTATAACCTTTTCTTCTTTCCATTTTTTCTTTTTCAATATTGACAAGCTACAGTTAGGTTAAAGAATATTTTTTTTTTTTTACTGTTGTTTTTCACTTATTAAGGGTAGTCTTGGTAATTAAACAAAATAAAGCCTTTCTAAAGGGTAATTTTCCCTTTTTTAAAACAATCTTAAAAAAAACTTATTTTTTGTGTTTTAATTGAAAATAATAATAGTAAAACTTACTCTCTCTTTTTTTCAATGTTGTTTCTAAAATCGGTTTCACAATTGGGTTTTGATTAATAAGGAAAGTTCAAAATTTCCAAACTAATCACCACATAATTCAACATGGATCAAGGAGAATGGTGTAATTATTTGTTTGGAGAATGGAAATTTCCTTGATGCTGATTAGAATTTAGAAAAGGCTTTCCGGAGTTCCCCAGCTTTATTCATGTTACCCTGATTTTCAAAAGATATTCTTGCCAAGTTACCATCGTCCATTTGTCCTTTGTCTCTTTCCAGTCAAATAAACAAGAGGGAGAAAATATTCTCAACATTTTCCCCTCCAGTTTTACCTTTTGTGTTTCGTTTTCAGCTCCATGATTGAAGGCTTTCATCAACTACTTCGTTGAAAGTTTGCAATAATGCTGGAGTTGCACTTTCTACTCTGTGATTAGTTTTAAAATAAAGGAAAAAATCAAAATAGAAATAAGACAAAATTAAGCTCATTATAAATCCGAATCCACTTCATGGCCAAATTATCCAACTCTTCAATACCATCCAACTCTATGCAGACTCTCACAATGCTCAGCTCAATATGGAGAGCCCAGATGGTAATCCTCCGATCCACCTCTAGCTCCATTTATTTTAGCAATTTAAAGATATATTGATAGCTAGGCACCTTTGTAAGAATACGATTGGACTAAGCCATCAACAACAACTGAGTCCACAGTTCCATGAGAGATCCAATAATCCAGGCTCATTCAACACAAGCCCAAGCCTGGCATGTGTGAGCTTGTATTGATGATCCAAAATAAATTATAGAACTCTCTAGTCTCTTGTAATAATACCCTACTTCAAGAATGATGTCCACTTGTTTTCCCTTTTTATTTTGGTGAAAGATGCTGTCGAATACTTTATTTCAAAAAAGGGCTCCCACTTAATACAGTCCAATGTCCGACAATTGCTTTAATTTGTGAAAATATTCTGAAAATTTGAAGGCCAAGTTCTTGGGACAGCAATTTTACGAGGATGTTTTAAAGCGTAGAAAGCTTCCATCAATCACGGACTCGAATGCGGGAGACTCTTTGACTTGGCCATGATGCAGTTGCGGTGGGTCACTCCCGGGAGACAGTTGACAGCTTTGTATGCAAACATTATGATAAACACATACCCTGCTACTCACAAACTCTAACTAACCTCACTCACCACACCAACAAATCCGGCCCACACTCATTACAAGCTTTCAGACCCTGTCCCAGCCTCGCTGCTGTGAGTTGTTCCACTACCCCAAATTGAGCAAATTACGCCGACCGCCACAATTATTTTTAGAGCATGATGATGGCTAAGGCCGGCCTACTTACCCTTTTCATATGGAAATTAGTCCATTGCCCTTCGGGCTTCAATCTAGACCCACTACTACTCAGAATTAAAGTTCTGAAACCTGTTGAATATTCATATTCAATTCCTATCCGTTTCTTTTCCCAAATATTTATCACCAAAATGTTGTATAATATTTAAACGTGTAACCTAACTATTTTTTAAATTTTGTTTCAAATGACATGCCGGGGTGGCTCGTCCACGTGTACCTTCTTCATCCAATTGAAAAGTAGGTTGTGGTGAGACATATGAGGTCCACTGTGGGAGTGGGACCCAGTCACCATCTACGGGACTACGACTAAAGTTTCACGCTTTGCAGTAGTGGGTCGAGCAGTCGTCCACCTCCAAAACTCCCCTCCCTCTCCCTAAAGTGGTCGGCAGAAAAAAATGGTTAAGTTGCGATGGCACGCTGAGGACTGAGGAGTAAGGACCGTCAGATTGAATTACAAGAGCGTCAGTTTGTGCTCTGACATATGATCGTTAATTCCTGGTTGCACGCACCACAGCACCAGCCGCAATTAAAAGCTACGTGCAAGATAGGCGGCTGGGATCGCTTTCCCACAGCACGCGCGATTCCCGCCGTCTGCCACCCGAATAAAATATGCTTCCACAAATGCCTCTCCTCTCCTCTCCTCTCCACTCGACACAAAATTACAGAATGGTCCAAAATATTAAATTGACAAATTTGTCCACTTCCCAATTTAGGAAGCCCTTTGGTACGACAAATGTGTTCATTTCCTAATGTGGGATGCCCTTGTTACGGGCCTGCTTTCCTGATGTTGTCTCTGCATCCCCACTATGCCTAATGCCTTGCCCATATTTCCTTAGTAGAAGATTTTAAAAGTACATATTATTTTAAAGTTGCTTCTTCTTTATCTATTTCAGCTTCGAACATTTTTAATGACCAAAGCTTTCCAACAAATCCCTAAGAAAAGTGATGGATCCATGGAAACACTGGATGCCATTTCCTCAATTATAACTGTCCCAACACAAATATCATATCTGTCAACTGTTTTATTTCTTTGTAAAATCATTTTTTAATTAAATCATAAAATAAATTTGGAAAAAAATATAACTTGTGCAAAATGATTGGTAGGATATAATGAAACTTCAAAATGCTGAATTAACGTGTACGATAACCATCTGCATAATTGTAAATGTCCAGAATTTCATCTTCCACATTAATTTCTTCTTTTCCTTTTTTCTTTCAACATATTGCAGAGTCTTTAGTCCAGATTTTTTTTTCTTATGTCGTGGCGTGGCTTTTGCTCCATAAACACCGTCAAGTATGGCAGTGACATTGAATATTAAGCATTATTTGACCAGGGATATTTTTGGGTGTCAAATATGTGTCCGCATTGTGCACGTCTCGTAAGGAACTGCCATCATTTTTCTTTCTGATAGAAAAAAAAAAAAAAAAAACATTATAAATGTGTCCGCATTGTTTGTAATGTACAGACAATTAATGTTTAATTTAAAAATATAAAAAACATTATAAATGATAGAAACATTTCATGGATAAAAAAGAATAACAACATGCATGAATATTACATAAGATAGAGAAGTATCTATCACTTGGTGTAATCTTATAATTTTTTTTTCTTTTGATCAGCTTTTTTTATTTTATTGAGAAATCCAATATTGACTTTTGTTATTTCTATAAGGAAATATGACATTATAATTATGTATCAATTGCAAAATTTTGAAAGTTACTTATATTATTTATGTTTATTTTCTTTATTATATTTTTAAATAATAGGGGATAATTTGTTATAAAAAGAATTGAACATGAGATGGCTTTGATAATTTTCTATTATATTTCATTATCACATGGAATATTTGGTAGAAGAAGATTTATATGTAGGATTTTCGTACTAGATTGTTTAATTTCATAAAAATAGGGTGTGAAATTAGGAAAATTCATCACCAAAAAAAAAGAAAAAAAAAAAGCCATTTGTGCAAAAGTGGCATGATGGTTATTTTGATGAACAAAGGATGGCAAACAAGTAAATATAGGGCAAGCGCTGCGGCTATTAAAGTCCAAAAACCCTCTTCAAGGGTGTCAACCAACATCAACAGGTTAGCCCTGCTCCCAAGAAATTGCTTCCAATTTCCAGTTTCCAAACGCTATGAAAACACACACCCTTCTCTTCCACGTCGCTCTCCTCTCAGCGGCGTTACTCTTCGCTGCCGCCGCCGCCACCCCCACCACATACCCCGACAACTCCAAAGCTGTCGATTTCATCCGTACAAGCTGCAACGCAACTTTGTATCCAAAACTCTGTTACACCTCCCTCTCCGCCTATGCCAACACCATCCAACAAAGCCCCGCCCACCTGGCCCGCGTCGCAGTTGCTATCAGCCTCTCCAGGGCCCGCCACATGGCCTCCTACGTGGCCAACCTCTCCCGCCAGGCGGACTACGGCGCAGCGCCCCGAACCGCAGCTGCCCTTCATGATTGCTTCTCCACCTTCGGCGACGCCATCGACCAGATTCGCGGCTCTCTCAAACAGATGCGGCAGCTGAAAGTCGGTGAATCGTTTAGGTTTCAGATGGGTAACGTGCAGACGTGGATGAGCGCCGCGCTTACCAACGAGGATACGTGCACCGATGGATTCGAAGACGCGCCAGACGGCGCCGTGAAATCGGAAGTATGCGATCGGGTTGAGAATGTGAAGAAGTTCACCAGCAATGCGCTTGCCCTAGTTAATAGTTATGTGAACAAGGAAACTAACGCTACGGAAATGCCTTGATTCTATATCTCATATCTTGTAAAAAAAAAAGGAAAAAAAGGGTAAACTGAGTGATACTATGTTAGTTTTCTTGGGTTTTGCTTTGTATTTATTTATGGTGATCGATGTTCCTTCTTTCATGTTTGAAAGAAAGAGAAAGAAGCTTTTTAAAATTTCAACAGTCCCCCTCTTTTATTTTCCGACGAGAATTCCATACCTCCCTCTCTACTTACTGTTTGGTCGTTCAGAAAACAAGGTTGAAAAATTGGATGTAGTTGTGCTTTTTCTGAACAACCAACATGAGTGGCATGCAGTTCATGATTGCCCTCACTGTCGTAGGTGAGGGAAGCTAAACAGCAGTTGAATTCTATGATCTGTCTTTGCATTTTCGGATTAATTGTTATAAATAAATTGGTTCAAAAGATACCAAATAATGAGATGGAATTTAACTATAAAATAATAAAACCTAAATTATACATGTGTCATAACCTGACTGGTTATATTTCTTTTGAAACTCTGAATTTCAATCCATTCACTGTACTCAAATTGATTTTGATTTTATAGCATCCATTTGAATTTTCAACAACCAACATCCCTGGGATGAGAACATAGGAATAAACAAATATAGTCGGCAATATTTTATTCCATTATCTTGATTTTATCGGATTTTAGGTTATTTGTCCTAATCCTGCATGCACGGCTTCCTCTAATTGTGGTGGATGCAAACCATGCCACGATGGAATCTTACCTGTAAATAAAGAAGTAGGTCATGCCAGTCTGTTTTAGAGTACTATCACTGTTATTTTTTCGCTTTTACTTCATGAGAAATTCTCATGGCTTTTCAAAGACCCCCAGCTATAAATAAACACCAACCGGATCAAGCTGGGCGCGTCCAAGATTTTGTATGATTACTAGCAAACATCTTTACTTATGATTTGATATATCCCTTTAATCATGATGTTTTCAGTTATTTTTTGTTTTTTCAGAAAAATATGAATCGCAAAAGATGACGGTTGAGGATTGGAATTGCTTTAGACATTCTGTCCACTGTCCAATGATTTACTTGACTACTGTCTAAAAAGGCACGGATCGGACCTTTTTCCCCACTGCTTTATTCATTAGATGATAAATATGGAGGGCAAAATAACAATGATGAAAAGACACTAAAGAAAAAGAAAACATTGTCTCTAAAGTTATAACGATGTTGTGCAAGCGGGAGTTTCAGTATCATGGATTAATGCAAAAACGTAGAGAAAAATCCAACATGTCAATCTCAATCTCCTGTTATTTTCTTTGGTTTCCATTCATTCCAGATGCTTCTATCCTGGAGGGTAGCCTGTCATGACATCCACGTATAAGTTGAAACTTCCACGATCCAATTGAAATGGAACCTGGGGCCTAGGCTCGAAGGGAATCAAGAGAACTATTTGGTGTAATGTCTCTAACAACGCAGAGAAGTCTAGTAGTGGTCTTCATGTTACAGGCATTAATTAATGTTAGCCGTCAGCAAATAGTGAAGATCAAAATATAAAATTAGGTGGCTCCAGTTTATGGTACGGAAGGACGTGGGAGTAAATTGCTGGTCAGGAGCAAATTATTAGATTAATGGAGATGAAGCTGAAAAGAATATTTGACATTCGCTGATTATGAAATTGAATTCTAAGTTCATTATGGATGACACGTCCTAGCTAACAACCAGGCGGTTCACAGATATTATAATTCAGGAATTGGGTGATTGAGTGGAAGCTATAGCCATATGATGTGAGGGATGATGAACACCTCAAACATACCAAAATTGGCTCTTTTAGAGTCATCCCGATGTAAGGTTTTGAGTTCTCGAAGTCCCTTCAATGTGTAACAGGAAGTGCCTAATATAGATAAAGTCCCCTAAGTGCGCAATCTAATTTACCATTCCAAGGTGCACAATCTTTAAGCACGCTTCTCCAAATGTGCAAATTATATTGGTACTTCCAAGATGTATAATCTACAATGGGATCTTTTTAGTGCACTATTTTAGGGTCATGCTCAAATGATGTGGACTTTTGGTGATAGTGTTCCCCACTTAGATGCTTATTTCTGGGTGAGTGCTTAAAGTGCTCTTGATATGATTAACTTTGCAAAATTTTCATAAAACACGTCAAAACAAATTTTTTAAAGACATTATCAACAAAATAAAGGAATTGATCTATCATAAGTACCTCAAACATACTAAAATAAGCTTTTTTATAGTCATCCCAGCATACAATTTGAGTTCTCATCACCTGATATTCGAGTTAGTGTAGGCAAGCTATGAATGAGTTATAGTTGATCTTAGATTAGAAAAATATCAATCCAAAAATATTAGAATTAGCGTGAATTAAAGGTTCGAACAACTCATCAAAACCCAAAGCACCACATTGTATATTTATTTATAATTATATTGTATATTTTTCTATTAAAATATAAAATACATAAAAATGATAAGAAAGAATTCTAAGCCTTCTTAGTTTTTAATTATATGGGACAATTACATTTAACGGGGAGATGGGTTGATAATAACTTTAAAAGATGTGTACTTTGCATAATTACCATGGAGTCCATAAAAAAATTTGAACGAAAATACCCTTTATTATTTACACATCTCTACTTGCATATTTTTCTTGATCCTCATAGTTTGTTTTTAATATCAAACCATTGAAAATATTGTTTATACATACATAAATGTCAAATATAATTTTTTATTTTTTTATTTTTATTTGTTAACCTTTTCACATATGTATGAGGCAACACTAAATGTGTTAAGCATTTGTACTAGGTGTACAAAACTTGTACAAGTCTACCTATGGTCAATATATATATATATATATATATATTCACATATAAACAAAACACTTGCACTAAATATATAAGATATTTATCCTAGTTGTATCAAACATATACAAGTCTATCTATTGTGAATATATTTTTAGAAAATTGGTGAATGAAAAGAACATGTCTAATGAAGGAGACACAACCTTTGGAGGGGACACAACACTTGGTTTGCAAAGATATAAATAGGAGATTGCCCTCTTTATATCAGTTTAAGAGTTGTATCCTGAAAGAAAGACACCATTTACTGTTGCAATCAAGAGTAGGGTGCCAAAATTTTGTCTTTAGGACATTGCAATTTGCAAGCCTCTAAACAAATGAATCTCTTTTTACTTCCATTCGAATTTTTCTTGTTTCTTCTTTTAAATTACTGCAAGTTTGTTTCATCATCACCCCAACATATATTTGCATGTTTTTATGGATATTAATAAAAATGTGAAAATGTGTTGTACATTTAGTATAATTATCTCATATATGTATAAACATATGAACAAGAAATTATATTTAACATTTATACATGTGAATAAATTTTTTTAGTAATTTGGTATGGAAAAAAAACAAAGAAAATGAAAAAAAAAAAAAAACATATACATAAATTCATGATTTATAAATTTGTGCATGTCTCATACAATTGTTATTTAATTAAATTTTAAAATTCAAAAATTCAAAATAAAAAATAAAAATAACAATGATGAAATGTTAAATTAATGAAAAATAAATTAAAATAATAGTTGAAACTTAAAAAAATTAAAAACAAAATAAAAACTATATGAATATTAGTAAAAAAAAAATTAACAATAATTGAACCTTAAAAACGAAATATAAATTAAGATAATAGTTACAACTTGAAAAAGAAAAAAAAAAGAGAGAGAAAAAAAAGCAAAATAAAAACTATATGAATATTAAATAGATTTTGAGAAAAAAATTATTTATTATCTTTAAATTTTTTGTAAAATCCTAATATATTAATTATCATGACTACTTAATGAACCCCTTTTTAAAAACCCTCTTAAGGAAATTTTGGGTTTTTGGCCAACAAAATGGGCTTTAATCCTCCATAACAATTTATAAACTTCCTCTACCTCTTCCTATTAATTATGCAAAAATTTATATCCTTTAGAACCATCATCCACCATATCTCTCTCTTAAACATAAATATCCCTAAATATATTACACTCATAAGTTTATTATTTTTTAATTGTTAAATTATCTTTGAAAGTGAAAACAAAAAATAATCAAAACAAACAAGGCATTAGTTTTTATTCTCTTATTTTATCTCAAAATAATTATTTTATTTTATAACCTTTTGGAGCATAATGCTTGACAGACAGCTTTATTGGAAGTCAGGAATTCAAACATGCCCCCATTTCACCCAAGTGCATGGCATAATACTTTGCCCCTTTGCATGGAAAGGTGGAACAGAGCTGTATTCGCATGTTCAAAGAACAAACTTCTGTCAAGGGGAGGCTGATTAACGTTTCGAACCGCAGAAAATATTTAAATTTAAAAAAAAAAAAAAAAAAATCTGATGCGGACTTGAAAATCACCTAACAAAATGGTTATTGTGGTACCAATGAAGTTAACTGCTAACAAAATCGTATATAGTAGAATCTGAATATACTAGTGTTCCTCTTAGTGGACAATAAACACGAGCCCTTGCTGCAGTCTTCCCTTTCCTTCCTCTCCCCTTCATATACAACAAATGTCATTCATTGGACATGGATCTTAAAGTTCAGCAGTAGCAAATTTGCCATTTAATTTCACTAACTCCACCTTTATGAATTTGAGTTGGTGTGTGCTTCCTTGAGACTCTGCAAGCCAGGATATATGTCCAAGTAAGCAAATAAAGCAAAGGATGCCTCATAATTATCTGTTATTAGTTAAAGCATCAAGAGTAGCATTCGCATGACAAACCAGTCTTTTGAAGGATCGGCTTTGTACAGTTTTCTTCGATTTCTCCAAATCTGGCTTAGCACGATCCAGAGCCTGGGATGCATAAGCATGTTTTTAGTAACTTTCAAACAGATATTATTGGGCAAAAGATTGTCAGAAAAGCTTAGGGAGGAAAATGGCTGCTGTAAAAATGAAAATTTTTTGACATACAAATTGAAGAACAATGATCAAAATATATACCCATGAGAAAATTACATTCAAAATATTTGAAACCCAGAAAAGTTACAAGTGAAAGGCAAAAAATGCAATGCAAATACTGCTTGGGCAAGCTGAGTGCATCCTGTCCACCTGCCTAAAATATAGAACAGCCCCACCTTAAAGTGATATCATAATGTCAAGAGTGATACTTGAATAGCAAAAGTTTGCTCCTTGATAAATAGAATTCAACAAGTTGAGTAATTGTATTTAACAAAAGATTACTCATTGTTGTGTTAGGCAGAAGCTTCAATTTCATGTGTTACTACAACGACATAAATAAAGTCGTTCACACACAAAGGTATAGAGGTTTTAACTTGGTTTAATCAATCACATCTACATGCTTGGATGAAAACAATCTACTATACCATATAGAAATTATAAAAGAAAGAGAAAAACAAATACAACTCCCAAACCAGAAAATAATCCCATGTTTCCTTGCTTATGGGATCTAAATCCTGAACTCTATAAATTGTCTCTTACTCTTCCTCACATCTCTACCTATCACCATATGATCTTTATAAACTCGTATAAATCTCATAATTTTTTCCCTTTCATGACCTAGATATTTATTCAACAAGAAAATACCATTATACATTATATACTATACAATATTCTTTACCAAAATGAATATTTTATTAAGTAGGAATTTGCGATACGTTCCAACAATCTTCCCCTTAGATCAAATTTCATCAAGTTAATCTTCTAGCTATTAATGATACTTTTTCCGCACATCTTTTCTAGTGCACACATATCCTCTGATATCCCATTGTCAAGGCAACCACTTAGTACACTCCACCTACAAACTTTTCCAAACCACCACCACTAGAAATTAAAATTTTGACTAAAGTAATATTGAACAAGCATTCACGATCTCCAATCTTAGGTCCACAAAACTCAATCCTCAGACTCCTTGCTCTATGCCATCATCCCTCATGTGCCATGGTTCCCTTGTATGTCATAATTTAATTATGCACCAATGTCCCTTTGTACACTATGAACACTCTTTGTTTGTCTTTCAGTAAATTTTCATGGATTCAAACTGTTTAGCCACTTCTCATCATTTTCAATTTTCAAGGTCCAATAAATTCATAGGAGACCTATTTCAAATAATGAAGCGCATGCTTCCTGTATCAAATAGCGGTCAAAGAATAGGCACTACCTTCAACCAAAATTTATTTTACAATCCTTTTTATGTTTAATATTGGATATTCACCTCATCTGTTGTAGAAATCTTTACCTTCCTCTTTTCTAGGGTTCTCTACCATAGTTTTGATACCATAGTTGACTCCAAGACAACTTGGGATTCATGGTCTGATTAGAGGTCATTGAGGTTCAGTAACCAAAGCATACTCGATGGTTTTGCTATTAAGGTTGAGGTTGTAGCGTTTCTGGAAGACCTTGTACAAGCAAAAGCTTTTTTGTGGAGGGGATTCTCCTATTGTTATCTTATGAGTGGCTAAACAGAAACGAGGTTCATAGAAACTTGATGAGTGGCTGTGACAAATATTTGACATCTTTACTAAGTTGGGATGCTCCATTCGATTTGTTCCTCACTTAGCTAATCAAGTGGTGAATGAGCTAGCTAAACGAGGAGCAAAGCAATTGGTATCTTTTGTTGGAGATTATGTGCCTCCTCGAGTTTTTTTAATGTTTGTTTAGATTGTCTTTCATTTCTTTTTTTTTCCCCCTCATTTGTTCTTTTTATTTAATAGAAAAGACCCGCAAGGTTTCTGATTAAAAAAAAAAAAGTGTAAAGGTTTTAATGTGGTTTGGCCAATTATGTTTAGATCCACAAATAAGAGAAGCAATCCACTATGCCAAAAAAAAACCATGTATAAATCTTAAGCTTTAAAACAATCTCATGTTTCCCCACTTAGAGTATCTATACCTTGAATCTCAAGCCCTACTCCACTAAGTATATCCCACTCTTCCTCACACATCTACCTATCATGTATAATCTTTATAAACTCATCTCAATCTCATTACTTTTTCCCCTCATGACTTACATTTCTTTTTTTTTTTTTTTTATAGGTAATAAATATATTAAAAGCATATGGCAAAGGCGCACCAAGTACAAACAGAGCATACAAAGAGTGCCAAAATGCAAGAAAAAGAGGAAAAAAAAAGAAAGAAAAAGAAACAACAAACCACAGCCGAAACAAAAGCAATGCCCTACGGATCTATAAAAAGAGCGGGCTCCCAAGCAACCTATAACCAAGACTGAAATCTACTATCTGATCAGGCCATCAAACAGCCCAACAACTGCTCACTTCAACAAATACCACTCCCCTAAGCCACTACTTGATGCAACTACCTATTGCCCTATGAATCCTTTCAAGATTTGAAGAGAATGTAATCATTCTCCTCTTCTCCCCCTCTCGTCCCCATATACCTTATCACTAGCCTAGACGCTTAGAAACCAAATCCCACCTATTCTTCCTACTCCTTCCCTTTTTGCTTGATTGATTACAGTTAATCAAGCACTCCAACTTCCAAACCTCCCTTCAAATTGAGAAATAGAGAAAGACCTCCTCTCAATACTTGAGGCCACCATTCTATGATCCTTTGTGGCTTCCAGCTTCCTCAATAGGGATGCAACTTCCTTCTCAAAACCGTCCATTGGTAAACCCAACCACTTACCAAAGGAAATGAAATTCCTAAATGACAGATCGAAGAGCCTCTAGTCGCCCATCATGTCCTTACTAGGGCTACCCTTTCTTAAAACCACCTCTTCAGCACACAAATCAAGGTTCTCGCACTAGGCATCGCTAGAATGCATCTCTAGGAAGCCCACAACTAAACCCTCATTGGAAAACAAACACAAAAGGCCCACAAACATTGCCCTTACTATCTACTAAAAACCCCTCGTCCTGCTCCCTCCACAGAACTAAGCTATTGGCCATCACCATCAATGCACCCTCGTCTTTGAAAATAGAAGGGAAGTTCCATCCCCTAACACATAAGAAAAAGACAAGTCCGTCCTTACAAAACCATCATCTTCAACCAAGAGGCAGCATCTGCAAATAGCGATCTTATCTCAAGGCTTTGTGTCATCATCAAGATACAAGGGTCTAGCGTAAGTTTTTGGACCACCCCCACCTTCACCATGCAACAAGGGGGACCTCATAAAAATACTTCTATGTTGACCCATTCCACTAGCGCAGAGGCACTCAACAAGAATAGCCTACCCAAGGCAAAAAGGGGCATTTTTCCAACCAAAGAGGACTGATCCGAAGAAAAACAACCCATTGAGGGGGCTAGGCTAGAGCAACAACCAAATCTAGCACAAGTGCCACCAAATCAATACTACAAAAAGAGAAGTTGGACCCACCACAACTTGGTCAACATGTAAAGGCACTATCGATGGCATCAAACATTTTGCATGCTTCCCAACCTCCCCCTACACTCCTACCCGCACATGGCTTCCCTTCACGGTCATCCCTGACCTCTAGCACCTTGCAATCCTCCTTTAAAAAACCAACGACAACCATAGTGGAGTCCCCCACCATAACTGAGCAGCATAATCCGAAGACCCTACCACCACATGCAAGAGCCCAAGGATCCCATTGGAGTTTATTAGAATTCTAGGCCACTGTAAATGTCGTCTCTCCATTGTATCCATGCCCACAACCATAAAACCTCCACAAACATCACCCATCCTTTTAAAGAAATCTTTCCCCACAATTGCAATGATAACCCTATCACTTTTATCAAGATTTCTTTTACAGAAGCCCCTTCCTTGAAACAATCTGCTTCTAGGCTTTCACCAATCTAGCTGCAATCTCTTTCCTTCAAAAGAGTAGCACCCGATATATGACACCCTTTCAGCATCATTAATGTTCCCAAATTCAAATAAAATTAGAGTATCACCTAACAAAAACAAATGAAGATTTCCAACTAAACTCCAATTGATACTAGCCCAGGATTTCAAAGAGCCCAACTCAGAAGCCTCATCCGTAAAATCTCCTTACTTCACCATAAGACAATGCTTCAAATGCCCTAGATTATTCTCTAAATCCTCCCTTCTGCATTAGATCCAAACTGCCTCACCCACTTCTTTGCTGCTAGAAACCACATCTACATAAGAAACACCTTTGCGAGGGGTTTCTTTTGCACACTCCCTCATTTGATGAACATCCCCCTAGGGCATCATCATTGATCTTGATACTGGAACAATACTGATGCTCCTCAGCTTGCTTCCTAGTCCCCCTAGAGCACCCCATTCTTCTAGAAAGATTAAGGAAAACCTCCTCCCCTTTGCTGATAAAGCATAACACTGCAAAAAACTACCCACATTATTGCTTTGAAGTTCCATCTTAAGAACACTTTCCCCTTCCTTCCACTCCTTCCTAAAAGGCTTTCCATTAATGTTATCACAACATAGTTCAACCCCCTCAACAGCAAAGCAAGGCCTCTCGTAAAATTTGATCTAAGAGGAAAAACCTCATCCCCTCTACACCATCAAATCAACATTCTTTCCTTTATCATCTCCTTCAAGATCTTAAAGGATTTTGATTCCACCCCATACCAGCACTTTCCCCCCAATTCTCCTGGAGAGCTACATCTCTAGAGACAACTTTTACTTTCTGGATGAATTTGACTCTTGTAAGGTAAAAATAAAAATAAATAAATAAATAAATAAGGCAAGCTTCCAACTGTTCTCATGACTTAAATTTCTAACTTCATCCTTTATTCTACAAGTACAAAAGAAATATAATATCAATAAGAGGGCAAAATGATTGTAGTTCTTTGAGGTAGAAACCTATGATTGAATAAAAACTTAACAGCATCATTATACTCTTCAATGGGAGGGCAAAATGGTTGTAGTTCTTTAAGCTAGAAACCAATGATTGAATAGTGTTGAATATAATGTATTTATAGTGTAAAATCTTTCTTTCCTTTCTTAATATAGGTCACATATATGGTAGTTAGTTCAACCTAGTCTTGTATATATATTTCTCCATTGTAAGAAGTTAAATAGATGAATGAGAATTAAGGTTTTCTCTCTCTCTCTTTCAACAAATAGAGATACTGGTTGTTCTAAACAAAATACTGAGTATAAAAAATTATAATTGGCCAAAATTTGCATTTATTTATTATATGATCAACTGTTATACATTATTTGATACTGCCATTTATCTTACATTCTCACACTATTATTATTTCAACATCACAATTTGACGACTAATTTTTTACAACTAATTTTTTTTATGATGATGATAATCTATCATATCTATGCAAAATTCAAACTAAGAAGGCTATTGACAAAGAAAGACTAAGTAACCATAGAAGATGCTGGATGAGCAGCTGAGATAGAGAGAAAATGAGAGGAAAAAGAAAAAAAACTTACCTGAATAAGGGACTCCACGCGACGTCTCATCCGAGTGTGCATGAAACCCTCTGAGCACTGTTAATCATGTCCATGGAGGGTATTTAAATCTTAAAAAAAACACACACACACACACAAAACAAAAGAACAAAACATGCACGCGCACACACACAAAGAAGACAATATATGTGGAACATACTTAAAATCTAAGCATTAAGAAGGCCATAAAAAAGGCAAAGGCTAAGGTCTGGCCTGATAGCCAGAAATTGCACTTAAAAGATTTAGCAGGACCATAAACAACCCATTAAACCAAATCTTATATCAACCTACAGAATAAAGGAATTTCAATCAGAACAATCAAAGACTACTTGAATAAAAAGCAAGTCACTAATAAAAATTTGTATAATTTAAGAAGCAGAATATGGAATGAGGCTAAGCATCTTCACAATGTCAAAAGTGCAATAACAGAAACCAAGAGAACTGACTGGAGCTGTAGAAAAATCAACATTTAGGGTGCTACTATGATTTTACTAGAAATTCCTTATCCAACAAATCTTCATTTAGTAAAATGCTGCCTAGATGCTACATTCCCTAGCCAGCTGGCCCAGACCACCTATGGCTAGCCTAAACAGACTGGTAGCAAGAGAACACACACACACACAAACAAACCACATAGTAGAAAGCACCAAAATTATTACTATTAACTCCATAGCTCCAGAAGCGAATTATAAATATGTGACATTGCAGAAGCAGGTAAAAACAAACAGATACTCTATCCAAGAATGAAAACTAGTATCAAAACTATACAACATCATCAAAATCTTCTCCAAGCTATGGGAAATATAGTGCTGCAGACGATACAAAAGTGGAGGTAAGATCTGGTTTGGGGTGGAATCTAAGTCTTTTGAAATCTTTGTTGAATTGATCAGAGGGAGTTTCAAAGGTAGAGTTGTAGAGAGAAGCAGAGGATTATCAAGATGGATTAAGTTTGGGGAGAAAAGCCTTTCTTGGTTGTTAGAAGGTGTGGAACTGTGTTGCAAAGAAAAAGTTGTGACCAAGGAGTTGGGGGGTGTTCTTCATGTGTCAGAGTGGCATAGGAGTTGTTTATGTGTTAGAGTAGCGTAGCAATGGGGCAGGGTGTTTTCTTCATTCCTTGGTATGCACTGAAGAATCAGAAAAATTCCTTTTGGTTTTTCTTGGTTGTTAGAAGGTGTAGAACTGTGTTGCAAAGAAAAAGTTGGACCAAGGAAGGTGGGGGTGAATATTCCTTTTGGTTTTTCTTGAAGGAAAGGGTTTCCCTAGCTAAGAAGCTTCATTACATGGGGATTAGTTGCTTCATTAGAGAGAGCTTGCCTTTTGCAGATGGTTGATGAGGTGTGGATCCAGCTTGATGAAAGGGAATCAAAATAAAAGGAGTCATTGCAGAGCTGCTGGGTGAGGACATGGGGGACCTTTGCAAACCTCCCACCAGTAATACTTGAATTGAGAAGTTCGGCCATCCAAAGTTGGCACCCAAAGGGTGGTTTGCACCTTTCCTAGCTGGGAGGAGCTCTCATTCTATTTTAGTTTGATGAGTTATTGGATGCTAAAAAATGGTTTTGAGGAAAGGGTTGAGATTGTTCAAGGGAAAACCCCTACATGTTGGAAAGGCCTGACATGAAATGTGGCATGAAAATCTCACTTCAACATTTCTTTCCTTCAAAATATTTAAGCTCCGAGAATATTGGACCTCAGATCCTCGCCATCCATGCCCAGCCTAGAATTTGCTTGTGATGAAGCTAAGGGTGTTACCTATTAAATGCATCATAATTTCCTCTTGCACTTCTGATGTGGGATTGCTCCTTAAACCTATAAAAAATTCTTTAAAGCTCACCCACAAGGCGAGGGGTCAAGCCTAGTATTTAGGCATGGAATTGGTTCCACTAACCACTGGACCAAAGACCTTTCAATGGTAACTTTCCACATTTAAATATATATATATATATATATATATATATATATAAACATAAATATATTGTAAATTAACTAAGTTAATTTTAATTATGTTATTATGTTTTTTAATAGTTAAATATAAGATAGAAATAAATTTCTAAATAAAATTATGAATATTTTTAAATAAAAAAATAATTATACATATATCATCATTTTTTTATATCCTTCAATATATCCAAATTAAATATATTATAGTTTTAATATTAATGTGTTTTCAAATTCTATATATTATTACAAGATTTTTAAAACGACTTGAATAAGTATATTATTTCTTATTTTATCACTTCTTAAAGTTTTTTGGGCATTTCTATGAGTTTTCATCAATTTTTATCCCACCAATATTTTTTGTCAAAATTTCCATTGATATTTTCTGATATATTCGCAAAATCTAACAAAGGATATATTTGTAAATTCGTTAGTACAAGAGGCCACAAAGAAGTAAAGAAATGACATAAATCTCATAAAGTCTCAATCGTCCTCCTTTTGTCCTCAAAGATCCAAGCATTTCTCTCTTGCCGCACAATCTAGATCAAAGTGAGACAATCTGGTGGAGTTCCTAAAACCCATATAAGAAATAGACATTATATCAGAAAAACTCCTAGGCTAAACCCACATCATCCTTGCCTATAAAAAATGCTTGTGTCACAACCCCAAAGTGAATGAACGATGTAGAAATAGGTGATCACTCATCTCTCCACTCCCCCTACATAGTATACTCCACTCCACACTAAGGGCTTTGGAAGTTCTTCTTAATTGAAGTCATCGGTATTTACCTTTTTGTGTGTCACTAACCAAGTAAGACCTTATATGAGACTTTTAGACATCATGGAAAGAGAGATACTAAAGAAGTTTTGAAAGAAAAAAATTATCAGAAATCATGCATTAAAGTTCTCTTTTCTTTATAATCTCTTGATGTGAGTTAGGATACATACTGAAGGGGGTTCCCTAACCATGTTAGATTTTATAGACTAGTTAGAATCTCCTTAAAGGGATGGGATGGTCTATATAACCCTTTCCCTTTTGCCTTGCCTTTTAGGCTTCCTTTGTATACAGCTTGTGTACGTGCACCTTTAGATTCCGATTTTAATATATTTATGTTGTTAATCAAAAAAAGAAAAAGGAACAAAAACCAATAATAGATTATTTAAAACCGTCTTATATGTAAATCTTGGCAAGCACAACTTAAGGGGAAAAATCAACTATCTATCATAATCGCACAACAAATAATCTAAAATCACCAATTAGTGCTGATTATTAGCAATGTAAATTTCCTATATGGGACCCATCAAGAGCTTAGTCGCAATACTTTGAGATCACAGATCATCACATGCACAATTAAGCAAAGATCATATATGAATAGAGGCTCTAGAATTCCACATCATCCATGTTGCAGTGCAAAAAAGAAATAAACCATTTTCAAATGAAAACTTACAAGCATGAACATTAAAATTAAGTTGTGCATGTAAATTCTGTTATTTTCCCTCTATCCAAAATTTTGAATCACCTCAACATGATAACATGAGCATGAAATATTGGAGAAGAGGTCTCACCTTAACATGATAACTAACATATGCACGAAATGTTGATAAACTCCAAACAGTTCGGTCCAGTTTTTTGCCTTCCACATGGCGTGGGAAAATGACTGCATTTGTTAATAAACATTATAAGATGTTTCTATAAACGGAGGAAATGGACTATCCAGATTTATGACATTACCAAAAGTAACGAATCCTGCATTTGCAGATAAAGCTTCACCAGCAGTACCCCTCAATTCTAGAGGAGGAGATGGAGACCACAGACAAGGAGGAGCATTATTCAGTCCAGCTGTGCGTCTTGCTTCAACAAATTCCTAAATGATATCCAAACTTTCAAAGTAAAAATTAAGGAATAACCCCCTGGTAGTGATAATACAGGGATGCATTAGAAGTTAGACAAGAACTCTTTAACAGGATCCCCACTTGTTCAGCAAGATCCATATCACTATTATCAACAAAACCAGAAACGGTCCATTTCTATGCATTCTAGTAAATAAATTAGCATTTGAAATTTTCAAGTTATTGTAGTGTGCACGTAAATATGGATAACATAAACACCATACCTGAAGGAAGGATGTTGCAAGAACAGTATCTATGGAGTCCTTGAATCTCATAGGAAACACAACAGTAACCTTTTCAGCCTGCCATTACAAATTGTAATCTAACTTAATTTCAGATCACATATATAACAGTAAAGATAAACAAAAACCAATAAAACACCCCACGCAACCCATCCCAACCCCTTTTTTCTCTTTTCCAAGAACTAGAAAGGAAAAATATAATACTCATAGTTCATGATAGACTTGAATAAAACATCATAACTAGTGATAGATCTAACAGAAAATTATGTAATAAGATTTAAAGTGCAAGAGAATAAAATAAAATAAGCAAGCTGACAAAAATGAGAAACTGGATAGCAAAATCCAGTCAAAAATTAACTATTGGCTGCCAATAGAAGACAAAGGTAACAGTAAATTTTGTGTAATGTACAAAAACAAAAAAACTTGACTAAATGGGCTTAGTCTGTTGAAATGATTTTTAACCTGAGGAACAAGAAAAAAGGACTCCTTCGGCCGATGTACAAGGGCAAAAGGCCGATTGATATCTGGAGCAACAGTCCTTGAAGCAAGATGTTTTAGCACTACCCTTAGTGGGGCACCCAGTACCACTTCCCTTACAGATGCAATCTTTACCAAAAGAGCATGTTTATACTCTGCATAGATCAACAACAAAAAGTGTTACGGTTCTAGTACAGTAGAACAAAATTAGTGTTAGACAATCAAATGAAGATTTCAACAAGTTCACAGATGCCACATTCTGGCCAGCATGGAATTCCCAAATAAGGAAAAAAAGGGGAAAGAAGAATCCAACAGACAAAGATCTAAACCTGTGAGGTAGTCAATATTTTAGTGAACTATTGTTATTACCAGTCTTTTATCAAAAAGGGTTTCATTGTTATTAAAACGTTAACTTGCTTTCATCTAGCTTGCATAAACTCTAAAAGCCTTTCAACTAGTAATACCCACAAAGTATTAAGCCAAAACATAGTCCATGCACCATCACAAAAAATAGTCTCGTGCTGACTTAAAAAGCTTTCCACCCTTTTCAAATAACTTTCTAGAGGCCAAACATATACCCCTCATGCTGTCCTTAGAGAGTTGGCCCCTTTCAATAAGTTATCTCACTCTTTTCCAACCTCCACAGTCACTGCGCAAGTAATATCTTGTTGAACTCTAAAAACCTTATGGTTCCCAAACCCATACCTTTGTCTACACAAACAATTAATGACTATTATCCCTAGCTATTTCCTCTCATTGTATAAGATTCCTTCCCTAGTGGCAACAAAGATTGAGAAAATGCAATGGGATTTTCTGTGGTCAGGATGGAAAAAGAGATCATCTCATTAGTTGGATCCAAGTGTGCAAGCCTAAGGAGGAGGGAGGTTTAGAGTTTGGGTGCATTTCTTGAGAAATAGGGCCTTTTTAGGGAAGTGGCTATGGCGGTTTCCTAGGTAGAACATTGCTCTTTGGCACAAGGTTATCTTGAGCATCTATGAAACGCAGCCAAACAGTTGGGATGCAAACATTTTAGTTAGGTGGTCACACTGTTGGCCTTGGAAGGCCATTTCTCAGATTTCCATGATGTCTCTAATCATACCCATTTTTTGGTGGGTAATGGGACAAAAATCCAACTCTGGGAAGACTTATGGAAGGGGAATCAACCTTTGGCTTTGCATTTTCTGAGTCTTTATAGAGTTTCATAAGTTTGAAATTCTCCTATTTCATTTATCATTAGACTCTCTCCCCCTCTTTCTTGAATTTTTTAAGTTTTGGTGAAAATCACCGATTAAGATGAAGACCTTTGGGCCGACCCCTTTGAAGGGTAAGAAAGCTTTCAACTGAAAATAAAAGGGGGCAACCCAGTCTTGACTAGCCCACCAAAGCTCCCTCCAAAAGAGCTTAAATTTGCTGTTATATAGGTTGGCCTAATAAAGACAACCAAGAGCTCCCCAAAATGCTCAATGACCATGCTAATGTCTATTCCAAAAAAAGCTAACTTTGTTGTTTCTAGCGTCATGAAACTTGGCTTTGGATCCAATGTCTACAAGTCTTCATCAACATGTTTCTCTTCATCCCACTCCACTCTCCCTATTGTGCATGCTCTTCCCACCCTTTCATCCTTGACCTTTGGATCTCCATAATTCCCCTTAGAGAGCATCGTTGTCAACTATGGTGGAACTTCCCAACACCTTCCTCCCACCAGATTTGATGAGGATTCTAGCTCATTTCAAGTGACTCCTCTACGTTGTCTCCTCATCCACTACCATGAAGCCTCCTCAGGCATTGTCAAGCCTCTTAAAAACTCTTTTCCCCACAAAGCACCGGTAATCTTAACACTCTCATTAAAACTTCACCAACACAAACACCTTCCCTAAAGCAACAACTATCTGGCCTCCACCAATCCAATTGCATCTTCTCCCCTCAAATAAACTAAGCCCCAAATGCTAAAACCTTTTGGCTTTAGAAACATTTTCAAATTTAAATAATATGAGAGGATCTCCTAACAAAGATAGTTGTAAATCAACTTTCAATCCCAAGAAGACAGCCTAAAATTTCAATGAGTCAATATCCGGCATTTCAGCCTGAAGAAACATCCCACCTCCCTTGAGGAATACCAAATTGCTCATAACCTCCTTTGTCTCACTCTCAATCCAAATTGCCCCACCCACATCCCTCTTGCCTCTGTTCAGCACCTCTACAAAGGAAGCATGCTCTAAATGAGTATCCCCTCCCTTCTCCTCTAATTTACGAAAAGACTCCTTAGAAGTCTTTGAATGCCTACGCATAGGGACAACTTTGATGCTCCTTAATTTGGTGGCAAAGGTCTTCCATCCCCTAGAAGTTCCCATTCCTCTGGGAAAAACTAAGGAGAACCTTTTCTCCTCTGCAGACAAAGCTAAACAAAGCAAGAATCCTCTAGCTTTGTTTTCGCATAGCTTCAACTTGTAGCCCATTCAACTTTCATTCCACACCCTTCTGAAGGACTAGGGATACTTCCCTTTGTAGCAAGCTTCCACGCCCTCTAGTAAACGAGCAAGACCCCTCTTTCCAAATATGATCCAAGAAGAAAACCCCCGACCCCTCTCCACAATCTTCCCAACCGCCTTACCTTTGACTAACTCTAGTGAAATTTCAAAGGATTTCGATTCCACTCCAAACCAGCATTTTCCTCCACGAGATTCCATCTCATCTTGAGCAAAACCTTTCTACTAAGGAAATTGAAAATAAATTATTAATTAGAATCAACCAATCATATCCAAAGCAAATCTAACCAAGATCTCATACCCACACTCCTATCATTTTCTCAACATGAGTACAATGGTGAAGTTGGAGAGTCTGAGCATCATAGACGTAAACTACCATCCTTTTTAAGAGTAAGCAAGCAAAGCTAGGATAGCACATGTGCTAAGACTTTCACGAATGAACCCCTTCGAAAGTAATTTATCGACTTGTCTTTTAAGCTCTACATGCTTTAATGGATTCATATGGGATGTTGGTAGACTAAGTAAATCCACCACTGCATATTGAACATTATGCATTGGTGGCAGCTCATTGGGTAAATCCACCACTAGAACATATGAAAAATCAATCAACAACTTAGGCACTTTTGGAGGCACTTCTTAAGGTGATAAAAGGGTTGAATCTATGTATTCTTTAGCCATGAGAACATACACAATCTCATTCTCCTTTTTTTTTTTTATAGGTATACACAATCTCATTCTCTTTACATTCCTTTTCAAACTTCTTCTTGGTAAGAACAAACATATGCTTCTTTTAAGTTTCAACAACATTCTTTGGCTTCTCTTCTTGATGGTTCTTCATTTGCTCCCATTGTTGTCAAAAGCAAAAGGTGGCATCAAGGCAATAAGACTCCTTAATCCTAAAGCAAACGGCAACAAGCAAGGCAATAGCCTAACTATAGTAAGGTGATAAAAAATATACATACATTTACTTATTCTCTACTTAACCAATATATGCATCGTCTTTAACAATTAGTACTATTAATTTTTCATCCCTCATGGTGTCAAATAAAATTAATGAAATAGTGATAATTATTAAAGGTGTTAAATATTATACCCCACACACTATAAGAAACATCATATTGTTTAGAAAAATTCATCTTGTCCAAATACATATTCTAATTTTCCAGACATCTAAAAATCATAATAAAAAGACAAAATAAAGAGTGAACATCCTAGAGATGTTTTAGGCATCATCATCTTAGTCATCATTAAAATTAAGATTGTCATCACTTCCATCAAGACTAGATCGATTGCCCTCCATCTCATTATTAGTAGTAGAATTTGATAATATGATATTTCATCTCATACTTTGTTTAATCTAATAACAAATTAAATTAAATTACAATCTATGTTTAGTCTTAACCCATGGTCAAAGGCGAGTGGTTCTATGCCTTAAGCCTTATCCCAAGGCAACCACCTTTGATAACGCTATTTGTTCCATACTCAGGCTTCAAAACAATGTGGTCTTTATTGAATTTAAAAGAATGTGCTAACCCTTTCATAGTGAAACACAGTGTTTTTTAGAGTTTCAACAACATTATTTGGCTTCTCTTCTTAATGGTTCTTCATTTGTTCCATACTCAATGTTCTCTTATCAAATTTAAAAGATGTGCTAACCCTTTGATAGTGATACTTGTCTTGATCATAGAGCCAAGGTCAACCAAGAGCCAAGTGAGTAACGATCATATGAATCACATTGCACCATATAGAATCATTATAATGTTCACAAGAAATAGAAATCAAACATCCCTTTCTTACTAGAAAAGAAGTATATCAATCCATGCTAGTGAAGATGAGGCCATATTGGCAATTTCAGCCTTGCAACAATTGCTCTAGACACTACACTCATGCTGCTACCTTCATAAATAATTTGTTTACATGCTTCATTCCCACTATATATTATGATTTAGAATAGATGTACACCTCTAATTTTCACTTTTTTGCTCTGATGCACCAAGAATACTCTAACAACTGAAAGACAAGAAGGATCCACATCAGCTTCTTGAAGATCATCAACATTTAGGGATCCAATCTCATTGAAGGAGTCCTCTCCTTCATCATTATTCATTGTTGTCATCTCTTTGATCTCAGCATCAATGTGCAAATTTCATTTCAGGCATTCCAATGCCATACCTCCCCATTCTCTACATTTAAAACAATGGTCTTTGTAGTCTATCTGTTGATCACCACCCTTAGGAGCTTTGCTTTTTGAATCAGCAGGGTTATTAACTTTAGAACCAGCCTATGTTATGGTTGTTTTCAATGATCTTCCATTTTCATCATATTTTCTCACAGTTGTCTCTCAGGCTAGGAAAGAAATCCTTCTAGTTAAGGGCTTACAAATTCTTTTCTATCTTTGAAGTCAATTGGAGCGCTTCATCAACATCATAGAAATGATGTGTTACCATTTGGCCCCTAATTTCAGCCCTTCATCATGTTTTAAATGGGGAAAGAGTTTTTCAAGAATCTTTAACTCCCTCACACCAAATTTTCAGCTCCTCAAACTTGCCCATACACTCAGCCGCTGTCATGCCTCCTTACTTCAGATTGGTAATTGATCATAAAGGTCATCTAGGTAACCATAAGGTAGGTATTTCACTTTAACTTTTGTATCTTCTCATCCCAATAAACAATTGGTAACTCTCCCGAGATTCTTCTAAAATCATTCTACACACCTGTCCACCTAATTTGTGCCTGTCCAACAAGTTTCATAATAGCAAATCAAACTCGTCTTTCATTTGACATGTCATATCCATCAAATTAGGTCTCCAAGGTAACTAATTAATCTGAAAAGGCTAAAGGAATAAATGTTTTCCAGCAATATTTAATACTTCTATTCATACTTTCTTTGTAATATCACCAGCCATGTCATGCTTATCATGCCTTCCATACCAATCTAACTACATAATATCATTCACCAAATCCAAAAGACTAGTTTGAGGCCTTTCAAGATGATGTGTTGCTCTAAGATTAGTACTAGATGGCAGGTTTGAACTGAACCCTTCCTCCACATTCTCCTCAACACATGCTCCCTTGTCCTTAGTGCCACAAGTTGCTGTTTTAGAAACATGATTGGCTGAATCTTCAATATTGTAAGGACTAATAGTTGGCAGTTTCTTGAATTTGGGCTTCCAATGCTTCAACCTTCTCCATAATCATGTAGAGAAAATCATCACATTGTCGACCTGTCAATTTTCCCCTAAAACTTCAACCATTTCTAGTTATCATAATGCTATAGTAGGCTATAAACCAAATTTGATGCAGATCTTAAAATTTCCAGCACTATAGGATTTTCTTGGGTAATAGAATGAGATGAAAAGAATAAAAGATAGCTAGAGAGAGAGAGAGAGATCCTTAGCAATTACACCAAGGTTTCTAGGCAATCACACTTAAGGTTTTCTAAGCAATCACACCCTTAAGGAAGTGTAATTGATGTTGAAAGCAAGAAATCAAAGCTTGAAGGGGAATGAAATTAAGGCCAAGTTACACGTTTGCAACTAGAAAACAGAAAACAATTTTTTGTTCTTAAAAACATAAAAACAAGGTGCCTATCAAAAAACATAAAAACAAGGTATTTTTAAAAAATATTTTTTTTAGTTGTTATCACTTGTTTTGTAAGCATTGTTTTAAAAAATAATTATACAAATATGGACAAAGATTAAAAATAAAGTATTACATTCTAAAACATATTTAAAAATATAGAAAACAGGTTAAAAACATTTCAAGTTTTCAAACAAACTTTTATTTTATAAAACATTGTATAACAATTTTCAAAAACTGTTCTCAAAAACTATTTCTCAAAACTGTTTTCAAAAACACTTCCCAAACAAACCTAGACATCTATTTTCTAGCCACCCCACTCCTTCCCTACACCCCCTAAGGAATTGAACAAAGAGTATGCTTAATGAAGATGAATCTCCAAGAAAGACATCACGAAAGGGAATTAATATTAGTTACAATTAAAGTAGGATTAGTATTACTTGAAATTAAATAGGATTAGCATTTTTTGGAATCAAATTAAGAGTAGCTAATTAAGTCATAGGAGAATTAAAATGAGTCATAATAGGTTATTAGAATCCTAATAGACTTTGGATTTCTTAGAAAAACCTATAAATAAGACTAATTAATGTAAATCAAAGTATTAATTGATGATTAACAATATTATGTTTTCTTTCATACTTTGCAATTTTCAATGGTGAGACTTAATTAATTTTTTTCTAGGTGAAATTCATAGAAGGCCTTAGTACGACTCTAAGGTTTCTATCTCTCCTTCTCCTTATCTTCTTTCTCTATATTTTATTTTTATTTTATTTTTTGTTGCCATAAACTTTATCCTTTGTTCCTCTCCTTAACCCTAAAAGATAAAAACCTTAGCCCGCGTATTTTATTGTAGGCAATCATCCTAGGGTTGTCCTACACCAATACTACTGCTAAAACAAAAGGTTTTTTTAGCTTTTATTGGACATATACGATCAAATGAAGAATGATGTCATAGACTTCTCTTCTTTTTAGGGGTGTGGGGTGGATGGTGGTGGTGTTGACATCACATACATACAATTTTTTTTATAAACACTGCAAAGGTATATCGTGCACTGAAATACGATTTAGTCCATGGTTGAAATCATTATCAAATTTCTCTTAGAATATTGCATCATTGTTGTGTTGTCTCCAAAACATTTGCATCTTAGTCCACTCAAAGTCACCCTACTAATGATAGAAAGCCAATTAAAGAACATTCTAACACAATAACACAACATGGATTAGAAGAGAATATTGCAAAACAAGTTGTTCTAATAGTGGCAAGCAAGCAAAATATGGCAACAAAAGAATCCATCGAAATAAGGAAATGCAATCCTTTAAAGATGTTTTCAGTTATTATCTTAGAGTAGTTATGTAGATGAAAATGTGTGACAAACTGTTCCTATATGTTTCAGCATAGCCATGGCAAGTTCATAATGACCTTAGAAAAGAAACTTGTTGAACCTTCATCTGGAGGAAGTTTTGACAAATTCAGTTTCAATGTGAGATTGAAGCCATCTTTTGGAGGATCAAGAATTTGTACGAGTACACCATATGAAGCTTTTATTGCTTCTATGGCTCCAAAGGGAAGCCCACCAGAGAAAACTGCCTCTTGAGCTGGAGTGGGTAAAGATACTGACAGCAGCAGGAATTGTGGATACTTCATTGACACCTGCAAGATATTCAACAAGTGAGGTTTACAGAGATTATATGATTTTTCCTTGCATAAAATGCAAAATATTAAGAAAATAAAATATTCAAAATAACCAACAAAAATAATCTATAAAATGTATTTTATTATAATGATCATCATTCTCCACCAGAATGTTGAGCACAAAAACTAATAAATCACCTGAACATGGTAGCGAACATCATCAAACTCAACCCATTGGTAATCCAGTTCAACTCCTTTCTCAAGACTGCAGAATGAACATGGCAAACATTAGCATGCTGTGTCAGGCCATTACAGCAACAAGACGAGTTCCAAGTATCTATGTTTGATTTGGGTAGTTGGTGATAAGGAAGAAAAATAAGAATTGGCATTGAAGTAAGTACTTGCAATAATTAAAAAGAGGCAAGTGAGCGTGGTGGAGAGAAAGTGTTGGAATTACCGTCAGATTCAAGAAGAGATAATTCTACCCTGAAAGCAATGGAAATTATAGGGTCCATGTACCTTGTGGTGGAGTTGTATCATCAGAAATTGGATGGGAAAGCAAGGGAATTAAAAATTTGTTATTGTCCTGAGAAACTATGAAATTTCTCTAAGATCAAGATCTCAGAAATTTTGAAGAAGATTGATGCCTCCCTTGTGTTCGTTATGATGCATTTGGAAAGAGCACACCCGCCAAATCTTTAGGAGTAAAGAGCTCTCAGATTAGAGGTTAAAGGAGGACCTCATTAGAGCCCTCTTGGAATGGACAAACACTAAGCTAGATTTGGAAATTTTGCCAACGTTCGATTTCCTAGATGGTCCCAATTACAGGTAGCTGTGGTTTTTTGGTTGTTTTGGTTATTTTGGCCAGCTCCTTTCATTTTTCTTTCTTTGTTTTTTGTGTATGCTTCCTGTATGACATAGGGTGTGCCCCCTTTTTTTGGCGCTCTTTCAATAGATTTGCTATGGTTGCCTGTTAGGGAGAGGGAAAGAGAGGAGACAAAGAGACAGAGTACACATAAAAAAATATTTAGAAAAAAACACATGAAGAGGTATGCCAAAAAGGTACAACAAACATAGCAAAGTGTTTTTTCTCTTTGAGAGAGCAAAGAAACCTCCAAGTGTTTCTTACCTAAGGGCATTGTTTTTTCCCTTTTTTTTCTATATTTGTCTAATAGACAAACTGGAAACATATATAAATAGGTTCCCAAGAGGACAATGTTTCAAAGGCAAAGAGAAAGCATAGTAGGATAGAGCCCTAGAAAGCATGCTATGATGTAACAAACTTTAGTTTCATTAATAAATTTAACTATTTATAATTCTAGTTTCCTTTACTATCCTATTTGCATTGATTGGGTATTCTGAGCATTCGCACCTCTATCACTTGCATTGTACATGACCTGAATACATTAGAAGTTGTACAAAAGATACAAGTCATAGATTTCTCGCAAGATAATAAGTTGTTCATAATCGGTTCATGGATTTGGGCAATCCAGCAAATATTGTAATACACTACCTCTTAATTAGAATGATAACTTGTCTCCGTCATCAAGATAGCTTTCTTTCTCATGATAATTATACTAGTGTGTATGATTACATGTTGGATATAACCTACTATTAATCATGAAATTAGCTATTGGGTAATCATAATTCACCAAACTACTATATTGCATAAGCTCTCAACCTTAAGAGAATATTGAGTTTGTGTTGAAGTCAATAGGAGGCTTTTACAGGTATTCTTGATAGAGACATCATGATATATCATGGAATCGAAACAGCTTGTTCCCTTAGGTAATCCTAATGACATGTAATAAGAAAATTATGGTCGTAGTAATTCTTTAAATGGAATTTGACATATACTCTTTGTGAAGTAAGGCATGTCATTTAATCACATAATAGGAGGATTTGTAGCTCAAGGATGGGAAAGGTGATCTCAAGAAGTTGATAGCATATACCTCATTAGATTAAAAACACTAATTCATAGGGAGTCTGCATGCAGTAGATGGTAAGTCATGGACCCGAAATTAGCCTTGTTGTAATATCATAAGATATTGAAGTGTAGTTGACTCTTTTAAGTGGAGTGCTAAGTCAACTTCAGAATTGGATTATGATGGAATTAGTATTTTCCTACAGGTCTCAATGGTCCCCTTTCAAGCTCCTAATTCATGGTGACATACTCATTTGAGGGCATTTTGGGATTGTAATTCATAAGTGTGCATAAAGGATGTTTTGGTAAAAATGCAAAGTTGCATTGGATCTTATGAATGGTATTTCTGAATTAGACTAATTAATTAATGAGCCCCAATAGGGCTAATTAATTAATTAAAACCCAAGTGAGTTAGCTTAAGTGACTCAAGCTCAAGTTGTGTTCAAATCACTTAAAATCATAGGGAAGCCTATATAAACCCCGTTAAGAGTTTAAGGCTTTACTTTTGCATTATGTCTTCTAAACTCTAGAAGGCAAACCCTAGCCACCCCTTAAAAGAGAGAGAATACCACCCTTCTCTCGTGCCAAGGTCTTGAAAGGAGAGATCAGGGGGGAAATCGTTGGGTCTGTGAGATCTACAACACCTATGGACTATCTTCATCAGATTGAATTCGATTTAGGAACATTCAAATTGCAAGTATGAGTCTTTTACCTCCAAATCTATGATATATTATGGTTTTTGTTCCCATATGTTTCCGCTCTGTTAGATATGGAGCACCTAGGATGAGATTCCATGCAGTCTAAGAGACCGAGGGTCAAGGAGCAAAGTAATCTAGGCTTCCCAATAATGCAAACATTCTATAGTAAAATAATGGAAAGTAATATGAAAATACTAGTAAAGAGGCCTCCCGTCTATAAAAATTAGAAAAGTAGCTAACAAAGGGAACAAAGACAAAATGATGCAGGAAAACACAACAAAGTTATCAGTAATCACTTAAAAGAGTTTTTCTATTGACTGGGTTCAAATGCACCTCGTAGAACCAATTCAGATTTACATGGATAGCCACAGCCCAAAGAGAATTCAGGTTCACTAAGAAATCTCTAAAGCCTTCTCTTAGCAAAAGCTTTGTTACTTACAACCACATTATAGATGCCACAATCTTAAAAACTATGGAGAACAATTCAATCAATTTTGATTCTTGGAGTGGCATTATTATTTTGGAATATGCAAAGAATGTATGGTAAGAAAAGCTAGCCTCTTAACATCCCCAAATTTTTGTATCATCTTGCAATTTATATTTTCCTTAATAGGTCAATAAAGAATATTTAAGAAGTCATTTTTTTTCAATGTCAGAAAATGAGCTACTTTTTTTTATTAGGAATAAAAAATATATTAATTGTGAAAAAAATACATGACAAGGATGAGAGGTCCTCCCACAAAATACAAGAAACTGATCAAAGTATGACTAAAATCCTCCACTGTACAAGGAGAACCATACACAAAGATTTAATCCACTTAACAATATACATAGGTGAAATCTCTTCAATTCCGGATAAGCTCCTCTCATTATTGTCCAACCCTTTTGATTTACAAACGGAATGCCAACTAAGCTAAGTAACATTGAGTAGAATGTCTTTAAAGGCGTTAGTACAAGAGGTCCAAAAGGAGGAATAGAAGTGAAGTAGATCCCACAAAATCTCTATCATTCTCCACTTTTTCTCAAAAATCCTAGCATTTCCCTTTCGTCGTACAATCCAAGGCAATGTAAGAAGATGAGTAATAAAGAATATTCAAAAAGTCATTTTGTTTTTGGTGTCAGAAAATGAGCTACTTTTTTTTTTATCAAAAACAAAAGATATTAATTGTGAAAAAAAAAGTACATGACAAGGATGAGGGGTCCTTCCACAAAATACAAGAAAATGATCAAAGTATGACTAAACTCCTCAACCATATAAGGAGAACCATGCACGGAGGTTTGTCCACTTAGCGACATACATATGTGAAATCTCTTCAATTACAGACTAAGCTCCTCTCATTATTATCCAACCCTTTTGATTTACAAACTGAATGTCAACTAAGCTAAATAACATTGAGTAGAATGTCTTTAAAGACATTGATACAAGAGGCCCAAAAAGAGGAATAGAAGTGAAGTACATCACACAAAATTTCTATTGTTCTTCACTTTTCCTCAAAGATCCTAACATTTCTCTCTTACCACACAATCTAAAAGAATGTCAGAACATGAGCAATAAAGAATATTCAAAAAGTCATTTTGTTTTCAGTATCAAAAAATAAACTACTTTTTTTTATCGGAAACAAAAGATATATTAATTGTGAAGAAAAGTACATGACAAGGATGAGGGGTCCTTCCAAAAAATACAAGAAACTGATCAAAGTGTGACTAAACTCCTCCACTATACAAGGAGAACCATGCACAAAGGTTTAGTCCACTTAATATACATAGATGAAATCTCTTCAATTCCGAACTAAGCTCCTCCCATTGTTGTTCAACCCTTTTGACTTACAAACCGAATGCCAACTAAGCTAAATAACATTGAGTAGAATGCCTTTAAAGAGGTTGGTACATGAGGCCCAGAAAGAGGATAGAAGTGAAGTAGGTCCCACAAAATCTCTACCATTCTCCACTTTTCCTCAAAGATCTTAACATCTTTTTCTCACCATACAATCCAATGCAATATGAGAGAGCAATAAAGAATATTCAAAAAGTCACTTTGTTTTCAGTGTCAAAAAATGAACTACCTTTTTTTAATCAAAAACAAACATGTTAATTGTGAAAAAAAACACATAACAATGATGAGGAGTCCTTCCACAAAATAAAAGAAATTGATCAAAGTATGACTAAACTCCTCCACTATACAAGGAAAACTATACACAAAGGTTTAATCCACTTAACCATAGAAATAGGTGAAATCTCTTCAATTTCGAACTAGGCTCCTCTCATTGTTGTCCAACCCTTTTGATTTACAAACCGAATGTCAACTAAGCTGAATAACATTGAATAAAATGCCTTTAAAGGCATTGGTTTAAGAGGCTCAAAATGAGGAATAAAAGTGAAGTAAATCCCACAAAATCTCTACCATTCTCAACTTTTCCTCAAAGATCATAGTATTTCTCTCTCACCACACAATCCAAGGTTTTTTTTTTTTTTTTTTTTTTTTTTTTGATAGATACCACACAATCCAAGGTATTGTGAAAAGATGAGCAACTTGAACAATACCTATTTAACCAAAAGCTACTAAATTGCAATTCAAATCAAACCCACCATCTCCAACCCATTGGACTTGGTTTTAGAACATAAACATATTAATTTCTCTTTTGCTAGACTATGTTTAATAAATATGAAGTGGGAGCAACTAGAAAAACATCAGTTGTTATCACCAATGTTTTAAAACCGAATTGGATTGGACCCCTACTCTGGTTCAATTCACCATTTGAGTTGAAAGAGGCTTTGAATCAAGCTTGAACCAAACTGACTGATGGTCAAACCGTTGAATTGGTGAACCAATTAGTCTAGTTTTGAGTTTGCTATTTCCCTTTTTATTTTGGCAAAATGGGCTTCTCACCCTAATGGGTCAGTCTTCACGGGCTGCAACACTGAATGTAGTAGAATATAGTGCATGAGAACTCGAACCTAAGACCTAAGGTTGAAAGAATGAAGAAGACTCCATTGACCTTGATGCCATGTTGCTTAAATGCGTAAAATAATAAAATAACATAATTTTTTTTCAAAAAATTTGGTAATAATAAATTTGTAGTTAATATAATTAAAAATGATATAATATTTATTAAAATTAAAAATAACATAATATATATATAAGCATATAATTTCCAATATATAAGAAAAATTAAATATTTTTTTTCTTTTTTAATATATATTTTCTCATTCAAATATTATATTTATTTTATTTAATAGAATTTAAAATATATGAATATTTGTACTCACTCATAATTTAATTTAATAATATCAAAGATAAAAATAAATAAACATCATTGATTTTAAATTTCTTCATATATATATATATATATATATATATATAAAGATTTTGGAATTTATTAAATTTCTATAATCATTTTTAACTTTAATAATATAAAAATAATATATTTATGATGTCACAATTCGACTATAGGTCTGACCATTGAACCGTGAACGGATAAATTTTCTAGTTCAATCACATTTTGAAAACATTGGCTATCACTGTAATAGGGGGGACCAGTGGAGATGAATCTCTATCATCCTTCGCCAAAGAAAAAGTGAAACCACTAGATGAATATATATAGCAACTGGAAAAACACCAGTTGTCATCACTGTGATATGGACCTGATGAAGATGAATTTCTTCTCTGGAAAGAAAATTAAAAAATAAAAAGAAAGGAAAAGGAGTGAGGCCACTAGATGGCAGATAAAGGAAGTAAATATATATATATATATATATAGCATGGACATATAATTAAAGGTCATACCTTCATTAAAAAATAGAAACAAAGGAAAACCAGCGTGATTCAAAAATCTTCACAGTTTGCACTTGAAAGTAGTAGAGATGGAATTCATACAATTGGCTATGAACTAAGTACAAATGATAATAATTGAAATAATAAGAACAAATAAATGAGCAACATTACTGAGGAATCAAAATTTGCCAATAATAGAAATTAAACAAGAATAAGGCACCCAGGTAGATAACTGGAACGGTATCAGGGAGCTTAAAAAATAAAATCCAAAAAAAAAAAAAAGAAACTCACTTCTGAACCCGATTTAACAAGGTTTGTAGAAGAAATCTGGAAGGAGACTGCAAGAGTATCATCGAATTCACTATCTGGACACCTCTCCCTCGCTATGTAAATAGCAATCAAGCAATTTTTCTCAGTCAGGAGATTCAAAATGCACCCACGTTTCTTCTCAATCCATCCGAGATTCTATAGGGAATAGACAAGTTAAAATCAGAAATAAAACCCATATGGATTCTGACCCAATGTCATGAGAACAAAAGAACAAAAAGTTACAACATCATAAAGACCAAAAGAAAGACGGGAAAAATAGCACCCAGATCTGGTAGTTCCAAAAAATCCCAAGCCAAAATTTTCCTAATAAATCTCAAAAGTTACAAATAAACCCAGACAAAATTCCACCACAAGACGAACTCAATGGAAAAAGAATAAAAATATAGGCAGATCCAACAGTTCGAAGCATTTGCAGGAGCAGACCTGAGCGTGTGAAGAACAAACCTGATCAACCGGCAGAGGAAGACGATAACCTAGAGATACCTTTCTGCTGCTTCTATTCTTCTTCACTGATTTTTCTACGCTTTCCCAATCTTCAGCTTCTACCCATTTCTTCCCGTCTTGCACTCCACCGTTTTCTCTTTTTTTTATTTCAAAAATCAGCTATCATTTTTTAATCCCAACTTCCCTGCTTTTTGATAGATATTTATAGTTTCCATAAATATCTTAATAGAGAGATATCAGAGCTTTTACAAACTTTTTTAACTTTAAAAAAAAAAAAAATGGTAGGATGGACAGAGCTTTTACAATATAAATTTACTGCCGACTAAGGAACAATTTTTCTTACTTTCTACGTACTTGTTTAATAATTTTAAAAGGTTGAATTTCATTCCCCTACTAAATATTTAAATTTATGAGTGAAATTAATCCAACTTTAATAAATAAAATAATTAAAAATATTAATATATGGAAGAAAAAATATTTTTTATTGAAATTTTATTTTGGCCTATTAAAAGTATTATTTATATTATATTTGAAATGAAGAGATTGTGAGAATGAATAATTAATTTGGAATCTTTTAGGTTTTGTTATCAAAAGTATAAAGTAAATAAAAAAAATATTAAAAAACATAATTTTTTTACGTTTTGTTTCATTATAGAAAATATAAAAAAAAAATTCAAATATAAATAAAATTAGTTAGAAATATATGTATTTTTTAATTATTTAATCTTTATATAATTTAAAAAAACATATAAAAATAATTTATTGATTATTTTTTATTTTCCTTTCACTTTTTTTCTTTTCATTTTTTTTTTATATTTTTTTCCCTCATATTTTTCCTTCAAATTTTTTCGATAATCAAATATAATCTTTAAGGTTTCAAAAAAAAATTAGCAAAAGTAGATTCAAGGATTTATTTTATATTTTTTAAAATTATTTTAAATTTTTTAAAATATATATCTTTTTAATCTTTTTTTTAAAATCATTAGAATTTTGGTATCATTCTTTAAAGTTTCTTATAATATCACTATTTTTGTGTTTTTTTCTTTACTTTTTTGTAAAAATGACATTTCATGACATTTTCATTATTTTAAATATTAAGTCACGACTTCCCTTTCTTTTTCCACCGTTACCCTTTTTTATATTATTATTTTTTCACCATATGTTTTTTTTTTTTTTTTTCACAACTTTCTTTTGTCTATTTTATCTCTAACCAAGTGAGGTTTTTATTAACTTAAAGTTTCAACCAAGTTTTCAATCACTTTTACACTTAGATTCCGATTTCAATTGACTCTTACACAATCTCTTCAAGTTTCAACTCACTTAAAGGTTTTAATACTCGATTGACAAGTATGAATCTCTCAACCTAACTTAACAATTGCTCAAATACAACTCAATGATGGAATAAATCACAAAGGTGAACTAAAGAGTATGCAAATGGAGATTTAATGTACCAAGAAAAGAATGAGAGCTTTTAAGACAAAAAAAAAAAAAAAAAAAAAACAAGGAGACAAATAAATGCAAGTGTTATCTTCTTCATAAATGAAGTGGAGTTTTCTATTCATGGGTTTATGACCTTAGAAATCAAATAAACCAAAAAACAGTTTCAACTAGTCGAGTTGGGGATCGACTGGTTCACTAGGCATTAGAGCATTTAATGCTTAACAGGTGACTGTTACCCTCAACCGGGAAGGCAAATCCTTCGATCGAGAATGAAAGACTACTGGAAGAGAGAATGTGTTTTTTGCACCTCTCAATTGAACCTCGATCAGAAAGAGGGAACCGATCGAACGGTACCCTGGCCGGTTGAGCCAGTTGGCCATTACCTCGATCGGTTCACCATTTTGGGCCTGAAAACCTATATTTTTCAATTATTTTTTTCTTCTAGCACTTAGGCAAGACATTTAAGTAAATTAATATGCCAATTTTGAAACGTTTTGCCTAAGGTTCATTTGATAGATCTCGGGTTTTGATGGAAATGTAACTTTAAAGTATAAACCGAGTTTTTCAAAGATGCATGAAATGATATGTAAATTCTAAGTGTACTCATGCATTCATCTTACATATGTTTCTTATAATTAAAGATCTTCAAAAAGTCTTGATTTTGCATTCATTAGGTTATTTGATGAATTTTCAATTTAACACTTGAAATTATTTATAATTCAAACCGATTAGTAACTTAATCATGATTTGTTATTATCAAAACATAATCAGGAGAACCATTGGGCTAACAATATATATATATATATATATTAAAAAAGCATTAGAATTTTCATATAATTTTTTAAAGTTTCTTATAATATCACTATTTTTCTGTTTGTTTTTTTTTTTTCCTTTTTTTTTTACTTTTTTGTCCAAATGAAATTTCATGGTATTTTCATTATGCTGTATATTAAGTCGCAACTTTCCTTTATTTTTCCACCATTACCTTTTTTTATATTATATTTTTTTCACCATATGTTTTCTTTTAATTATTGTATGTGATGAAAAAAAAACAAAAAAATGCTACAATAATTGATATATTATTTAATGCTTTTATTAGCATAAATAATTATTGTTTTTTTAATGAATTTCGAATTTCAATCTCACTCATTTCATTTTAATTATATCTATAGTTTATAATTATCTGTTGACTTATAGGAATTAAATATAGTTTGCTATAATAATTAATATTAATTTTTAATTACAGATGCAATTTTTGATAAATTAAAACAATGAACTTAATCCTAGTTGTGATTTCTTATGTTATTGTTGCATGCATACTTCAAATAATTAATAATGGTTTTTTATTTAAATTTTTAAATAAGATTATTTTTAAAAAAAGCTGGTAAATCAAAGGTTGGGTTGACCTCATTCAAAAAAATTGTTTTTTGATTTTGACCTTGTTAAGTTATCACCATAGGCACAATTTTTCTCAAATAAAGAAACCATTGACAAAATTATAAATTTGATAATTTGAAAGGACAACCCTTAATATACCCTTTGATTACTTTATAGAGATAGAAACATTCTTTTAAGTAATTTAATACTTAATTTTGGATGGTTTTTTTTTTTTAAAAAAAATAAACATGTTATGAAGTTTTCAATTTTTTTTTTTTTTTTTAAGAAAGCTTAGAATCTTCTTCAAATTTTCAAATATTTGATTTTCTTGAAGTTTTTAGTAAATTTTGAATCTTTTAAAAGCTTTCCAATTTTGTTCTGCTTTTTCAAGATGCCTTCTGAAATAAGAGAAACTTTTTATTTTATATCGTTAATAATTTTATTTTGATATTACCTCTTAAATTTCTATAGATAATTATCTTATTGTCACTTTTTCTCATTATCTTCATGTGGTTTTTCATTTCTCTCATTTTATGTAAAATATTTTAATTTGACATTATAACAAGACATCTTTTTAGATACGTTGATACTATTTCTATACCATAATGCACATTAGTTTTACGTTATCTTCTCTCATTACCTTCCTCTAAGTGGCTTTCCATGTTTTTCATTTTTTTGAGTAAAAAAATTAATTTTATGTTATAGCATGGAAGATACCTATTCAAAAACTACCTTCTATGATGTTTATTATTTTCTATTAATTTTTTGTTTTCCAATTATATTAGGATTGTTACCTTATTCTAATTGGTATTTTGCCTCTCTCCCTTTTCGTGGTTTTTGTTTTTTCCAATATAATGACAATTACATTCTATCTAATGACCTTCCATATTTTTTTGCTTTATATGATCAATTTTATCAACATACAACGGAATTTTGTCTCTTTTTGTTTACATGATATTATAATTTCATATTGATTGAAAAACATTTGAAAAATGTTTTTTATATCATCCAAGTTTATTTTTTTTATTATATTTTTAAATAATAGGGATAAGTTAGTACATAAAGAATTGAACACGAGATTGCTTTGACAATTTTGTATTATATTTCATTATCACAAAGAATATTTAGTAGAAGTGGATTTGTATTTGGGATTTTCGTACTAGATTTTAATTTCATAAAAATAGGGATGTGAAATTAGGAAAATTCATTAGTCTTGTCATCGTACTAGATTTTAATTTCATAAAAATAGAGATGTGAAATTAGGAAAATTCATTAGTCTTGTCGTCGTGTAAAATATGTTTTATTTATTTATTTGTGTGGGGAAAGAATCAAAAAGGTGCAGCGTCAAAAACAAAACGAAGAAAACATCTGATGTCTATCTTTATTTAAAGAAAGTAAAGAATTTTGATTGGAAAAAAGGCCATTCGTTCACAAGTGGCATTGTAGTTATTTTGATGAACAGAGGATGGCAGACAAGTAAATTTAAGGCCAGCGCTGCGGCTATTAAAGCCCAAAAACCACTTCTTTCAACACACATCGGCAGCTTAATTAGCTCTGCGCCAAGAAATTGCTTCCAATTTCCGGTTTCCAGACACTATGAAAAGCCACACCTCTCTCTTCCGCCTCTCTCTCCTCTCAGCGGCGTTAGCGTCACTCTTCGCTGCCGGTGCCGGTGCTGCTACCGCCACCCCCACCACATACTCCGACAACTCCAAAGCTATCGACTTCATCCGTACAAGCTGCAACGCAACTTTGTATCCAGAACTCTGTTACACCTCCCTCTCCGCCTATGCCAAGAGCATCCAACAAAGCGCCGCCCACCTGGCCCGCATCGCAGTTGCTATCAGCCTCTCCACGGCCAGCCACATGGCCTCCTACGTGGCCAAACTCTCCCGCCAGGCAGACTACGGCGCAGCGCCGCTAACCGCCGTCGCCCTTCATGATTGCTTCTCCACCTTCGACGACGCCATCGACCAGATTCGCGGCTCTCTCAAGCAGCTGAAGCAGATGAAGCAGATGAAGGCCGGTGAATCGTTTATGTTTCAGATGGCTAACGTGCAGACGTGGATGAGCGCCGCGCTTACCAACGAGGAGACGTGCACCGATGGATTCGAAGACGTGCCTGACGGCGCCCTGAAATCGGAGGTGTGCGACCGGGCTGCGAACGTGAAGAAGTTCACCAGCAATGCTCTTGCCTTGGTTAATAGTTATGTTAACAAGGAAACTAACCCTACAGAAACGCCTTGATTTCACATCTTATGTCTTGTAAAAAAATGGGAAAAAAAGAGGTAAAACTGAGTGATAGTATCTTAGTTTTCTTGGGTTTTGCTTTGTATTTAGTTATGGTGCTGTTCCTTCTTTCCTGTTTGAAAGAAAGAGAAAGAAGCTTTTTAAAATTTTAACAGTCCCCCTCTCTTATTTTCCGACGAGAATTCCATACCTCCCTCTCTACTTACTCTTTGGTCGTTCAGAAAACAGGGTTAAAAAATTAAATGTAGTTGTGCTTTTTCTGAACAACCAACCGGAAAGAATGAGCGGCATGCAGTTCATGATTTTCCTCACTGTCATAGCAGGTGACGGAGGCTTTCTATTCACTGTCAATTGAGTGATTTATTGATTTTCAACTAGTTTGAATTTTGGGAAGATCCAGGAGACCTAATCAGCAAGTATTCAGATTTCGATTTCGATAGTTGACACATACAACCAAATTTACAAATATATCAAGCCAAGACAAAAATAAATGAAATCAAAATAAGATAAAAAATCCATAGAACTTAAATTATAAATATAATCTCATTGATCATACTTTTTTGAATGCATCTGCTAAGTTTACAGTAGTAGTAGAGACTATATTAATCACTAAACCATATTAGAGTCTTTTATCTTTCTCTCTATTTCTAGTTATGTAACTGTGTTAACGCAGACGGCAGATAAGAAATGAGGAATAAACAAATATAGTCGGCAATATTTTGCCCCATCATTTTGATTTGTTCGGATTTTCAGTTGTTTGTCCTAATCCTGACTGCACAGCTTCACTATTTGTGTGTAGCCAAATCACGCCAAGATGGAATCATTTTACCTGTAAATAAACATATAAATAAATAAAGCAGCAGTTGCCTGTCCAAGATTACTGTTATTTTTTCATTTTTACTTCATGATTTAGAAGACCCACAACCATACAAAAACGCCAACTGGATAAGGCTGTGTACGTCCAAGATTTTATGTGATTACTGGCAAACATCTCTACTTTAATCATGATGTTTACAGTTATTACTATTATTTTTTTTTCAGAAAAATATGAATCGCAAAAGATGATGGTCAAGATTGGGATTGCTTGAGACATTCTGTTCACTGTCAATGATTTACTTTACTGTTTAAAAAGGTACGGATCGGAACCTTTTTCCCCTGCTACTTCAATGATCAAAGATGGAGGACAAAATGACCCTCTTATTATCTTGACTTCGAAAATGACAATGATGAAAAGACACTTAAGAAAAAGAAAATTTGTCTCTAAAGTTATAACGATGTTGTGCAAGCGGGAGTTTCGTTATCATGGATTGAAAAAGCCAGCATGTCAATCTGTAAAAACCTATCATCTCCTCCGTTATTTTCTTTGGTTTCCATTTTTTGCAGATGTTTCTATCCTGGAGGGTAGCCTGTCATAACAGTAGTCTGGTTGTTTGTCTTTCAATACGCAAACAGTAGGTGCAATTGTAAGTGTGTACATATTCATGGCATCCACGTACAAGTTGAAATTTTCACTTTCAGTTCAAATGGAACCTAGGCTCAAGAGAGATTAAGAAAACTATTTGGTGTGATGTCCCTAACCAACGGAGAGAGGTCTAGTAGTGGTGCACATGTAGTATGCATTAGTTAATGTTAGCCGTCAGCAAATAAGAAAGAAAATATAAAATTAGCCCAGTTTATGGTACGGAAGGACGTGGGAGTAAATGACTGGTCATGAGCAAATTATTGAACTCTAAATTCACTCTATGGATGACACATCCTAGCTAACAACCAGACAGTTCACGCCTATTAATGGATGACTGAGTGAAAGCTATACTCATACATGATTTGAGGGTGATTTTGGCTGCATTTCCCATTCTGCCATGACAAAGTTAAGGTGTTTTGGCCCCTAGGGTCTGGATTTAGATGAGCTGTGCTTGGCATGTGAACTGAAAAGGGGAAGAAATGGTGAGGACAAAGAGGAGTGACAGTAGAGACATACATACACAGCTCACTGTGTGGTTCACGGGATGCCCTTCTATTCCAAGTATGGGTCCCAACTTTGCCGACATATATATATATATATATAGCATCCATCCCTTATAATATTTCCGGAAACAATGTCTCGAGTCTCGACAAGGCTACAATAAGGACGTTTTGGTACCTCTCCTTCCAAATTGGTTTCGACATGTGAATACAAGAAGTTGGTCCTATATCGGCTACTTCACGTGATATATGATCCTATGCTAGAATTTTTGTATATTCAACTCTTATAGAGTCATTCGATGTTAAGAAGTTCACGCTTTTCCCTTGCTATAAATAAATAAATGATAACCGTCTGGCCCCATCTATGTGGTTAAATGGTAAGCGACAATTACAAAAGTCGGAGCCAGGATGGCCTTGTGAACCACGAGTCCGGACAACCACTCTTATAGAGTCGACGCTTCTTTAGTTTGGTCCTTGGTCCGGAGTCCGGAAAGTACTTGTAATTTAAAAAAGGGAAATGAATAAATAAAAGCCTATTTTAGTTTCGGGGCACTTCCAGAACAGGGCCAGTGGGACCATATTTTCATCTCTTCTACGCTGGTCATTGCATATATATTCAAGTATTGAAAAGAAAAACCGTATCCATAATTTAGGGTTGAACTATATAGTATCAAAATATACTTTTTCTTTTATTTTTTTTTATAAATATAAAAAATGTATCATCAATCATATGATATTTTGGGTATTGGAAAAAAAAAAAACTTTCATTCATGAGGATTTGAACCTTTCAAAACTTGGTTACCAAACAACTATGGAGTTGATTTTTGCTCCTTTTTGCCTCCCCTGAAAATAAATTATTTTCTTACCCCGACTTATTTTCTAGGTCCGTCACTCTCCCTGCCATGCTTTAACATCAGATGAGCCAGTTAGGAAATGGCCATTGTTAGGTTGATTTCTGTAATCTAATAATCCAAGTATGAATAGGCCTAGAAAATTAGGCCAAGGATTAATAATGGACCAGCCTGTCCTAGTGCGGACTTGGGCTGAAGCAGGTTCTTGTTAGGCCCAAATACGCTAGGAAGGCAGCAATGGCTTATAAACTACACTCTCTGAAGATTATGAAATAATAATAAAAACAAGATAGATTATATGAAAGCTAAATATTTTTCAAATCGATTTAATGTTTCATTTGGGCTAGCTACGCCGTAAGTCAATTGCTTGGGCTATGTTGGCCCTAAAATATTACTTGAATCTTAGAAATTCAAGTCCAGTATAAGCTACGATCCAGGATTCAATGGGCCACTACCGAGAACCTTTTTTGCTGCACCATTCCAATCAACCTAAGCCCAATCTGTTTTTAAGTGGGTTTGTCACCTCCAGCTGTCCAGCTGTATAATTTTGTCTGGGTTGTTGCTCAGTGATTATGCCGCAATGGACTGGATCAATGTTTAATTTGAGTTGGGAGAGGTCTAACACTTAACTCTTGCCCTAAGTTCGGTTGGTGATGGTAACCTTTGGCCCATGTTCGGACGATATAACATTTCTTTGGAGGATGAATTTATTCACCTTTATGTTATGTTTGGTTGTTGAAAAATTTGAGAAAAAGTGCGAGAAAAAGAAAATAAGGAAGAAAAAGAAAAAAAATAAAATAAAAATTAAATTTAAAGTCAATACATTATTTTTGTATGTGTCATTTCAGACTCATTTTATATATATTTTTTTCTTTTTATGGAAAGATAAAATAATTTAAAAATATATATATATTTATAATTAATTTTAATTATATTTAATTTTCTTTCTTATTTTTTTTATATAAATAAACCAAAAAAATAATAATAATTTCTTTAAATATTTTCTTTCCTTGGCGTTTCGGCAATCAACAAATACTTCTCTTTTATCATTTGTTGTTTTCACTCACCTTTTCTTTAATTTAAACCCATAATGATTAACTATATTTAAGTTAAACCCCAAGAAAGGTAAGTAAAATTTACCATTTCTTTAGATATTATATATTCAATGAGTTATAGTATGCTTCTATTTGGTTTGTCAAAAAAATAAAAAATAAAATATATTTAGTTAATTTTCAAATAGAAAGATATTACTTACATATTATTAAAAACAAAAATAAAGTCTCTTATATTGAAGTTCTCTCCATAATTTACTCTTCAATAGGAAAATTTTATTTTCTTATTAATAATATTAATAATTAAAATATTTAAAATTTTATAAATAAACAAAACAATATCACATTTTCAATATAAAGATTTGAATTTTCTAATTAAAATCCTTTGTTTTGTAAAGTGAATACTATAAAAAAAAAAAAATTAAAAATAGAAGAGAATAGATGAGAAAAACAAAATATATAATAAATCATGTATGTACATGAGTACATCTCATCTCTTCCATGAGATTATTAAAGTCATGCATTGTATTATCCTACCTCTTATTTAATTCCATTCTTAATTATATATAAAATAATATATTTTATCATATGCTTGTTTTAACCAAATAAAACTTATATTTTATCCTATTAGATGTTATATTCAATATATCAAATATAATGTATGGCTAAACTTGATTGGTAAGATATGATAAAATCGGTATACTTCAAAAAATATTTAATTTCTTTTAAAATGAAAAAAATACCATATGCCAGTATTTATTATTAAAAAATGTGAAATCTTTATCATATTTAATATTATTAATTCAAAAATAATTATATAATTTAGTAAGCTATTTTTTATTTCTTTATTAATAAATCTCAGATCAAAATGTTTAAAAATCTATAAATAAAATATTACATTATATTGTTAAATATATAAAATCATTTTGTATATATATTAGTATTATTTTAGGTTGTATTATGAACAAATATTTAAAAAAGAAAACTATTTTTAATAAAAAATTAATTTTTTAGTCATTAAAAAAAAAAAGGGTAATAGAAACAAATTGAGAAAAAAATAATCAATGAGAAAAAATTTATAATTTGTGAAATATCTGCATCATATATTTTTATTTAGAATTATTATATCTCATATGATAAGTTATCATTTCATTTATCTAATCCGATGATTATATTGTGAATTAAACATAGGATAAAATATATATATTTTTTTATATTATTCTATACTATATTTAATGAACAGGACATATTCTACAATTAAGGACATGTATCATTTTATTATGCATTAATTCAATTACTATTACGAAAATCTAATGCAGGTTTTTGAAGCCTGGTAGGTAGACAAAATAGACTGATCACTCTCCATCGTTGGAAGTGGCTTCATCCCAACTTCAGTCCAATCCCATATCAAATCTGACTTCGAAGATATTTATTACAGAAGAAAGACAGGGGCGTACGCCTTCTTGGCCTCCCAAACCATTAGAAAATAGTGGAGAACAGAGCCTACATAATCCTGTACCCAAGACACCAAAAGCAGAGGCTGAAATTGTGTATGTCCGTTGAGTAAACCTAACTTGACTGCAACCCTTATCTGTCTTCCTTGTCCCTTGTCAAACACATGCACGATTATGCATGACGCAACCTCAAAAGTTAGTGAATTCACATGTAATGTGACCAAGTAACAAGTTGTTTGGTTGATATGACTTGAGATTTTCATTACCAGGCTATGGGGCTACTATCTCAGTAGCTTTCCATGAAAAAGAAAGAGCTGGGTGTCAATGAAAGAAAAACTTTGACGTTTATGCTATTAAAGAATCGGTCAGTCTTTAGGACTAACGAGACAAGTCTTTTTTACTTCTCAAAAGTATTTCTTTCTTTAGCATGCTTAGTGTCATATAATAATCTAGGGTCTATTTGGTAATCCTGTCGAATTGCCAGAAAATTGAGCTACCCGCATGCTAGGAATCTGTCGAATTGTCATATAACACGTGTTAGTGCAAGGGTTAAGCCATTTCAAAAGTGGCTAATGGGAACTGTTACGGGAATGGAACCACATGGCAACACAAGAAGTTGATAACATGAAGGAACCAACAACCCACATATCTGTTCACCTAAACTGAAGGAAAGGGACAAAGGCCATCGCAGTCAGACAAAGCTTCACGAGTCGTTTCCTATTGCTTTTGAATAAGTCATAAGGTGGTAACTGAGGGTGGGTGTTGATGAACCATTTATTTAAGAAAGAACGTTTATTTATATTTTTAGTTCAAAAAATATCTCACTTCTTGAGGATTATATTTAGAATCTTGCATACCATAAGACATTTGTGCCTATACTTCACTAAGCTAGGGAAAAATAACCATAGAGTTTTATATGTTGGATCAAACTTTAATCATTTCTTCCAAACTTTAATTATTTCATCTAAATATTGATTGATGTTTAGTGAAAAAGGGTCAAATCTTTTTTACATTTGACATCACATTTCGTGAGCCTACTCTAAGAACCATTATTTAAGTCACTTATTCTCGGGTTTAAGAGCAATATTATTGCACCTCAAACATTATAGATTCAAAATTTGAGGATATAAGAAACCAAAGATAGAAAGGCAGCTCACATTTGAAAATTGTTTTTAGATGCAGAGGGTATTTCTAACCAATGTTGACAAAGTAAATTTTATATATTTTAAAGAATAGCAATCAGTTACTTTTTACAAAAATCACGTTCTTATTTGGTTATCATAATTGTGATGTTGATCAAAAACCAAACTTAAAAGATCTATGGAGAAAGCGTGGCATTAGTTTACCTTGTAATAATACAAGCTTTCTTTGGTAAGCCAACTCGTGGCCTATAAAAAGGAGGCTCCTCGCAAGAAGCAGACATCCAAATTAAAGAAAACAGCGTACGGTTGCTAGCAAACTTGGGTCCTCATGGCTAGACTCTTATTGCATTTTTTGAGTGCTTATTTTGTGGTATTATACGTGAGGGTGGTGGATGGTGCTCCAATTTCATCATGCAGTCAGACCCCATATCCTGAAGTATGCAATTATTTCATTGGCAATTACAAGCCCACTGCAGGGGTTGATGAAATTCAGTTCCCATTTCGCGACAGGGTCCTTAGAGTCACAATGAACCAAGCCAAGCAACTCCACCTGCTGGTTTCAGCTATGGACTTGAGCTCGTCGGATGAGCGAACCAAGTTGGCTTGGGCTGATTGTTTGGAGCTTTATGAGAACACCATGGACCTGGTGAATCGTTCCATCAACTCTATCAGTCCAGCGGTCATGTTTGACTCTCAAACATGGTTAAGTGCTGCAATTGCCAATCAGCAAACTTGTCTAGATGGATTTATTGATTTCAATCCATCTTCTGATCAGTTTCAATCCTTCCCATCTATGTCAATCTCAACCAGTAACTTCTCAAAGTTGCTTAGCAATTCGCTGGCAATAAACAAGGCAGCAGTTTCCGCAACAAGTATGCTATCTAACAATCAGGCTGGTGGCCGACGCTTGCTTTCTAATGGCTTCCCAACATGGGTTTCAGCTGCTGATAGAAAGCTTCTCCAGTCATCTGGGGCAGCTTCAAGGGCTGATATTGTGGTAGCCCATGACGGGTCCGGTAATTACAAAACCATTTCTGAGGCTGTTGCGGCGTCGGTTAAGCTAAGAAGTGGGACTAAGAGATTTGTTATATACGTGAAAGCGGGTGTTTATAGAGAAAATGTGGAAATCAAGAGGAAAATGCAAAATATCATGATAATCGGAGATGGGAAAGATGCTACCATTGTCACAGGCAATAAGAATGTTCAAGATGGCTCCACAACTTTCCGTTCTGCCACTTTCGGTAAGTTTCTCTCTGATTAAACTCCTTAATCAGGTAATCCATCCTCAATATTCCAGTAACGTAGAGTTTCAGTATTTTAATTGACTACGCACAAATGAACTTGTACCATACTACATATCTACTTCTTGTCAAACTTACATTTAATACTTCTTTCATTCATGCAAAATATAAGCTCGTGTCTGTGCTACTTTTCAAACTCATGCTTGTAACACTGAAGTTGATATGACAGTTTTCTAACATTGAAAACTAGAGGAGACGAAAAAGACATCCAATGAGGAGACTGGTGGATGTGCTAGCTTCTAGAATTTTTCGTTTCCGTTACCCCGGCCTCAGTAAATGAGACACAGCAACACAGCGCCCAACTTTCATATCCATTCACAGGCTGGAGTCAAAACTTTAGGCAACGTTTTAGGGCCACTCATACATTAACGAAAATCTTATCCAAATGATTCAAAATTGAACCATGCATTTTCTCCAATAAACAAATAAAATCATAATCTCTCACTCATATGGATTTAAGTTTCTTTCAGCTGTTTCGGGTCATGGCTTCATTGCTCGAGATATGACATTTGAAAACACGGCTGGACCTCAGAAACACCAAGCAGTTGCACTTCGCTCAAGTTCGGATGGTTCGGTTTTCTATGGTTGTAGCTTTAAAGGCTACCAAGACACCTTATATGTGCACACACAACGCCAATTCTACCGCAACTGCGATGTATATGGAACTGTGGACTTCATCTTTGGAGATGCAGTTGCGGTTCTCCAGAACTGCAACATCTACGTGAGGAGACCCATGAGCAACCAAGCAAACGTCATCACCGCTCAGGGAAGATCCGATCAAAATGAAAATACTGGGATTTCAATCCATAATTCGCGGGTCATGGCAGCTCCGGACTTGAGACCTGTTCAGAGTCGGTTTAAGACGTATCTCGGGCGGCCATGGCGTAAGTACTCAAGGACAGTTTTCATGAAGACTTCTCTAGACGGCTTGATCGATCCTGCAGGGTGGAGTCCATGGAAAGGAGACTTTGGTCTGACAACTCTGTATTATGGTGAGTATATGAACACAGGAAGCGGTGCAAGTACTCGTGGCAGGGTGAAGTGGCGAGGATATCATGTTATTACTAGCGCAGCGGAGGCCGAAAAATTTACAGTTGGCAGATTCTTGGTCGGAGATTCATGGATTCCGACCACTGGAGTTCCCTATGCTTCTGGGTTATGATATGTAGTTTTCCTGCCTAAATTCAAGTGAAGATGGTAATGATATTGTCATATAGTTTGTGTTAAGCTTTGTCGCGGTATCACACATGGATTCTAATAATAGGCTGATGTTTGTTCGGTCTCCATGTGAACTAAGGTTTTGGAAAACTTTATTGAATAAATTAAGGTGTGAAGTGTACATAATCATATCGTTTATAAAAGTAGTAGAAAATTTGTAGCTCCAGAATTCTAAGTTGAATCATTAATTGTTTTTTCGGTCTTGTCATTCCACAGGGATTTTTTTTTTTTTTTTCAGAATTCTTGACCTTTTAGAGGAAGCTAATCAAATTTAAAAGGTTAAGATTCTGATTTGTTTGGAAATAGAAATTGCATTTTCAAACCATAAATAATTTGATAGATACACGAATCTCTGCAGGAATTGTTAGAGACAAAAATGGATAATAAAGAATTTGTTTCTTCACCATATAAACAGTAAATTATTTCCTCCAGTATCATTTGCTATTTCCTCAAAATACTTAAAAGCTGGAACAACTCTTATCCATCTCCTATGTTGAGGCCTAGGAGGCTGTGGAGAAAGGACAACAATTTCATTTCGGGAGGATTTAGTGGGCCAGAGATTATACATATTCAAAGAGAAAAATATGGTATTTAAAAGCAGAAAGACTTCCGCTACAACCAGGAGAGATGAGCGATACTCAAAAGAAAATTGAAGCGTGCAAGTAAGGAGTTAGACGAGGTCCAATGTTCATGGATGGTCGCCCAAGTGGTGGATGAGCTCTGATTGATGAACTTCCTTCAATGGTCCTAGTAATGCAAAAGGGAAATTTTATTTGAAATCATACTTTGACAAAACAATTTTCTCAAAATATGGTATAAAACTTATGTGTTAAACAAATGAATTTTAGAAAGTAATCATGTTTGAGAAGGATGAGTTTCTCTCTAACTTTGACATGTATATATATATATATGAAAAAAATTATTTTTAACAAAAAGTATATTTATAAATGTCATATAAAGAAATTTCCTTAAAAATGATATTTGGAAGAAAAAAAATGAGCAAAAATTATATTTAAAAAGGCCTTTTACAAAAGTGTTTTTTGAAATAAATAAAAAAGAAGAAAAAAAGATTTTAGGCAAAAAGAATATAATTTTTGAAAAATTATTTGAGAGTATACATTTTTAATAAGAAGACAAAAAATATAATTTGATATAAAGAGAAGAAAACATTAATTGTGAATTTTAGGTGAATAACATATGTCATGTGGAGGGGTGGTTGGACGGCTGGTCACACCTCGCCTCTATCCCAACCTCATCATTTTTATTTATATCTATTATTATTCTCATAAAAAATAAAATTAAATTAAATGGTGTTAGACGAATATAAGAGATTCTCATACGGCCCACCTTATTTAATTTTAAAAAAAAATTAATTAATTTTTTTATAAAATTTAAATTTTATTTAAAATAAATATAATTTATAAAGAAAAATATTATAAATAGTTATTTTTATTAAAAGCATTATTTTATTTATGTTAAACAAGTTGGAAAAAAAATCAACTAAATAATTTTTTACTTAAAATTATATATAATTGGAATGAGGTGAAATGAGACAAAGTTATATCTGAATTTGTTCTGGGTTTTTAAACCTATCCTATACCCATTTATACTTATCTCTGGCGTAAATCGAATTATCATCTCTTTTTAATCGTGGGAGGTGATGAACCTATGGACGAAGAAACACTACCTAAAAAAAGGTTGGGGAGTGCGATGGCCTTTAGAAGCGCCAATGTTGTATCACATCTCTGGTGCCCCATTATCGCCATCGCTTTTTTGGGTTCTCCCCTAAAATATCATTCTTGCGAAAAACTTTTTATTTTGTTCGTACCAAAACAAGCCATAAATAAATTAGGATACTACATATTTCCATAATTCCCGAGTTACATATAAATACCTCAAATTTTACTTGAGGTCTTACCTACTGGCAATGCCACCTTCTATTCTCATCAATATTTTACTCAACAACTTGATTCCTTTGAAAGTATTTTATGAACTTGAAGATAGAGAAGCTTAGAAGTACAAACTAAACTGTATGAATTGGAATTGGTTTCCAAAGCAACCAAACATCTCAAATCCGTGGGGATGTTCTTGGGAGGTCTGTAAATTTGATGGTAATTCCATTGCCAACTAAAGAAACCAAATATAAATTTGGAGTAAGGCAGTTTTAAAGAAATACATAACGCATGCTACAAACAAATTTTAAGGAAATATGTTCAAAGAATTTTTTTAACTCCATGAAAGGATAATCTGAGTAGTGATATCATACTCTCAATTTAAGTTCGGTCTGGGCTGCCCAGTGGGCTTCAAATCCCCATAAAATAATACTATTGGAAAAAAGAGAAATTATTATATTTTATTAATAAATAAATAATTATTAATTTATAAAGAATTTTATGTTTCTACTATAAAGTACTTGTAAAAGCCCAAGAGAATTTAGAAAAAGAAAAGAAAAGAATTATGTCTAACCCTAATGCCCTAGAAAATGAAGTTTTAAATATACGATGATAGGGAGTGAATCAAGAAAACTAGAAAGTATAAAAAGTTTCCCAATACTATATTATAAAATTCCATTTTCTATTATATAAATTTTTATTTGTTTTATATATATATTTCATCGCTTATTAATTTATATTTTTTTAATTCTTTAAAGATTTCTAAAATTATTATTATCTTATACATTTAACCAAGTTATTAATTTAATACAGTGGCCCAAACTGAGACTAGGAGAATTTAGTATCTTATGCATTTAGCAAGATTATTAATTTATCAAATATTCATTTATCGAGATTTTACTGTAAATGAATGCTTATAAGAGACTAGAGGCCCAACAAAGAGGACCAAGTGAGTTCAATCCTCGTTATTCTGAACATTACAAAATTGATAGCGAAGTCGGGGAACTCTCAACATTATTCTGAATATCAGAAAACAAAATCAGCAAAGCATTTGGTCGTCGGTGCTCAGACCACAGAATGACCGCTTATGTAGGTATCTAATTTGGTATGATAGAGTTGACAAAACCTCAGAAGGTACAAAATGACACCAGGAGTAGCCCCTTAATAATTAAACTTACAATCTTTTTGTTGTGTACAGCAGCAGTGTGCATCTATGTGATAACAGTGGGAGCAGAACGGCCTGTGAATTCCTGCATCTTAGAAAGCTTGAGAGCAACCTCCACCTGGGATCAAATGCATAGGTCAGCCAAAAGATATGATCAAAAGCAGGGTGATAAACAGTCCTGATAAAAGAGAGAGAGAGATGTCTCACAAGAGGACCAAGGGCATCTTGAGAATCCCTCCCAGTCTTTGACGAATCCTTCTCATACTGCTCAATATAGACACGGATGGTTGCACCTTCTGAGCCAGTTCCCGAGAGGCGGAAAATCTGGAATTATATCCAGTGAGGGACAACAAGACAGAACGACTTTAGTAGTGGAGTTGGGACTCAGTAATTTCTCAAACGCAAGTCTTGGAAAAGATGTATATAAGAAATGAGGGAATCAACTAAAAAATGAAATATACACTTCTTGTGGATAAAACTTTCATGCAAGAACAGAAGATGCTTTCAATTTCTATGCATCTCTAGGAACATTTGTTCCCTATTAAGTATCAGGTAATTCTGAAAGTTCAGTAGCCAATGCAATCCCAAAAGAAATGACAAAGGAAACCTACTCACCAATCGTGACCCATCTTCAAACATATATCGAATACCCTGATGCTTTGAGATGGAACCATCAACAGGATCTTTGTATTCAAATTCATCAGCTTTCGCAACATTTGAGACATCTGAGCGTATTCCTTTTATGATCCTGTATAAATAAACAGCATAAATTCTTCAATGGCTTCATGATCAAGCAGGTAATAACCATTCTAGATTTGTGGAAAATGTATGGCTGAGTCCTAAATTAAGACAGCAGCAGATTCATTGTTCACAGAAATTCAGGAGGTTGGGTTTAATGCTCATATCACTCATCAAAATAAATCAAGATGCTCTTAAGAGCCTAAAATGTGCCTATTTAGATTGTTGCTTCAGGAAAAGATTAAGGATCAGGTGAAGGTGATTTCGCCTTCTGCATGAAGAGTGGGAATGTTAAGGAAGTGCTCATGCTTAGAGAATAATGAACTGCCCTGGAATGTTCTGAAGTATATAATATGGATATACAGGTCTAGAAACTAAACTGGATGCCATATTTGTAGAAGAAAGATCTCAATAAACCTAGGCCATAAGAAGCCAGATATGCTAACAGCAGTTCAATCAGAATGTAGAAGTTCATACCAAAATAGCGTATGGTAAAGTTTTGTCTACATGATTTAGTATCATACTAATAGCCCGTTTGGGTGATTGTCCAGGAATCACTTCAAGTGATTCTCTAAGTTATAGAAGTTTGTTGAACACCTAATTTCTGTAAAGAAACGCTTGTAACCCTTTCAAAATAACTCTCAAACAGCTCTAAACCAGATAGGGCCTTCTATTCTTACATTGCTTAATACCTTTTGGTAGGACTACCATGGCAAAGCCTGCTGTTGGATTACATACCAATTTCATGTAGGCATGTAGGTCAAATATCAAATTGATCATCTTGAAGCTTCCTGTTGGATTAGGTAGCCCTTTTGCAGAAGCATGCTAGTCAAATATCTAGTTGATGATTGTGAAGCCTACTGTTACATTGATTATGCCTCATCAAATATCAAGTTGATGAAAAACTAAAAACTGGCCCATCCTTGTGGTACTCTGTATTAATGTTTTATGTTAAATTTTATAAAAATGGTTTAATGGATTGAAGTTCTGATGGTGTCAGATGAATATGATATGCATGAGACAAATGCAATGTTGTGCTTGGAAAAAAATATTGAGTCCATGAGAAGTTATCAAGGGACATAAAAAAAATAATAAAGAAATAAGAAGTACCTTGAGCCCTGCCATTTCCTAATGAAAGAAAAGAAATTTGTGCATTTCAACAAAAAGAGAGGGAAAAAAGGAGTTGAACGAGAATCATACTTATTAACTTCTGGAAGGGAAGATTGAAGTTTGACCAAAGATGCCATTAGTTCTTTTGCAGCACCTGCATCAACATTCTTCAAGAATAATTTGAACCAGTTAAAAGATACTCCAAGATTCTTTTTGCTAGAACAAAAAATTAGGTAGTATATCATACCTCGTAGTCATATCGAGTATAATAGTGGCGACCATAGGTAGCCCAATGCTTGCGAACTATTTCTTCAACAGTAACAAGCTTTGCTCCACCAAGGTTTTCCTTATTTTTATAAGCGAGAATAGAAAGCCAAGCTAAAACGGCCCAGATTCCATCTTTCTCACGAATGTGGTCCGAACCTGTCCGTAGATACAACAACAGATCAAAATATTGCTTTACATATGTGTATGTCATAATTAACAGAAATTTCATACACAAAATATGAAACCTACCAGTTCCAAAACTTTCTTCACCACAAATTGAACATAATCCAGCATCCATTAAGTTACCAAAAAATTTCCAGCCAGTTGGGACCTGGTATTGAACAGTCAATAACAAATGTATGCCTCTCATACCTGTGGTATATGAAGCACAAAAGAATCTAATAAAATGTGAAACAGGATACCTCAAAAAATTTCAGATTTAAATGTTTGGCTACAACATCAAGAGCAGCAGAAGTGGGCATACTCCTACAAGCAGTAAAGTCAAAGAATCAGATTAAATTAAAGGGCCAAAAACTGCAATAAAGAGTATATTAAAAAAAATAGCAAGACAATAAAGGAAAACTTTAAAAAAATAAATGGAAAAGAAGAAGTTTGTGTAGGAGAATGCTCATTCAGAAAAGGACACTAGTCCTATAACATGAAGAGTAGGTTCCCCCTTATGGGTGATATTTATTAAAAAATAACCTTCAAATTCAGATTTGAGGAACCATCTTCCTGCCAAGGTTTGTAACCAACATTCTCTAATATGTATTAATTGTTATTGCTTTAAGAACATTTCTTCATATTACTGGCCTATCAAAAATATTTCTTCAGATTAAGAGGTACAAGAATGCAGATCCACATAGATAAACACATTTTTAGACACTTTTTTTATAGGTGAATAATGCGAATATAATACATTAAAGCGCCAAAAAGAGAGCACCAAAGTACACGGGACCACAAATTTAGTATGCACAGATATTCATCACCCCATAACACAAGGGTCTGTCACTCCCTCACAAAGAGACAAGGTGGGAGTCATGGGTTAACCACCTTAAATAAGCAAACCAAATATATAAAAATTTGTGGATTTCTTTCTTATATATTCTCTTTTGCCCTCCACCTTTTCACATTTACAAGTGTAGATTTTATCCTAGATGAAATACAATGGATATTTCATGTTGCACCTACATATGTACCATGCATTTCATTTGGCTTTTAAGATTTGAAAAAAGAACCTTATCTTTTTTATCAGAGACAAAAACCATTTTCATTGAAAGAGTAAACAAGAGAAGAATGTGAAATCCTTCCCTAATTAAATAACCTGATCAAAACAAAGGAAAAAGAAAAACAATCCAAAAGACATCAAGACGTCTTAGACCTAGTTTTAACAAGTTTTAAATTTCAAAGGTCTCAGCAGATAAGTAGGGCAAGGACTTTCAAATTTCATGGTTTAAGGAGTTTTTATGCTAGGAATGGTCACATTTTGATGTATTGGAAGAACAAATATTATTGTTGTTTTTGTTGTCTAAACAAGCATCCTAGACTGTTTGAATGTGTCCTTATTATTAAATTTACCATCTTAGTTTTCCTTAATATTTCAATTCATTAAGGACTGCCTTGAATGATTTTTTTTTTTTTTTTCAAACAAAGACCTATGACATTCACAAACCAATACACAAGGAATGGCCAAATGGATAAGGAATGATATTATATTCATGTCATTTATAAAAAATATTACATAACAATATTTTATCTGTTAGTTATTACAGGGATCAAGAAGATACTATGTGTCCCATTTCTAAATACTAATCCCATAACACTATTTTGTATCTGCACCATGGTTTTTTAGTGATTAGAGGACCTACTGCATGCAGAATGGATGGTAATTTGTCCAGCATGAAGCAAATTAAAAAGTCAGATATAAGAAGGAATAAGCTAGCACATGTGCAAAAACACACACCAATAAGAAGCTAAACAAGAAAATAGAGAACCTGGCAACTCCCTTTAAACCAGCAGAGAAATAGGGTATTGCGTCAACTGCATTTGCAGCAATGATAGCAACAGAATCTGATGGAGTAACAAAAAACCTGACATTGCAAGGTAAATCAGGTCATTTAAGACTTATGTCAAATAATAAGTATTCTTTCCAGAAATGAAAAGTGCAGTACTACCTTTTGCCAAGGATCATGTTACGATCCGCATCACCATCTGAAGCGGCACCAAACTCTGGTGGTTCATTTTTAGCATCTGATTTACCCAATCCCATACATGCAACCAACTCCTTTGCATAGGTTAGATTAGGATCTGGATGCCCTCCTCCAAAGTCTTCCTGTTTGCATGAAATCAGCCAAAAAAGAAAGAGAAAAAGAAATAACAAAAGATTCTTAGTTTATGAAATTATTAGTTTGATAATTTTACAACAGACAAGAAATAGCCCATCAAGTCAGTCAAACCTTGGGAACACAATTCAGCAATGAGCTTTCTTGCGCACCAAGCTCTTCAACAAATATACGCTTTGCATAAGCTCCACCAACTCCATGCAGTGCATCATAACTTTAAAAATAACATTGAACAAAAGTTAAGGTATCCACCAGATTCCAAAAAAATATTCCTAAAAAAAATATACTCAGCAATAAAGAACCAACTAAGAGGCCTACTATATACCAGAATGTGAATTTTGGTGATGAGAGCAGCTTTTGGATAGATTGGAAATCAAAAATTGACCTGGAAAATAGAGAAAAAACAATCCGGTATGGTAGTGTTAAAAGAAGATGCACACACACCAGAGATACTTGAAGTATTAATTAACTATCTCAGAATTTTGATCTTCAAAACAAAGATATGAATATTCAAGAGAAAATTCTTATAAAGCTTCCAAAAATCAATAAAGAGATCAAATAGGAATATTCTACAGCATGCATGACACTTTACTCCTGTCTAGACAACTCGAGATTTTTTTCCCCACTACAGTAATTTCCACTCATACTGGACAAACAATAGCATATTTTGTAATTAATATGAGAAGTATTGACTAGAATAAATATACAAATCATATTACAACAGAAGGAAGAATCATACCATGGAAATCATAATGACAGCTCAAAACATCATGATAATAAATGCTCTATGTAAGACCTTCACAACAAAGCACATGAACTCCAAGCAACCAGTAAAATGTCATTTTAAGAAGCAATTATCAAGTAATTGTCATTTTAAGAACTCTAGCTTCCACTTCTCAAAGGTCCTCCCTCCTGAGTGTTTACCCTCCAGTTCTTAAAAAGGATCTGGTTGTAAAGCATTGGTCATTAAAAATCAAATCTAATAGTTGAACTACTCCATAACTGAGCAAGAATGGGGCAGTGAATAAGGCAGACCAATTCTTGATGATTCTCAATTTCACATAATACAACATTCTAATTGTATGTCTCCAGAAATCAGACCAGTCAGATAATTGCATCTAGGTCCATGGTAAAAGGGGAGGGGGGAGCCAATTTGAACAAGAATCAAGAGCTCTGGACAGTGAACAAAAAGCAAGCTACCTCTTCAAACAATAGTGCTTTGCAGAAGAAATTAACTACAGTAATCCCCATGAATTGCATATCCAGGCTTTTCAATCCAGAACTAAAGACGTATAAAATTGTTCCTAAACCTCAATCCAGAGGTATGCTTTTCCAGCATCCTCACTTGATAAGTGGCACATGCTTCTTAATCACCAAAACACAAGCACAATGTTCTTGTTGATCACTCTGACCATCCCAAATGAAAATTGAGGGTACAAAAACACAAACAAAAGAGAAGATGAAATAGATCACCATCATTCAATATATATCTTTCATATAGAAACAGAGGATAAGGACATGATGTTCCAGCAAAGAAAGCTTACTTCATCAATTTCACATAATCAAATGCTGAATCAAAAACCTCGACATCAAATTGTCCCTCAGGCCCCGTGAAGTTTGTAGTGCCTATTGCAGAGATATCCACCTAGAGTGCATATAGAACATTGTGAAATGAGAATCTAAGTCGATGAAACCACACTTGCAGCAATCAAGAAAAAATGGATATGCAGCTTAAGATGCAGATAATACATCAGGAAGATCTTCTGCAATTATATACTCCTTTATGGATTTTGTGTTCTCATAGATCTTATCAGTAATTGCCTCTGGAGCAGGTCCACCATTTTCCATGTTGTACTTAATTCCAAAATCCTGCAAGGGAAGAACACAGGGAAAAAAATAAAGAAGAAGAATCATGCACTACCATAAATCCTAATCAAATAAAATAAATTTTATCTGCTTCAATACTTATAAAAAAAAAAAAAAAAAATTTATCTGCTTCAACCATTCAAAATTGAGTATTAAATAATATTTCTTCCAAAGTGTATTGACTTAATATGGTCTTACCCTTTTGTCCTTCTAGTTCATCTGTTCAATGCATCCATGTGTTAGGAGGTATATATCATTTTGCAACTAGCTCATTTTTAAGAATGGTTTCAGAATCTTAGAGTTCTGAATTTTCAATGGTCACAGGAGCCAATGGGTAAAGGTAAATGGAAATGAACCACAAGGAAGTGAACATAATAAATGGAACACTATTTTGGATAGACTGAACCAAACAGGTGAAAAGTTATAACTAAGTATCCCATCTGTTTGGCATCCTACAGAGGCCAATATTAATTCATGACTACCAAACTGAACCATTTTCCTAACATAAGAAAACTAAGAAATTACACAGTTTGTGTATACCTCATTGGGACCACCTGGATTGTGACTTGCTGTCAGTATAAATGCTCCTGATGCCTTGGTTCCCTGATTTAATATAGTACATATACAAATTCATTATTTTTGTTGTTCTCAACCTATTCCTAACTCCAAACAATATTTAGAAATAAAACCGGGGGGGGGGGGGGGGGGGGGGCGTGTGGCGGCGAAGAAGGACATACAGTAAGATGTAGATAGTTGAAGCCAAATTACTTACATCTTTCCCCACTCTTTCACGGATGACAGCTGATACAGCAGGAGTTGAAAGCAACCCCTTTTGACCAACCCAGACAGATCTCACTCCATTTGCAGCTGCCATCTTAATTATAATCTGGCAGTTTTTATAAAAATAGAAAAATTAATTAAAAAAAAATTAGATAAAGGCATTACAACACAGCCATCAAGAATCATTCGGATGATGCAAGGATTTCGTACCACACAGATGATAGAAAGCAATGACCTCTCACTGAAGAGAAAAGAATAGAGAAAAGGCAGAAAGCAATAACCCATGTTTTGCAGTTGTAAGATAGGCCAGGTTACACTGGGAGGCCTAGTCAAGTCAGTTTAAAGTCCAATTCTAAGAGCAGAATGTTCAACCAATAGCAAAGCACAACACAAGCGAAAACTATGTCGTGTCAAAGTTTTCAGTTTATCAAAGCTTTTGGATGCAGTAGAGGCATCATGATAATTGGGAGTGTCCTTACAAACCCTAAGCTCTAGTATTAGATCAACCACCCTTATTTATTTTTTTCTTTTTCTTTTGATAGATTATTCATACATACATGAGTAAATAGATACATACATAGATGTGCACATAAACACATGGACATACATACGGTATATGCATTCATGGAGATAGGCTTTCTTAGGTCACCTGATGCATCCATTTTGCCCAACCCAACTTTTGGACAGACTTTATTTACCAACTTCCACCACTAAGAAATATTAAACCAGTCAAATCTAATAGCTGGGCTAGCATAATAGGATTATTGTCAAACTCACACTGAGCTGAAAAAATGGCCAGAATACTTTAGCACAAAGACGATGGGGCATAAATTTGGAGCCACAAATATAGAATATCAACAAACACACCCCATACCCCAACCACCCCCTTCCTCCCCTCTTACAACAAAGCAGCTATAAGAAGGCTGGGATTTGGGGAGAAGGCATGAGAACTACATTTATCATTCAGTTCTTGGGGAAGTAAAAGGCTACTGTTTCTAATTTGAACTTTTTGCTATTATTTAAGGTGAAATACTGTAAATACAACTAATAGCATGACATAAATATCAAGGCCTCAAACAATGTACTGAAAACAATTAAATAAATAAATAAAATTACTAGTCCAAAACCATATATGAACAAGATGATAAAAATATGCACGCAAATGGACAAGAATGTACCTGAATGGCATCCTTCGAGAAATAGCGGCCATCACCAGAAACAACAAGTGTCATGCCTGCATGCACAAACATGAACTAGGAAAAGAGTAAATCTGACCCATTCAACAGATAATAAATTAGATCAAAACAAAAATCATGTGAGATATGAAACAAAAGGGGGGCATATTTGTGAAAAATGGTAAATAACTTTCAGAAGAACATAAATTCAAATTGCTTTCCTTAAGCCTCACATCATGTTGGGAGTTTCAAAAGCCTCTCATTGCAATTATAGAGTGGGAATCATCTCATTGTATAGATTAAAATACCTCCAATAACAATATCAATCTTATTAAATGTACACAAAAGGTACACGAATAATAGAACTCCTACCCCTTATTTTGTCTTGTGAAAGGGCGTTGAATGATGCCTGAACAAAATTGTGCAAGTAATTTTGTTGCTTGAATACTTTCACCTGAAAAGTTCCAGCCACCATAATATTATTATTATTATTATTATTGATAAGTAAGCAAGAGGAAAAGTATATTAATGAAAAGGCCTATACACCAAGGTCCACAAGTAGCATACAAAGGAAATCAAAACGTCTAGCCAAAATGAGGGAAAATACAAAAAACCGCTCCCTCCCTCAATTAGACCCTACCCAAACTACAAAGTCAAATAGAGACAAAGTGTCTTCGGCAATGTATGCCATAACCCAAAACAATAGATTAATCACTAACAAAATCTTCAAAGGAAGAATCATCTGTTTCGTATTGTCAAGCGCTCTTTGATTTCCATCTTTTCACAAAGACCAAAAAATACACAATGGGGCAACTCTCCAAACCTTTTTTCGCTTTCTTTCCACAAAGAAGGCATTCCAACTTAGCAAGGCCTTAACCGACACAAGAAGAACTCAAGTGACACCAAATAAAGCAAAAAGAAAGTTTCATAACTCCCTAGATTTAGGATAGTATGAAGGATATGATCAATAGACCTCACTTCGCTTCTACAAGGTAACATTTATTTGCTAAGGACCAACCAACCTCTCCTTTAACATCAAAACCTTCCCCTAGCAAGTTTCCCAAGCTAAAAAACTCACTTTAGTTGGAACCCAGGAATTCCAAATAATACCATGAAGGAAAGTAAATGAGTGCCCTAGCTCTAACATAGAGTATAAAGATTTATTGAGGATACCCCATTCTTTGAGCCCACCCGCATCAACCTATTCTTCTCTCCCCTCTTCACAACCTTTCCATGCAATGTTGTGAAAAGAAGCTCCATGATCTCCAACTCTAGTTGTTCAGAAGTCTAGCAAAACAAGGGTTTCAGTGCCCTCCCTTCTTGCGCCTCCCAAACATCTGCCACCCAAGCCTCTTATTCAACACTAAAGCATACAAGGTGGGAAAAGACACATGTAAAGGTTCCTCTCTACACCATCTATCCACCCAAACCTTTACCCTCCTCCCATCCTCCATTGCAAAAGAAACTTTAGTTTTGATGAGATCCCATTCTTTTCTAATAGATTTCCAATGCCGGTCTCCAAAACCTCCTCTCACAATGCAAGAATTCCACCTTCCTACCTCCTCTCCGTATTTTTCCTAAATAAACCACTTCCAAAAGACATATCCTTCAAAGGCAAATCTCTAACTCCACTTATTGAACAAGACCTTGTTAAGAGAAGAAAGACTTTCAATGTCTAGCTCCCTCTTCATCTTTTCTCTACATAAGATTGACCAATTCACTAAGTGCAACTTTTTCTCCAATGTGGTGAATAAAATCATGTAGTAGATAAGCAAACTAGATAAAATGCTACGAATCAAAATAAGTCTCCCTCCTTTCAAAATATATTGCCTTTTCCACATTGAGAGCTTACGTTTGAACCTTTCCTTCATCTGATACAAAATTGAATCCTCCTTGAAAGGAGTGCCTGAAGGAAGACCAAGGTGAGTAGACAAAAGATTACCCACCCGACAACCCAACTCAACAACCAAAACCTCAACATTGGCAACCTCACCTATAGGAAATAATTCATTTTTTTACAACATTGATTTTCAAATTTGATATAGCTTTGAACCACATAAGAAGCCAAGATAAATAGATCATCTAAGAGTGAAAAGCCTCACAAAAGACATGGGTATCATCATCAAATAGCAAATCCAAAGCCTCCACTCCCTTTCCCTTCCTCCCCTTAACCTGAAACCTGATAAAAAAACCCTCCTACGCCCTTTCCACCAAGCAATTGAGGGCTTCCATCACCATCAGAAACAAATGGGGAAAGAGAGGATCTCCTAGTCTTAATCCTCTAGAATTTTGGAAAAAAATCGTAAGGGTACCATTTACGAGGACCAAGAATTTCACCCTCAAAATGCACCATTTGATCCATCTAATATAACTCTAACCAAATCCCATCTTCTCCATAATATCTAGCAAGAATCCCTAATTAACATGATCATAACTCATAAGCCTTCTCGATGTCTAACTTGCAAACAACGCCAGTAGAATTACTCCTCTACAAAGAGTTAATAGCCTAATTAGCAATAAGAGTCACATCAAGAATTTGACTTCCCTTTATAAAAGGCATTTTGAATTTTGGAAACTACTCTTCCCACCACCTTTTTTAGCCTAGCCAAAACCTTAGCTAATAACTTGTACAACTCACTTACCAAACTAATAGGTCTAAAATCTTTCAAGTCTTCGACACCACCTTTCTTGGGAATTAACACAAAAAATGTGGCATTTAGATTTTTTACTAACCTTTCTTAATAAAAAAATTCCCTAAACAAGCCAAATACTTCCCTTTTCAAAAAATCCGAACAAAATTGTCAAAAGGCTAAAGAGAACCCATCAAGGCTAGGAACTTTGTCCCCATTCAATTCTAACAACGCAAAGAACACCTCCTCCGCTGATAAAGGCACCTCTAACCCATTAGCCTCCCAACTCTCCAAGGTTTTGAACAACATCTCATCAATGCTAGGTCTCTAATCTCCTAGATCAGGCAACAAATTGTGATAAGTTTAAGCAATCCCTTTCTTAATGCATTATCCTCATATAGCCAAGCCCCATTAACTTTGCTCTTGTTCAAAAAGTTTCTTCTATATTGTGCCACATCTTATGAAAAAATTTTGTGTTTCTATCACCATCCTTCAACCAAATCTCTCTCGAGTTTTGCCTCCAAGAAACTTCTTCCAAAGATGCCCACTTACAATAACCTTCTCAAGCTATCCAACTAGCTTCAACCTCCTCAAGTGAAAAGAGAGGATTCCCTTTCCTTACCTTCTGAAAAGCCCATTTGATTAAAAGCCATCTCTTTTCTTACAAATTTGTTGCCGAAAACCTCTTTATTTCAAACCTTCAAATTAAATTTCAACACTTTCAACTTAGATGCCAAAACAAAACCACATGAACCACTGAACTGAAATCCCATCCACCAACTCTTAATCAAATCATTGAAATCGTTTGCTTTCAACCACATGTTGGAAAACCTGAAAGGGATACTACCTCTTCTTATCCCTCCCCCATCTAGCAGAACAGGAGAATCATTTGGAAACTGTCCCTACTAACCTGAAAGCATTCTTACAATGATAATTTTGTCAGATTCCTATTATCCTTTCTCTCTAATTATTTATTAGCATTAAGTAGAATATCAAGAAAAAAAACTATACTGAATTGATATAATAACATCAGAGACAATAATGTATTAGTAAAAGATCTAATACTAGGATGATGAAAACATCTGCCAACCAGCATGGTTGACTACTAAGAATTGTTCTATTAACAGTTCTAGGGTGTGAGATAGATCTGACTGTCAACCTTAGCCCATTGGATAGATAATCTATATATAAATTGGCACAGAGTCAGAATTAACCTCAAGTACCAAACTGGAATGACATTACGAATTAACAATAGCAACAGTTACTTCATTTAATATTCAAATTAAAAATAAAATTTTAACCAAAAAAAAAAACCAACAAAAAACAAAGATCCACAAAAAATTGATTATTATGTATCAGATACATAACAGAGACCCACCAGTCCAGTCAAAGTTCAAGGTGTGTGACCAAGGAAGCAATTTGACATATAAAATTGATCCATCATTGCCTAATGAGATTTACTTTAAAAGAAACAAATGGGATATTTTAAAGATTCTGATCTCAGACAAAACAAACAAACAGGGTACCCATTTCAGAAACACAAGCCAGAAGACCGGAATCACACTGAACCGAAATTCCAAATGACAAACGAAAAAAGCAGAAAAAACTCTAAACTTTTTACATGCAGAATAATACGGAGAATCATTAAAGAAAATAATCCTTTGCCTATGGATACTCAATAAATGCTCATCAACACGATCCATAATCTATTATAGTCTTCTTATTTGACATGAGGAAGATCTGATCACATAGTAATTTGCTTCTGAAAAATTACAACTACTACATGAATTACGAGCCCAAAAATTGCAAAAATCAGATCGAAAACAAAGCAAGTGCAGTCGCCGATCGAATCTATCAAGCATAGGAGAGAAACAAAACATGAACCATTTTTACAACACAAAAGCAAAGGACAAACGGAACCATCGATTGCCACTGTTTTCATGAACACCGATCTACTAATATCGAAGATCAGACGTTAAAACACAGAGAAATCAATAGAAGGATCTAAAACCTTCTTCCTGAGGCCAGAAGTTCCCGGTTTCTGGCCATCAAACGGCGAAGTTGTGACTCGAGAAACCTTGAACATCACCATTGCTTCCCCTGCAACAAAGCCCTAAACTGAGAGAAGAGAAAAAGGCGAGAGGAATTTTGGGAATGGGAAAGATAAGGAAAAGAGAAATCTTACTTATAGGGGATGACAGAAGATGCTTTAAATTGGGAGATGTCAAGACGGGAGAGGATACAAGTGTACAGCTCTAGAGAAAGTGAGTGTTAGAAACGCACGAATGAGCATTTATTTACAACGAGAGAAATAGGGTGGGGTTTGGGTTCTGTTTGGGCCGCACATTAGTGATGAGGACCTCCGAACCTCACGCATTTTTAAGCTCCCTTTAGAGAGCGCTTCCATCGCTACTCTTCTCTTGATGGTTCGCAAACCCCACTGCCATTTCTTTCTTTCTTTATTTTGTCCTTTCAAGTTTTTTTCCCTAATGATAATTCTTTAAATTACTAGTAATTAAATTTTTTCAGGCCCTTTTCTTTTTTGGCACCATCTGCGATTTCTGTTGCTGCGTGATTTGAACATTTGGATGCCTCCATCAAAATTTTGGACTCATATTTATTTAATAAACAAAATCGATTGCACTTGCGTCTTATGTTCGCTATGTATTGGTGGCCCAATCCACTACAGGTGCAGATTCGATTCCATTTGGAAGCCACTCCGTGTTGTTTTCTTTCCCTTTTTTGTCCTTAAAAAATAACGTTGATGTAGAAAGGAGAATGACAAGTTCTTCAAATGCTCGGCTCCGGAATACAGAATATGCTGTTCCAGGATAGAGAATGTGCGCTTTGGAGGGCCCAAAGTAGCTTGCTTTTTGCGGTCTTACCGGCTTTGATTCGGGCTTCATGGCATCCTTGGATTGGGTCGGTCACGCAACTTCTCTTCATGGTTGATCTCCATACAGCTTACCTTGTGCATCAGTTCAATTTTCCTTGTGTATCAAGGAGAGACATTTCATCAAATGTAAAAATCGGCTTAAAAACAGTCTTCCTGCTCCAAATGGGATGTTCAGGTACCTAAAAGTACTCGAGGAATGAACTGGCTGCCTATACATGCTATGTTTAAAAACGAAGATCTTGATAAACATCACACCCCTCTAAAAATTTAAAAGAAAAAAAAAATTCAAGGAGATAGACAAAAATATGAGAACGTGAGTGGGCATGGAAAACACAAGGAACCACGTTTGTATCACAAGGCTAGCGAGAAGTCAACTCTACTTCCGACCCGGACTCACTCAGGACAGGATGGAATCATATGACACCATGAAAGTGACAGAAGGTTCCAAAGTGATCGGACAAGCCATTAAATCTTCAAGAATCTTCCTTTGCTTGGTAGCTACAAGTAGATAGTGTTAACCAAATTTTTATAAACTTTATATGAAAATAATTATTTTAAAAAACAATTTTAGATACATAAAACAAAAAAAAATATAAGTATTAAAACAATAATCATATTCTTACTTTGATTAATGATACCAATAACATTTTTAAAGTGAGATGGAGTCATATTGTGAATTATATTGTTAAAGTCTTCAACTCACTATTCTCATATAGTGGATGAGTCACTTGTGTGGTGTATGTTGTTAAAAATAAAATAACAAAATGACATAAAAATGAGAATGTGGTTTGAAACCTTAACTTATAAAAGTTGTACATCTCTTAGTTTTTCCATCAAAGATGGAGTTATACTCATTATTTATAACCATTATATATAGATTAATGGGTAATGGTGGATTGTGAACCTAAATTTATCTATATAATTAAATAGGTTATACTTTTTCATTTTCCTCAATTACTCATAAACATAATGTATAAGTTAAATTTCATAATCATAGTGTTACAAAAGTTGTAACACTACATTTATATAAATTAAATTTTATAACTCCTCATTTATAATTGAGTCTTCCATACATAAAACTTTTAGATACCCAATCAATTAATTCACCTACTTATCAATTGATACCCTTAAATGATATTTATATAAATATAATTATATATAATCACACATTATAAGAAAAAAGCTAACAGATAGTACAGAATCTCAGTTGGCTAGTAAGCAATTGGTTTGTTATAAGTCTCCCTTTGCTTACAAACTCATTTTTTTCTAATTTGTTAAAATTTTATTTGTAAGACACAAGAAAATATGCATACGCCTAAAGTAAGTGTCAACAAGAATGAACTATGCTACAAACACTACAGTTAATCATAAACGGCACCGTGAAAGCCCAAATTAAACCATAATATGACAAAAACTGGATTCCTAGGTTTACATGAATATCCAGAACTTGCAAAACAATCTTATGACCTTGAGATGGAAGTAGATGGGTTCGAGCATTATGACAGTGATACTTTCATTTACAAAAAGAATGTAATGACGGGATTAAACTGAGAGAACAACCCAGTGGGATACTAAGGAAATATCCTTTGATTGGCAAAAGAATGCAAACGCAATTAGTTTCACCGTAAGAGTTTTGAGTTCAAATAATCTGTCTTATCAAAACAAATATCACATGGGAGTACTTTCTTTCCTTCCTCTTCTAAAACCTTTCAACTGAGACAAGTACTTCACGTTCCTGATATTGCTACTAATCTCATTAGTGTCTCACAGTTTTGTGCCGATAATAATACTTTCTTTGAGTTTCATCCTCGATTCTTTTTTGTCAAGGATCAGGTCACCAAGAAGATACTTCTTCAAGGAAGTCTTGAACATGGCTTATATAGATTCCCTGCCAGATTTGTGCCTTCACCTGCAGCTTTTGTTTCTTCCAGTTATGACAGGTCTTCCAATCTTTCTTTAACAACCACAACTACACTTTGGCATTCTCGGCTTGGACACCCTGCTGATAATATCTTGAAACACATTCTTACCTCTTGTAATATTTCACATCAATGCCATAAAAACAATGTCTGTTGTGCTTGTCAATTTGCAAAAAGTCATAAATTGTCTTTCAATGTGTCTGTTTCTAGAGCTTCTCATCCTTTAGCTTTACTTCATGCTGATCTTTGGGGCCCTGCTTCCATTCCGTCCACAACTGGTGCACGCTACTTCATTTTGTTTGTTGATGATTTTTCTCGTTTCTCTTGGATTTATCCATTGCACAGCAAAGATCAAGCACTATCTGTATTCATAAAGTTCAAAAGTCTAGTTGAAAATCAGTTTAATTCTCGGATACAATGTTTACGGTCTGATAATGGTGGTGAATTTAAAGCCTTCTCTTCATACCTTGCTACGCATGGTATTAAAAGTCAGTTTTCTTGTCCATACACACCTGAACAGAATGGTCGAGCGGAGCGCAAATTACGACATATAATTGAAACTGGTCTTGCTCTATTAGCCACTGCATCCTTACCTTTCAAGTTTTGGCTATATGCATTTCATATAGCTATTTTCCTTATAAATCGGCTACCTACTAAGGTTCTCAATTATCAATCTCCCTTTCAAATTCTTTTTGGCAAATCACCAAATTATCACATCTTTAAAATTTTCGGTTGCTTATGCTACCCTTATATTCGACCATACAACAAAAATAAACTCTCCTATCGCTCCAGTAAATGCGTTTTCCTTGGCTATAGTTCCAATCACAAAGGCTATATGTGTCTTGACCCCTTGTCAGGCCGTCTCTATGTTACTAGGCATGTTGTGTTTCATGAAACGGTGTTCCCTTTTCAATCTACTCCGGATCAGTCCTCATCTACAGTTACTATCCCCACTCCAGCCCTTCTTCCTTGCTCATCTCCTCCCGTGTCCTCACTACCTTCCCATACAACTCCTTCCACCTCAAGCCCACCGTTAACTAATATGCCTTCCTCCATTATTTCTTTACCAGACCTGATACAAGTTCCTTTTGCTGACATCTCCACTTCTGAACCTCACCCTACTAATCAGCATCCCATGGTCACACGTGCAAAGAATGGCATCAGCAAGAAGAAGGTCTACTTCTCATCTCACATCTCTGAACCTACTACATTCACACAGGCTGTTAAAGATTCAAATTGGGTTCTTGCCATGGAAAAGGAGTTTTCTGCTCTCCAAAGAAACAACACATGGCATCTAGTTCCACCACCCTCCAATGGCAATATAATTGGTTGTAAATGGGTCTACAAACTCAAATATAAACCAGATGGAACAGTTGATCGTTATAAGGCCCGGTTAGTTGCACAAGGATTTACTCAAACTCTGGGTCTCGATTATTTTGAGACTTTTAGTCCAGTTGTCAAGGCTTCTACTATCCGCATTATACTTGCAGTTGCACTCTCATTTAACTGGTTAGTTCACCAACTTGATGTTCAGAATGCCTTTCTCCATGGAGATCTTGAAGAGCATGTGTTTATGCAACAACCCCCGGGCTTTATCAATTCTCAATATCCTTCTCATGTTTGCAAGCTTAACAAGGCTTTATATGGCCTTAAGCAGGCCCCCCGGGCATGGTATACCAAACTCAGCACTTCACTTCTTGGCTGGGGATTTCAAGCTTCTCGAGCTGACAGTTCGATGTTTATTCATCATTCAACACATGATGTCCTTATTTTACTCATTTATGTAGACGACATACTGGTAACTGGCAGCAATTCAGCTCAGGTTTCCTCATTTATTACCCGGCTCAATTCTTCTTTTGCTCTTCGTGACCTGGGCTATGTCAATTATTTTTTGGGCATTGAAGTAGTTCGTTCTGGTACTCTGTTTCATCTCAGTCAGCACAAGTACACACAAGACCTCTTATCTCGCACAGCCATGTTAGACTCCAAGCCTGCTACTACTCCGGGATTGTTAGGACAAACATTATCTCATCTTGATGGTGAACCTCTCTCGGATGCCACCTTATATCGCAGCACGGTTGGTGCGCTTCAGTATCTTACCCTTACCAGACCAGACATTTCCTTTGCTGTTAATAAAGCTTGTCAATTCATGGCTACACCCACTACTACTCATTGGCTTGCTGTGAAACGGATTTTATGATATCTCAAAGGCACTTTATCCTATGGCATTCAGATGCAGCAGTCCACCTCGTTGGATATTCATGGATATACTGATGCCGACTGGGCATCTTGTCCAGATGACAGAAGAAGCACCGGTGGCTATGGCATCTTCCTTGGTCCGAATTTAGTGTCATGGTCTTCCAACAAGCAGAAGGTTGTGTCTCGCAGCAGTGCAGAATCTGAGTATCGCGCTCTTGCGTCTACTACTTCAGAGATGATTTGGATTCAATATGTTCTACAAGAACTTTGTCTCTCTTCCTCCTCTCCACCTCTACTTTGGTGTGATAATAAAAGTGCAGCTCACTTGGCTGCAAATCCCGTGTTCCATGCTAGGACCAAACACATTGAAATGGATCTTCACTTTCTACGGGATCATGTTCTTCGCAAACAGCTCGTCATTCAGTATCTTCCTTCTGCTGAACAGGTTGCTGACATTTTCACTAAACATATTTCAAGCTCCCAGTTCCTTAGTTTCAGAACAAAGCTATCTGTTGTTCCCTCCCCTGTGAGCTTGCGGGGGGATGATAGAAGATACCTAGCTGATCAACAAGAAAGTAACTGTCCAGGATCAGCTGCAACAAACCGAGATCAGGTGCAACAAACTGAGGTCAGCTGCAACAAACAGAAGCCGGTTAAGAATGTCTTGAAGAAGGAAGTTAGTTAGTTAGGTTGTTATAGATATAAATATAAGAAAACGTCAGTGTAAAAAGAATCATCATCTTTTCCTAATAGACAATGAGAAATATTGGTTTTTCTAAAACCCAGTTTCTGAAACCCAGATTCTAAAACTTTCAGGGAGCACCCTTTGAAACTTATGTTCGAAGTAGTTCTTTTATCATCACGACATAACTTTTTTTTAGAAATAATTTGATTGAAACTGAATTTTCAAATATGGTTTCATATTAACTGAAAGATGTTTTGAAAATACAGTTTCAGTTCAAAATATGAAAACACATTTAACGTAGGATGTGGTTTCATTTGAAAATTTAAAAATAAAAAAAAATCAAAATGGCATGTAAGCGAACAAAAGGGAGTTAGATTGAACGTGAGTTTCGAAGGAAGGTCATAGTACGTAGATATTATTTGGTTGAAAAAGGGCCATTTTTGGCTCAAGATTCTCTCACTATAAAGTGCCTGAGAAGGGTAGCCAGGACATGGTTTAACAAGAGAAGTGAGATGAAGTCTTCAGGTGATAAGATGTAGGCAAAAGCATGGTGTCATTCTCCAAGACGTGTTTAATTATGAGAGACTGATAGACACCAAGAGGGATGAAATGAGTACTAGGAATTATAGAAGGTACCTTCCCCTACCATCTCAAGAGGAAGTGAACAATAATTCGGTCGCGGTTTGCATTTGGGTTAAGAAATCCGTTCATCAGATCTGTTCGTTGAGTGTTCTCCTCCAGTTTACTAGCCAACACCAACATATCCCCTGCCCTTCCAACTCTAAAGCATTGGAAGGAGATGCATGTTTAGCTCTTTCTCCTCCAACGTTGGAACAGCTGGCCATGACCCAACTCCAATACGTCAGCTTGTTATTGTTTTACGTTGTTTATATTATCTCATTTAAATTTAGTATATCTATTTTCATACCATTGAATGCAATGCCCTGTTCCAGTATTTTGGACTGGAGCATCCATTCATGCCATTAAATAGATCGATGCTTTCTTTGCGTTCCTTTGTCTTGATTCTGCAGCACATCGTACTGTGTCCCAAGCCCTCCTTTGTCCTTGTGGACAGCCTTCCATGAATCCATGGATGAAATGGAACTCTCCACGCCCTGACAGTCTCCCACCATTCAAAACTATTGCTGACGCCTACCCGAGCATGAACTGTATACGCTGCTGTTCATTTCACGGTCATCCTGTCATGTCACAGACATGAATTTAAAGAGATAAGACTCTATTTCATTTTATTTCAAATCCTCAGAACCCCTCATCCAGGCACCAACTCGAACCCAAATCTCAGTTCCATGCATGTATCCCTAAGGATGATCCATACTCGCAGATCATATATAAATGATTTTTTTCTTGAAATGGAAGTGGAATAGTCTTTCTCAAAATGATCACTGAAGCTCTTGAATGTCCCAGCCCCTCTCTCTTGTTCCTCAAATGCCGAAATGCATGCTTGGAGAAGCACGAATCTTCTACATCAAGTGGACCTATGTTTTCCACTTCCTGGCAAAGATCCCAACGATTCCCTTCAATTTCGTAGTCGTTGCTGAGGAAAACGATGCCTAGACTCCTACTCTCTATTTATTTCTCGACACCCAAGAACGAAAGTAGCCATTATGGTTTCTCAGTTAACGTTTCCCTCTGCTAACTACTCCTAGCTAAAATATGCACTCCTTTTCCTATCTGTGATGATGCAGATTGCAGAAATAGAGATCATTAGTGAAAGAACTTTTTCCTCTAACACAAAATTGAACCATCAAGAGCTTGAGAAGCACGGCTAAACCAATGGATCATGGTTTTACACGTCAATGCGCTCGGGTTTCTGAAAACAATATTAGACTCTTGGTTCCGTTCTGTGGCAAAATATTGTTGGCCCTTATCTCGATTGAATCACATGCTGGTATTCAAGGGAAAAGAAGCACACGCAGGTCAAGAGAAAGTGGGAATCAAATCCATCATAGTAGATATACGACAACTTCATATAGCAGTAGTCAACTCTGCTCCTAAGTTCATCTAAGACACGTTGGAGAACAACAAATTAAGGGACACCAGGTTGGAGAGCAGTCCCAAAAGTCTTCCAATCTTGAAGAATGTCGCTCTGGTCGTTAGTTACTTGAAGGTAGTAGTAGTACAGATCCACGGTTGGCTCCTAAACAATTGATTGGTTACAATTCCACTCTGACGATAAGACAATTTTCTAATTGGTTGAAAAACCATTTAAAGACAAGAAAACATCTGGTATGCCTAAAGTAAGATTCACTGAGAAGGAAGAATGTTCCAAATATCGAGGCTGTATGAAGCCCAAATGAAACCATAATACGAGTAACGACAAAAGGATGGATTCGTCGCTTTTACACGTGTGAGACTTCTTTTCCGTGGAAGATCACAAGTACAAAGGGACTGACATTAATCCAAAACAGCAAGCCCCCCCAGGAGCGGATGATCAGCGACACGCTATCAAAAGAAAAACAGGGGATTTCTGGACGTTGAGAACAAAAACCACAAGATTCAAAAGTTTCGTGCTTCTCTCTTTGAACTCCTTTCACAGAAAGACACAGGCAACTTTCCGAAATCACTGAAGTTACTGGCCTATGTCCAGTCCCTGCGGCCGCTGCTATGAATAAATAAGTACAAGACCTGAAAGTAACTCAACTTAGTGCTTGTAGTATCCTTTTTGTGAATCCAAAAACAAGTTCATCAAAAGATTAATTAGTTAATGATGAGACAGAATTAGAAAGAAAAACAAAAAAAAAAAAAAAAACAAAAGAAACAAATTCAGTGGGGAAGTGCAACAATGATAGAACAAACTCACTAGAGTGAACTTTGCATAGTTGAGCTGAGCTTTTAGTCGCTGTTTAGACAAGCAAAAATAAGAGTGAGACTGTTTCCGTGGTTCTCTTGGCAACCAAAGAGACACGGCTTTGTTAGATACGGGAAGGGATCTAATCCTCTTTCGACCAGAACGCAAGTGGAAGAAAGCATCGCTTTGAGGAGCTTGGAAGAGAGAAACTCAGTTTTGCCATATTGGGCTCTGCAATAGATACAAGAGTTATGCAGTATTGGCTTACGCCGTAATCTGTATGTAATTCAAAATGTGACATGGAACATAGGGACTCTGGGCTTGTAGCTATTGACATTCAACAACTTCAATCTGCCAATAAAACTTGTTAGCTATCAAGCTCAATTTCAACACTCGTGTATACTAAAAGTCTAAAAGTGTTTTCAACATAATGTTCATCTTTACCCTTTGCTTAAGCTTCATATTACAACTTCATACCAAAATGGACTTTCTCGGTTTTTCCTCTTTCTGAGATAAAACGACAAAACAAACTCCCCTTCTGACCTTGTAAGACACGGTTTCGAAACTTGGAATCAAACTTCTATGATCACTTTAAATATTTAAAAGTATTAAGAAGAAATGGAAAAAGAAAAAATTATCAACTTTTCTCTTTGGTTTTTGGTTTTTGGTTTTCAGTTTTCATCAAGAGTATTTTACACATAGATAATCACACTCTAGTTTTACATTTTAAAAAATAAAATAAAATTTTAAAATGGATGAAAAAAATTATTTAATTGAAATGCATTTTCTTTATTTTTCTTTCTTCCCTTGCTACTTGCCTACCTCCCCCTCTAAAAGAAATAATAAGAAATTTAAATTCTCCTTAATATATGCAATAAAAAGCAGCAAAAAAATATTTAAGAAAATAAGAGAATAAAGAAAAAAGTTTTAAAAATACAAATATATAAAGAATATTAAAAACAATTTAACCAATTTCGTTGTATTTTATTTTCTATAATTTTTTAATGGCAACTCAGAGTTCAAAATTTTTCCCTTTTCCATCCTTTTGAGGTGTAAATGAAGGGTAAATGCAAATATAACTAGTAAGGAATTATTATTATTATTTTTATGAATTTCCACATTTCCTCATTTTCCACATTTCCCAACTTCCCCTTACCATACAATGTTGATCATTTCCTCTTCCTCAAATCTAAATTCCAATTTCACCTAATTGTTAGGTAGAGTATTGTTTAACCAAGCTTTGCGAATCGGCTCGTCTTCTAAATTAGAGTCCACCCTTCCTTCCATCTCAAGCTTTTACTCCTCATCATGGCAACATGATCTAGACATTATTCATGGTTGAAGAAGTTATTAAATATGAATGAAAAGCCAAGAGACATTTATGCCATGTAAACGTTGAGAGATATAACACAAACCATTAGCAATGAATAAGACAACCCGGCTTAAATGAATAGTTCACTCTCAAATCTATTTAAATAACATCACCATTAACTTGGCTTCCAAAATAAGTTGCAATCAAATCAATAATTAGGCATGGTAGCAAAGCAAGGTAGCATCAAACAACTACCCACATTGGCACAACCTTCCACAAAATTGACAAGGAGCATGTCCAAAATGCCAAAGTGTACCATACCAACATACACTGAAATTAGTGTGCAAAATGACAGGACCCAACAGGCTAAAATCTACAGGACCATGTCTCCAAAACAATTTAGTGAAGGCAAACCTACAACACCAATGTGGGTATGGTACAAGCTCAACTTTATATGCTTTTCATGTTCACAAACAATGTCATGTTGTATCAGAGAAACTGCCGCAAGGAAACAAAGGGAAAGCCTACACACATGTCCACCAACAAGGCTAGCAACTTTATATGCTTTTCATGTGTGTTCACCAGCAATGCACGATTCTTCCAAAGAAACTGCCACTCAAAACCCAGAATTGAAAAGGAAAAGAAAAAAAGGAAAACAAAGAGAAAACCAATGTCCCATCCAAAGCTACTTCATTTTTTCTAGGGGTGAAACAGGGAAGGAAAAAAGCAAAAGCACAAAGCGATTAGCAAGGAAAATGTAATCAGAATCAGTCTCTTTAAATCCTTTTTAGAGAGAAGGGGGTGGAGGAGAGAGAGGGACAGAGAGAGAGAGAGAGAGACAGGCCAAAGCCTTAAACAGCCGCTGCACAATTTACATGCAATTACAGACACCCACTAGCTTACAACACTCAACACTGAAACAAAGAAAAAAAAAGATTGAAAAGCTAATGAAGAGAAACCATAAATTAGAGCTAATATACCTAAAAACCCTACTCTCAGTTTCAAATCAACACCCAACAGGAACCACCGCCGGCTTCACCTTTGGCGGCCGTCCCCTGGGCCTCGGTGCCCCAGTCGCCGGCGCTGGGGCCGACGAAGTTCCCACCTTGGGCTTCTTTGGAGGGCGTCCGCGTGGCTTTCCACTTCCTGAGGAAGCCTTCTTCGGCGGAGAGACCGGAGCAAATGGATCTCTGGGCTTTGGCGGACGGCCCCTGGGCCTCGGCGGCGCGAGAACGGTTCCTGGAGGAAGAGGAACCTTGGGCTTGGGAGGACGGCCGCGACCCCTCCGCGGCGGCGCGTTAGGGTCGGGCTTCATGTAGTTGTTCTTGACCATAACGAGGTCGCCGCTCTGTTTCATCTTGTTGAGGTGGTGCGCCAGCAGGGTGGAGTGAGCCGCCGGCAGATCTCCGTACGTCGACTCGATGTACTTGGAGATAGAGGACTTGTTGGAGCCGCTCTTGTCGTTCAGAGCCTCGATCGCCGCCATAATCATCTGAAATCCAACACAAAACATGAAAAGATCAGCAAACCCTGACGGAATCTAGCTGGATTTTCACGGGATACTCGAAACCCATCATTAGATGAGGAGAGAAATGAAAACCCATTTACCTCTGAATACTGGGGAATAGAAGAAGGCGGTTGGGGAGGGTTATTGGGCTCTTCGGTGGCCATGAGGGGAAGGGGGAAGAGAGAGAAAGATAGTTTAGGAGAGAGAAAGAGGAGGAACTGTAGGTGAGATGGTGAAGGAGACTCAAAGCGAGGCTTTAAAGAGGGGGTTTCTGAGGATCGGATCGAGTGAAAAGAGAAGGGATGAGTTTTTGGGGAGAGATCGGACGGCTGGGGATTGTGTGTTTGGGTGAGGATCCGAGGGTTCTTATTTCTTTTCAAAGGCATCACACAGATTGATGACGTGGACGGGATACTGTGGGGTTTTTCAAAATTTCCATGGTTCCATTTACCAAAGTGGTCCCCGTTTTAAATATATTCCCATATTGCCCCACAATACAAAACAAACCGGCCGTGATTCCCTACACGCGAAACTCCAGAGGTGTAGCGCGCGTCAAGAATCCATTGGGCCACTCTCTGGAGTCAAAGTAAATCGAGCAAATGATTCCCCATTCACCCAATGAAAAGTCGACACGTGAAATGAAGTTTGGAATGAGCTGTGAGAAAGTGATTAGTTAAAAGCCAGAGCTTGGAAATGGGATTTTTGGGCCCTTGAGTGGGCCATGATGTGTGAGAGGGAGATGGGACGGTGTTGATGGAGTGAGGAGTGATGACTGAGGACCGAGGAGTAGGGAGTTAAGGAGAACAGCATCTGGTGTGATATAAGTTGGAGTGTTCGGAGAATTGCTGTTGACTTTTGTAATGAAATGTACCTTCAGGGGTACCTCTCTCACACCCCGTCACAGCTTTGCCCAAAATTCAATGGGTTATTGACCGTACAATTATTCAAACCAGACTATGTTCCGTTGATTCATACATATCCCACAGCTATTTTGACTTGTGGGTCCCTATCTATCCTTTCCATACTCCAATCAACCGCCCATTGTTCAAGCTTTTAACACTATAAATCTGGATAAATCAATCGCAGCCGTTAATTAAATTTCAGACACAAGTTCTATTCTTTTAGATTTGGAGATGAAGATTCTTAATGTGTGAGTTCCGTATCACCTCGCATCTTATGTCGTATGTATTGGTATTCTAAGTCAATGAGTTTGACTTCTATCCTACATCGTTTTCAATTTGTATCATCAAACTGTTATAATGACGTTTGACTTTATTTTTTGAGTTTTTGAGTAAAAATGATTTCTTATGTGTGGTTTCCAAAAATACTAAAGAAAATAAAAAAAAATATTAAAAGTAATAATTTTTTATATTTGATTGTCTTATAGAAAATAATAAATAAGTAAGATTAATTAAAATTTTATATATTTTTAAATTATTTAATTTTTATATTAGAAAGTGAAAATAAGCAAAATAAGTTTGAAGTAGCATATAAAAATAATTCATTAATTTTAAATTTATTTTTATTTTCCTTCATTTTTTCTTTCCTTCCTTTTTCCTTTCTATTTTATTTCATTTGCATTTTCCCTTACATTTTTTGGAAACCGAATATAGCCTAAAAGAAATTCCACAAAGTAATTTTATTCCCCAAATAAATTTTAAATTAGTGCATTTTATGCCATGTTTATCATGTCACAAAACTATAGTTGAAAACTATTATTTTGAATTTTTTTTTAAATGATCAAAATTTACGAAAACCACTTTAAATTTAAACTTAAAATCGTAGTTATTACTGTTTTAAGCTTAAATCACCAATCATAATTTTATATTCAAACAAATTTTAAAATCGAAATTATTAATTATGGTTTTGTGACAAAAATAAATAAATAAATCTCGAGCCATTTAGATGTCTGAGAATTGTTTTGATTGAAGGATTAGTTTGTAATTTTTTTTTTTCAAATACATTATTTTTTCTCAAAACTTCCTTTTTGATACATTCTTCAAGCCCTTTATTAGAAATATGTGTAATAAATAATAATTTTTAAAAATTTACCCACTCATATTTCTTTTTAAGAAAAAAAGTAGTTTTTTTTTCTTTTTTTTAATATTTAGATAAATGTTATTGAGAAATGTGAAACTTGACTTTGAGACTTTATTTAAATATATTTTAGAGATTGCGTTTGGCTTTAAATAATTTTTTTTAACTTTTAGAATCTATTCCCAACAAGCTTTTAAGCATATTTCATAAGTGCGTCACCAAATAAAATAGATCCAATAATTCCTTTATCAATACTTTTAGAAAATATTTTTAATATCATAGCTATTTTTGAAAATAAATAAATGTTTAATAAAATTTTAAAATTATCTTTTTAAAAAATAAAAACCACTTATAATACTTTTTGAAAAAAAAAATCAATATATAATGCCTTGAAAAATATTTTTATTAAAAACACTTTAAATACAAACACTATCAAACTCTAGATTTTATTATTGTAATAATATTTACACATCTTTTTAATAAATTTGTAAGAAAATCTATTAAAATTATTCATTAATTTAAGATAACAAATGATTACCCATTTTTAAATTAAAGTTTTCTTACTAACTTTTGTTTAAATATATGGTCAAATGAGTTGAAAAACAAATTGCCTAAACTTGAGTTAGAAATTTACTTGAATAAAAAACCAACCAAAATTACAACAACACATAATTTATTTTAAGTGAATGTTAAATAGGTGTATCATGTAAGAATAAGTGAACTAGAAACTCTTTTTTAACGCGGGTGTTTTTAAGAAATATATTTTTTTTAAATAATCAATTAAAAAGAGTGAAATAATCCCTATATTTGAAAATTTAACTTCTCTTATATTTTTATTTGATAAGTAACCATTTTTTTTTTACAAAAACAAACTTGACTATTTCAAATATTTACATTTATGTTTAAAAGAAATGATTAGTTTTACAAGAAAAAAAAAAGGATATTTTTATCAAAATAAGGTTAAAAAATAATGAACAATTAGATTTTCTTAGATTTTCAATTACTATTTTAATCAAATAACCTTTTATTTTTACTTGTTTTGATAATACATGGTTTGGTTATATAAACCGAATAAAGGGGTAGTATTTCTCAAAAAATGTATACTTAATTTCTTATTAAATGCAATTTTAAAATATTAATCTTTCTAAAAAAAGAAAGCTATTGAAAAAAATTAAGTTGATAAACCTTCTTTAGAGGTTTTTTTTTCCATTTATATAGAAAAACTTTGAATTACCTCTTTGAGATGCCCAAAATTAAAAAAAAATAGTTGTTTCACCTTTTAATTATTTGTTGCAAGTAGTGAATAGAACTACACCAAAATCGAAAATCACTTTGTTTCATAATACAAAAGTTTTTTACCTTATCTTTTAGAAAACTTTTCTTTTTAAATTCTCTTGATTTTTTTTTTCCTAAAGAAAGGTTAATGTGAAAGAGAGAAATAATTTTTTTTTTTTTTTTTTTTTCTATTGGGGTGATTTCTAGATAGTTTCTGACAGTTCCAACTCTTTGAAACTCTCTCTTAATCTCCTATTTGGTTGGAATAGATTGGGTCAATCCGACTTGGATATCCACCCAACTCCAACAATTTCTTTTGGCAAAATCGATTCAATCAACCTTCAAAATATCTTTTAAGCCATAATTCTGTGTTGCAATCATTTCATCCATATGCTAATTAAATTTAATACATAACACTAATATATTAAATTTGAGAGATCATGACTGTTGCAACTTGAATTATAATTAAATTAAAAATATTAATTATGGTAATTAGATCGGATAGGAGAGTTAGTTGCCAGTTAAAAGGTTGAAAATGACGTGATTTAATTCAATAATTTAAGGATCTAGATACTATTGAAGTTTTAGTGTGTTTGTCTCATATAATGTATAAATTATAAACCAATGAAGTTAAAATTTAAGCAAATCATCTTTTCATAAACGAAAAACAGCTATCAATTTGATGTTATGAGAAATCTACAAATAGATGGAGTTCAACTCTTCCTTGATAATAATGTTATCTTTTCACAAACAAGGTCACTTGAGTTTCATATATTTTATGACAATTTATTTTGGGAAAATAATAAATTTTTAAAAAGTTCCATCATCGATCATATTGATCATATTGATTAAGGGTGAAGGCATAAGTTTGCAAATAGTGACTCAAATTTATAAAATCTAAATTTAATATACATATTTAAAAATAATAAGTAGTTGTGCAAAACTTGAAATTTCTTGGATCTTAAAAAAAAAAAAAAAAAATCTTTATAAGTATACGTACTATGAATCATTCAAATGAGGATTCCTTGTTCGAAGATATTTGTTTGTATGCAAAATTTCAATAAGAAATATTACCTTAATACTACTTTTTGATGATAAAGGTAATGCATTTGATCATTTAGATTATGTTTACTTTTGGAAAATATGTGAAAAAATGTAAGAGAAATAAAATAGAAAGAAAAAATCAAGAGAAAGGAAAAATGATGGAAAATAACAAATAAATTTAAAATCAATAAATTATTTTTATATATTATTTTAAACTTATTTAACTTATTTTCTTTTTATATATAAAGATTAAATAATTTTAAAATGTATAAATTTTTAGCTAATTATATTTTATTTTATTTTGTATTTCTTATGATAAAACCAATCATGAAAAAAATATTCTAAGGGAAGGAAAATAGGGGGAAAGAAAAATAATTTAAAACATTAAATAATTTAAAACATTAAATTATTTTAATTTAATGTTTTAAATAATTTGAAGTTAAATTATATTTCTCACTTAAAAAGTATTATTCAATTGATTTTTTTACTTTAGATATTAAAATTATTTGTTAAGGTGTTATTTAGATTTACTTATGTTTTTACAAATAAAAATTGATAGAAATTTTTACATAAAGTAAAAGAATATTTTGAAATTTTCCTTATAAAAGGCGGTGACTTTAAAAACTAATTTAGAAAAATTAAGGTATTAAAAAAAATTTATTACCTTAAATTTTAAAAATTTTGAAAATAATTTTTAAGGATATAAGGAAACTTCATACTTTTTAGACAATAATTAATATACTTTACATAAAAGTTACAACTATTTTTTATTTTTAAAAATAAAAAATAGGCAAACATTAAGCTTTCTAAGTTATTAAGGCATTTTTTTTGTAACTATTTTCAAAAATAATTTTTTAAAATTGTTATACGGTGTTTTATAAAACAAAAGTCTATTTAGAACCTAAAATGTTTTTAACTTATTTTTAATATTTTTAAATATGTTTTAAAAATAAATTTTATATCTGATTCTTTATTTTTAATCATCTTACATACTTGTGTGATTATTTTTTTTAAAACAATCATAAGAAAATAAGTGAAAACAACAAAAAACAACTAAAATACGTTGTTTGAAAACACCTTGTTTTATAGTTATTAAATGTGTTTTCCTATTTATTTGTTATGAATAACATAAAATTATTCTTGAAAACAGAACCTAAATTTTTATATTTACTTTCTTAATACTATGTAATGGAATTATATAATAAAAAAAAAAGTATGCCATTTATAAAAAAGTTAATTATCTTGACCTTTTATTTTAAGTTAGTTTAAAGTTATAATATCAATTTATTGTATCAATTATACTCAATATACTAAAAAATTATTTTAAATGAATTTTTTTTTTTAGAATTTTAAAAGTCTTTAAACCTTTATAAAATGACATTTTTATAAAAACAACATTATTGAACATTATTAAGATCTTTTTAACTCTCTTACATTCATTCTCATTTGGGTTATGTCGTAAAGACTAAGTTCCGTACATTTTGTCATTTTATTTCAGAATCAATTGATTATCACCGAAGTCAAATTAATCATCTTTATATAGTTCGAGTCACACCAAATTTCAAGTCAAAACAACCTTAAGCACTAAATTCAAGTCACAAAAACATATTGGACACTACTTCTCAAGTCATCTTCCACATATTTATGGAACACATCATACATCATCAAATCCCAAGTGTACTAAATTTTGGGCTACACTTTTTGAACTATCAATCTTTTTAGGAGTGACATTGTTGTGGACGTAACATATTTTATCATAATAATGTCTAAGAAATTCATAAGAAGCTCTATTACAAGCATTCCATTAAGCCAAAATGACAACCACAAAACAAATCTTTCCATGATTGCATCACATTTTCAAAACAAAGGTTTCTCTAAATTGGAAAGTTCAATTTAAAATTATTTTTAATAGAATTAGAGTTCAAAATTGTCTGCATTGGGCCCTTGACTTCCAATACCACAATTTCCATTTTTGCCACTTTTTTTAAGTCAGATGGAATAAAAAAAAATTCAGTGGTCCTTATTCCTTAAATATAAAAATGATAAAGGTGTTTCAAAAAAGCAAAACCACAAACACAGAAGCCTGTTGTGCACATGTGTCTTATAATAAAATATTTCATTTTTACATTTTTTAATTTCCACTTTATAAAAGCTGTTATCTCATTACGGGTCTGTAGTATTAAATATGTGAGTGGAAAATTTTGAAAATAGTTATAGCTAAAAAATCTTACAACATTTTATTTAAGGTGAGATAGAGTTTTTTTTTTTTTTTTTTATCAAAATCATTTAAAGAAGCATAACTATATCTTTTTTTACAACACTTTATTGAAAAAAAATAGTTTTAATAAACCAATTAAATAGAGTTTATTTAGAAATTTAATTTTATTGTATTAAAAACTAAAACGAAAATATTTATTAAAAAAAATAATTTCAATATAAATAAATTGGTTTGATTCAATATAGTTTATCATAAATAAATTAACATAGAATTTTTTTTTTTAGAATATTTATTATTTGTTATTTATATGAAGGAACTAATAACAAAACTTCTCTTTTAAAAAGAGATAAATTTTAATACAAAGAGGATTTAATAATTAAATATCTATTTTATAAAAAAGAATTAATATGAAATATCAATTGCACTTAAAAAATGAGACCGAAAAATTTTATTATTTTTTAGTAATTAAATATTTTATCAAACATCCCTTAATTTACTTAAATTTAAAAAGTAATTATAAGTCATATCAGGAATAAATACTTCATCCAAGAGATCAGAATAAGATGACGATTTCATTTATTTTGAATTTGGTGTGTTGTATTTGACTCAAAATATGACAACCTATTTTTTTTTTTTTTTTTAATGACAACAATAAAGTGATGATAAAATTAAATAATAAACATTTATTCTTAAAATTTTCGGAGATGCTTCAAAAATAGATATTCTCTAAAGATTGGAATCAACAATTGATATTGGTATATAAGTTTAAATAAAAGAATAAATTACTCTTTTTGTTATTGTTTTCTAATTCCCTCTGCTTTCAAGTGGAGAAAAGCAGCACAGGGACTGCCTGGCCCAAACTCTCTCAAAAAGCCACGGCCTGTACATCTGAATCTTGGGGTTTTACTGGGTCTATTGGCCTTTGGCAGTACCAAAGAACCCAGATAAACAGGTATAAAGTTGGATTCAAACAACGTCAAGGAACACATACCACCGCCAGTGAAGCCAAGCTGGGGGAAGGGGAAGAAGAAGCTTGGCATATAATGGGTGATGATAATACAAGTCCCTGACCCTTTAGATCAGAGAATCCTTCTGTTTCACCTCCTGTTTTTAGATGCCAACAGGTTTTGTCCTTTGGATGTGAATGTAAATGTGAATTCTTCAAAAGGCAAATGGACAGCGTTCCAAACAAAAACCATACTGCTTCCGGGAAAAAAAATTGAAGGAAGGTGTGAATTTCTCCGTGGTATTTGCTCATGATGTAATGTCTTGTCCATAACCGAAATCCTATTAAAACAACTACATTTTGACATTCATTTTAACCCATTCCTTGCTAACATTTACAAAACTAATAAAACAACACCACATATCTACACAGTACACAAAGAATAAGCAAAATTGAATGGTTAACCTTGCACAGGACGTTTCCCTCTTGGGTCTAATCTTGGGCTAGCCACCCCTGACGTGGTTGCAGTGGCGCTATTTGTGGTAGATTCAAATGTGTGTGAAGATTCACCCGAAGTTCCAGCTGTGGAGGTTGATGTTGTAGGCCTACGAGATCTTCTGTATCTTGAACCCGGGTATCCAGGTCTAGTTGGCTCCTCCAGGGTGCCTGGTTTCTTTGATAGCATAACCACGACACGGCGCATGTTGGGCCGTGACTGTGGATCAGCTTGAGTGCACAGCAGACCAATCTGTACACACATCGCTACTTGCTCAGCAACTGCAGATGATGCTAATGAGGGATCCAAAACCTCCAAGCTTCGGCCTTTCTTGTAAAGTTTCCATGCCTGCAGCAATGATAAACCACAACAATGATGCCGCTTATGGATGAGTTCAAGTGGAATTTCGGACAATAATAGCAAAGCGTAGCTAAAGAAAGAGTTGCACTAGACCATCACAAAATAATAGGGAAGCAGAAGCTAATATGCAATGTAACATGAATGCTTTTACTAGTTAAAAAAAAAAAGAGTGTAGCCTGAGTCAAAAAAACATGAAGCACACATTCATTACTAATACAGTGACCTTAAAAACCTAGGGGCAGTGTTTTGGTGAAATTTTCAAAAACTGCATCAGACGTTTTGAGGAGCTTCACTGTGACTGCTGAGTACGATACAAGTAACCATTGTTTTAATAATTGAAACTACTAACCCAGATCCCAAGTTGTCCAACTTACAGAATTTGTCTGAGAAATTTGGACAATTCAACCCTTTTTTTTTTCTTTCTCATTGTTAGATGACCCAAATTTCACCAAATTTTAGGTGAACCAATAATTTTCTTTTTAAATTTTTTAATGTTTTATTTTTTTAAAAAAAGATTCCTAATCCAGAATTTCCAGATTTTGATAGAATTCCAAATGTAAAGCCAAAGCTTTAGTGCAAATTTTGCCCAACTTCAGCTTCACACTCCAATCTGACAAATGATTTATGTAATTATTGGGCAATTTTTAAAATCACTGCATGACTCATATTTAGGACAAGCCACTTTGAGCATGTGAGCTCCGTTCTAGATTGATATCTATTCCAATTTAACAGCTGTATCTATGTTGAATAATGATATAATACAAAGGCTTAATTAGGAATATAAAAAACATACCAGGAAAATGAAACACAATAAAAATATTTAAAAACTTTTATATTTTTAAATTTTTATTTTCATAATAAAAAATAATTATTGAATTTAAATTTAATTTTTATCTTTCATTAGTTTTTATTTCTCTTCTTTATTCCTTTTTATTTTGTTTTCTTCCACTTTCCCTTCTTATACATTCTAACAACACAGCCAAACCAAGTGGAGCAACACAAGAAAAATGTAAAGTAGAACTCAAAATAAAGGCCATAATATATAGAATTGATAGGTTGGGGCGTGGGACCATGGATAGAAAGAGTTGTTCCCCAGTCAATGAACCAGAAATAAAGAACAAAATGTTGGGTCTCCTATCAACTTCCTGGCTATTTGCTTTCATTTATATAATCATAATGTGGTCTTAGAAGAAGCTTCCACAGCCCAAGTTGGCTGCGCCACAGAATTATAGACATTTGAATTCCTGGCTCTTTGCTTTTTCTTAGAGGGTTCCATACATTGTAATTGACATTTAGTAAACATCATGGATTTAATCCACGACTCTTTAGAAGTGTAGCCAGCAAATAATAATGCCCGAGTTACCTGCAATAGCCTACAATAATCACAAAAGCTTGCCATTCCATCTCTTTTCTCCTGCTGACATGGCAAATTTACCACTCAATTACATGAGTAGATGGAAGGTCATTCACAGGTAATACATTGGATAGGGACCAACTCGGGCAAGGATAAGAATTGGCTAAAGTAATCCATTACAAAAATTACCTGCGACCAAAGATAAGAAGGGGCAAGAAGGGTTACGAGTTCAAGACATCCATGGCCTTAGCAACCTGGTCCTGAATTAGTATCTTAATCAAGACAAGCTGTAAGGTACTTGGCTAAATGAGGAGTTACCTAAACAACACTTGGGGGCATAGAGCCATTGGTCATTCTGTCATTTTTATTTATTTATTTTTACTCCTTTTGTACTTCTACATGGAGATCAACATTAATCAAAGGGCTTCAGATACAAGGAAAACCTAGGGGTAGGGAATGGGAGAAAATTCAAAGCCTTGCATTATCATCAATCAAGAGATGCTTGCAGGCCAGTTCTGTGACTGCTTTAGCCAAAGTGCACTCTAATGATTAAAATTTGACAGGATAATGTCCGAACACAGAATAGTAATTTAATTATGAACCAGCATGAAATATGAGAAAGATGGGTTAAGAGCTTACCCACTCAAGTAGGTTCTGTGCATCAAGATTTACATCAAATGTGGAGTTCTTCTGACCACTGATCAGCTCTAAAATCAAAACCCCAAAACTGAATACGTCTGCCTTCACTGAAAGATGTCCGTGCATGACATACTCAGGAGCCATGTACCCACTGTTACAAGGTGTAATCCTTTATTAGGTTGACTTACCACCCAGATCCCAGAAGTTGGACCCAAATGTTCCTTCAATTTGACAGCATAAATCACATTCAAACTTGAAATTTAATTCAGATACAAGACCACATACTTGGTGCCAGCTACACGGGTGTTGACATGAGTTTGGTCTTCTGGAAAGAGACGTGCCATACCAAAATCGGCAATTTTTGGGGCCCATTTATCATCTAGTAGAATGTTGCTGGCCTTGATGTCCCGATGGATTATGCAACTATGGGAGTCTTCATGAAGGTAAAGCAAGCCCCGTGCGATGCCTCCAATTATGTCATACCTTCGTTTCCAATCCAGTTCCTCTCGTCTACCTGTTTCTGAATCAAGACCATCACAATCACCATCAATGTTACTGTCAATCTCTTCCCAGTCTAGTCAAGCCTAAGGAAAATAATAAATATGATAACTACCAGATCAATATTGGTAATGCTAATCAACATATTGCTTAGAGCGATGGCTTTGAAAATAGAAGGGTTCTTTTTCCTCTCAGAGCCACCGCAGTTGTCCTAGAATTGTCAAAAAGCTTTAATTCAGCACATTAGGTTGGTTAACCACCCGGATAAAAGATAAAGGGGTCACAGTTTAACAAACTCCTATAACCAGGCTATTAGCATGAGGAAAAGAACTAAAAAAAAGAAAAAAAAGGAAACAACCGAACCTTATTCGCACGCATCAGTCACAGGAGTTGCATTCATTTCTTCACAATCCATTTGTCTTTTTAGATTTTTGAAATTATGTTTCTTATGATTGCACACATTTTTATGGGACCTATGAGTGTTTAGTTAGGTTGACAATTGCGGACAAAATTCCTAAGTATCTCCTAATTCGGTTTTTCCAAATCCTTCTTCGGACTACTTGCTCAATGAAGATCAAGACATTAAATTTGCTAAGAGACTAAGGTATGTAGTTAAGGTTGGAGTTGGATGGAATTGAATTGATCATATTATTTAAATGTTGTTTTACTTGAAATATTTTTTTAAGAAGTTAGGAAGGCTTGGGAATTTTTTTTTTTACTTAGTGTTCAAAATGCCTTGTTCCAGGATCGATCCAGGTTACACTTTCTTGATTTAATTTCAACCGTTGGATCTAAGCCTTGTTTCATTTAAAAAACCCCCAAAATTTGCTTCTTGATGGGTAGAGAGAAGCAACAGTAGCCGTCTCCTTTGGTTCTCTTTTCCTTTCCTATTTTGGGGTGTTTGTTTGCCAAGAAAATCCGTCTTTCTACTCGTTTTCCAAATTGTTTTCAACGGATTTTCTTGATAAAAAAAAAGAGTTGATTCTTTTTATTCATTCATCTCTCAATTTTGAAACTATTGGGTTTGGGAAAAACTCGTTTTTCTTCTTGTGTGGATTCAAGAAGAAGCCGAGATCAAGCTTCCTATGGATTCCAAGTGTGCTCAGGAATAAGAAGGTGAGAAGCTGAAAGTGAAAGATGCTAGTCAAATCGTCCGAGAAGGATTGGTAAGCTTGATCTAGGTAAAACCTTATATTTGATGTTTGTTCTTCATAGTGGATGTTTTCGATCGATCGTACGCTCATGGTTTTTTATCTCCTCAGAGATTTTCCACGTAAATGTTGGTGTCAATGTCTTTCTCTTGTTCCAATGCTTGATTAATTTTTTGTTTAGTTTTACATTTGATATCATTATTTACTTGGGCATATAAGTTACATGGAAAATAATGAGTTGAAGTAGTTGTGATTTTCAATTGGTTATCTTGAATGTTTTTTCTGGTTATTTTGATATAGATATTCAATAGAAATTGAAAATTGTGTTGATGAGAAATGGTTCTTATGAATTGTGTTGGGAGAGTGTTGTGGCATTTGCATGTGACTTACATTTGAAAATTGTTGGGAGAGTATTGTTGCATTCATACTTGCTTGTGACTTTAATTCTTTTGTTAGAAAAAATTTAAAGAGAAGAATATATTGTGTAAAATTCTAAGGTTAGATAATATATTTAAAATTGCACAAAAACACCTATTCACCCCCCCTCTAGGTGTATTTCATCTTTGAGATTCACCCTTTAGGACCCTTGAACTAATGCTTCTCATGATTAATAGTCTCAAATAAAATTATCCTTCAAAGACTCTATATCCAAACTGAACTGCTTAATAGTAGTAATTTCAAGAACTGCAGAAGAGAGATTGAAGAGGAAACGATTCAATAAATAACTCCTCACATTTCATTTTGTTTTACACATTTTATATGCCACTTTATTACCTGTACATTTAAATGAAATATTATGCTGCTAAATTAATGTAAAAAAATGCATGTGTATAGATTCAAGCACCTCGGTGATATTGAGGGAAAAAAATTCCTTACCTAATATAACAGAACCTCAAAAAGGGAAAAAAAAAGAAAAAAAAAAAGAGTTCAATGACCTTCTATTAGTAGCAATGAAAGCAGAGTGTTCTACAGCTAGTATAGAAGTATCTAGTCGATGTATTAAAATCCAGAAGAAAATATATGATGTTCACTAAACTGTCCTTTGGAACTTTTGATTTGAAAAAAATAAAGAAAAAAGAAAAAGGAAAACCTTCTTAGTTGCCACTAAAACTTGATATGATAAATGCCTAATTTTTATTCTAGATTATTTAATATAAAAAACTTTCAAAACTAAACAATACAAAGATTAAAGAGATGGGGATTTTTAATTCCCTTCTATTTTTAAAATAAGTATTTCATAAATGGAAACAACACTTTTTTTGTGCGTTTTTGAAATGTAAATTTTGTAAAACACCATTTTTATTTTGATAATGGGTCTATATCCTTTTCTTTCATGAATGTCGAAGTCACTATTGCTTCAAGGTTGATTATACTTTTGGTTACCACATATGTAAGTACATAAATATATCTAGTATCCATCCCTGCTTATATGATTGTAGACAAAGAAAATAAGAAAGGAGAATGCCAAAAGTCATGCTAGAAAGAGAGAAATTATTTGACAGGGAAATAAAGCATGCCTAAAGTCAACAACAATATTCGTCAATGAGGTTGAATGCACTTCTATGCCTACTAAAAAAAAGAGATCCATTCCACTTCTATATGCTAAACATATTACTTCGAATCTGAATTTAGCAAACATACTTCATGGTTGAAAATTTTATTCACTAAAAAAAAGGGAAATCTTTGAAAAATCAGCTATCTTTACATATATCACCTTCAAAGTAAACCACCTGGAAAATTCAAACTAAAGCTTTGAAGGTGATGGACTGAATAAATAAATAACGGGAAAATGATTGCCTTTCTAAAAAAATTTCTAAAAGTTCATAAGCATCAATATGGAGTTGAAACAAAATTTACCACAATATTTTGAATATAAATGCTTTAAAAATTTATTCAAAATATGAAAGTGTTGTTTTTGTTTTTGCGTAGGCTACTATGTATACTTCCTGTATGCTTTGTGGCTTTTTGCTTAATTTTATATATATGCGCTCACTTATCTAAAAAAAATAAATTTAAAGAGCTCATGAATCTTGAACCGAAAATCCAACTTGAAAAAAAATCTCAAATCTCCTAAGAATTGAATATTGCAGAAGAATTTAACAATATTACAACAGTTTCAATCAGAACTTAAAACCTACTGAAGATAGAGGATTTCAATTCAGTAGATGTCATCATCTTAAGCTCTTAGGAATATTTCAAGTTTATGTTTCTCTAAGGCCCTCCTTAGTTGCCAAGAAAGTGTAGGAAATTAAAAGATATTTTGGATCTCCCACTATATAGGTCCTAAAAAATGACAGAAATCGAAAAGTAAAAACTTGTTTTTCTTTCCCCATTTTCTCAACAACCAAACAGAGGATTCAATGGAGAAATGAGTATGAATAACAGCATGAAAGGAAAAAGAAGAAGACATGCACTACTTACTGAAGAGAAACTTGTCAAGGCTTTCATTGGAGATGTACTCATAGACAAGAAGTTTCTCTGCACCACGTGTACAATATCCTAACAGATTTACAACATTTCGATGCTGTACACGAGCCAACAACTTGGCCTCATTCTCGAACTCTTTCTTCCCTTGATTCGAGTTCTGTGACAGCTTCTTTACAGCAATCTCTCTTCCATCCTCCAACCTCCCCTACAAAATATTTCCCACTATTTAGGAAAAAATGTCTCAATTGAACTGAATGGATGAGAAAATGAAGGAAAAAGAAAAAAAAAAGAAGAAGAAATAATTAAAACCCTCTATTCTCCATCCTTTGGATTCCAAAAACAAATTATAAGAATCAAACCAACTGAAGCTTTACTACTTTATTGAGTTTTGACTTAAATCACCCTGTTTGGTTGCAAAGAAAATGAAGGAAAAGTGACAACATTAGAAATAGAGCCTTACATTCTCCCTTTTTCAGTTTCCCAAAAAATAAATAAATAAATAAGTAGAAGAGTTGAGTGAATTAACCCAATCGAATTCCAGCATCTACACAACTATGTCTGAGTTTTTCTTAATTGCCCCGTTCGGTTGCTAAGAAAATGAAGGAAAACAGAAGAAAATTAAAACCGAATTCTTAGCTGCTTCTTTGTTTTGGTTCCAAGCAACGAAGATAATCGAGCCAACTAAATATCTTACGTTTCAATGGATGTTTCTGTTTTCATTTTTGTGGAACCTAAATAGTATCAGAAAGTGTTAAAATTTCAAACTTGTGTGTTCCTTAAGTTTCGTGGTTCCCAAACAGAACCTTATGTGTTCCCTGGACTCAATTAAGCCTAACAGAACTACTTAACCAAGTTGGATAGAATTTCCAAAAAACAAGAGAAGAAAACTACCACAACTTCAAAATTAAATTAATTTGCCCAAATTTCTCGGCAGCTAAACAGACCCAATATTATAATTGAAACCGTACCTTGAAGACGGGACCGAAACCTCCTTCACCGAGCTTCTGGTGGAAATTTTTGGTGGCTGCGACTAGGGTTTCGAAAGGGAATAGTTTCTGTTCCTGGGCGGCTATCTTCTCCAAATCCTCCTCTTTCTGTCCCTCTGATCAGCAACAAAAACAATCATATAAATGCTGAGCGAGGCAGAAGCAGCAGAGGAATTTTAAAATCTATTTGGATTAAATTCAATTCATTTACCTCTGCTGGAACTGAATTTGAAGGGCTTCATTATATTCTGAAAGAAGTTCTTGGGTTTCATCATGAATGCGGCTGCGCCTTATGAGTCGCTCATAAAGATTCAGAGATATTTCAAGTGGAGAATATTATAGGGCTTCGAGTTGCGATTTTGAACAAGAAAGCTGATGATGATGAGGAAGAGGAAGAAGAAAGGACTGAGTATGAGGGCCTTTTGGCTTTGAATACTCGCAATTGAGCCCAGATATCAGCCGTGTTGACTTGATGACTTTGGAGGCTAAAAGAGAAAAAGGCATCCAAGTACAAACCGATTTACAAAGAACAGGTCATGCCTCCTCCGCAGGCTGCCACTCCCTTCCACGGTCTTTTCGACTTTTCCTTGGTTCCCTTCCCTTTCGATTTTCACATCCTAGGTTTTAGATTAAGGTTTCATTTTATATAAAGCAACAAAAATAAAACATGCTCTTCTCAATTACAAATGAAACTCATTTTTTGAAAAGATAAATTTCATATAATAAAAATCAAATTCGTCTATTGATTTTAGTATAAAAATAATAATAAAAATGATAAAAAGTATCATATTTTTATATTTTGTTTTTAAATAATTATTTTTTAAAATAACATTTTTTTAAAAAGAAAAATCACACTATTAGAATTTATAAAAAATCCATGGAGAAATTTGTAACAATGATACATTTCTCCAAAATTTTAATTTATTTGATGGTGGCAAAAATTTCATACCAAGAGAGAAAATATTTTTGTTTTTTGTAAAATGAATTAAGGTCAAGGGGACAAAGGCGCTAGGTGTAATCAATTTCATAGGTAACAAAGAAAGGTCAACACAATAATTATAATGTACCATGTATGAGAAAGGTGACCCACAGCCGACTTTTACACAAATACATGAATGAAGATGTCTAATCTTTGAAAATTTCACACATTCTCTATGTTAAATTCACTCAGCTTTGAATGAAGTTTTTCTTATAACCACATATTAATATAATAATAATAAAAACCTAAACATTGACTTGTGGCAAGCCTAAACCTTGATCCGCGGCCCTTGTATTTAGGATTGACAATGGAGCTAATAAAAGGATTTTTCTCAATAGTACGGTAATTTAAAAAAATTATGCTTAAATTATTGTAGTAGAAGAAATTATTATAAATATACGGTAGTTTTTGTCACCTAGGAAAGAGGATTTGCCACTTAAGAGAGAGGAGAGAGGTTCAGCGGATAATTTTTTTTTAAAACCAAAATCATCTTTTCAAATTTTCAAAAGGAAATCGCCTTTTCAAAAGACGAGTTTCATGAAAAAAAATTAGTATTTAAAAAAATTCCCCATTTACAAGGGAACTCGTCTCTTGAAGAGACGAGTTCCTTGAAAAAAAAAATATATTTTTTTTTTAAAAATCCCAAATTATTATTTAAAAAAAAAAAACAACAATTCTCAAGAGACGAGTTCCCATGGGAAAAAAATATATATTTTTTTAAAAAAATTTTTTAAAAAAATTCCCAAAAAAAAAAAAAAAAAAAAAACACAATACCACAAGGGAACTCGTCTCTTGAAGAGATGAGTTCCCATGGGAAAAAAAAAATTTTTTTTTTAAATATTTTTTTTTTATAAAAAAGTTCCCAAATTAAAAAAAAAAAAAAAACAATTCTTCAAGGGAACTCGTCTCTTCAAGAGACGAGTTCCCAGGGGAAATTTTTTTTTTTTAAATATTTTTTTATAAAAAAATTCCCAAATTAAAAAAAATAAAAATAAAATTCCACAAGGGAACTCGTCTCTTCAAAAAAAATTTTTTTTAAAAAAATTTTTTTATAAAAAAATTCCCAAATTAAAAAAAAAAAAAAAAAAAAAAAAAAAAAAAACAATTCCACAAGGGAACTCATCTCTTGAAGAGACGAGTTCCCATGGAAAAAAAAAATTTTAATTTTTTTTTTAAAATACCCAAATTAAAAAAAAAAAAAAAATCTTCAAGGGAACTCGTCTCTTCATGGGAAATTTTTTTTTTTTTAATATTTTTTTTATAAAAAAATTCCCAAATTTAAAAAAAAAAACAATTCCACAAGGGAACTCATCTCTTGAAGAGACGAGGTCCCATGGGAAAAAAAAAAAATTAAAATTTTTTTTTTTTAAAAAAGAATACCCAAATTAAAAAAAAAAAAAAACAAAACAATTCTTCAAGGGAACTCGGCTCTTGAAGAGACGAGTTCCCATGGGAAAAAAAAAATTTTAATGAAGAGACGCAACCACACAATTCAATTGAAGAGACGAGTTCCCAAATTAGTAATTTTTTTTTTATTTTTTTTTATATTTTGGGATTTTTTTTTAATGAAGAGACGATTTCCCTTTTGCAATATTTTTTTTTTAATTTTTTTTTATATTTTGGGATTTTTTTAAAAAATATATTAAAAATATTATTTTTTTTTTAAAGAGACTATTTCCCCTTTGGAATTTTTTATTTTTATTTTATAATTTGGGATTTTTTAAAAAAAAATAAATATATTTTTTTTATGGGAACTCATCTCTTCAAGAGACGAGTTCCTTGAGGAATTGTTTTTTTTTTTTTAAAATAATAATTTGGGAATTTTTAAATATATATATATTGGGAACTTTTTTTTTTTTTTAAAAAAAGACGAGTTCCCTTGAGGAATTGTTTTTTTTTTTTTTAAATAATAATTTGGGAATATTTTTTAAAAAATATAATTTTTTATTTTTCATGGAACTCGTCTCTTGAAGAGACGAATTCCCTTGAGGAATTTTTTTTTTTGTTTTTTTTTTAATTTGGGGACTTTTTTTAAAAATATATATATATTTTTTTCCATGGGAACTCGTCTATTGAAGAGACGAGTTCCCTTGCGGAATTGTTTTTTTTTTTTTTTTTTTAATTTGGGAATTAAAAAAAAAAATATTTAAAAAAAAAAAATTTCCCATGGGAAACTCGTCTCTTCAAGAGACGAGTTCCCCTTGTGGAATTGTTTTTTTTTTTTTTTTTTTTTAATTTAGGAATTAAAAAAAAATATTTTAAAAAAAAAAATTTCCCATGGGGAACTCGTCTCTGTTCCCCTTGTGGAATTTTTTTTTTTTTTTTTTAATTTTGGGAATTTTTTTTAAAAAAAATATTTAAAAAAAAAAATATTCCCATTGTGGAATTGCTTTTTTTTTTTTTTTTGAATTTAGGAATTTTTTTTTTATTTTTTTTTTTTTTAAATATTTTTCCCATGGGAAACTTGTCTCTTGAAGAGACAAGTTCCCTTGTGGAATTGTTTTTTTTTTTAATTTGGGAATTTTTTTAAAAAAAATATTTAAAAAAAAAAAATTTCCCATGGGAAACTCGTCTCTTGAATTTCCCTTGTGGATTTTTTTTTTTTAAGGAATTTTTTTTAAAATATATACCTTGAGGAATTTTTTTTTTTTATATATATTTTTTTTCATGGAACTCGTCTCTTGAAGAGACGAGTTCCCTTGTAAATGGGGAATTTTTTTAAATACTATTTTTTTTTTTTCATGAAACTTGTCTTTTGAAAAGACGATTTCCCTTTGTTTAAAAAAAAATTATCCGCTGAACCTCTCTCCTCTCTCCTCTCTCCTAAGTGGCAAATCCTCTTTCCTAGGTGGCAAAAACTACCGTATATTTGTAATAACTTCTTCTACTACAGTAATTTAAGCATAACTTTTTTAAATTACCGTACTATTGAGAAAAATCCGCTAATAAAATCCTAAACCTTGATATGTGGCACTTGTATTTAGGAATAGCAATGGGACAGGTTTGGGATGGGGTACTCTTATCCCATTCTTGTTCCAAAATATAAAACTATTTTCCATCTCCGCCCCAAACCCGAGTCAGGTGGGGTAAGCGTTTTCATTCCAATTTTCAAACCAAAATTATAATTTTGTCCCCATCCTTGTCTCGCCCCATTTGGCAAATGCAAATCTCAAATGCGTAATGAAATCTTGTTTCCGAAGAGAAATTATCACCTAAGATGCAACAAATTGTAATCAATTTGAAGGGAAAATACCTTTTTTTATTTATTTATCACAATGAACCCATAAGATTCAACTCAATATCCGAAACATTTAGATCAAATAGCAACAACCCACGTCAATAATACAAACATTAAAAACCAATTTTTGATGACACCCATAAACATCTTTACAAAAAAACTCAAATTACAAATCATACAATGATTCATTTGGTAGCTGAGAAAAAAACTCATAAAAAATATAATAAAACCAACAAGAAAATCACATTTGGAATTATAATAATGAGTGTCAAAATTCCATGGTTTTAAAAACCAGACTGGACTAGTCGGTTCGACCGTTGATCGGTCATGGTTCCAGTCCGGTCTGACCAATTAGACCGGAATGGTATTGAACCAAGGTCGGACTGCTTGAACCGGCGGTCCAATCGGTAAACTGGACGAACTGTCTTGTCTATTCGAACTGGCCGATTCGATTAAAATTATTTTTTCCTCCTATTGTTGTCGTCCCTCGCCGGCAACACCCCCGTGCTGGAAAAGAAAAACTTCCCCTTTTTGCCCATCAGAACCCACCCCTGCGCTGGAAACCCCATTTTTCCACGACCCCGTCGGAACCCTCGCCCCCACCCCCATTCTCGCTGGAAAAGGTTCCATTTTTTGCCTGTTGGAACACCCCCACGCAACTCCCAGGAACCCTCGCCCACACCCTGCGCCGGAAAAGCCAATTCCCCTCCCCCTTACCTTGTGTTGCTGCTGCTGGAGGAAAACACCCCCACCTCGTGCTGTTGCTGCTAGAGGAAAAACCCTCTTCCTCCCAACGACCCCCACTGGAACCCCCCACTAGAAAAAGTAGCCCCTTTTTGCTCGACCCTCTCATCCCTTCTTCCAGATTAATTTATTTTTATATTTATTATTTTTTTACTTCATATTTAAAACTTATTATTTTAATTTAAATTAATAAAAATTACAATTTTAAATCAATTTCTGATTTTAAAATAAGTTTTTTATTTAAAAATGAAATTTTAAATTTTAAATTAAAATTATGATATTAATTTAAATTTTAAATTTGAAACTAATTTTTTGATTTTCAAATAAAATTTTAATTTTTAAATAGTATATAAATTTTTATTTTTTATAATTATTTTAAATTTTAATAATTTATAAATTATATATTTATGACGTCATCGGTTCGACCGTCGGTTCGACCAGTGAATCGTGAACCGGTAACTTTTCCGATTCAATGATTGGTCTGGTTCTGAAAACATTGAAAATTCCAAATTAATGAGAAACAAATGGGGAAAAAACTCACATAGAGGTGGAGTGAAGAGTGGGGGCCATGAAAAATTTGAGATATGGCATAATGAGATTGAAGAGGAATGTTGTGGAATGAAGAGATGAAAACAGTAAGGAGCTTGAGAGCCATTGAAGTGGGTGTGATTTTGGTTGAACTCTGCATTTGTGAGAAAAATCGACTCCAAAAAGGCATTGAGTGAGAAAGAGAAACAAAGAGAAGAATGTCTCTACGATTGAGAAGATGATAAAATCTTGAAAATGAAGAGAAATATTTATAGGGGGTTTTATTGGAATATTGTAAGCGGGGCTGGGCGGGACGGGTTATTACAAAACCCAATCCCGGCCCAAACCTGATTCAGGTTGTAAAAAATAAACCCAATCCCGCTCATTCCCTGATTAGTATACTCCCATACCTGTCATAATAGGGATGGGGCAAAGCAAGTAACCCAAAAAACCCATGAAGTTGTCATTCCTACTTGTATTGAATGCAACAGGAATTGGTGTAGATAAAAATGAGAAATTTGAAAGAAAGAAATATGTATTGCATTACATGAAGAAAACATAATAATGATTTCATATTTAAAGAATTTTGAGTGTTAACATGATCCTAAACATATTAACTGGAATGACGCCATATTTATTTTATTTCTTCATTTTCATCCATTCTGCTTTGTCACAAAGCATGAACGTTTTTTCCATAATTTTTTCACGTTATGTAAATAGTTAGAAACCCTTTGTAATAAGGAAAGCAATAAAAAGTGAGACAAGACACACAAAGTTATAAGGTTTCCCAATTTGTATTACTTATGTCATGAACCCACTCTCCACTCGATATTGTTTGGTCTAAGGTTGTAGTAGTACACATATGGCTCACCAACCTACACCCTTAAGAAAAGGTTTTGATAGAATATCGTAAAAACCCTTTATATATGGCTTTAGGGCTATTGTGGTACACACATGGCTCACCAGCTGGTCTCGATTTTGCATTTTTATTGGGCTTATGCCCTTAAAAAATTGTTTTGATAGTATGTTGTGAAAGCCTTTCATATATGACTCTTCCCTATTCATTTCTCGAATGATGTAGGACATTACTATCCATCATTCTTAGGGCTCAGCGTCCTTGCTGGCATACTTCTGGGCGGAGATGAGACTCTAATACCATTTTGTTACGATCCCACTCTTCACTTGATATTGGCGGGTTTAGGGTTACAGTGACGCACACATAGCCCACCAGTTGACCCCAATTTTGCTTCTTTATTGGGTTTACACTCTAAAAAAAATGCTTTGATGGTGTGTTGTGAAAGCCCTCCATATAGGACCCTTCCTTATTCACTTCTCGAGCGATGTGGGATATAGCAAATTCTACACAAAGTTGATAAAAACACTTGATCTTTCTTTTAAGCATGGCTCTTATACTCTCTTTAGTGAGTTTATGCTTTGAATAGTTGATGGGCACACTATCTATAGGCTTTTTCAACCAATGGCTTCCCACATATATGTGAACAACCTATTTGAATTCAAATGTAAACTTAAATGTCTTTGACCTATCTCCATGCTTTAACCATTTGTTACATGTCCTTTAATCGATTTAAAGTCCTCAACTACCTCCAGTTGGCAACATATAATGCCACCATTTAGGAACTATTTGCTTGCATATGTGCTTGCGACTTAGTGCTTACCATGGAAATTGACTTGGCCCATGCCAAGCCTTTTTTTTTTTCAACCCACATGGTAGTCCATCAAATGTCAAATCCTTATTAACGACCCTTTAGTTTTTTTCGCCCTAACTCCAAGGTGTCTTTCTTACTTGGGTTGGCCCTAATGTCATGGAGTCTTCCATGTGTCATACATGGTATTAACCCATGCTTGTTGTTGAGCCCATGAGCATCAACCCATTTAAGTGTTTAGTTAGCCTTTTATATGCCCAACTTATTGCTCGTGTGTCTAGGCAACCCATGTGTGTGCCAAGTCCTCTTTTAACCTACATGCTTGCACCTTGCCTTGGTGATAAGCCCTCTCTTAGCTCATGATATGTGTTACTATTTTGGCCCTTATGTGTGCCAACCTAGTTGATCCATCCAACTTGAGACAACCTTGCTCATATGCGTGCCATAACCTCACCCTATGTTATTGCACTCATGAGTTGCACCACACCTCATGGTATTTTGCCCATGTGTGCGTGTTAGTAAGATTTATTCATGTTGTGCTCTTGGTATAGCTCAAGCCACCATCATCACTTTTGAGTCATGCATTGCTTCCTTAAAATGCATTTTAAGTAATTTTTAAAGTACTAGGATGAAACATTGTAAGTGCTTGAGCATACATAATGATTTTGATAAAAAAGATAGAAGATCAAAAAAATCAAAATTTCCTTTGAAATCTCATCTCAAAGCCTCTTATTCCAAGGAAAAATACCAATAACCCAAAATCCCACACTTGAAATTTCACCTATGTCCATGTGTTGAAATTTCGACTACTACCCCTCCTTGAAAATGTTAGAAAAAAAAAAACTCTTCTTACCACAAGAGACTCAAACCCAAGTCTATTTCTATACCCTATGAACAATTACAAGGTTGAACCATTGGGCTAAGGACAACAATTGCTTTTAGTCAGCAAAATTTGTATGTGTACTAAAGTTGCATTGCCTAATGTAAAGTGTTGGCGCCGCCACTGTGTGTTGCACCTCAAGCCACCACCAAATCTCCACATGATGCCCTTGTAAGCCTTGATTATCACATTACCTTGCTCAATAGGCACTTATGGGTACAGGGTGCAACCCCATGAGGCCTTGGTGCCACATTCTCTAAGTCAAGGTGTTAATACTCTTCCATGCTCACAAACTTAATTTGGTTACCATTTATTAACTTATAAGTCTCTATAACCATAAATAAAATTTCAAACATACTATTAGAACAAGACCCTATATTTTGGGTTTTTGATATAAATTGTGGGGAAAATGTTATGTTACAAAATAAGTGTTATGTGTACTTAAAATCTAGAGCTTTGAAGTACATGATTATATTTGAATTGTTAAAGGAATATACGAAAAATGAAACTCAAATATAAGAAAATGAGATCAAAATATCAAAAAAAAAAAAAAAAACCTAAATATAAAACAATGTAGAGGCGCAATGATCCACCGACACGTGGATTGATCAAAAAGCAGTATTGGGCGATGCACTATCCCAAATCTGGGAAGTTGCCTTGTCATCTCAATTGAGCCCCTCCTCATCACAATGTAAAATGTGAGTTGAGCCTTACCATCATTACTTTGATAGGATGTTATGTAGGATGGCAAGGGTGGACCTTTACTCAAACGAAGACAAGACAATAGATGACCCTACACTAATGAATTTAATGAATAACCCCTCATTAATGATATGACAATCATGAACAATAAATATAATTAGTCCTAATAATCATAACTAATGTAATGATACAATTCAAGTTGTATAATGGTAGGTAAATAAAGTTTATCACCATTATGACCTTCTTGTAATCAACCTTGAAGGATTGGTAAAAAACAACATCTACTCTCCAAAGTGTCATATAGTAAGGATGAACTAGATTCAAATTCTTCTCACACAAAACAAAAGAAACCAAAGATGAACAAAACAATAGCAAGTCTATAAACAACCCAAAATCAATAAATCAACGGGTGAATTCTAATATTCATACCCAACCAACAAGAAATTTATGATAATGGTGGATGAAAAGATAGGGAAACTAAACTAAGCATTGATTCCACAAGTGAGAGCTTACCTCAAAGAAGTATGCCTATAAACCTCCTCATCTTTTCCTTTGGTTCTTTGCTTTCTTCTTTTCAAAGTTGTTTTTCTCCCTCTCTTTCTCTATCCCAAAAATCCCAATGAAAAAAATATTATTCTTTGCCAAAAGAAACTTCTTTTTCTCACAAAAAATAAAAAATAAAAACTGCTCTCTTTGAAAAAATGCCAAAAAAATAGTTTTTCTCTCAAAAAGCTAAAAAGGTTTTTTTAAAAGAGCAAAAAGCAAGTGAGATTTGAACACTTGTCTTCATCTCCACCCAAGCTCCAAAATACCTTTAAAAACTCCTTAAGCTAACCTAAACTAAGAACCAAGCAAGGACATTAGGTCATGGCTCATAAACAATTGCACTCCTAGACCTAAGCCTAAAGGGTCACTCAAAATCATGTTAGGATCCATAAAATCCTTCCTAATGGTCTCGAAAAAGGCTTGAAAATCAATAACAAACTGAGCAATAGTGGACTACCAAGAAACGCAACAAATGACTAAACAAAAGAGGATCTTAAACTTATATCACAAATAAGTAAACTAAAGGAAGACAAATATGAAAAATACATGTGCCACGAGGACAAAATGGAGGGTCTGCACTTGCATTAATGAAATTTATTTTATTTGTTTAGGTGAAACCTAAACTTAATTAACTTTTCTACTCAGTTCAAATTTTACTTTTGCATATAAAAAATCATGACTTTTAATTTTTTTTAAATGTTATTTTCTAAAAGAGTAGCAAAGTATTTTATCATTATAAAGAATTTTATATTTTTAAAACATATCAGTAATGTTCTATACTAAGTGTTAGGAATTTTAGGCTAATCCAAACTATGGTAATCACCCTAGAGGGGGGGGGTAAATAGGGTGATGGTCTTTTTTTCTCAAATTTAAACTATGTAAAAATAAGAGACAATTATATGCAAATATATAATAAACAAAATAAACACAATTGCATATAATTTAAAAGAGTAAGGGAAGAGAGAGTGCAAACACAAGATTTATAGTGGTTCGGCGCAACCCGGCCTACATCCACTCTCCTCTAGCTTCAATCCCAAGCTTGAGGTTCCACTAATTCAAGGCTTCCAAACCAAGCCTTCAAGCAATACAATTGGATTATGGTTCCAATCCACCCTCTTGGACTTTTGGCTCCAAGCACCCTTTACACTTCTCAAGAGATACCACACTCTTGGAAAACTTCCTCTCAAAGATATACAAATAAAGATCTCACAAAATCCTAGTACAAAAGCTTTAGGCTCAAATGATACAAGAAACTAGGATTGAATGGTGCACTAATGATATGCAAGTTTTGGAACAATGGTGCACTCAAAAACACTCTTCTAAGGCTCAAATATATTCAAGAATGATTTAGGAAGGTTAAGCTCTTGAAACAATGAAGATTGGAGCCTTTTTATAGAAGAAAAAAGCCAAACTAGCCGTTTGGGGTTCGACCGGTCGAGCTGGGGGTCGACCGGTTGACTAGCCGTTAGCATTTAATGCTTGGCAGGTGACCGTTGGGCCTCGACCGGGCCTCGACCGGACCTCGACCGGACCTCGACCGGACGAGGTTCAACCTTGACCGGTTGAACAACCGTTCTGGAAGAAAGAGAAAATTTTTGCATTTTTCGAACGGTCGACCGGTTACTGTTCATACCCCTCAACCGGTTGAGCTGAGGGTCAACCGATTACTGTTCATAACCTCAACCGGTTGAGCTGTGGGTCAACCGGTTACTGTTCATCCGGTTCAACCGGTTGAGCCATTTTTGGCTCAACACCCAACTTTTTCAATTTAAAACCTTTAAAACAAGTTTGGAAAATATTTGACATAAGGTTTTAATTGAAAACATGAAATCATCCAATTTTAAAAGGATTTAAAATGAATTAATTATTGGATGATTTTGGTGCATAAGTAAATAATGCAATGCATGAAAAAACCTAGTGCACCAACAACCTTACAAAGAGATCTTATGAAGCTTGGGTCTTGAAAAGCACTTCTCTTTGAGGTGGTCTTCTTCTTCATGATTTCTCTTTGGCTTGATATGTCTTTGTAATTGCCACTTTGGAAATCATCTTGCCTAATCACAGTTAAAATATAATCATTAGTTCTAAACCTTGTTTTGTTATCATCAAAATCAAGATTAACCAAACCTTGGTTTCACAATCTCCCCCTTTTTGATGATGACAAAACCAAGGTTGCTAAAAAGCTCCTCCTCAATATATGCTCCTTTGAATTTAGAAAATATTCAAGTTTAGAAACTTCAAGGAGTATATTAAGGATGCTCAAAATGATATAATCAAACATAAATAGCATAAAGAGCAATTTAGCAATTGGCAAGACATTATTATTAAATATGATGCATGCAATTATAACCAATAAAGCACATAGCATCAATATGGATAGGATTGCTAAAACAATATTGACATTTCTTCCCAAGTTAGCAACCTACCATTATTTCTCCCCCTTTTTGTCATCAACAAAAAGTTTCAATAAAGTATATAAGGGGAATCACATGATATCAAGAGTTAAAAATAAACATTAAGCATAATATCATTTCTCATGAATATGGATCTCCCCCTTTTTCATTTGAGAACATTTTCCAAATAAAAGATGCTCAACCTTAGAGCATTTCCAATTTAAGGCATGATTTGGAAAAAATATGTGAGAGAACATATGCATTTAAAAAGATATATAATATGCATTGAATGACACTATTTAAAGCATACAAGCATATGATCATTTAATATAGGTATATATAAAAAAACTTCTTTTTAAATCCAAAACCTTGGTTTAACAAATTGTAGACCCCCATTTGGGGCTCATTTTCTGCAGCTGACTTTGGACAGGTGTCACAATCTCAAGGAACCATGTGTCACCTGGTAATTGGCTTTTAGTGAATCAAAATAGTGGAATTGATGGACCAATCAGAGATTGACACCTGGAGGGGAGCTGCAGGTACGTTTCTGTTATGAGGAGCGTATGAGAGAGAGAGAGAAGGGGGGTGCTTCGGCAGGTGGTGCTTTTTCAGGTGGTGGCTTTGAGAGAGGAAGGGGGCAGAGATCCTTGAGAGAGGGAGCTTTTTGGTTTTGGTTTTTTTTCAGAGAGAGCGGCTGCTAGAGAGGGTTTTTCTGAGAGGAGAAGGAGGTTTTTCTTTGGAGAGGATTGAGTTTGGGGAGAGAGCTGCCGAGAGGTGATTTCCAGGCTGCCAGTGAGAGAGCTATAGAGAGGTAAACCCGCTGGTTTTGAAGGCTGTTCGAGGAAGATCAGAGAGCGCAACTAACTTGGGAGGAGGAGCTTGCTGGTAAAGAAAGAAAAGCAGAGGAAAGCCGTGTTGTAGACTTCCAGGTAAGGCCATCTTGAGCTTGGTATGTTCCTGTTTCTTAATGTTTTGCTTCGCCCCTTGTTGATCTCTGAATGTTGTCTATTGTTTGCTGTGGACACCAAGGGTCACAGAGTTGTGTTGGTTGAACATGCCTATTTGCATATAATGCCCTGTTTGCTCCTTTGCATATTCTTGATTTTCCCCTGTAATTGGCTAGATTCTTCTTTGTGTTTGAGTTGGAAGATTGGTAAGTATATCATGGACCTTTAATTCATCCCACCAATTTGCAGCCCGTTTGTCATTCTTGAAACGAGGTTTTTGCTTAATAAAACCTCAGGTCTCTTATTCTTGCTGAGTTTTAGCGATTCCTTTTTATATATTTTTCTGTTCCTGGATGTCTAGTTGTGGGATGTTTTGGTTGGTGCATTGCCATTTGAGGGTTCCAGCATAGGGAATGAAAGTTGTAGTCGCTGAGTCCATGTATCCCTATCAAGAAGACAAGTGCTCCATTACTCTTGATGCCTTAAAGTGGGCTGATTGAGGAATTGAGAAGTTGTCCTCGAGCGACGCCGGCGGCTTGCCGCCGGCGGCGAAGCACCTCCGCCATCACCACCACCACCACAGCGACCAGCTCCAGCAGCAGTAGCAGCAGTACCAGTGCAGTTGCCAGTATCTTTGCTCCAAAATTCCAGGAGGTAGCTGCATTGGCTTTCTTCAATTGGGAGATATTGGATTGAAGGTGAACCTAGCAGTTTATGGTAAGTTGGTTGCTGGGTCTGGGTTTTTTTTTTGTATTGATGCATCCTGGAAGAATGGTATGTCTGTAAGAGATGGATCATCCCTCCTCCTTGTGGACCAAAGCTGGAGTTGCATGAACGGGAGTGATTCGTGGTAGAAAGTCATTGAGGTCGAAACATGGGAGGAGATTGTTGCAGCCACTGGGTCTTGTTAGAATCTATTTGCCATTGGGATTATTCTGGAGGATTGAATGCTACTTGATATAGAATTTCAAGTTTCTGAGACGCCATGTTTGGGAAGGGCATTTGTGTTTATCATATCTCAAACTGCTGGGAGTGTTCTTTGTTGTAAATGATGCATACTGATGGATCACTATACAACCGAATCTCTTCAATAGAGATCAATGTATCAACTATAGCCAAAGAGTCACCTGCTCAGCACATTCAAAGTCCCACTGCTATGGTTCCTGCCTGTGTACATGCGAGGAAAAAGATTGTCCCTCCAAAAGCAATATTGAAACTATGGGTTCCAACCTTTTCATCAGCATCCCGACTTCGCATGCCTGTGCATGCGCATGTTGAGAGTTAGACAACAGCAGATTGCTGACTACAGTGGTGATCGGTGGTTTTCAGTTGATGACATTGGATCCCTCTCTGTTATCTACCAGATGCTTAAATCTGATGCTGCAATGGGTGTTCTTTACTTCAAACAGTCTTTGCTTCTCCTGAGGTTGAACTGCCCCGATGCAGCCATGCGAAGTTCATAGCTTGCTCGTCAACATGCATCTAATGAACATGAATGCCTAGTATATGAGGGACGGATCTTATATGATACAGGTCACTGTGCTGAAAGGTTTTAGGAAGCAGAGATACAGAGGGACAAGAGAGTGAAGGTCATTCTCACCTGGCCAGAAGTCAAAAGTTTCATCTCCATTACTGGGCGTGTTGTGAGAATCATTATTTGCTATACAGATATCATAGTGAGCAGTGGGAATCTGAGGTTAGACTAAGACTTTGTTTTTTTTTCCATCCGAAAACAAACTGGCAGAAACTGAAGTGAGGGTTCGAATTGGGGTTCTAATATTCATTGATGAGGGTTTGGCAGGGGTTCTAACCATATTAGATCCGTTGGAGCCTGGTACTCATGATGGCAGATCTATTCACTGGCCCATGAATGTGGAGAACATAATAGTGATGGATGACAAATAGAGAACTGCAGATTCCATAGTGAAGGAGGTTGGGTTGAGAACTGTTATTGTTGAAACCAAACTTGAACAGAAAGAGGATATCCTATGGGGTATCCAAAAATTCATATGGGTTCGGGATGCAGGGAATACTAATTGAATCGATTTGGATGATCCTAATGGTGTCGTGCTAGATGAAAACTGCCAAAACACTAATTCCAAACCCACTATCTCTCTATCCACCATGCCTATCATCAACATCCATCATCACATCCCCACATCATACTTCATTCCCTCTTACCTTGTTTGTTAATCTCTGCCCACTTCTTACATCATACCTGACCATTCTTATTTTTCCTCATGCATGAAAATCCTCACTAACCCCTCTTTCACGTTACACTTCTCATCATCCATGCCGTTCTTGAATGACACCACCAACTCCTCCTTCTCTCATTGAATGGTCCACCACCTACTTTCGATCCATTACCCATTCCACCCATGATGCCCATTGTTTCCCTTCATTACACCCATCTGCTACAACTCATTCCACTGATCATACTTACTTTATCCTTTTCCATCACTACCTTCTGCCACTCGTTCAACTAATCAATACCCATGTATTCATTAAATCACTTCTCATTCATCCCACTCACGACTCATGCTAGCCATTTCCTCAAACCATCCCATTAAACCCATTTCATCTCTCAACCCTCTCACTTATTTCAATAGTGAAGCTGTTTGAGGAGAGATATGATGAGACCAAAAGGTGAAATATTTTCAGCTGAGGATGCTGACAGTGCTGAATCTGAAGATGCTACAAGCAGTGATGTTATTCCCTTGAGATTTAGCTGGCTTCGCATAGGAGTTATCATCACCAAATAGTGGCAGCATCGTTATGGCTGGCTATCCCACCTCCATTTTCAGAGGTTCAGGAAGATATCGCTAATAAAAATGCCCTTCTAGCATGCTGTTCTCACTGCCAATGAATCTATCACCGTTGATAATTCCGAGTCATTTTTTTCTCGTGATTGAAAGTGACGTCCCAAATTGCTTTTGCCATAAACAAGAGAGCATGAGACTCATAGCAGGAAAGATGTGCCGCAGCTGCTTCAGAGACTGAACTAAGTTTCAGATGAGCCAGTAGACTCTCATCTTGTTTGCTCTGGATCTGACTTGGATGGTGCCAGCCTTAGAGTGGGGTTGGAAGTTTTAGTCTCGAGGCCACCCTCTGATCTTGATATGTTTGTGAAGCTCAAACAACTTGATTTTGATGATATGGAAGATTGGCGTCAATACCAAGACATCCAACAAGGAATCTGATTGCTGTTCAGGCCCTTCCTGCCCAGAATCAGTTACCAAGTTTGGTCTAGCATACAAGATTGATGCCCACTAGAGCCGCTTACACTGGTTCTCAAACTACCTCTTTCATGGCACTCAGTGTGGAAGGGTGAGATGCGGTTAATGGAGTCGCAGAAGGAGATCTTCAGTTTTCAAGGTCATTAATGGGTTCATTTCCGGTCTCTGGTCAATTAGTCCAATGTGTGGGTAGCCTTCGAACCTGAGAACAAATCAAGCCATGAAATGAGCCACAGAACACCATCCACCCAGTGATTCATATCCAATCCGTGCAACGTCAGCAAAGAAGTGATGACAATCAGGTCATGGGTTCAGTACATAACAGGCAATCATCACATGCAATGGTAGCTCTGCATGATAGTCCAGGTGTCAAGATCACCACCCTCAGTGCTAATTCATGCTCCAATCAACACCCCCACTCAAGCATTTTTGCATGGCCACCTTGAGTCACTTGCCATTTTTCTCATCCTTCGTTTTTTTTTAAATGATTTCTCTACATCTCATCTTGTAAATATCCTTTCAAATTCAGCTTTTCAAATAATCCCAACTCCTCTACTTTTTCATCCTTCGTTTTTTTAGATACCCAAACATCCCGCTCCCAATAAAATTTGATCGTCATTTTCTTTCCGGCGAGCCGTTTTCAAATTTTCTTTAATTTTCTAAAATATTTTTAAAATAAGCAAGAATCAAATTTTGTAATTCCTAATGATGGAATTTACGGATTTGGTTCATGCAAAATAAACGGGCTTTGGTGGGGGCCCTACATATGAGATTTCATTGATTATTTGGTTGACTTGTTTGCCATGCATGACTGACTTATTTCTGTTCTTTGACATGCGCATAAATTATATATATTCCTTGTTCACTAATCCTGCCTCATGATAGCGCATTTGTCACTGGAGATCCAGGTATGCATCCACTTTCACCTCGGTTATCCTCTATTGCATATTCTGATACTCATATGTGCGTGATTGATTCGAGTGTTCGTTGATTTTCTCATTGATTGCCATGTCACCTTCATTTTATTAGTAGAGACCCGACTTTAGGGACTTAGAGGGGTGCTACGGTCTTTACCGTACCTTCCCGATAAGTAACCTGACCCCCGAACCCGATCCGGTTTTTCGTAGATCACCTTTTCCAAAATAAGGAGTCACACTTAGGGTTTTTCTTTCTTATTTTGTTTACCCTTTAAAAATAAAACAAAAATAAGTGGCGACTCCAAGTCATTTTTCCTAATCAATAAAAATCAAATTTTCAAAAATAAAAATCGAGTTTCGCCATCGAGTGGGAAACGCATTGAGCCGAAATGCGGGGTCCACACAAATATGCCAATTTTATCAAAGTGATACCAAAATTTATATTATCAAAAGATATACCAAGTGTTAGCAAAGGGATACCAATTGCAAATTTAGCTTTAGAAGGGATACCATTACCAATATTATCAATGCATTTCTTCCAAGGTAAGCATATCCTCCTTTTTGCATGGATCCCTACAAAACAAATTTTGTAACCTTTGGTACCCATATCTTTTGGGTCCTAGAGGGTTAGTCTTTCTTCCCTTTAGAATCCAAAATAATTTAGAGTTTTGAAAAATATGAGGAGATTTTCTTAAGGGACAAATATTACTAATGTGACCTCATTTTTCACAAAAATTGCAAATAATTGAAGGTGAAAAACTAGAGGTTTCCCAAAAAAAATGATTTTTGAAAGGCTTGTAGGCTAACCTCTTTTTATCAAAAATGTAATTTTTGATTTGCCAAAATCATATCAAAAGTCTTTTGGCCATTTGAGAATTTTTAGCTCCTCATTTTCCTTTTCAAAAGGGATTTTTGTCTTCTCAATATTTTCAAAATTTTCATTATCCTCATTGAGCTCATTTAGAAGACAAGAAATCTTTTTCTTGAGAGGGATATTTTTGGAACCAAGTTTTTCAAGATTAAAATATAATTTTTGAAGCTCATCTTGAAAATCAAAATGGTTAGAGTTGGAGTTTACCTCATCACTTTCACTTTCACTTTCTTCCTCTTCATCATCATTTGTTATGGCCATAAAGGCTATACTTTTCTCATTTTCTTCAACTCTTTGATGATTGTACAACTCTATCTCATAAGTCATGAGTGACCCAATGAGTTCTTCAAGTGAGAGCTTGGTGAGATCCTTCGCTTCTTGAATAGCCATCACTTTTGTTTCCCATTTCTTTGGTAGAGACCTTAAGATCTTCATGACTTTCTCTACTTCGGTGTAGGTCTTTCCCAAGGCTTCAAGTTCATTCACAATCACAAGAAACCTAGAAAACATCTCAACAATAGATTCAAAATCCTTTATAGAAAATAATTCATAATCATGCATAAGGATATTGATTTTAGACTCTTTAACTTGGTCATTTCCCTCATAAGTGACTTCTAATAGTTTCCAAATTTCTTTAGCCGACTTACAATGCCAAATACGATTAAATTCATTTCTATCAATAGCACAATGTAAGATAAAAACGGCTTTGGCATTTAATTGAATTTTCTTTCTATCAAGTTGATCCCATTCATGCTTAAGTTTTGGAACCATCACTCCATTTTCTAATTTTGAAGGAATGTGGGGACCATCTTCAATGACGTCCCATATATCAAGACTAGTAGATTGGATAAACCAAGTCATTTTATTTTTCCAATAGGGATAGTCGGTTCCCGTGAAAAGTGGAGGTTGGGTAGTTGAAAAACTTTCAATTTTGGATGAGCTTGATGGAATAGCCATTTTCCTCTTAGACGATTAAGTCTTAAGCAAGAGGTCTAGCTCTGATACCAATTGTTAGGAATTTTAGGCTAATCCAAACTATGGTAATCACCCTAGAGGGGGGGGTAAATAGGGTGATGGTCTTTTTTTCTCAAATTTAAACTATGTAAAAATAAGAGACAATTATATGCAAATATATAATAAACAAAATAAACACAATTGCATATAATTTAAAAGAGTAAGGGAAGAGAGAGTGCAAACACAAGATTTATAGTGGTTCGGCGCAACCCGGCCTACATCCACTCTCCTCTAGCTTCAATCCCAAGCTTGAGGTTCCACTAATTCAAGGCTTCCAAACCAAGCCTTCAAGCAATACAATTGGATTATGGTTCCAATCCACCCTCTTGGACTTTTGGCTCCAAGCACCCTTTACACTTCTCAAGAGATACCACACTCTTGGAAAACTTCCTCTCAAAGATATACAAATAAAGATCTCACAAAATCCTAGTACAAAAGCTTTAGGCTCAAATGATACAAGAAACTAGGATTGAATGGTGCACTAATGATATGCAAGTTTTGGAACAATGGTGCACTCAAAAACACTCTTCTAAGGCTCAAATATATTCAAGAATGATTTAGGAAGGTTAAGCTCTTGAAACAATGAAGATTGGAGCCTTTTTATAGAAGAAAAAAGCCAAACTAGCCGTTTGGGGTTCGACCGGTCGAGCTGGGGGTCGACCGGTTGACTAGCCGTTAGCATTTAATGCTTGGCAGGTGACCGTTGGGCCTCGACCGGGCCTCGACCGGACCTCGACCGGACCTCGACCGGACGAGGTTCAACCTTGACCGGTTGAACAACCGTTCTGGAAGAAAGAGAAAATTTTTGCATTTTTCGAACGGTCGACCGGTTACTGTTCATACCCCTCAACCGGTTGAGCTGAGGGTCAACCGATTACTGTTCATAACCTCAACCGGTTGAGTTGTGGGTCAACCGGTTACTGTTCATCCGGTTCAACCGGTTGAGCCATTTTTGGCTCAACACCCAACTTTTTCAATTTAAAACCTTTAAAACAAGTTTGGAAAATATTTGACATAAGGTTTTAATTGAAAACATGAAATCATCCAATTTTAAAAGGATTTAAAATGAATTAATTATTGGATGATTTTGGTGCATAAGTAAATAATGCAATGCATGAAAAAACCTAGTGCACCAACAACCTTACAAAGAGATCTTATGAAGCTTGGGTCTTGAAAAGCACTTCTCTTTGAGGTGGTCTTCTTCTTCATGATTTCTCTTTGGCTTGATATGTCTTTGTAATTGCCACTTTGGAAATCATCTTGCCTAATCACAGTTAAAATATAATCATTAGTTCTAAACCTTGTTTTGTTATCATCAAAATCAAGATTAACCAAACCTTGGTTTCACACTAAGATATCTTGTCCTAGTCAAGATGAGTTGTATTTTTTACCCTTACTCGTCTAATTGTATAAGGATTAGAAAACCTAGTCAATATGGTAGTTACTGATCTGATGATACCATGTGATTGACTAGGTCTTTTTGAATTGAATGGTCATCTCTTTATGAAGGTTTCACAAGTTTAAAAAAATTTGTTTGTTTTATATATTTGATCATTATGTTATATATTATGTTTTTTTTTTTAATTTTCAAAAAAAGATATTATTAGTATGTTTTGTGTTGAACTAAAGTTCACTATTTTTGTTTTGAAAACCCCTTTCAAATATCCTAGATGTAGATAACAATGAGTGACATGGTAGCTAAGATGTGTTCTCATTAGTTTAGTATTTGTTTTGCCTTAGTTTAGACATGTTGATTTGGATTATGTGTCATATTTAATTATTAGCTTAACTTGAATTAAATTAGTATTTCATAGTTATATGAATTGTTAAACTTTTATATTGAAAAAACTCTATGAATTCACACTGAAAGGAATATCTCTAAGGTTTGATTAGTGTGACTATTTGATAATTTGTACATGTTTTACCTTTCTATGAGATACACAAAATTGACAAGGTTACCCTTATCCTCTTGGGTGTCACATTTGCACTCTAGTTTTAGATCTATGTCCATCTTAATTTATGATGTGGTATGGAAGATGAAAAAACCAAAGACAAAGACATGGCAACAAAGGTAAAATTAATTGAGAATGATATAGCAAGCTAAAGAGAGCATGAAAAGATGTTCAATTGGGTTTGGGGACATATTGGAGGACAAGACAAACTAAGAAAAGGAGGAAATTAGCAAAATGAACTTTAAAATATTAAAAGAGCGAAAAACAAAAGTCATCCGAAATTTAGAAGAAATTTCATATAGGAAAAGTGCATTGGAGCTAGTGGCAAAGGTTGAATTCGAAATCATCCATCCATTTCGAATTCGGCCATCCAATTTCTAATTCTTCAAAGTTGAATTCCAAATGCAGGTTAAATTTAAAATCATTTCAAATTCACATGTAAATTTCAAATTCAAGGGTTGTCATTTCAAAATCAAACACAAATCCATTTCGAAATCCCCATTTTTAACATCCATTTAATTCAAAATTGCTTTATATATGTGAGTTAGTAGAAAATAAAGAAATTATTTTGAGTTTTGTTTTCCTAAAATTAAATTACACATATTTTTACAAAGTCAATCAATGTGTGGAAAGATAACTCAAGAAGAGGACATATAATGAAATTTGAAGAACATAATTAAGCTAAGATCATATTTCTTTTGTTTGTTAGAATTATTTTACTGATATTTGAGTTAGATTTTTCTTAGGATTTGGAATCCTAATAAGTTTAGTTTCTATTAGAATTATGGTTTTATACTTACTTGTTTAGTCGTGTGGTGGAATTGTTGTAGTGTCGGAAAGATTGTTTTTGGTGGTTGTTGTTCTTGGCATTACCCACTTTGAACATGTCCGAAACCGAGCACAGGCCCAAAATCCTAAGGATAGAATCATGGAACCTTGATGTCTTTTTCCATAAACCCAATCTGCAAAATGGTTTGGGTAGCCTTCATGACATCTCGTCAACTGCAAGGTCTCACCACCCTTCATCACGTTGCACCCAACTCACCACCGAATAAAAAAGAAGCCACCTCCCCAAACCAGATTATTAACAAAACTGCCAAAATTCGGTAAGCCATATCCTCCAATAGACGATAGAATTAATTAAGTGCAGCATCTTCTTATACTGAACTGGCCCCTAAAATAAAAAATAAAAAATAAAAAAATAAAGAAAAAGTCCTGTCGACACAGACCCTAAAAAGACATGGCCTTTGATTCTGCATGTGGGTATAATGAGTTATGGCAGTGGTTATGTAACTTTACTGCGGAATTAGTCTATTTGGTGGGGAATGTGGCAGTGGATATGAGAAACTATAATCTTACATTTTTCTTTTTTTTTTTTTTGTGGTGATAAATTATAAAAATGGCTATGAACCAACTCAATTGACAATTCCGGCAACGATTTGATGAAGCAACCCCAACAACCTCTAATCAGGGGTATAGTTACAAATATTTTTAAAGATAGTAAAGGCTGGTTGTTATGAGAAAGGTGATAGCTAATCTAAAAAGGACTTCAAGCCAAAATTATTGAGTTTGGTTGTGAAAGCGCTTGAACTGTCTGGCCTTGGGTCATGTGCCCTTTGGCTTTGGCTATGCGGGATCGGGATTGGGGCGTGGCTCCTATTTTCCTGACAATATAGCAAAATGTCCACTCTCCTGATTCCTTTTCACCCAAACGAGGAAAAAGATGAAGATATGAATGAGACCATTCCATGGTGAAATTCAATTTTAGAAACTGATGCACTGACCGCATGAAATTTGTGATGGGAGGGTCGCCTAAATTTTGAGGAGACATTTCACCAAATTAGCTTTGTAGGATGCTTTGGCAGCATTAGAAGCTTTGGTGAATGTGGGTGGCCCCGGTACATTACTAGATGTTAATGGAAAGGGTCCTACTAAAGCAGGCAAACCTGTTGCCTATTGGGAATTGGGATTACCTCCCCTCTTGTACATGAGATCCAAAACAATCTCTCTTTAAGTTGGAAGGAGATAGGTCTTGGTACCAGGTGCAAGTAAAAAGGTAAGTCACAATGACATTTAACAGCAATTAGGTGAGAGATGATCCTCCAGTGAGATTAATACAAAGTGAATATGAATAATATATGAACCATGAGCTTATCCTGATCCAACCAAACAACAATGATGAGTTGATCTCCACAGGCAATTTGGGATCAAACATAACCATATGATTGGGTAATTCTCCTAGCAGGTAAGACTGCCCAACAATTGTTGTTGTTGTTGATTAACTTATTTTACTAATTTTTGTCTGTCCTTACCTACCTATAGTTTTCTTCATTGCTTAAAGCTACAACAACCATTGTTAAAGCAATCTTTTGATTCTTCCTTCTTCAGATTGTTTTATTTTATTCCAATTTATGTACATCATCTGCCCCATGAACTTAGAAACAAAGAAAAGAATGTAAGCTGACTCCAAGACCAGTGTAAACAAACACTCACTTTATATACTTACAAATGGATACATATAGTATACAAGTAATCCAACTTTGCCCCTCAAATGATAAACAAACCCCATATGATGAAATGATGCAAAGGTGAGAAAGAAAAAGGGAGTTACTTACCCCTTCTTTCCTTCTCTGAAAAAGGAAAAAAAAAATTAAAAAATGAAGAAAGAAAGAAAAAAAAAATCCTAGTTCTAACTGTCTATAATAAACTAATGCTATGTGCCTGGCACTGGAATCTTTGTTGGATCTCTCCAGCTTTGCAAGCCAGACCTTTTCTCACAACGACATACAAATGACAGGGTGGCTTCACCTCACTAGCCTACACACACATACACTCATCAACCACCTTTCCCTCGAAAGTTGGTGATGGGCACAACCCACAAAAATTTGGGCTCACTTGGATACAAAAACCAGGAAAAGTAGGCAGACCTCAATTTCTTGGTCCACCATTATCACCAAAACAGACCATAACAGGAGCTTCCTCTCCATCAAGGGACTTCCTGTTGAATTTTTGGAAGGCTCAGGGTACAATCAGCTTTTCATTTCATCAATGCAGAGTGGTGGGTGCTCGTGTCCAAATTCACTGACGTTAAATCAACTTGAAAAGACCAATCTGCATGAAAATAAAAATAATAGTAATAATAATGAAAATAAGAAATAAGTCAAGTGAAAAAAAAATGTAATCACAATTAAACAGTAGATTCATTCTAGGAGAAAATGTAGCCCTATGGAGAACAAGGAATATAACATTTACCTATTCTCTTGTTGAGGATGAAGTCATACTAGAGCACCATCACTGAAATTCCTCACTCGGAGTTCCACACTCCTCAGATCACGAAGATGTTGTAAGATCTCCTGGAGAAGATCCATCCCCTTATCTCCTTTGTTCAAGGAGCTTATGCAATGCTTTAGAAATTCCCTATCTGCCTCAAGAGCTTGTAGCCTCTCATAGAGATTATCCACCTCCTCTTCAATCGCATTCTTCTTATTCTCTATATCAAACTTGGTGACTGACGAGTCTTGTAAGAGGAATGAGTCAAACACTATGTCATTTCCATCCAATAACCCATCTTCAGTTTCTGCAACAATTGCATCAAAAAGAGGAAGAAGTCTCTTTGCCTTTGGTCCTGAGATTCTTCTCTCTTGGTGATGCTTTCCATTCATGTCCTTGGAAAATCCATTTCCAAGACCATTTACTTCAGGGCTATGGTCACAATTCTCATCAAAATCTTTGCAATTCTCTTCATAGGAATGCTGAATTGGCTTCATATTGTTAGGGTCATGTTCCTCCTCATCAGCCAACGTGAAAAGCTTCTCTTCTAAAACCTTCAGTTGCTCAAGAATGGAAAGCCTCTCTTCCTCAAAGGTAGCCAAAGATTCCTCCAAACTTAGAACTGCATCAGCAGGGGTGTTGTGGTCGCCACTTTCTCGAAATCCATATGAGCTATCTTCTTCCTTTTCTTCATGATTCAACTCAACAGATAGCCCATCACTATCTTCTGCATTGCTACAAGATGCAGAGGAAGTTCTGCTTCTGGCACTACCCTCTTTCATTCTTCTTAACATCATTTTTTCTCTTGCCTCATAATCTAAGACCTTCTTGCGATATATTTCCAGCTCTTTCTCTAGCTCTTGTTTCTCTTTTTCCCTCTTTATCATAAGCTCATTCAAAAGCTGCAAGGCTTCCTGGTCATACTCAGATTGTTCTTCCATCATTCTCTGGTACTGCAAAGCTTCCATCTGCATTGCTGCCTTCTCTTCCTGCAGTCGATTTATCATTGCCATAGTCTGATTGGCTGCTACTGCGGAAGCACTTCTTTCTTCTTCTAGTTCTGCATATAAAACACTTGAAGCCTTTCGTTCAGACCTCAGTGCTGATTTCAGCTTTTCAACGGTCAGACAAACATCACCACCTTCAAACTCACTTATGACACTACCATCCAAAGACTCTTCAGTTCCTGATTCTCGTTTCTCGAGGAGCAGTAATCTCTTGTGTAAGTGATTGAGCCCATCAATGGAAGTGGGTGTATCGGGAACTCTCTCCTCCTCGATTTCATTAAGCTCTAAACATGTTGAGAAATGAGTGTCTATAGCTTGCTCACTTGTCTCAACAAGTATGGTTTTGCATTGTAATGTTTCTTCCTCGGCTGGCGTAGGACCTAATATGGACAAACGCACATCAATACAAATAAATTCGATTTCTAAATGTGGAAAAATAAGAAAAGTAATTTTGTGTGCAAGTGAAGGAGACCTTCAATGGAAGCGGGTGAATTAGGCACTTTAGCTTCCTCAATTTCATCCTCAATTTCATTAAGCTCTGTACACAACAAATGAGTGTTTATTGCTTGCTCACTCATCTCAACTGTCATGGTTTTGCATTCCAAAGTTTCTTCCTCAGCTTGCTCAGAACCTAAGATGAAAACACTCAAATTATACACAATAACTATCAACTTATCAATTTCTAAAGACAGTAAAATAAGAATTAGTTGCATACAATGATCATCATCAGCATACAAATTAGCAGAACTAGTCGATGGATCTTCCTGGATGCAAGGATCTGAAGGAAGAATTTCTTGAGCTCGAATCTTATCTGTGGGTGCCTGATCAGGCATCTCTGTCCCTATCAAGATCTCTACTTCAGTTTCATCAATCCTCATCCGAAACACTTCAACAGATGCTGCATATATCCTCACATTACTAAAAATTTCTACTCCAAAATTAATATACGAGTAAAAGCAAAACTAGAATCAATTGGAAAAAGATAAAATCAATATACCTGGATTAGTTTCTGAAATCTTTTCTCCTCCGGCCGCTGCATCAGTTTCTTGAACATCAACTACATCATTAAATGGGGTTTGAGTTGCTTGAGTAATGGCAACAGGTTGATATACCTCCCACACTAAATCCCCTTCTTCACCACGTAAAGTCGAAGAATTCTCATTCTCATCTATCTCCATGGATTCAACCAATGCAAACTCCAGTTCGGGTTCCTCCTTAGTCTCATGAGCACAAAATTCTACTGCCACTGGCTTTCCTTGACTGCATTTGTTCTCCATAATTGATTCAATTTGCGCCTCTGCACCAAATTCAGAACCCAGTATGACTTCTCGGCGATCCCAGTTTGCTTGACCTACGTCCTCTGTTCTGTACCCATTCTGGATATCGGCAGCAGTGAAATCGATCAACTCAACCGGAACCAATCGAAAATCATCACGATCAACGTAATACTCAAGATGCTGAGGCGGAATTTTAATAGATGCATCTTCCTCGGCGCAAACTCGACTACTGTTCCCATCACAAAACGGATCTTCGATGCAAAAATTCCCACCTTCCTCCTTCGTACCTTCCTCCTTGATGGGTTCTTGCGCTTTCTCTACGATCATCTCCACTTTATCATCTTCACTAGCCATCGTCTCCCTGCAACCAAAATTAGATACGGAATATGAACAATCCTCCTCTGCCTCCTCTTCTCTTGTTCCAGAGCTTGCATCAACATCAGAAAGTATCTGATTTCCCTTGTTTCCATTAGTCCCCTCATCTTCCTCGCATCGATCAGCCGCAAAATCCGATCTGCTTCTATCGGAATTATCGACTTCGTCAATGCCATCGTCGATCCCAGTTTCGGTTATCAAATTCCCTTTCTGAGTATAATCCAAAACCCCCCAAGAGGGTTTGATCAGAAAATAAGGAGAGTAGAATTTGCTGTTCAAGCTAACATCACAGCAGGAACACCTCAAATTTACCTCCCCATTTTCCACAATCTTCTCACCATCACTCTGAATCATACCAATCTGCTTCACCCATGGAATGAAAGCGATCTTTTTCGATAATTCACAATAATCAGGCCGCGATGAGGACGAGCAATCCTCACACATATCTTGCAATTCAGCCAACTTCCGATGATTCGAACAGTACCCCAGTTTCGAAATCTCCGCAGCGTGGGTTTCACACACAAGACCTCTGTAAGAAGTCTTGCCCTTCTCAGACTCAAAAATGTGATCGAGCCTAGAACACCAGAGGCAGGGTCTCTTGAGGCCGAAGTAGTCTGCAAATTTCACGATTAGATAAGAGAAAAGAGAGTTAAGAAGAAGAAGGACGATCAGAATCCATTCGAGAACAGCATAGATGAGAATAAGCGTGATCTTGTTCGTGTTTCGATGCAACATCGTTGCAAACTTGTTTGCCGCCATTGATGATGACGATGATGATGATGGTGATCTGTTCTTGGTATTTACAGAGAGAAAAACAGAGACTATTTGAGAGAGATTATGAGCAGCAGATGGAGAAGTGGTTCTATTTTTTAGACTAAAAAAAGGCGGTTTGAAGGGAGGGACTAGGGAGTAGGGAGAGACAGCCAACGAAGACCCAAAAGCTCCGAAAAGAAAGAATCGGAGAGAGTCAGTCAGAGAAGTAGAATGTTTTTCAAGCATCCAATCCTTTTGACAAAGTTCCAAGTAACCACTACTATTCAACCATTCATCCTTTGTTTACGTATAGTTTGATTGTTCTAAATCCATCTTTTCATATAAATTTTTTTCTTTTTTTTTTTTTTTGGACGTTTACAGAAAACCATTTGGCCTTTAATGGGCAACTAAGAACACAGCCTACTGTGAAAGGTAATCCAACTAAAAATGGAAACTATTTTCTCATAATTAATGTTCAATGACATGGGCCAAGAATTAAATCCCAGAGGGGGACGGAGTTGGTGTAAGTTTGCATCCAAACACCCAGAGAGAGCCATTTGTGCTTCTGTTTTCTGGAAAACAAAAATAAGGTGGCCCACCAAACCATATCGGTAAGTGGGTAATGGGTGGGTGGGCCATTCTCAAAGTAGGGTGTGGGCTCCATTTTCAGGATGCCCAGATGCTGAACTTCATCGTATGAATCTCATTTTTTGAATTTTAACCAAAGGAACTATTTTCCACTATAAAATTCATTTGAAGGCTGTAATCACCGAATGACAAAGTAATCTTACTTTAATCAATAACAAATCTTTATTCACAAACCTAACTCATTGCCATTCCAACCTTTAACTTTTCTAATTTTTGTCAATAATCATTTTTTACCTCTGCCTCAATGCCCTGTACCCCATAGCTTTAAGATTTTTTTCTTTTCTTTTTTGGTTGCCTTTAATGTTTCCTGAGGAATCTCACTTTGCAAATGTTTTTATTTTGCCTCCACCAGCTATAAATCATGCAAATATCTATCAGTTCAAATAATTTCCACCACTGAAATGAATCCATAATTAAACCCATGGTGTTTGCTTAAAGCTTTGGATGCATTTGGTTGGCAAGCTCAAAGGAGACCAAAGAAAAGTGACATTGAAATTTGTACTCATTGCCGGGATTTTGATTTGAACTGGCCGATGCTTTTCACATAAACAAAACAAATTTTCTTTTGCAAAATATGTACTAAGCTTGCTTAATTTTTTGCTTTAGTGCCCAACTGTTATTGTATGATGATCTTCTTTTCTAACCCCGAAAAAAGAAAAAAAGAAATGAACTGTTTGATTAGAACATTATGGTCTGTGAAATGAAAGAAAGTCTTGGCTTGTGGTCAGGACAGGCATGGAGATTGAGATGGAGGATGGATTCCAGGATTTGCAGTGGGGCGGTCTTGGAAGCAACTTTAAAGCTAAACCCTTATTACTTTCCATCTATATTTTCCTTTTAGCTTTTTAATTTTTCTCTTTTTTTGACCAACTAAGAATTCCTAGGCAGAATTCAATGGCCATAACAGCATTTGGTGAGTGGTATTGTTTGTGGGGTATTTAAGCTAATAGATATATGTGGAATGATCTACACATTGACCGTTTAGAGGCGCGTATTAGTCTCAAATAATATGACCCACAGGCCACAGCTCCCAGTTTTCGATTGAGAAATTCAAATTTGACAACTAGAAGATCCGGCGACTGGAATAAAAGAGATTTATTGGCGGTACCGACCATTGAATGGTCTGAATTGAACTGGGGTCCCATGAGCATTATCAGTACACTTGCGTGGTTGCAAAGACATCATCTCAAAACACTAAGAAATGACTAAGTATTTGCTTAATCTGGTGTAGAAAATAATACAAAGGGGCCCTATGCTTATTGCCAATGAATATAATCATCCATCTAGACCCTGGTGAGTATGGGGGGGCCACGGCCACGGCCACGGCCACCTCTTGTTGGGATCATTGCTCGAAAAATTTAGATCCTACATACGCTTTACTTTTGTATGTTTTAATGTTGATTACGCCCTGTTGAAGGGGGTTTTTTATTGGTAAAATGGCCCCAAGAAAGGCACATCTTCCTTTTTTTTACTTCCTTTTTTCAAGTGGGCGTAGGGCTAAAGCATCAAATGAGACTATTTTCAATTGGGATAAGCTCCGGGGATGGTTGAACTGTCCAAATCTACATGGCCCAACCCCATATTTTGCTTCTCTGAGAGGACTGTTAGGATGCAAATGTGAAGTGATGAAAACCCAATTGAAAACACACATGAATTCAAGGTGTTTGGGGACACCAAAGCGTGACAAACCGCTGTGATGATTTTTCCATAAAGTATGGGACTATGGTCCCACGCATTGAGGCCCAGAATTTTGACTGTGTGATGTTATTTAAAGCGCAGTGTGTTAAAGCCTAAAGGCATGTGTGACAGACAATCATGATATATGCCCATGATGCTGCTCTTGTTATACCATTATGCATATCCATCCACCTTTTCCTTGTTAACCAGCATGCACTTCCTCTGCTAAGGACACTACCCAGTGGAAATGAAGTGTAAAATGAAAGATTTTAGAGAATCTTTTTAGTCCTTTTGCCTATTATATAGGGTCGTGTTCCTGTCTCCTCATTCTCTTCATTCTTTTTCTCACCTTTTGGGTGTTAAGGAATTAACACCCTGAACTGAACTTTCCATTAACTTCATTTAGATTATAATTGGAAGTTAATTATTACAATGTGGTAGCATGTTACAGGCATTCCAGGGCTACTAGACTTTATACCATGATTTTAAAACTATATAATTTAGTGGGTTTTTTAATTAACAATCTTCCGTGCAACATTTTCTTTTCTCAAGTTTCCAAAGAGGTGTTCCCATCAATGGCCGCCCGCCCACTTTTCAAACATTCAGCAGCCTAAACTTAAAATGAGTTTGGCTTGTTGAACAAACTGATCTTTAAATAATGCTTAAAATAGACTCATTTTAGCTTCCCATTAAAGCCAACAGGCCATGAGATTGCTTGGTTTGTTTGATAGCATAATTCCAATATAGAAGGATTTTTTTAAAAAAAAATTCTTTAGTAAGCTTCAACTCTCATGGGAAAAGTATCTATGCGTCAATTCAATGAGTCCCACAACAATTTAAATGTCGTCTCCTATGAGTACATTTCACAGTTCCCTTTCAAGATAGAAATCTTATAAGCTTGAATGTTAGAATTATTACAATTATAGGAATGTCTTCCGCCATTGTTCACCAGAGTGGGTGTTGTTTTTTTCCGGCTTTCACTCCTAGGATAAATAATGCAAACAAGATCTAGATCTTTCCAAATGTGGAATGGGTCCTTGTGATTCAAGGTGGGAGACCTCACTTCTTTCAAAATTTTTAAAAATTTGAGAAAACAAAAGCGTATGCTGTTAAGCATTCATTGAATTTCAATAGCTAAAGCCATGGAAGAGGGAAAAGAAACCTTGGAATTTAGATTTTTTTGTTAGATTCATAACTTTTTTGTGACCCTCTTTTTTACAGGCAAAGGTCCCATTGAGATATTGTGCTTTTCATTGCTGAAACTTAGGATTCTACCATTAAAATATGAGAAAGATGAGGATTTTATTTAAAAATAAATGAAAATACAGCTGTGAAAACAATAGGATTCCAAACAAGGCTAAGTAAAGAAATGGGAAAAAGAAAAAGGAAAAGGGCCAAGAAAAAAAAGAAAAAAAAAAAAGAGGAAGGAATTCTCAAGTGGGGTGTGGCATCGTAATGATGATGATTTGAGAGCGTTTGAAGATGTGTGCTGGGATGGGGACCCTCCCATCTGCTTTTTTGCCTCAACCTCACATCCCTCTTTTGCTTTTTTGCCTTCCTCCTCTCATGTATGTTTGTGAATATGTGCGCATTCCACATTTTAATTTTTAGGGCATCCTCCCTCTCCTATGGCCTTTTTCAGTTTTTTGCCTCCCCCTCCCTCTACCTAGAGTGTATTATTGGCCAATGTTTGCCATGATCCTTAGGCTTTAATACCATCATTCTAAGGTATTCGACCTTTTGTTTAAAAAAGTAAATAAAAATTAAAACTTTGTATTTTGAGTAAAGGAGAATTAGACAAAGGTAATTATGAATCCAACTAGAGAATTTATGAAACAAAGGACAGATGGGAAGGTGAAAAATCAAGGCATGGAACTAATTTTGTGAGTAGGTCCAATCAATGATGAAATCCATCTGCATGTGGGTATGTCCAATTAATATGAACAAGAAGTTAGATGCACATTATGCATAATCAACAAAAATGACAAACATTGAACTTTCCACCGCCGTGTGAAATATCAAGCAACTAAAAAAGAATATTAGGTAGACAACCAAAGTAGATGAACGACTGTATGGCTAGGCTGTTATGTGCTTGGCTACACCACATTTAGTTATTTTATCAACTACATACAGTGTAGCCCTTTTTATTAAAATAATTAAGCCAAATTCTCTTACGATCATTACAAGCGCATGGGCCACCACCAGTGAGCAAGGGGTCGGTGGGACGGTGCTGAAAAACTTCAAACTTGTTAGGAGTGGTTCAATGACGCGCTTGTCAGCTGGTCCTGCAAAATTCTAACATAATAGGAAGCATTAAACACGCTCCACCGCAATGGAAGGCTTCACCAATGAGTGCTCCGGCTCTCCTGATTCACTCAGTGCCTCAGGCTTCGGCCAGCCCTGGTTTTTGCTTCACCAAGGTTCCAGCTACATGGCTTTCCCACCAAATGAGTCTAGGCCCGATTCAAACGCAATACGTCTTTGATTCTTCTCTTTCTTTTGCACGTTTCTTAAATAAGTAGTCCTAGGCCGTTGCTGTACATAATCTATTAAATGTTATGATTCAAGTGAGGTCATAAAGAACCGATAAAAATGTTTTCTAAGTTGATTGATCATATGCCACAACTTGCTTGCACCACTCATTCAATACATGCACAATGGGTCATGCCTTATGAAACAATACCAAAGCTATGGCTCTTAGCAATCTATTGGAAATAATAATAATAATAATAATAATAATAATAAAGAAATAAGATCCCCTGATAGCTTAAGTGATTTGATGACGATATAATCAACCATTCCTCTTTACTCATTATACATCTTTCAGTATCCAATCATTGAGTCCATCTTTCATAATCCAGACAAACAAATGATCCATGCCCCAAACCAATAATCGATCTAATGGTGTGGAAAGGATACAAGAAACCACACTGCTTTACTCGCCTCAAATACAAAAAGAAAATCAACTGAACCACCAAGATTACATTCTGTAGATGTTCCAAACTGTCGTTACAGTAGGCCGGTGCTTCCAAAAGGATTGTTATTTTGAGGGTGAGCAGTAGTAGTGTTGGGAGGAAATGCCCCAAACCCTGTGTCCCCAAAAGGATTGGGTGGACCAAACATCAAATGTTGCTGTTGCTGTTGCTGCTGCTGGTAGGTAGGGTATGGAGCAAAGGGATTGGGCTGCTGTTGAGCCATCGCAGCCATTTGAACTGCTGGAGGAGCAGCAACACCATTAGATACAGCAAATGGATCTTGTACCTCAAATGGATTCGGGGCTGGAGCTCCATAAACAGGCTGCTGGGCAGCTCTGTATGCTCCTTCATCATACAAACTGTTCAAAGTGAGTGTGTCCAGTCCGCCAGCCTGAATGAGTAACAAAAAGGAGGAAACACATAAGATTTAATATGTTTTTAAACAATATTCCTAATTATATATATATAAAAGATCCAGGTTTTTGTTGCTCACTATTGTATACACACACCCACAAGAACAATAGTAAGCAGTAATAAGAATAAACCAACTCTCGAGAAGATTGTGACCAGCATAGAATACCTATTCAAAAAAATGAAACTTTTGAACACCGCCCTATATAGGCTAGAATTCAGGTACAAGGCATCCAGTCAGGAAAGCCCCTAGAAATAGCATTCCATTCTGATTTATACACAAATAATGTTATTTCTAGCATGTTATTCCGCATAGCAGGTTCACTTCAACTTGTTCCTTCCCTTTGATATCATAATTTGAGAGATTGGGAACTCATTCTCGAAGCATGTCCCGTGACTCCCTCCGCTTGAGACATGTAGAGACTGATTCTTTAAATTAGACCACAGAGGATGACTTACAGCATATTTTCTTGCTCAGAATTGTCACAAATTTTCCATCTTATGAAAGGTGTAGGCACCTCTTCTGTGACGCATACGTTTCTATTGATCCTCAAAGTTTAGTCCAGAAATTACACTTGGCGGCATTGAACATTTAAAGAAAACAGATGTGCCCACAGCTAGGTCTAACATGAGACCATCATTGAGGATTTAAATGAATATATATGGCTATGAAATCCCAGTCCTCATAGTTGTTCCAGGCTACCTAAGGCAATTTGTTTAGAGGCATTGCAATGTAGGGCATCTTCCTCTAGCTCAATGCAGATGATACTATTGTGTCATGTGGGGCAAAGAAGAATGAAATTAGTATATTTGAGGGTACTCTATTTGACACCAAGATCTAGATACACCTGCACCTAAGTTGCATATATCTGAGCCCATGTAACAAAGATGCCTACCAATGGGAACACGCATACCCAAGTCATAATAGATTAAAAGAACCATACCTTAAACTGTCTACTGCTCAGAAGGGTGACATTAAACAGGAATATCATTCCCTCATCAGAATAGCCATAAACAGAATGATAAAATGAAGGAAAAAATAATGAACACAATGACCTACCAATTGCCTCTCATTCGCTGAAGAAATATTGCTGCTTGGAGTGGTCACCAGGGCAAGCTCCCATCCAGTAGGATCAAAGTCTTTTGCTTGAAAAGCACCGGAGTCAAATGTTGGTGCAGCAGCTGCTAACATGTTTTTACAATGTATTCAAGATAAATGTGACAAACAATAGAAAATCACTTGAGTAGCATGACTAGGAAAACACTGAAGAAGAAAATTTAAGAAGACTATACCAGACCCAGATGGAACTATGGCTAGAGCCAAAGCATTGCTTTCCTCAATTGCAGATGCATCATGAGCAACAACATTTATTCCCTGAAACCACCCAATAAAAAATAGATAAAAATAAAAAAATAAAAAATAAAAAAGAAAAAAGAAAAAGGGGTATGAGAGAATAAGACTAAAAGGAAATGGGTATAAGTTCTAGGGTAAAACATTAACTGACTTAACAACACTGAAAACTGATAGATTTACCAGTAGATCTCCATTATCCAAGTTGTTCGGCGGGAGAGGAGGGGGAGGATGAGCAACCTCAACACTGGAGTCTTCAACATTTTCTGAAGACTCTAGCTTGGGTTCATCATCACTAGGTAATTTTGTGTCTTCAGAAGGAGAAGGAGCATCTTCTGATTTATATGTCAATTGAAGCTGTCAATACAAATTTCAAAAATTAAATCAATGACCAAATTATGAAGAGCAAATTTTTAGTTTTATTGTAGGAAGGGATATAATCTCTATGGTGTACTCATTCTACAATAATAATCATCATCTTCCCTGTTTGGAAACAAGGGCCCTAGAAACTTGTTCTTGACTCCAACCTTCAAGAGGACCTTTGAATCAACCATGTTCAGGAAAGATTGAAGATGATAATCATTCAAGAACTTATGAAACTTGTTCTCAACCAATTTGTTCATGGTTCTCTCTCAAAATTAACAAAGTCTCCAGAATACTGTTTCTTATTCTTTTTATTTATTTATTTTTAACAAAAGAACAATTAAGGAGCTATAACCCAAAAAAGGCATTTTTTACTAGAAATTTTGCCTATTAAGAAATTTGACTTCCTTGATTATATAATTTGAATTCCTCAATTAATGAGAGAAAATTTTTCCCGAATTGAAGTGAATTGGATCTCATATTTTTACATGTGTTTACTTGTGGACCCACACGAATTTCATGGGTTTTCACATCTTTTTATGATTCACAATGACTGCAGATTAGTTCTGCAGCACATTTTTTCTAAAACTGTAGCTCAATTGACATAGAAGAAAATGAGTACAGACCAAATATTACAGAAACCCAGAAAAAAAAAATGATGCTAAAGATAACTATGAAATCCAATGTAATATGAAATTATTTTTGTAAGGAGTGTTTTCTTGCACATCAAAAACTGTATGTACTAACCAATGGCTCATTTGGAACAGAAACCATCCGTGGTGCCTCTCTTATATAATCTTCCATGGTTGCAAGAAAAGATTGTGGAGGCTGAAAAAGGTGAGCAAAGCATCAGGCTGCCATCCAAAAAAACCCAAAACAAAACAGCAACAACAGAAAACAAGACAAAACAAGAAACCATGTCACAGCATCACTACCTCTCGCAAAACAGGAAACTGGAAATTTCTAGCAAGTTCCAAACCTTTGCAAACTTCATAGAAATCAGAAAGGCTCCCAGCCTGCATACAAATATAAATTTCTTTAGAAAAGATCACAAAACTGCTTTTTAATATCTCCTCCTGATATTATGATTAATGGTAAAATAAAAATTACTCATACTTGTTAATCAGAATATTGAACATGAATGAAATTCTAATAAACAATGGACATCACCTGCTGGCCAGCTCGTTTATAGATTTCAAGGGCTTTAAAAGCTTCATGTCTGGGCATCTCAAAGAACTGCCATGAAATAGAAATGTAAATGCTAATGCAAATAAAAGTACATAGCTGTGTTAAAATTAGGTTGCTCTAGCATGAATGATAAACCAATTTACCTTATCAACAAGATTGATAATTCCATCATTAATAGCACAATAAATTTTAAAGCTCTCTTTGAGTACCTGAAAATCAAATATATCAACAAGGCCAAGAATCATTTAGTCTTTCACAGGGCTTTTCTTGAGTAAGCGCATGGTTGGTGGCATTGGTCGACTTCCTTTCCTTTTAGGAGTTCAGGTTTGCAGGGGGGATGGGGCAGAGAGGTATTCTCATACAATTTTGGTAAAAAAAAGGTTCAAAATTAACCTGTCTTCTTCCACTTGATTAACCAATCTGTTGCCCTTTCTTCTTCCCTTTTGCATAGCAACCTAACTTTCTTGCCATGACTCACAGGGAAATTCTGAGCCTATCAACAGTTTGTTTGATATTCTCAAAGATTAAAACTATCTTCTTTTATTTATTATTTTTTCATTAGATAATCTTTTCCCCCCTAAATGCCCCTTGCAAGGAGCAGAACCAGTACATTTGTGCCATCCCTTCTTTACGTGAAGCTTTACACTCAAAGGAAAATGGTCGGGAATCAAATTTGGCACCTCCCACACCTCCCCCCGCACAACCACTTGCCCTATTAATATGTACAATCAAATAAAAACTTCTGTACAATTTTTAGTAATGCAACAGAAAAGAGATGCTGGACATACCAAAGCCAGTGCATACTGTATCACATAATTGCCAATAGCAGCTCCCTCCGGCTGTAAACTCAGAAGCAACACCAATTTTTCAAGCACGCGTTTAGAATTGAAGATGAACAGTTCAGTATTCCCATAAGAAGATGTATAATAAATGCAAATTTATGTGCACATCTCTTTAAGGAATAATAGAAGTTCCAAAAAATGTACCCGGCATCCAATAAGACGATGTAGCAGCTGCTGCAAAGCAGGCAACTGTTCCAATAGTTCTTCACTATCCAATTCCCTGGTCCTGCTGTAACCCTGTCGGTGAAAATATATCAAAGTTGAATGTTGGCCCTGATCATCGTTATGGTAAACCAATGACAATGGAATACCCAAAATTAAAAAATAATATAACCATGTTCTGAGTGGAGAAAGATCCAAAGAAGGTCTATATACATCAATAGGACAGCATTTTGAATCTCCTATGGCTAATAATCCTTACAAACAGAATACTAGAAAACATTCCACCAGTTCCCACAATTACAAATGGGCTACTAAAGATCATTTTTAGTAAAAGCTTCTCTTTGAAAGTATTGTCCAAGGACAAGGATCAAAATATTGGAAAATGCGAAAATATCAGTGGTTGGATCTATGGAAATATTGGATGAAAATCCAGGAAAAAAAACATATATCGATAGGAAGGAAATTGATAAAACTCATAGAAATGTTGAGAAAAACTTCCAAAAAAAATGATAAAACAAGCAATGACACGTATTGAAAAAATCATATATGTATGATAAAATCTGTAATATTCAAAAATAATTTGCAAAACTTGAAAATACATTTAATACTAAAATATGATCTATCTTGTTTGAATGTATTCAAGGATCTAAAAGAAATGATCATATATATATATATATATATAAAATATTTTATAACATGGGCACAATTGCCCTAGTGGCAAGGGTCCACCATTTCCTCTTTGAAGGGCTTTGGTTCAAGCCCAATGCCCCCTTCCCTTTTAACTTTTAAAGGCCCATCCAGTGCATGGTGCACATTGATGCACACATGGCACAATTTTATCACCAATATAATCAGGAAAATTGTGATAAATGGGAAAAAAAAACCATGATTTATCAGAAAAAAATAGTGAAAATCAAGATAAATTCAAGAAAAATCGGCAAAATTTGATTGGCCAAAATTGAGGCTAGGATATAGTTTGAGTGTTTGCCGAAATCTGAAACTCTGGGGACATTCACTGAAATTTGCATCCATGTCTAAGGACAAGTTAGCTGACTTCCATCCCCCAACAGAAAGCATTTGATCTGAGGTAAACCTCAGCACATTCTATGGCAACAACATGAGCTAGTCACTCCAAAGGATTCCATAGCATTCAAGGAGGTGCAGTTCCCAATAGAAGCATCTTGGAGTGGATTGATTCGATGGTTCTAGATGAGATAACAGCTTTGTATCCCTATGAACCTCACGCTTGTTTGAACATGACATACATGGATGGAAAAAGGAAAATTAATCTAAGTCTAGGGACATCACAAGAAATGACAAAAATCTGGTGACATCCCCATATGAACTTGCCTCAAAATTTTGAAACAAAGGAAACCGTACAAGGAAATATTTATTTATTTTCAATAATCAAGTAAACACTAAACACTAATGTAAAGACTATAGAGAGTTGCCTTTGTTTAGAATCCATCTATCCAGCACCCCTCCCACCAGTCGCCAAGATCTTAAAAGAACATTTGAGTAATTTTTTGAAATTTATTTTTTAACCAATCAAAAGCATAGTCTATTTTTATCAATTCTTAACAACTATGATGGGTTCATGATCATTCAAAGAATAAATGCAAATGTTACAGAGCCAATGATTGGAAAAAATAAAAAAGAAGCCAATTCCTAAAATGAACTTCACCAGGTCAAAAACAAGGTTTTATTTTTCTTTCTTTTATTTATTTATTCTTTATTTGGGCTCTATTTAAAGATATTTTATTACCATTGACCTTCACTCTCCTATAGTCACCTTTTGTCTATCAGAATATTATTACTTTTAAATTAAGTTTATTTCCCTTATCTATCAAATATATATATATTTGATAAATAAGAGTGTATTAAATAATGAAAAAAGCTTTTGTCTATCAGAATATTATTAATTACTTCCATGCATGGTTACATACCTTCTCCTGCCCTTGGGCAGGTCTGGGGAGGCGCTCAGCCTCAATGTCATACTTCAGAATTCTAAAACATTCAAGTCGTTCCTCTAGAAACAGTGCATATGTACGTACCCAGGCAGAGCAATCCCAAGCTGAAAAGCAAAATAAAACAACCCAACATTTTTTAGAAAATGCATTCCCTCCCTCATCCTAAATATAAGGCAATCCCTTTTGCCTATCCAAAACAAAATTATAATGCATTCTGTTATTCTAAATAAAGGAATAAGCTAATAATGATGACAAGAAGAAACAAAACATGGTGTCGAAGTTAACCAATAGGGCTTGAATCATCTTTGAAATTGGACAGTTGGAGAATGCGTCCCCTCTGTGAGAAATTAAGAAGTTCTTCCCGGAAAGTAGGATCACCCTCCCTTAATGCTCTATGGATAACTATGAGTGTCTTTAATGCCACCTGTTGATCAACAACATGAAAAATGATCATTTCAAAAATATAATAAGCATGGCTATCTTCAGGACATTGGTGAACTAGATAGTGGCAAGAAATAAACAAGAACTAGTAACTAACTTAATCAATTATTATATAGCTATGATGAATAGGACACATAATTCATACATAATGTGGTACTAATTGATGGAAATTTAATATTTTTTAGAACAATAATAAATTTATAGAAGAAGTCATAGCATTTCACAAATGTTGTAGCAAACCAAACCATAAATGGACGGTGTCCAAGCTCTATGAAATTGTAAAACGTGAGTAGAGGGGGGAAAAATATTCTACACAATAAATTAATTTCCTAGAAACCATCATAGTTGATAAAAACTTAAGATACATAATATGATAGAATGATAAGTTACATTTTCTATGGAAATTGATACTCATTGCAATCTCATCTTTAGCGCATCTTACAATACAAATACAACACAATATGAGAAATAATACAACATTTCAACGATACACACACCTTTAAGGATTCTTCACAATTTAAAAATAAATAAATAAATTCAAAAAAAAATTCTTAAAAAAAATTATTATATTAATTGTTTAAAATGTACAGTAAGATTAGAAATTGATCATAAAAGGGAGAGAAAGGTAAAATAATCCTATATGAAAAGCTCTATTCTTGTTGTCAAGGGTCAAGTTGAAAGTTAAGTGTTTTCTTTTTAAAGGTAATCTCAATTGAATTAAAAGTGCCTACTAAAACAACACACAACAGTATATACACGAAGGTGATAAACAAAGCAACTCCCCCTTTCAACTCAACCAAACAATAAAAACAAGCAATGATAAGGAGTTATCTCCTATGTGCCCCTCAGCCCATTCCAGGAACATGTACATAAGATTGTTTAATTGCTTAATTCACCTTCTTGTTGTTTTCAAAAGTTTTCCTATTTCTTTCCTTCTATAAGGTCCAAAATAAATACACAGAAGCTACCCATCATGCTTTTGTCCTTCTCTTCTCAACAAAAGATCCATGCTAGCTAAGAAGGATATCTTTGACTAAGGAGAATCACCCACTGAATGCCAAACAAAGCAAAAACTGTCATAGGATGATTGCTTTGAAACAATGAAGGATGACATGATCCACCATTTATTTCTCTCTTCTTTACACAAATAATATCTACTATGCAATCTCCAACCCCTCCTTGTGAGGGGATCTAGAGTCAAAATTCTTCCCCACAAAACTTCCCAAGCCAAAAAGCTTTCATTGGGACCCAAGGGTTCAACACAATGCGTAATGGAAATTGCTTTCAATTTGATAAGGAGGAATACAAAGATTTATTTATAAACTTGTCACTCTTTGATTCCTATCAAACCATATTGTCCTCTACATCCCTTCTAATTGTTTGCCCTTGCAACCTCCTACAAAAAGCCCCCTAACTCTCCCAACTCCGGTCATTGTTTCACCAAACTATTTATAGGCAAAAGTTTGATGTCCATAATTGGTTTTATTGATTCGTTGAGTTCGGTTCAAGGCAGAGAGTAGTTTTTTATTTACACTTCCTTTTTTTTTTACACTTTTTGGCAGCCGTTGTATACATTGTGTGTACTTTGGAGTGCCACTTTTTGGTGTTTTTCAATACTATTTTCAATTATTGATCCAAAAATAAAAAATTATTTTGCCTAGTGAACAAGGGATTCCAACTACACAAACAACCCCCTTCCCCAAAATTTTGCTCCCATAATTGGTCTACCCAAACATCTTTAGCAGCAATTATAGAGAATAGCCCAAGAAACTCCTCCGCACAAGTTGAAAGTTAAGTATTATGACGGTCTTTTCCTTATTTGGATATGCACGGGTATAACATGCATCGGTTAATGGTAGATTTTGTCAATTGGTTAGGTAGTAAGCAAGGGGAGGGATTGTTCTTTTATTTTCTCTCCTCTTATTCTTTAACTTGTAGCACACTTGTATATGTCATGTGTACATTGTACACCTTTTGTTCAATGTTGTAATAATTTGAGAATAAAAACTTAAGTGGTGTTTGGATGCACTTCTTTGTTTTTTGTTTTTAAAAATAAAAACTTCTCTAGAAAATGTAGGAACTCTTACACAAAAAGCAAGCATTTACCTTGTGTTCTTAAAACTCTTTTCAAAAATTTTAAAATTTGACGAAATGAAAATTTTTTATTTACTTAAATTTTAAAAAATGTTTTCAAATACATAAGGTATCTACCTACTTTTTGTATAAGAATTCCTATGTTTTATACAAAACTTTCTATTTTTAAAAACAAAAAATAAGAAATGTAACAAACCTAACCATCCCATCCAAAATTTATTATATATGGATTTTTTTTCTAGATGAGGAAGAAACAATGACATACATGAAAAGTGGGAACTTGACAACAACACACATAAGTACCGAATCTATACGTTAAACTCTTTTTTCTTTTTCTTTTTTAATTTAACTTTTCAAAACTCTAATATTCAATTTTTCATATGAAATGGTATGGCGACGATGAGTATAGAGTATTTATATAACAAGTTTTCACCATCCTTTCCAAGTGTTCCACACCATCAAAGCATTATTCTCAGGCCAGATGGATCCCATCATGCAAAGGGGTCCATTCCTCCATAACTCCTTCCAAATTCAACTAATTTCCCGTTCCAACGTAACAGAAGCTCCATGACTGAATGAGGAAGGCCCCAAGAGATGCCAAACAAAGAGAAGATCAAAGTCAACAAACCACTTGTCAGCCGACAATGAATAAGAATTAGATTGGCCAACTCTTCCTCCAGCTAGCAAAAGGTTTACAAAATGGTTCAAAATCCTATTCCTAGAGGAAATGGCAGACACTCGAGACAAACAAAATTCCCTTCCAAATTACCAAATAGTAATTGAACAATGCACTCTATCCCATTACATCTAGAAAGTTACTACACACTTTTTTTTTTGATAGATAAGAAGAAAAATATATTAATAAGGGCTAAAAGAGTAACCCATGGTATACAAAACGTTTACACCTACCACCACCAAACACCACCAAAAGCCAAAACTACAAAATAAGAATGATTTAAGTCATCCCACCCTCACCAAGATCCCAACCAATCAAGAAAACTAAAAAGAGTTAAAACAACATCATTTATACACCACTTTCCTTCTTACCAAAGAAGACAAACAAAAGAACTTTTTAGACTTTGGATTGAAAGCTCATCCCCATCAAAGGTGATTCTATTTCTTGCCTTCCAAACTATCCAAAATAAGCATAAGAGGCCCACTCTCCACACCTTCTCACACTCCTTGGCCACAAACAAACCATGCCAACCTAAAAGTGTCTCTCTAATTGACGAGGGTAGCACCCAAGACACCCCAAAAATGGCAAAAAGCAACTCCAACAAGACCCTTGTCTTTACATAATGGACAAGGGGATGGTTTAGGGATTCTTCCTCAATATGACACAGAAAGCATCTCTACACAAAGAAAACCTAAAACTACAAAAATGTCTTTCTACAAAATACAACACTGCCCCACATTCCCCTCAAGCTGTGGATTGGTATCACATGCGCCTAACTTGCTCATAAAAAATTATATAGGTTTCTACTAGGCTTTCTTTCATCAAGGCATCTGCAAGTTTTTTTCTAGTTTTTGGAAAAAATATGCAAATAATACTGTCATTCAACTTTTCCTTGGTGAAATGTAATTGTTATGCTTCATTCTAACATGTTGGATTGGGTCATGAGCAACATCAATAACTGTATTGTTAATACAACATCATAGGGTCTCTAAAACCAAATTCCAGCTCTCTTATAATAACCCAACCACACCAACCCATAAACCTTATGCTCAATCTGGTAACCAATTGTTTCTTGATCCTCTAAGTGACTGCATATAGGTTATAGTCTAAGATAGACCCTCTGTCAACAACTCATTCAAACAATTAGCATCTGTTATAAGACTAACTTTAAATTGAGCCTTCCAAAAAGAAGATCCTTTCCTCAAAAGGGCTTCAGGTATCAAAGGATTCTAAAACAGCAGCCCAGTGAGAAGATTTAGGAGCCCGCACTGACTAAAAGAAACACAATGTTCTGACAATTTGGCAAACCAAATATATGGAGTCTGGCCAAGGTCATGAATGTTAAAGATTGTAACATATCCCAGAGATTATATGTAGTTGAATAACTTCATAGAAAGGGAGAAAAAAAGTATCAAATAAAAAAATTATCCAACATCCAAATATTCAGTGAAAAATAAAAGAAAAGCAATTGAGGATTCATGATTAATGTTTATTTAAGAAAACGAAGCTCAAAACATGCTCGAAAATTTTCTCATAGCCAGCATCAAATAAACTATTGTCATGTGCTTGATTGATAACTTCCGACAGTAACTCTTAAGGGAGATCCATTAATTCTTGCATCTACAATGTCAATGTGCTTGAATACAAATTGGTGGAAAAACTAAAAACTGATTTTAGATGCACACCAACAGTATAGATACAAAAACTTAATTCAAATAGGCAGAATCCATAATAAATAAATAAAAACTTACGAATTTTTAAATTATTTAATCTTTATATAGAAGAGTTAAAATAAGTTAAATGAGTTTGAGGCAACATACAAAAATAAGTCAACTCTAATCTATTTTTTATTCCTACTTTTCCTTTCTATTTTCCTTCCCTCTAATTTTCCTCAAATTTTCCAAGAACCAAGAATAGCCACCACATTTTGGGGCCTAAAGGTTTTTTATTGGAAGTTCTAATGCCTAAGGGCTTGGAACTGTACTTGCACAACATAATTCACAATTGCAAGCTTGCAAGCTTGCAAACTTCAATGAAAATCAGAACAGAAGCATAAATTTTCACTACTGCGTGTTAATAACCAAAAGTGCTTATTTTAAAGAATAATCTAGAATAATGGGTAGAGGTCTGACTATCAACAATAACTTAATTATATTCTACTTACACAATCCCAATCACATCAAACTCAGATCTAGAAATTAACTAGGTGTATGAACAAACCCTAGTTTCTTTCCAAATCAAGGCATACCCACAAATCAAATTGAGACCCAGAACAAATCTTAACTAGGAGAACAAAAATATACAATAGAACACCCTAGTTGAATCCTTAAGGCATAGAATCAGTACCGTCCAATTATGCGTCTTCGCCAATCGCCTCGAGAGCGCATGAATGCAGTAGGCAACATCGGCTCGTGGCCTGATCGCAGACGTGGCGACCAAAATTTCTGCCACAAATCAACATATACAAAAAATCATCAACTTGGAATGAAAACTGAAAAACCCTCGGATATATATATACAAATATATATATAAAAATGGATTTACGAACAAAAGGCACCGACTTCTGATGTGCCTCTCCTTGGGTGGACATTCGACGTGATTCGTAGCTTTGACGACCGCAACGTCCAAATCCTAATTATGGAAGCCAATCAAAGTATAAAAAATGGATTTAAAATAAGAATCAATATATATCCGAACAAAAGAAATGGAGGAAGGGTTACCGCGAAATCGCTGTTAACGTGGGCGAGGCCGACTTTGGTGGAGTCCTTGAGAGCACCATAAGCCTTCCTCCAAGTCTGAAGCGTGGCCATCTGTACACACCCCTCTACTCAATCGCCGTTGAGATCGGTGCCCCGCTGCTTTTCTCTCCACAAAAAAAAAGAAAAAAAAATTCTCTATATGAAGCGGTCCTCAGACCTTGATTCTCTGTCTGTGACTTTGGGCAAAGACACGGGACGATTTCGGGCTCGGCAATAATCAAAGAAAGAAAGAACTAGAAGAACTGAAATTTTGGTATTGTTTTGTGATTGGCTCTTTCTCTCTCTAGAAAGTTAATAGAGAGAGAGAGAAAGAGAGAGAACAACACCCGACGTCCTCGGCTTCTGGCGGCCCCTCTTTTGGTATGCGTCATCATCATTTTTTTAATTTATTATTATTATTATTTTGGCTTTTATTATAAGCGCACCACATTTAATGTAACAAATTATATTTTATTATAAAAGTAATTGACCTATTAAAAAAAATGAAAATGCTTACAAAAATTAAAAAGATGGGAAGTATAAGGAAGAAAAGAATTTAGACAGAAAAAAGCGTCACAAGAGGGATGAGACGTGTAAAGGAGGTTTAATAATACAAACTGGTAAGCTGCCACCCTCGTGACTTACAAAAAGGAATTGATAATAAATATATACAATATGCATATGTTACCAAATGAAATATACATTAAATCTTTCATAAATGTAGAAAAATGAACTGCACGGTCGATTTTAATTTTTGGATGAAGAAAAAGGAAATAGAAATAGAAATAGCACGTGGAAGATGTTTGAAAACGGCAAGGTCAATTGGGTCGAACGTTGATCCAGTCTGGATGTCCGTCTAACGAGAACAATAACTTTATGTTATAATAATATCGGTTGTTCGAAGTTTAGTGTGCGGATGATAAATCGAGTCCAAGGGCTTCATGGGTGAGCGGGTGAGCGGCCCAAGTGATTGGGTAAGGATTGTGGATGGTCAACGGGCCTAATGGCATATGATTGCCGCCCATAAATGGGGAGCATGCAGTTGGGGGAACTCCACTCTCTTTCGGTCTGTTACTTTCATTCCATCTGTATCATTGATCGGTTCAAATGGGTTTCACAAGCAGCACAAGAAAACTGAAAAAATGATCTTAAATACAGCATAGATTTTGTGATGGAATCTTCCATTGAAGGATTCTTCTCTCCGCAATCATCGCCACCGCAAAAATTGATTTATTAATGTGGGGGATTTCACTATAGATTCACCTCATCATTCTTAGCTGGAACAATTTAATATCACTATAGGTTTTTTACAACAAAAACCACGGTTTTAAAGCGAAAAAATGAGTGTTCACACGTTCACATAAAAATAATTACAATATAGAAATCCTTTAAATATAATTCAAATTTTATACACTCTTCAATCAAATATAGTATTTAAGATAGTCAAACGTAATATCTAGATTATTAAAATATATTATCTGAATGATTAAAAATATCATTTTAAAAAAAATATACAAAAAATATTAATTATTTTTCAATAACTATTTAAAATTTGTATTTTATAAAATTTAATTTTTATTTTATCATTTTTTTTTTCATATGAATGTACAAAAACACATTTTTCTTTTTCAAGACTGACGATTATTAAATTAAAGTAAAAATATAATTATCTTAAAAACATCTTAACAGGTTTTAAAAGTCATATTTTATAGACTTGAATTCTTATTTTATGATTTTTTTTTTTTTACACATAAGTGTAAAGAAACACATTTTTTCCTTTTTAAAAATGCTAAGTTCAAAACAGAAAATTAAATATTTAATAAATTAGATTATTAATTTGCAGTAGAAAAATAATTATCTTTAACATGGTTTTAAAAGTCATGAATTTAACTTTTTTTTTTTTTTTTTTTTACAAACCACCTTAATGGAATTATTATAAAATAATTAAAAAATTCAAGGATATAAAAAACAAAAATTATATAGTTAATAGTATTTTTTAGGTCATGACCAAAGTCCAAGTTTTTCCATGAATAATAAATGTCTCTATTTTTTTTTATGTAAGTGATTAACAATGATTTTATGAAGTATTTTTAATATTTTTAATATTTAAAAATAAAAACTTATTTTTAAATATTAAAAAAATCATAAACATTTCATAAAATCATTGTTTTAAGTATGTATTGTGATTTATTATCGGGATTCTTCTATGGTTTTCTTTTGTTATAATTATTATTATTATTTTAGGAGAACATTAAAAATTTTAATGAAGGTGACGCTTTATTTAGAAATGCTTTGTTTCTTTGCAATTTCTGAGAGTGAAAAAGCAAATATAGAATATTTCAGAGCCCAGCTCCTCTCGTTGTCGTTAGAGTGGAAAGTATTATTTTAAGTTGGATTTTGTTTTCATGTTTTATAAATGAAAGAGGTGTAATTGTAATTTAGTAGGCTGTTACACCCCTCTTCAATTATCTCTAACAACATTCTGCAACCACCGCTTTGCGGCAGCTCTCCTTTGCTGTCATTTTCCAAATCTGGATGTCTCTTCCCTAACCACTGCTTTTGTGTTAATGGTGTGCAAAGCCTTCATTTTTTAGCAATAAAACAACCTTTCCAGCCTTTTTACCAGATATTCTCCATTACTTTTATAATTTCAAGTGAGTCGTTACTCGGTATAAGAGTTGATTCCCAACCTCGATATAAAGTTTGTTTGAATTCATGAACGGCAAATTTCCCTTATATCAATATCGATAAGAGAGTTTGTTTTACCTTGTAACAAAAAAAAAATTTTTAAATTATATATGCATGAGCTATTCCCAAATGATGCCTCTTAAAGTCATCTACTTTAATTATGGTGTATTTTACGTGGAAGCACATGCAATCAATGAACTACCATGGGAAGCCAGGGAGACATTCAATGATGTTGGCCCTATTATCTTTTTGACCCTATAATCTACCTTTAGATGTGTCATTGATTAATTTATAGACAATGATTTAAAAATCCCTAATTCATAAAATCATTGTTAATTTTTCATTAAAAACTATGATTAAATTGAATCAATAGCCGTCAGCAGCACTGGAGGAAGCATAGGACCCTCCAGCCCCACCACCGGACAGCCACCACTATCACTGTTACCAACTCCCAAACACCCACCATTATTACCACTACTGCACGACCATCACTGAACTATCAACCTCGCTTTCTGCAATGCACCCTCTGCTAGTTAAATAGGACAAACATGCGTGTCCTATCGATCAGACCTGCAAATTCCCCAATCAAGACATGGGGTCATCTCTATATTATAAATATTTAGTGACCAACTAGGTGTGGGATGTAGGTAGCGATGTCAAAAAGCGTAGGACATGGCAATGGTGAATGGTTAGTGTGGATTGTCCTACAGATCATTGTGAATAAGAAATTAAGAACAACTATCCACACACTACAATCAGTAGTTAGCCATACCCATTGTAATGTAGAAAACACTGTTGCTGACAGAGATTGGTCCCAAACTTGCAAAAACACTAACAAATTGTAAGGCATATTTGTTGCGCTAATTATGGAAAATATATTGAAATAATAAATAAAGTAAATAGGAATTAAACTCACAATTAAGATTAATTAATATTAGAATTTGTGTCGATATTCTCAATATGAATTTACCTCACACTACATGTATTTCTTAGTGAATGAATGAATTGTTGCTCTTGGACTTCCGTCATGAATATCTTGGAGTCTTGTCATTTTGAAGTCATCAATTCTTCAAGCCAACATCCTCTACCCTGTACTTTTTCCTCAAGAACATTTATAGTTCCTTTGCAGTATTTATTAGACTATACATATTATACGGTTTGTTCTCCAAACCATTGAGAACGTAGTTTTTTCCATAGATTTCAAGCATTTGCTTATTAGTTTCACCCTCCTTTAATGTACCAAACATCCTTGATAAGACCTAAGCAATATTTACAATAATTTTTTTTTTGTTATTGCCACCTCTTGAAGTCTAATAATCAAACAATAAAATAATTTTATCTTAAAATTATTATGCTAATTATTGAAAGTTTATTGGAACAATAAGTGCATAAAATAAATAAAACAAATAAAAAACAAACTCACAAATAATATTTGATGGAGACTATAGTTTGACTCTATCTCATTGAAACTAGAGTTTGATTCCATGTGCTTAAGATAAATTTACCCCACCATGTGTTAATGGTTTCATAGTAATCATCTCCTTTTGAAGTGGTTTCCTAAAATCATTTTTCAACAATATTATCACGGCTACTCTCATACAGCTAAACCGTCATAATAACTTTATTATCTACAAAATGCACATAAGATACCATATTAAAAAATAATATCATATTGAACTAGTGATAAGGATGCTGGAAGCCACACATACGGTTTATCCCAGGAAAACAACTTAGAAGGATGGGTCCACCACAGTACCTGTACAGAACCCAAGCAACTCTTGTGCCCGCTTCCCTGGGACACCCATCAGAATAAGCGATGGCCGTTGGTATAGGATGTCAAATTGATATGTAAGCTGGATCATGGAATAGACACAGCTAGCAGTCACGCTGGAGCCAGGGCTTGAACTGAGATGGAAATTGTTGTTCACATAATGAGGTTTTCAAGAAATGGAATGCTGAATGGTAGCTTTAAGACTCCGGAAGCTACTAGGAGCAACAGAGTCCATGTTGGTAGAACCCATAGAAACGTAACCATTAGAATTTGCTTTGCTGCATAATAATGGTGAACAACAAGACTTGGGTAATCATAAGTGGAGTTTTGAAATGTCAAAACAGATAAGAAAAATTGCTTTTCCTTCATGTCGAGAAAACAAGAGAGAATAAAAATGAAAAGAAACCGATAAAATACCAGCAGAGCGTGACGTCCCCTCTGCTCTATCAATGATCCATTCGCCAGTCTCGCGGAGCTTCTTTTCGACAGACCCTTCGGTCTTGCCAATAGAATTGGACAAAAGTAGGTCAAATAGAGTCTTGTTTTGCTCGGAACCCCTGATTTTGCCCAAAATTCCCGTTATCCATAGACTAACAGAAATTAAATTGAAAACCCAATAAACGAAAATTGAAGAAAACGGGAAAGAGAAGCGAAGGGTTTGGGATGAACCTGGGGTCGCGGTCGCGGAAAATGCCAGCACCGATGGCTCTTTCGATTTGGATGACGGAGGGCTGCCGCTGTGGTGGTTGAGGGCGCTTAGTTTTTGGTAGGGTTGTAGGTTCAATGCGCTTGGGCTGAGGAAGAGGTGGTTGTGAGTGGTGATTAAGGGAGGCAAGAGCGATAGGTGTGGACATGGAAACGCACCTCATACTGTGTGACGCTCGCATCAACTTCGTCAAACCACCCAGAGTCAGGGAGTAAGAAGTGAGGACATGGTTGAGTATTCGACCAAGACGACTGGAAATATCTTCATTTATGAGATATTATTTTTAAACGCCCTTGTCCTATCTACGTCCTTTCTAATCTGACTCCAAAGAAGAATTATAACTTGGTAATTGGTTTGAATGGATTAGAAAAGAGCGGAAACACAACCGTCACAAAGGGGGGAAAGGATTAGTAGGCTAGTTGTATTAGGTTATTAATGAAATATATTTGAGAATTAGTCAGAATTTAAATATTCATGGCAGATTGTTTAGATAAGAAAGAAATTTGTAATGTCAGAGTCTATTATTTGAAATGGCTGTCAAAGGAGCACTTCTTATTGAAGATCATGCAACATAGATTTGTCAAAGTCACAGCATTTCCACTACAAGAATAAACCTCAACCTTTTCATGGTAGTAAATGGTAGAATCCATGAAGGGGGCTGAAATTTATATATGCTACGCAAATCCTGACTGGAAAAACAAGCACCAGAGTACAGCAAAAATGATGATAATTTACATAAGTATATCTTATTTGTGTAACTACGGGGGTTCACATCTTCATTTCTTCATGTAGGCAAAGTCCTCAGCAAATGAAGCGCTCGCATCCACTGTGGCCCTTGTGAAAGAACAATTCTCCTCAATGCTGGGATTGCTCCAGCAGCTATAATTGCCGAATGGTTCTCACTGTCCATGCTTATATTATACAGTATAGCTAAGGCAGCTTCAACAGCCAGAGCACTCCCTTCTTCAATCACCTTCACTAATGGGAATATTCCTCCCTCAGCAGCAACTGCACGAGTAGAATCCACCACCCCTTCCGAAATTATTCTGTTGAGTTCTATAACAGCAGCTTCTTGTGCTTCTGGAGAGAAAGAGGTTTTGATCTGCTCAACAAGTCTTGGGACAGTCTCATAAAGAGTTACCTCCAGGTTGACTGGATCATCAAAATCTTGGTTGGGACCAGACAAAGAACTCAGTTTAACTAGGCAAGCTGCAACCCAGTCTTTGTTGTGAAGAGGAATATTTGACCTGAGAGTTTTACGTAGCAATTTTGTGAACCGTGCAGCGTTTATTGTTTGGCGAAACTGCACAAAGTCAAGTAATTTTGTCAGTAAGCGTGATGCAGCAGATATAGCGAGACCGGCTTCTTCGACTTTCAAGGCATGTGGTTCTGGCCGCTGATCACCCATATCAGATTCTGTATCTGCCAAATGTTAAACCAAAAATTCATAAATTTGAAAAAGTACGATAATTTGAACACCAGGGAAATCAAATCCTTCTCCTTTTATTTTGCATAGAATTTGAAATGACCTATCTGCTTTTCATGGCATCCAGAATAAGAATTGTCACAGGTAGACTCTTAGGGACTCCCTTATCAACCAATGTTCCAAGCGAGCAAATGAAAATTAAATAAATGAAAGGGCAAATTGCACAGATTTATCATGGGCAAGATAAAGGCAAGGCCCACTTCCAAATTTCCAGTTATTTTGTAGAGTTAAGTTTTTAACAATGTTATTGGAAATGGAATATAGATGAAACCACAACATAATTATATAATTTTACATCATGAAGGAAAGAAAATTGTTCCCCATACCGTCCAAAATCTTCTGTTGGAAAACAGCTTCCAAACCAGATTCAATGTCTACTGAAAGGATTGTGTCCAAGTGTGGCTCAATAATTGTCAGGAACTCAAGGATGGAAGATGCTTTTCTCTGCAAATTTGGGGATGGAGTCTTTAAAATTTCAACAAGGCGAGCAATGATGGCAGAGTCCATGACATCTTTCCTATAAAGCAAAACATCAGTTTGTGTGATGCTCACATTTCCAGTTTTCTCATGGAAGTGCTCAATTAATCAGTACATCACAATTGGAACTTCAGATTGGTTTTGTGAAGATATAAAATATGACCAAAAAAATATGAATAGAAAAATAAGAAATATTGAAATTTGTCAATCATGCAAGAAGTTAAACACATATAATTAATGAATACAACTATCAAAACATTGCCAAACTGATACAGCTGAGCTGTTTCAACTTCAAAGTTACATCTTTTCACAAATGAGATAGACTTAACAAGGAAGGCACAACACCTGGCAGGAGAAGCCACAACCCAATAGATTGTGGTGATTTTTACCTAGCAGGAGGCTTGAGATTGCCTCAAAAGGGACCACCTGTTTATAAAATGTCAAACAAATGATAGAAGTTTACATAAAATTATGCTCTGTTTGATTCCAGAGAAGACAAAGGAAAGTGAATTTTGGAAACCCACAAACATCTGGGTTTGGAAAGGTTGTTGAAAGAATCCAAAGCTCACTTTCTTTACCTGGCACGCCTATGCAACCAAATGGAGCATTAGAGGGTTCCTGAAACTAAGCATCAGCCTGCAGTAGTAATAGCAGGACAAAAATTGCAAAATGGAAAATGCACCCAAAAAAGACAAAAAAAAAAAAAAAAAGAGAGAAAAAAAGAAAAAGAAAAAAAATCAATGATTGAAATTTAAGATTTAACTAGTTCCTTGTGTTCTTGCAGCAACCAAATTAAGGTGCTAGCAACGAGTAGTAGCTCGGTGATGGAATGGTTTATGTTGCTAGTCTACAAGGGATTGCACTTATTAAGCCCTCTCCCCAGGTAAAACTGTAAAAGTTCGTCTTATTCCACTTATAACGAAAGAAAAGTGAAGGTTAAACTCTGCATTTTGTTCACTTTATAATATCTATATTTCTAATGAAGAGTAGTGGCAGTAGGTAATATCAATAATAATCATACTAAGAAAGACGCTTACACAGGAGAATAAGGTGATGATGAAAAAGGAGGTTCTGCTATAGAAAAGGAGAACAAACCCTGTAGTTGATTTTGATACAGCTGTCTCGTCCATGTTTCCAACAAATTGAATAGTGGCATCAGGGCTTCCCATTGCATTCAATCCCTTCTTTGATCCATTAACTGGTCCATCATAAAACTGGAGTACATCATCATAGGGTTAGTTAATAGGAACTTGCAAGTTTTCAGGACAAGCCACAAAAAGTAACTAACCTTTGATTTCATTTCTTTACCAGGGTCTAAAATCCGTGCCAAAATATCCAAAGTCTGCAGTCCATGAGAGTTTCTTATCATTGAGAGATAAAAGCATAAGAAGTATTTTTCAGAAATTTTCCAGGGAACAGGAAACACGACTAAAGACCTTTTCCATCAAAGTTTCAGATGTCCCTGAGTGCTTCAGAGCATTAAGTAAAGGATATATAACACCTTCAGCTTCGATTAGCTGGCAGATGCTGTTGCTGCATTGAGGAGGATGAGAAAACAGTTATTTGACATTAGAGAACTCAAGCATGTACAAAGTACAATTTATTTTTGGAAAATCTTAGTAGTATAGAGGAAGTCTGATGTAAATAAATTGCATGAGTGAATTTTAGGCTATACACAAGAGCACTAACACAGGTATCAATTCCCGACTAGGTTTTTGACATAGCACACCATAAAGTCCTGCCCAAGCCCACAAACTTCACCCTCCAATGCTATCTTCCTCTCTTACACATATTTTCGTTAACCCAAACAAAATGCTTTCCATTTTGCTCTTCTAGTTTTTACTAGAAAATTTCTGATTCACAGCCTCAAGGTTAGCTTGCAACACCTATAATGGAACAGGGACTTGAAAGACAAGAAAAGGAAATTACCTGACAGACAACCTTTCCAAAGCACAAGTTACAGCAAATCTAACCGAATCATTATTATGGTGTAAAAGTCGAACTAGATGCTTCACAGCTCCAGCTTCCTTGAATGAGATCCGCATATGCTCATTAATAGATGCATCAGCAATTGATTCTGCAGCTCTTGAAATGGCCAACTCATCTTCAAGCCCAAGAATCAGAACTAACCGAGCAACACCATCCATCCATGGCAAAAGTGTAAACCGCTGACTTGTGGATACAGATTGGGATTTTCTTTCATCTTCCACCTCTATAGCCCCAATACGAGCAAGAAACTGTTGCTGTGTACGCCCAACTACTGCATTTATCTTGCTTTTATCTATTTCAGCATTCTTGTCATCAATATTCAATCCAAGGAGTAATTCAGAGGCGCCATACTTTGAGGGAGCTTTGGAACTCTGTTCGATCTTCGTACCATCAGGTAAAGAAGGCCATGAGTACAAACCTGGTGTCAAGGCCTTGTAGGCAGCTGCACCAATCATTGGCACTATGACCAGACCCTCCTCAATGATGAGAATTCTATTATATTCATCCTTAGCAAGTTCCAACAATGCATTTCTTGCTTCCTTTTTAATGACTTTAGATCCTTCTACATCAATTCTTAAAAGCTTTGCCTGCACTCAGTATATAAGGTGGTCAAGATCCCTGGTATTTGATCATGAAAAATCAAATAGGATCATGATTAGATGTTCAATGGAAATTGAAATGAATGATTGTCCATAAATCCATCATCCTAAATGGAATCACCGCAAGAAATTGCAGCTAGTATAAATCTTTGAAATGGGGTTATCTACGGAGATCCTAAAACTTGTCTTATAATGAATGCTACATAAATGGGTCAAAGACAATAGAGTAATTAAGTTTCCATCACACATCTGGGAAATAAAAGTTTAATTTTTATTTGAAGTATATTATGTCAAATAGCATTTACTTCTGAAGCTCAGCAAAAGAATTCATCCAATTATTCAATTCTTAGGCATAATCTTCCCGATTAATAAAACAGAAAAAATGGAAGTCTCACCAATTTTGGAATAACACCTGCTTCAACCATGATGCTGTGAAGAGATGTGCTTAATGCCAAATTTGCCAAAACCCCTCCAGCTGCCTCCTTCACTTTAATATCCTCATCCTCCAGGGACCTGATTACTAGCGGCAGAAGATCAGTGTTAGCAATTTTCATTCTGAGCTTTTCATCTACAGACAGATTCCATAAAGTACAAATACTTTGCTCCTTCACCTGCAGAAATAGGTTCATGATAAACCTTAATCATCAGTGCTCAAAAAAACTCTGAGGATGCTGGAAAAATTCCAATGATGTGTTTTCATACCTCAGATGTCAAGGAAGAATGCCTCAACAAACCAGTTATCTCTTCTATTGCCCCACTTTCTGCTACTGACTCTCTGTATAGATTAATTGAAGCTATTTCTCGTAGAAGGCCTGCAGCTGCTTCACAAGTAGAACTGGAGTCTGATTTAAGGAGATTTACTGTGAGATTTAAGCAGCCTCGGAATTGCATTATGGCATCAATATACTGCTTTCCTCCAAGTGAATATTTCCACAATGCTACTATTGCCTGTTCCCTATCAAGAGGATCATTATCTAGCCCAAGCATCCGAACAAACAATGCCACATAACCATCACCAAGACTAGGAGAGCTGCTGTTTATTGTATTTCTGTCCTGCAACAGTAAGTGAGAGGATGCATCATCATGTAAAGCCAGGAGGGAAGAGCACATGCCATCATTGATGAAATATAAGCACAAGTAAGAAAAAGAAAACAAATATAAACAAATCTCAAGACATTAAAACAATCTCTGCCAAATGAAGATATACTAATTCTAAAATCAAGAAGGATAATTATAAATTCTTTGGATCCTTTTTCAAACTTTAAATAATAGAGGCAGTCAAATGAAGGTTTTAGGGGCAAGAGGATATAAGAGCTCAAGCTGTTGGTATCAATACTCAATCTTCCATATCTTTCCTAGCTGGCATCAAAACAATTGTTTCACTAAACTTACAGTCTGCATAAACATGACAATCCATTGCAAGCTCTGAGTTGCTTAAAATGGGGCATCTGGACACCCCAAAAATCTTGAATGAATCCAAAGTCACTTTGTTTTATAAGCTATGTGAAATTAAGACAATTTTCCTCTGCTAGCTTTTAATTGAGTCTATACGTACTTAGTAGGACCTTTTTTGTAAATGACCCCACAAGTTCTTGTGCAATGGCTTTCTTTCAATCTTCAAATATCAATTCATCCATGGCAAGGGCTATGGTTTCTGCACTGTTCACATTCTAGAGTATGTGCTTTTGGCTCTAAAAACAATGCATTACAGACAATTTGGATTGCACAGGACATCAAGCACACTCTACATAATCATTCAATTTTACAGTTGAAAAAAGAATCCTGATCCATTACTTCATCTCTTGAAAATGGGAAACAAACACCCTAGCTTCTTATCTTCCACCCACTTTAATTCGCCAAAATCAGTTTATGTTAAAAAAATTATCAAACCATTATCCAACATACAGCACAAAAATATCGAACCTGTTATCCACTTACATTACATCATAGTTCAAATAATGATATAAGAGTCTAATAGCAAGTAAAATGCATTCAAATTCATTAGTTCCTCCGTGTTGATAAGGTAAGGAACGCCCAATTTTTTTCTTCAACTGGTTTCCCTAAAAATGATCACGACTAAGTAAAGAAACTCCCAACAGCGCCAACATTCAATATTCCGCTTCATACCCATACCATAACTCAAAGAGGAAAGCATTACCAAATTCACAGAAAAGCAAATTCCATCATCAACACCAACCATTGCTAAAATTTAAACAACCAAAAACGTATCTTTGGGACACAAACCCTTTCTCAACAAGCAAGGTATCATCAGTACCCAAATACCAAATTCCCACCCAGAAAATCCAGGGAAACGTGGAATAACTAAACCCGACGGGCGGAGCGGCATAAACATTAAGAGAAAGAAAAGTTCAGAACTCACCGCAGAAGCAGACTGTTGTGAGGCGGCATCAACAATACCTCCACCATCGCCGCTGACCCTTGTGAGGACTGTACGGATAGAACTTGATTTGTGGTTGAAGATATGATGATGAAGAAGATGATGCTGATGGGTAGAACAGAATGAGGCAGTTGGACTCCTTCGGGTTCTTGTGGGTCTAACTGCAATAACATCCAAGTGGATGTTTGGGTGTGGATGATTGTTCCAAACCTTAAACTTGAAATGAGGTGGTATTGTCGAAGCCATCATTGAATCGAATCTTAAAACGCAGAGTCTAGGGTTTAGAGGAGAGATGGAGAAACTTCAAGTCTTCAACAAAAAAACAAGGTTCCAGGGTTTTCAGTTTTCACTCATCTGAACACTCGTTTGGGTGATGGACTGTACTGGATGACAGAACGACACCGTTTTCCGAGGGCCCAGTAACAACCAAAAGTAGTATAATCAAACGGTCACAAACAATTATACCGCGAGTGGTCTATAATGAAACATAAGTGCCACGTGGCACTCCTAAAGCTTTTCAGATACAGTTTTTCTGTTGAGGGAATGAATGTACTACCATGAAAAAATGAAGCAACAAAGATAAGGAAAGAGAAGCAGAGGGAGACAGAGCTCTAAAATGAGCTGCTCATTCAGTATCCAAATTCCAAAGGCTTTGCCTTGTCTCTTCCATTCTCAATGCAAATTCCCTTCTCTCAGTATTTCTTCTATACAAAAACAATCCCATCATGCCAAACCCATCAAGGTATGCATTTTTTCCCCTTTTCTTTTCAGCAATCTTCAATATAACCATGTAACTCACAACCCTTCTGTTCGAATCGTAGACAATTACAAGCATCATCAAGAAGTCGGTTGATTATATCAGTACAAATAAACATAGTTTGGCAATACAAGTTGGAGCACTCTTGGCCACTGTAAGGCTGTAATCCTTCTTTCTTTGCGGGTATGGCATCCTTTTCTTGAGACTAACTGGTAGGAAATAATTCTAACAGGTTGAGAAACCGGCATTTGCAGTAACCGGAGTGAATAAGGAGGTGGATTTGATATGGGTTTTGATTCAGTTGGGAATTGTTTTGTTTTGGTACTTTCTTATCATGCCAGTGAGTAGATTTGTGTGTGAGCTTCTGTTTTCTTGCTCTAGAGTTCTATCGTGTTATTGGAACTGAATCCAGATGATAATGGTTTTGGGTGGTCTGCAGCCAATCATCATGAACTGGCTTAGGATAAGATGGTATGAAAGAAACCTGTTGGAGATGTATTTGCAGTTCATGTTTGTCTTCATGTTCTTTCCAGGGTGAGTTCGGTTCTTCATTTTACTTTGATACAGAGAATATGGGGAAAGGGTATGGATAATATTATTAACCCAATTTTTTTGCTCTTCCCATGTGTAGTGTGATGCTCTGGGCACCATTTCTGAACTTCAGGAAATTCCCAAGAGATCCGTCAATGAAGTATCCTTGGTCCACGCCTCAAAATCCCACACAAGTTAAAAATGCCTTTCTCAAGTACCCTTTTGCTAAACCTGAAGACTATCGATGACCTAAGAGGTATGAATATCTGAAATATCGATCGGAATTTAAGAAACCTATCGTTTCATTGATGTATCATATATGGTATATTTGGCTTTTTCAAGCTTATCACAATGGAAAAATGTATTTATTTTTTTTATTTTTTATCCTTCTTTCCTATCCATAGCTAATGTTGCTAAGAAAGCCAACTGTGTCTTTTTAGAGAATAACAAACCGGCTGAGAAAAAGAATGGAACTTCCCGCTCCAGGGCCAACCCCACTTCTGAAATCCACATGATAGGTCTTTACTACCACTAAAGAGTGGCCAGGAAAGGAAAATTAAAATGTTAAATCAACTTTAAAATCGAATTTCAATCAGCCATGGCCCTGTGTAAAAGATCCTTTTACATTCTTCCCGCAACATTTTTCCACAAAAAGTGAACCAAACATAAAATGAAACCTCCAAGATGGATCGTACACCAAACATAAGATAAAACTTCCAACTTATTCAACATGATTGCAGCTACAAAGACTACCAAACCACATGTTTACCGCATCCAAAGCATATAAAAAACTACATAACAACCACAAATCAAAACTAAAGAAAAAAAATAAAAGGCCTTGTGTCATCAAATTCCCTTCCTGATAACTGCATGACCCTATCTCCTTGATATCATTTTGCTGGTATTGCAGATGTTAGAGATGAATAGTCAGTCCTAAGAGACTCCCAAGAAATTGAAACAACTTCCATGGAATTCACTTTGAACTCTCATCTAGTTTCAGCACCCTATCAAGCCACATAAAATTACATGAAAATAACTCATCCTCTGCCATATTATTATGGGGCAAAATTTGTTTACTTCGCTGATGCTGAATTTTTGGATTTAAAAGAGAAAAAAATTGATAGTTTGCACCACTGGCTGCTGTTGCGGTGTTCCAATCAGAAGGATGGTGAGGAGCTGAACACTACAGACAGCTTCTTCAAATCCCAGGATTCCATGTTTGGGGACATTAGTGCGGCACCAACAGCTACAGCGGCAATGACAGCAAAGGTCAAACTTTTCATGCACCCATGGCCACGAGATACCCTTCCTAAAATTCCCTTACAGTACTTGTCTGCATCCTTGAGGAATGCTTGATGAGCAGCATCCTCTCCACCAGCCAATTCTTTCTCATTCTATAGGTAAAGAAATGATAAAATTAAGAATTTCCTCAAACAATTGTTGAGGAAAAGTATTTGTTTTTTTGGGAAATTTAATGCATGGCAATATAAATTTCAAAAAATCTCAACAAGGAAAAACTACCTTGTGCCTAAAACTCTTGAGAGTTTCCCTTAAAGGATCAAGAGAAGATTGTTTCAGAGATAACTCCTTCAATTGCTCGGTAAGCTTTCTCAGAATTGCAACACTAGCTTCTAGATTATCCAAATAGATCCTGTCCTGTTAACATTGAATTTTGAGAGAAAAGAATAGATTTTTCATTGCTCAACCCAAGAAAAAGATGAAAAGATAAATCCAAGAAAAATGCAGAACTGCATGATAATAAAACAGTTCCTCACCCATTGCTTATAACAATCAGGATTTTGAGTCAAACACCAGATAAAAATGCTACTTGCTTCATTGGATAATTCTGGGATACCTGCAAAAAGCAACAGAATTTCTCAAGATCAACCGTAAAACTAAAATTTCCACATAATTGTTAAGAAATAAACTATAGAGAATAGAATCAGTCAGTTCAAGGTTTAAATTACTTTCTCCTGCTGCTTTGATGGTGAAAGTCAGTATCTGCTGTGAAGCCTGCTTCATTGCTTTGCTTCCAGCAGGACCAGCTAGGGCTACTTCTTTTAGAGTGGGGTATACTGCCTCAAACCTTTCAGTTGCCTGCATAAAATAACACTTGAAATTTAAAAACTATAATTTATTGTATATCCAGGGAAAATTCTACAAATAAATGCTTCTCGATATTACCCACCTTTATCCGTGCTGAAGATGCAGGGAAGGTAGCTCGCATCAATATCTCAAATGCTGAGGGAGGCACTAATCGCTCACCCTTCCTAATAGCTCCATTTACTAAAATAGTTCGGGCTTTTGGGGCAGACAAAATTCTGCAATCAAAGAAAGAAAGAAAGAATCAGACCTACAAAATCCAAGGAACAAGAGACGAACAAAGACAGTAAAAACTTCATGCGTACAAACCTTTCCACTAATTGTAGAACCAAATCCCTGGACTGTGGATTACAACTTGATTTTCCATTAACTATAGGCAATATGTTATGTGCCCATAAATACAACCCTACAGCCAGGTCTCCTTGACAAGCCTACATGAGAAAAATAAAAACATCAAAGTTAAAAGGAAGAAAGGAGAATATTTAGTGATTTTTATGCTTCAAAAGACTGCCTTAACTGCACTTATATTGCTATTCACTCACCTGAGCCACCATCCATACTATAACCGAAAGCTTATCCTGTCCTTGATACTTCGAATTTTCCCTCAATGTTGGTAACAAATTAATTAACACATCAGGCTTTCTCCTCAATACCATTGCTAATACTACAAATATTGCAGCCTGCCATTTCATAATTTGTCAACTGAACATCAGCCCCTTTAATGGGTAAAATTTTTGGGTGAAGCTAACACATGATCACAGGAAAGTACGCCAGGAAACAAATACATAAAAACCGAAATTATAGATATACGAGAATATTTAAAGACATGCAAGCCTAACTTATTAAAGAGATAAAAGTATCTGACAGCAGAATGAACTGGACCACAAATGGAAGAAAATCTCTTTATGCCATTTAACATTTTAATTCCGAAAGTATTTTTGAGCCAGTATCATTATTTAACCATGAAATTACTTTAAGCCAGTCTCATTTACCAAAGTGCACTCATAGTGTGTTAAACTCATGTCAGTAGACAACCATAGTAAAACTGAGAATCCCAAACTAATTGCACCTATTTTAAGCTAAAATTACCCATACCCTATTAATTATCTACCAAAGCCGGCTCGTTATCGTGTATTATCCTGCCATGGTAGTAGTCAAACATGGTAAAACTAAATATCCCCAAATAAACCAAAGCAGAAGGTACATAACATCAGTTGATGCAATATATCAAAACCAATGGATCTATTAGATAGTGTATAGTTATTTAGGTTATTTACTTTTCCTTTTCCTTTTCTTTCCTTATTGTATTGTGGGTCCCACTAACATGTATATATATATATCCAAGTCCAATGTGTATTATTAACAGTTTTTTCAATAACAAAAATTAGGGATTCTCCATTTTCTCTCTTTTCACAGAATCCATAAAATGTCCAACACTGAAAAAACAACAGAAAACAGAAAGACCATTATGCTAAATTAGGAGTCCAATGCAAGTTTCTTAAAGTAAGCATTCTAAACCATAGCAGCCATCTTGACCATACTAGTAGAAAGATCCTGGCAATTTCCTCTTGAAGAACCTGATAACTCCATCATATATGCTCTATCCACTTGAAATTATCAAAATTTGGTGTAGTGCAGGATCAACTTAGAAAAAAAGGGAAGGGGAAAAAAAAGAGAGAAACACTCTTTTCTTAAGTTTAGTAATTCAAATTCCATATAACTACCACACTACATAAACCAGTCCTAGTTATAAAGAAGCCTACTGCAAGGAATCCTAAATTTACAACTGTTCAAACAGCTAAAATTAAAATTTTCGAAATATTCAAAATATTCTAGTACTGTAAGTCAACTCTCCTAATTCCAAATATCCACAAATCATCCCAACTCTTTCCAAAATAAATAAGATCTTTAAAATCTTCCTGATCTATGAATAGAACAACCATATCATTCATGGTGCTTAATCGCATTGTTGGAAATTTCAGAAATATAATAGCTGAAAGTACCCGTTCAGATAAACTGAGAGTGCATATAGAAACAAGTTTTCCCAAGGATCAAAGAAGCCATTGCTTCTTTGCAATCAGAAATAGCATTTTCCAACGAATTATTAAAATAAGATGAAAGAAAAAAGAACCTACAGATGGTTGAGCACATCACTATTGTTACCATCAGTATTACTAATAAATGGTACCATCAATCAAAATGGTGCATGGACAAGTCTAAGATAACACCACATGCAGAAGAAAAACCAGTGTCCTCAACATTAAATTACCTGAGATTTCGATGATGCATGCTGCAAGCCCTTTTTGGAGCCTTTTGTAACAGCTTGCTGGCTTGCTAAGTCAGAAAGAATGCAGTCTAAAGACCATAACACAAAGGAACCAAGTGCCTCAGAGGAACGTTGGTTGATCCAGTCAACTGATGTCTTATAAACAACATCCGAAATATGACAAAGAGGGACCTGTTGAACAGAATGTTAATTAATTAGGCCAAAAAAAAATATTCAACAAAATATGTTGAGTCTGAATAATTTAAGACATCATTAAAGTTCTAAAGATGCTTAATCATGTCACATCTATTCCTGGTATACATAAAGATGCAACGGTGCCTGGGTTGCCTTTTCAATCAATCTCCACCACTCAGAGTTGCTATCGGCGCAAGTTGTAAGGAGTGTAGTCTTGGGCCTAAAGTCAAGCTGGGGTGTCATTTCAATCTTGTAACAGGGGTGAGTGCACCACAAGACCAGACAACTTGCTCCCTCGCCTTGCAGCGACGGCATTTGTCTTTTAAGTCAAGTAATTTCCTAAGACTGCTCCTCTTATTCTACAATAATCCAAGCAGCAGCTCCACGAGTCCACTTGGAACTGGTCATTTCCTGAGCTATTCGTCCTCCCCTCTTGGTTGGAGTTTTCCAGCCACTAGAACAATAAGAGAAACTACAGTGAATGAAAGAACCACAGATTTTGACCAGATTCCACACCTTTGTGTCTGGCTATGTATATGGATGGGTGGGCGTAAAGAAGGGACAGGACATCTCTCTCCTTTTGGGGGGAAAGAGAGAGGAAATAAGCTGCAGCAGCACTTCACAAACTTCTGGTATAGATGATAGATTCAATCACGCATGGATGTGATGTGTGAGATGCCCGCCCTATTAAAGAGATTTTTTTTTTTTTTTTTTTTTGATAGATGGCCTATTAAAGAGGATTTCATTCGCTACACCCTAATGGGAACAAATCTAATTCCTTGGCCAATACATATTAGGATTGGTAAGTATGGTTTTACCCAAACTGCTAATATAGGTTTTTATGGTAATGGCACTGACATACCACTTCTCTAAATGAGTTCTCTTTCATCTTCCACCATTTCCGGAGTTCAGATTGGAATTATGATCCAATTGAACAGTAAGCCTATTCCTTTCTGGTTCTAAGACTGGAATTTCTAGCAATGGACTCAAATCATTGAAAATTAGAAACCTCTGGCCTGTTCTAAATAACTTTCATGTATAAATCAACCATACACTTTCCACAGCATCTAGTGTCACATAATCCATTAGGAGTTGGTTACATATTTCCCACAACATCTAATGTCACGTATAATCCATTTGTTGTTGGGTAGTGTGAAAAAGAGTCATCCATAGGGCTGCAACTTGGGTAGGACAGTCGGATGGATGGCTAACCTGAGCCCAACGGCCCCAACCCAAATTAAGAAACAATCAACCCATGCTCAACCCAGCCCCTAACCTGAGATGCTTAACCCAAACCCAACCCAGCCTCTTATTGGTCATGTTAAACTTGGATTGGTTGTATTAAACTCGAGTTGGTCATGTTAATCTTGGGTTTGTCATGTTAAACTCAGGTTGGTTGTGTTAAACTCAGGTTAATCAAGGTAGACTCGGGTTGGTCATGCTGATTCAAAACGTTTACCCAAATCTAGCCAAACATTGGGTTGGGCATCCAAGTTGGACCTCTAGGAGTCCACTTACAACACAATATTTTTTGATAAGGCATATTAGAACCACAATAATGTATAAAATGTATAAAACTCTACCTGTTCTGAAGCTTTATAAAACCCAATCTGGCAAACTTATAAAATTGCAAAACACAAAACACTGTTTTTACGATTATGATGGTTAAATTTGATGAGAAATAAAATTTCACAAAAGACTTGAACAGTGATAAACTTTATACCAATTTATCGTATAAATTAGATGTCCAAGATTTCTTAAATTTTGATTTTAGATTTAATATTTCCTTCATTCACTCTGACTCACCCAAACCCGTCCCCTGAAAAATAAATTGGAACGCTGGAACGCCCAAAGCCTTATTTAAATTGAACTGTTAGGTATGTCTAAATTCCAAAGAAAGAAATATGACTTACATCTGCGATCTTGGCGACCGTTGACTCCCTGAACATCTTCATCCAAGGAAACTGCGAAGAATTCACAGCTGAAAATGCACGACCAAAATAATCGGCAAACCGCATTAGCTGTATATCCTCTTTCGATTCGTACGATGCCTACGCCCAAAGGATCCGATCTTACACAATTCCATCACAAAAACACCAGATCAAACAAGAGTGCATCAAAATCAACCAGAAACTCACCGAAACATCAACAAGAAAAGCCGCCAGATCAGCCGCATCAATCTTGGAGGCCGCATCAGCCACCGTAACCTTGGGCTTCTTCACCTTAGGCTTCTTCACCTTCTTCTCTTGGACCTGCCCGTTCTCCGCCGCGACTTCGCCATCACTGTCGTCATCTTCATCATCGGACCTGTGCTTGGACTTCGATCTGACCTGATGATCATCGGCAGCAGCAGCAGCCACCATCTGAGCTTCCAGGACCCGCCGGCGCCGCTCCTCCGCCTGCTGCTCGAGTGATCGGAACACATTAGGCTTGTCCCCGGTGGCGAGCGTTCCATTGACACGAACCTTCTCAGAATTCCCAACGGAATCTGAGTTATTGGACTGCTGCTTCCGATTGCGCTTGGCGTAGGTGACCTTCTGCCAACCGTGGTTGCTGTGAGCATTGGTGACATCGCCTTCGCCGTTGACCAGATGTTCAAGAGTGACTGGCCTTTCATCCATGGCTCCGAAAAGAGAGAAATATAAATATCAGAGAGAGAAAATCGCAGAGAAAGAGAAAGGATAGAGGAAGAGCGAAAATGTGAAAAGGGGTGTCTATATAAGAAGTTTGACCGGAAGAATTTGACCTCTGTCAATATCCGGAATTACAGGGATGCCATCAAGAGCATGCGGCGGGCGTCGAAGAGTGAGATTTGGAGGAGATGGGGTTGGGTGAAGAGTCAAAGCTGTCCAACTTATTAATCTGACACGCAGCATTCGCACGTGCCTCTCCCTTTCTTTATCCTATCTTCTCTCTTTGTTTTTTCAAAAATAATTCAATTATTAGGAAATGTATTTTGTTTCCATTTTTTCTCGGGGTGTGTTTGGGTGTAAATTTAAGAGCTTTGACCCAAAATAGTGTGTTTTAAAAAAAAATTTCAAAAAATAAAGTTATTTTGAAAATAATGTCCGATCTAATGCGTCTATGCCACATAAACTGTCATGTCATAAAACCGTAGTTGGTGACTACGGTTTTACTTTTCTAAAGTGGTTAGTAAAGCCGTAGTTGGTGACTACGGCTTTGATTTTTTTTTAAAATGGTCAAAATCGTAGTCACCAACTGCGGTTTTAACTTTATATATATTTATATATAACTTTAATTTTTTTAATAAAAATATTATATTATTTTGATTTTAAATATAGTTATTTTATTATTTTAAAAATAATAATATACGAAATTAAATAATTGATATTTTTAATTTGATATAAATATATTTTTAAATTTTGTTAAAATAATATATTCTATATTTAATATAAATATATTTAGTTAATTATATTTAAATATAAATAAAATATAATAAATTATGAAAGCCTATTAAAAAACAAATAATATAAATTATTATATTAATTAATAATTTTTTATATACTATATGTAAGTGGTATATAATGTCACATGTATATAAGTTCAATTAAGTTTAAAATTTATCATATTTTAATTTAAGTTCATAATATTATATCGATATGATAATAATTTATTTATATATTTAAATAAATATGTTAAATTTTAAACTTTTATATATATATATATATATATATATATATATATATATATATATATATATATATATATATATATGTGTGTGTGTGTGATATTATGTACTATTTACATATAATATATAAAAAAATTATTAATTAATATAATAATTTATATTATTATTTTTCTCAAAATAGGCATGTATAATTTATTTATTTTAAATAAACATAATTTATTATATTTTATTTATATTTAATTTTAATTAAATAATTATATTTATATTAAATATAGTGTCAATTGTTTTAATAAAATTTATTTATATATTTAAATAAAAATGTGATAAATTTTAAACTTAAATTAAACTTTTATATATATATATATGTGTGTGTGTGTGTGAAAAATTATTAATTAATATAATAATTTATATTACTTTTTTATTTTTCTAAATAGGCATTTATAATTTATTTATTTTAATTAATTAATTATATTTATATTAAATATATTGCCTATTGTTTTAATAAAATTTAAAAATATATTTTTATATCAAATTAAAAATATCAATTATTTAATTTCGTATATTATTATTTTTAAAATAATGAAATAAGTATATTTAAAATCAAAATAATATAATATTTTTATTAAAAAAATTAAAGTTATATATAAATATATATAAAGTTAAAACCGTGACTACGGCTTTGACCATTTTAAAAAAATGTCAAACCCGTAGTCACCAACTACGGCTTTAAACTTAAAGTTAAAAAAAATAAAACCGTAGTCACCAACTACGATTTTATGACATGGCAGCTTATGTGGCACAAACACATTAGATTAGACATTATTTTCAAAACAACTTTATTTTTTGGAAATTTTTTTTAAAACACACTATTTTGGGTCAAAGCTCTAAATTTAAGGCATTGGGAAGGGAATGGACCTCAATCACTTCCTCAATAAAATAATTCGAATCACCTATTTTAAAATCTTATCCAATGGACCGATACTTTTACCAAGATCACATTCCTTAGAAATTAAAAATGTTTTTTAAGTCAATAATAATTATTATATTATTTTCACGAATTTTATTTAATAAATTTATAACTTAAAAAATAATTTAATATAAAAATAAAAAAAATTATTTCATATTTAATAAAAAATTTATAATATTAATACGGATGATGATTCATAAGTATTATGATATGACACATTCTAATTTGGTATTTATGTTATAATATCATCTTAATGATGTGATGTATCACTAATGTTGTGGAAGACCGGCTTCTTACTTGTCACTAATGTGGTCAATTCCATAGAGCTAATGGGTGAATTTTTTTGAGGTTTTTATTCAAGTGTGAAGGATTAAACCATTTTGGCGGAGAAGTAAATTAACTACCGAGGATTAGAAACTCATTGTAATTTTTCTCACATTTTCTCAGGAGCTAAGCAAGACCAAATCAAGTAAGTTAAAGAAAACCAGCACCTAGATTTACGTTGTGGTAGTAAGCGAAAGTGACAACGACGATGTCCTGGATCTACGTCTTCTACACCGTAGTCTGCTACATCAGACTCCCGAGGTTTCTGAACTGCCCAACTCGCCTGATTGTGAGTACCTCCCCTCCCCTTCTTGTGATTCCGTATAAGCAGGTCCTCTTTTTTCTATACACTCTCTCGTTTGGGGTGTTCAAATATGTGATATGATACTGATTAAGGTGCGACTCGGAGCTTCTAGTAGAAGTAAACTGCACTTTCTGATTTCTGTTGAATATTAATCATTTAGGAACTGTTTGTTTTTGTGTGGATGACACTCCGGATGTTTGATGAAGGGCACATGTGAATCTTAGAATCTGGTATATGGGTTTGGATTGTTTGAATGTTCTGAATGATCAAATGTATGGTTTTTTGTGACTTGATTCTGTAGATTATCCTCGACTTTTCTGCCTTAATCCGTGTTGTGTTGGTACTTGATTACCTAAACTATTGGATTAAGCAAGTTTTACTGGGTTGTTCCTATCCATCACTCTGCCATATGGCTGAATTTTTTTCTATAATATCAAAGACATCAAAGTCTTAAAAGAATTTGCTATCAAACAGTCTCCACTCAAATTTTGACCTAAATTTGCTGAATGTATGTAATTAGATTGGTACAGGTCAAGGAGATGCCTCGAAAGCCAGCAAGGCGTAGGCGCCGCCAATTATTGAGACCTCTGCCTTTTTCCTTTTCCCCATTTTCTCGTACGGTTTCTCAAGTTGGTTCTTATTGCATGGTTAATCATCAAATCCATGTGTCCAAGTTGGACAGGAAATCTCCCCCTAATGCTGCAGGTATCATCGTCTTATTGATTTTTTTCTCCTACAAATGTTGCACTCACTTCTGTTTTTTCAAATTTCCTTCTAGTTTATGTGAAATCAAATGTGTAACACCAGGCAACAGATTTATTAATCACACTTTGGAAGAGAAGAGTGCACGGTCTGAATCTTCAGAAGAAGACAGTTCTGAAGTAAGCACACTTTTTGGCGGGATTCGATATCAATATTAGCGCATTTATATCAACTGATTGATGAAGTCATTTGTTTTGGGAATTGTTGTTTGATTCTTCTTTAAAATTTTGTAGTTATCATAAAGCTCAATGATCTAGTTCTTCCTCTTTTCTTTTTTTTGAAGGTGGTTGCCCAAGCAGATTTTGCCTTCTTTGATCCAAAACCAGATGACTTTCATGGAGTGAAAATCTTGCTGCAGACCTACCTTGACAATAAGCAATGGGATTTGAGTGGGTTTGTAGACTTAATATTGGGACATACGACAGTAGGAACTGTTGTTAAAATAGAGGATGATGAAGATGATGGAGTTTTCTCTCTTATTACTGCCCTTAACCTGGGGAGATACAAGGCAATGCACTTTAACTCCAACCATTAGTGACCTCTTATCCGTTGGTTTGGGTATTATATATTCTTGTCCTGACTTCTGAGCTGTCAACTCTAAATCCTTCAATAGCCAGCTTACTGGCAAGAGCATTTTTTTTACAGCAGGGTAGAGAAGGTGCTGTCATTATTTCATTAAAGCACACTCTTAATTTGGTATCTGATTTTAGTACTTTTTCACTGATATGATGCCAGTGCCCCTCTATTGTGTAATCTGATGCTGTATGCCCCTCATTCATACACTTGGCACTTTTAGGGTGCATTTGGTGCATGGGAATAAGAATGGAAATAGGATGTGAATAGAGGTGAATCACAATACGATGTAGAAGATAAGAATCAAATTCCTGGTAAGAGTAGGATTTGGTTTTCATGCTAATGAATTTTTTATTTGTATTCCTATCCTAAAAAACAATCTAAACGCATTAATAAGTGGTAATGGAATTGATTTCTCATTGTCATTCTCCATTCCAACGTTCTGAACATGATCTTAATGAATTCTTTTCTTTCCAAAAAATGTGGTGTTATATGATCGGTGCACCATAACAGGCTGGTGACTGCAACAATTCAAGATGGGTTCACCCTCTTCTGTTGAATCCTCATTTGAAATGTTTCTGATGTCACAGGTTTTTTTCTTGCCAGGATCATAAATGTATTATGGAACTCAAGGAGTTCCTGCTAAAAGTAGGGCCCTGAGGAGGATGTAAAAGATTCGTTGAGATTACTTTTGGGAGAAGAAGCACACAATGTGGGTCTCTCAGTCTCACAATGTGTGGTGAATCTTCCTCCCCAGCTTTTGCCACCTCTTTGCGATGCCCTCTTTGATGAAGTCTCATGGGCTACAGAAGATGAGGTTAGATGAGAATTCTGTTTGTGATAGATGAAGCTTGAGAGATATTCCTATTTTTTGTGTTGCCGGACATGAATTTCACAACTAACTTATTTTTGTTTTTCTATGTTTTGAAGCCTTCAGTGGAGCTCAGGAGTTCCTTTTCCTTTAAGATTTATCTACTGATTAGTAGAATCTACAAGGTATTTGATTGTAACATTTTTCCCATGTTCTAGTACTTCATTGCTTATCTTATCATATATGGGTTAATTTCACTCACACCCCCTCAGATTTTGTGTAAATACACTTAACCACCGTTGGTTTCAAATTTCATCAAATAGCACCTTCTTAGATGTATTCTATGTATAAAGTTTATCTTTTAAAGAATTGTTAAATCCACCTACCTAAAATCTATCTAAAAGATAAATTTTATAAATGGAATACATCTATGGGGTGCTATTTGACAAGATTTGAAACCAATAGCGACTCAGTGTATTTACACCAAACATGAGGGGGAGTGAGTGGAATTAAATCTCTAACAATTCCCTAGAGGATAAATTTTACAAACAGAATACATTTATGAGGGTGCTATTCGATGAAATTTGAAACCAATGGTGGCTCGATGTATTTACATCAAACCTGAGGAGATGTGAGTAAAATTAACCCTATGATATATTAGTTGGCTCTAACAAATCTCTCTCTCTCTCTCTCTCTCTCTCTTTCTCTTCCTGGTTGTGAAACTACAGCATAAGAATGCAGACCAAAAAAAAGGCCCAAGAGGTGATGTTGATGAAGCAATAATATATATTAAGCTTGAAGATGAAATTTTTCATAAGGTACCAATTCTTTGATATCTAGATTTGATAATCTCACACTGTTTTCTAATTGTTTTTCCAAATCCATTTCAGCTCTCATGGTCCTTCAGTTTTCCTCTGCACACAGTATGTTGCAACTCATAGGGCAAGTAGTGGTGTCATCAGCTTATCGCTGTTTTTGGTGATGGCCTTCCTTGACTAATCTTGAACAGATCCATAGGAAAGTTTTTCATGTCTAATTTCAATTCTGCTTGTTAATAATTATTTAGAAGACTCAATCCATGCCTTAACTAAACCTGAACTATCCATATGAAAGTTTTAGTGGATTGTAAAATCCATGATTTTTTTTCATGTATATATTTTCTTTTGCATGTTGAAAATTTGCACACGTGGCATAATGCAAACAACTGGATATGTTACAGTTACTACTTGGTCCTTTTTTCTTTGGTTTGGTTTCCCATCTCCTTTTTGGGTGGATGGGGGTAGGTGTCAAGGCATAGTGTTTGCATGTTGGTCAATTCTCTCAGTTGTCTGCATATTGTCTTAATTGGCTATAAATAATATGACCTGGTTGGTTTCAAGGAGAAGAACTTTTAAAATTTGTCCTTGTTCCCAGGCCTGCAGTCTCTGTTTAAAAGGAGTGAATTAGAGTTGTTATTGTAAAAATAAAAATAATATGAGGAAAGAAGCAGTTGACTCCCAATCTCAACCATCTGGAAACCACCCCCCCCCCCCCCCCCCCCCCAAAAAAAAAAAAAAAAAAGAGAGAGAGAGATTCTGAACACCACTTGTTTAACCACCTTCAAGTGTCATATTTCAACTAGATTTTCTGGTTGATGCTTTTGAAGTTGATAGTTGTTTGTTATTAAATAGATGATGATAACTTGCTCTGTTTTGCTGATGGGGTCCTTTGGTTGTAACAATTATTGCAGCTAAGAAATTACCAGTTAATGTGGTTGGTCATGGCAATCAAAGCAGACAAAGCTTCTACATTCCGGAAAGAGTTGCACACTTTGATAGATGAACCCTGAGGCCATGAAAAGGTAGACGAATTTCTTAGGGTAATTGCTTTGTTTTCCTTGTCTCACTTTTTCTGTTAAAAGCTTTTAAGTTCATCAATATCTCAGCTTTATTTGCAGGTCTAGGGCTTCAATTTTGGTATGTCTTCAACCTATTCCAGGGCTTTACCCTCTGTTTCCTAGTGCCCAATTTTGTAGGGTTTTCTAAAGTAACATTTGCAGTGAGTAATTAGTTCTATATTTGGATTTGGATGTGGTCAAATGATGTATCAGTTTGGTCAATGGAAATACATTGCAAAGAATCACAGCCTTCATAGAGTCACCTTTGATCAGTGTCTCTTTTTGAGAATGGTACCAAAAATCCATGTCTTGCTGAAATAACAAGCCCAAATTTTTGTTAACTCTTTTTGTGTCGTGCATGGCCAAGAGAAGAAAAAAGAGAGGATATGTCTGGATCATCTCAAGGTTCATGACTGGTAATTCCCACAGGGGTGCTGGGTGCTAAAAGTACTTACAGGTTTGGGGTTAAAGTGACTCTTCCTTTTGGTAGATGCTTGTCATTTGAATGGGAGACTTTATGATCATGGAACTATCAGGAGGGGGTTGAATATGTAGTCATTATATATCGACTCAAAAATGTTATTTTTTATTTTTCCGAGTTCTTTGATTAGGATATTGTTAATCAATAAGAACATTCAATCGCACAAGACCTTACAGATGTAAAAATCATGGGTTTAGAGACCACAAAGCTAAAATTTAAACAGCTTTATCTAGTAGTTACTACTCCCTCAAACTAACAATACTAGCACCTACACCTAATCTCACATTGGCAATGCAACAGTTTTGTGCTTCTTAGTGGAATCCTCCTACACTTTGAGAGGATGTGATCCTAATATCATAAACCCACAAACAACAATGAATTCTTTTGAGAGTGTTGGGTTAAGTGTAGAGAATAACGGCATGAAGTCTAGACATATGAAGGGGAAATCACACAATATTAGACATATACATATGAGATAAACCCTAATAAACTTGGCGGCCATGATTTAGACATCTTCTTTTGCCAAAAAAATGACTTAGGAAACTTAGAAGATCTTAGAAATTAGTGATTTTGGGTCAGTCTTTTGTTGAATGTTTGAATGCCATTTAAGGCCGTTTGCACTGATATTTAATTCAAGTTTGTTTCCATATTAATTTTATATCTGATTTTCTATACGTCTATTATATGTCTGTGATATCATTACTATCAATTAACTCAACCATATTTACTTGCAAAATCAACTATTTACTTGTAAAATCCAAGTTGATTTTGCAGTAATCTTAATTCCTACTAAAGAGTGTAAAATTGTAAAACATATGGAAAGATGTGAAGTCTTCAGTGAGGATCGAATGAAAAAAAACTTACCAACAGAAACTAAATACAATGTATAGACCATGAACCCCACCTTCGTTGTTGCCATTGATGCGGGATAAAGGCGTTTATGCGCCTATTGATGCATTTATTATACTGCAACTGCCTGGTAAGTTTAATGGAAAGTGAGAAGGCGTTGTACAAACGCCTCCCTGCCAGATTGAATGGCATTAATGGGTTATATTTGTTACATTTGAAGATTTTATAGTGTGTGTTGGATTGACGATTTTGGTTTTTTTCTTTTCTTTTTCTTTTTCTCTCCTTTTTGAAGATTGAAGACAATTCATTTATTAACTGTTTAGTTAAGTGAGTGGAGTCAAAGCCATGCCCTTCAATTGTAGAATTTCTTATGGTAACATTCGGTTGGAAGTCAACTTAAATTGAGGACGGTCCTCAGTTGCTTGGATTGGCTACATTTACTTACTTTGTATTGTCGTGAGATCAATTGCATGATTGATCAATTAAACACCCCGGAAACAAATTGTTAAAATATGTTATTAGATAATATAAAAGCTTGCATAAATTATTATGATCATCATTCTATATGAAGACAGAGTTGGACTGTATTGGTAGCAAACCCAACTTAACCGGCTGGGCTGCAGCCCTTGTTATATCTAGGGCCAGCCAGGATTCGGCTAGGTGGCCCAAGTTCAGCTCAGTTCAATACAAAGTTTCCAGCCCCGGCCCTCCAAATACAAATTTGAGCTCCCGCCTCTCTCTAATTTGTATTTGCAAGCCATCTATCTTAAAATGAATATTTTTGGCTTGTTCCCATGTGCCCATGAAGGGTTCCTTCTGCCATTTGAGAAGCTCTCCCTTCAAATCTACAAATCCATATAGCATAGGGGATGGCTGCTATTTCTTTTCAAATGATGATTTGATTTTCAGCATTTGTGGTTGTTCAAAACTTGAGGCTCCGTTTGAAGGGGGTGATGGAAAAGCCAAAAGTTGGGTACAGCAACGCGTGGTAGTTAATGAAGCAAAGGCTACAAGTCAGGGTTGCACTCTCAATACTAAGGAGCAGTCAATTTTGAACAAGCAAGTTGGCCGCCTCATCTCACTCATTAATAAATGTTGTCTAGAGAACCATGATACCATTGGAGACGCATTTATTGTTTTCTCATTTCATAGTAACATGTCATTTGAACTTTTATTATACCTCATATCTTATACCTTAAACCTTATACCTTACATCTAATAATTGTCTTGGGGAAGTGGTTTAAGTACTCAACAAAATATGTTGTGATCCAGTCCCACAGTCCAAAATATGATGAGCTGTTTCAAATTATGTAAGGAGCCAAAATAAAATGAACAACTTGAGGTCCTAGAGTCCAACTCTCTCTAATGAACCCTCTAAAATTTTCATATGCTAAGGCATTTTAACTTGTCTGATATACTTGTAACCATAATTACATTGAAGAAAATGACTATAGCTAAGAGATTTCTTCTTCTTGTCCAATAGCAAAACCGAAAGTATCATGAAGTTGCCCCATTTTCGCGAAGCCTACAGCGAAGACGCCAAGATGGATGACGCGCGATGCCTCAACAGTCGGTTAACAGCCTTGTGCTACATCACTCCGCATGTGAAGAAGCTTTCATACATTAAATTGGTATGCGCATACTCCATGTGGTCATTTTCTTCTGTGATGTTTGCAAGCTAGCATGATGCACGTTTTGGATAGCATTGCATCCAACACCAAAACCAGAATGAATATGAATTTCTTCCCATTTTCTTCTGAGCTTTGATGACTTCAATTATGAGTTTGTTTTGGAAGTTTTTTTTCCCCTTATTTAATGTCAAATGAAGTTCAGCATTGCATAAGGGATAGATTGAACAAATTTGCAACACTTGAAAAGGGTTGGGCCATGGTTAACCATGGCTCAAGCCAGCATTATGAATTTTGGCCCAAACTTGACTTGTCTCGGGCCTTGAACTAGTTCATAATAATTTTTTTTTTTCATAATATATAGACCTGAGGGGGCCCAGGGTATTTGGCTACATCCAACATGATAGCCCTGTGCCACGTGAAGCCATGTTTCTTGCACCTGAAAGAAGAGATAAGACTAGTATCATTTTTATCCAGAAAACTTGGTGCACTGCATGAAACAGTTTTCAAGTATGAAGCTATGCCTGCCACTTTTCACCATTTCTATGCACTAATTGGTCCTTGTTTGGTTAGCAAGAAAGAAAGAAAGAAAAGAAAAGGAAAGGAAAAGGACAGAAAATTTTGAATCTGGTAAAAATATCTCTAACCCGGTTACTATTTCCAATCATTCTAATTTCCATCCACCAAAGGACCAAAAATGGAGCTGTAATTAAATAGCAAATTACGGGTGGTTTATCTTTTCCCTTGGGTTTTTATTTTTTAAAATTTCTCTATTTATGGCTGGTAATACAAAAGCTTTTTAGTTCACCCTTCTTTTTTGGACCTACCCATAACACATGCATAGATGTGTGGGAATTGTTAAGAAGGATAGGAGGCCAATATCGCAACAAAAAAGGAGCCCACTTCCCATTTCTCTGCCCCTTTCCTTGGGGCAAAGCTGCCTTAAAGACATCAAGAACAGCAATGCCAGCCCGTAATATGGGACCCTAAAAATTAAAAGGGAGGGGGGACTGAGTTTTTGCATTTAGGCCTCCAAATGGTGTCTGAAGCAGAGGCAAAAAGTGAGGGGACATAATGCACATGGTAGGGGTTGGAACACACTGTCCAGTACCCTCACTTGGCCCCACTTTGGATATTCATGTATCTATAAGTGAAGTTCCCAAAGGTTCAGCCATGTGTCCTCTTACTTCATCCCCTGCCATTTTATTTTTTTGGAGATTTTTCTTCTTATTGGGTTTCCATTTTCTTGGATATTTTGTAAAAGTTGGAATACAATATCACATGGTTCTTTGGAACCCAATGAGGGGAGAAAACAATAGAAAACATCGAGAAAGAAATCCCAACAACACGCTAATTCTCTTGTAATAAATGAGAGAGATGAATATGAATGAATGGAATAATATTTATATCCTCTGTGATGTTATCAACTGTATATATAAATGAGTGTTGACTGCACACAGCAATACCCCACTCTTGGTGGATGAATCAGATGAATTAATTTTACATCATTATTTTACATGGTTGAGTGAAGTTGCCTCTCCTGATTGCTTTCCGGGAAAATGATTGAATTCACAAGTGCCTTTTGCTAGTGTTGTCCAATCAGATCGGAGGGGCAAGGCAGGCAGATCATTGTGGGTAGTGCAATCAGTATTTGGTTAGGCAAGTGTTTGGTGGCGGGGGTGGAAGACTTAATGCTACTTAAAAAATTATAATTGAATGGAACCCCCCTTCTACTTCTATTTCCAGGACAAGTAAAATTGAAAAAAAAAAAGAAAAAAGAAAAAAGGAAAAAGGAAAAAGGAAAGTGTAGAGACTTTGATTAAGAGATCCCAGGACGAAGACACTATGTGGATAGTACAATTATTTGCTGCAGGTCAGGTCATGGCCCATAAAGGCACCTGCGCTGGGGTCTATACCTATCAAAGATAAAATATTAAAATAAACAAGTCTCTTAACTAACGATTTTGTACAACTGCCGATGGTAAATTATCCAACTAACCACCTATTTCTTGTACTTCTCTACAGTTAATGCCCTTGGACCAGATTTGAATTTCCACTTTTTGATTTATAATTGCGACCCACATCGGAGCTTTGAATTCTAAGTTCTGGGTCGTCTCTTGCTTCTGGGGTCTCATCAAAATGGTACGCCAGGACCCACGCTTGGCTTGAACATTATAAAACGCGTGCGAACCATTCTATTTCTGTGTGTTATAAAATTTTGGGTCAATTTTCTTCACTGTTTAACTAGTTTACCATCAAAATTTAAAACAGTGATGGGTCCGTAGTAACTTAGATTTAACTCATGAACCAATGTGACAGTTGAAATTGGTGGGCTATCCATGTTCCCACAAACCTAATTAGATTTACATGTCTCGTGGAGGCATGAGGTTGAAAGCAAATCTGTCAAAAATGAAGAAAAGTGGTTTGTATGTCTTAAGAAATCTGATTTGAGATTTATGAAGGTGGGGTGAATGAGGTAAGGATTTGGTATACAAACAAAAGCATCAAATTCAGGAAACAGTGACGGTGGGAAGGGGGAAATGATAAGTGGGGGCCATCATATATGGTACGTTTCTTATCTGGAAAGACAGGATTTGACACCATTCCATTTTGGTTTCTAGATTTTACCCCTCCTCTCTCCCCCCCACCAAAAAATAAATAAATATGCTCCTTACCCAAATAAATCAACAAATAAGGGATAGAAAAGTTGGGTTGATAGTAAGTCAATTACGTGACATGGATCGACTTGACCGTAGTCTTACCTATATTAAAGGTTTATACAATTCTCAGAAAGTTTGGAGGCAAAAAAATTAAAGTAGAGATAGAAATGGCAATAAATAAAATAAAATTTTCTAGCCATTACCTTTCTCTATAGATTTAGAATTATAACTTCTTATTAATATGTAGGAAAAGTGGGTATTGTATAGCTTTAACTATGAAGTATTGTAGTTGAAACATTGATTTGAATATGGTTCAAACATTATATCTAAGATTATATTCAACCAAAGGAAGAGATGTGGGGTTTTCTTTCCACATGTCCCTTTTTAGCTCAGACACCTTAGCCATTCAGGACAAGTATGTAATTTATTCGATCATTTTATTCGGACCAAGATAAGTTTCGTCTGACATTAGAAGTAAGAAGATTCATTTCCTCAACAAGGTTAGACAGCATCGGGAGCCCGAACTCTCAAACGAGAAGGACTGTCTAGTTAAGTCTTAAAGACTTCTAGCATGCGTGATCATTCACACTTGATTTTTGAGCGATCGATAAGACTCTATTTAGCTTACAAGTTTATGTCAATTAATGGATGCATATAACTCTAGACGTTGATAGATTAAATGAACAGATAGTTGCACAGTCCTAGAATTTGGCACATCAACTGATGACACCTACCAACCGCCCTTAATCGAGATGATTGCCCAATCGTCTTATAGATAATTATCATTACAGAGGAGGTTAGAGTGCATAGTCAGTATTATAGTGGCGATGTTATCAGTTCTATATAAACCCTAAAAAAAACACGAACAAGGTATACATGCACATACACTCACTATATCTCACAAATAGTTAGAAGCACTCTAGTCTGACTTAAGTTTCGGAGGAACGTATCTAGACCAATGTCTGAACATTTTTTTGTGTAGGAAAGAAATCCGTCTGATTTTAATACAGTTAAACGGACTCTTTGAGAGACACAAAATAGGAAAAAAGTACGTTTGCTTCAATGAAATTAAACGAACCTGAGGGGGGGTGTTTAAACAGAAGGATATATCCCATGACTTATCATTTTAAGGATCGAAAAAGCAGTATGATGGTAAATGGGGCATGTGCGATGGGAGAGAATGGAAGAAGCAGGGTCATATACTCATATGCTATCTCTTTTTTTTCATCCTCCCTTTTTGTGTACCCGGACAGACACCTGATTTGACACCATTTTCATCTACCTTAACCACCACCTCCCCACCCCTTTCTCCTTGGATAAGCATCACTTCCACTCCATGCCCATCTGGAATTACTCTTTCCCACATCCCCTTTTTACCCATTACCCGCCGGCTATTGATTGGATTTCAATCACAACACCTTGGAATACCTTGCCCGCATAAAACAAAACCACCCCCTTTTCTCCCCCCCCTGTTACATCAAAATTGAATCGAACTTTTACTCATCTCAATTTTCTCACGCCATTTATTTAATCCTCAATGTATACTTCAACGTACTTGCTTGTTCTTTTTTTAATCCCAATCCCTCTTTTCAATAATGTACCATGTTGTTATCCTTTTCAGCCGGCTCAGGTTGTTCCGGTACGCGGATCTCAACATTAGTTTATTAAATGAATGAAGTTGTCCATGCATGTTCTTCGAGATTTTGTTTCATAATTTATCCTCCGAGATCAGCTATGGATTCCTTTCGGGTATTATATTATATGGCATGGTTGTAGACTTAATACTATTATATAGCATGGGCATATAATGTTGATGTGAACTTAGTTGTTCTTAATATAAGATGATGTATTAATTTATCTTGGGGACCGCTTCAACCATGAAACTTGGATAAAAGTAATGGCAAAAGAAAAGGGTGAGGATGCAGTCATGAGCTGGCCTGGCTCGTGGAGAGGTAGGGCTGCCTGGGCTGGGGGGTTCAATTATAAGGGCCCTCGCCCATAGAGCGGGGTGGGCACATGCTTTAATGCACTATGATTCGAGGTTAGGGGCTGACTGTAGCCTGCGGGTGATGCCTGAGGCGAGTAGCTAGCCTTTTATTCTCATTACTCCTATTATTTAAGCTTAAAGCCTTGAACTCGCTGCCAAACTTGAAGGGGTCAAATGATACACTTCATTGTTCTTTTCTTCTTGTTTTTCTTGCTTCCCTTCCAAAATCAAAAGCTCTGCTACTAGCCATGCACCCTAAATTACTTACATGCATTCTCAAGCAATGATCTAGTGAACATGATTGATCATCAAGATGACACCAAGCTGGTTGTGGTGTTCCGTTTATAATCATACTTCATTGTATGCAATGATTGTGTATAAGGAATTTATGAATACGTGAAAGGACAATGTATGCATTCAACCATAATTAGTATTTATCTTTAATTTTTTTTTTTTTGATGACTTTTGTTCATTCGGTCAATATATTTCGTCATGCATACTCTTTCGTCCAATATAAACATCACCGATGAAGATAAGTTTTAAACTTTATCATTACAAAATTTTAATATGTCAATTCAAAATTTACAAGCATGGAACATTCATCTTCACTATGATATTATTTTAGTCTATTTGGGTATTAAAATTCAATCTTTTCTCTTTGATGATGAGTCGAGCTTGGTTTGATTTGTAATCAAGGTAATTATAATTGAATATAAAAAATGTGACAACAAATATACACGCATCAATCATAAATTTTAATGTCAAATTTTACCATAAAGTCATATCTTTGCTATCACAATCTATAAACCTATTTATGTGATGAACGATATTTAATATTCTGAATATATGATGCAAAAAATAATTAGTTTTATTTTCTTTCGAGCATGATAAGTATAAAAATTCAAGATATTGTAATGCCAAACACATTTGGCCTTCAATTACACAAGAAAAAAATAGGAGAAAATTTTGAGATCAAAAAATAAAAAATCCAATTTTGAAAAAGTGGGCGTAAAAGATAAAAAGAAAAAAAACGGGGGCTGGGCAAAAAAAAAACTGGGCAGGAAATGAAAATGCTAAAAATAGAAAAGCAACAGCCTCCGAGGTGGGGGTGGGGCCACCAAAACAGAATCAAAACACGTGTCAGAATCACGTGGAGGTGTGGGGGTGGGGGTACAGTAGCTGTGGGTGAGAAAGAGAGTGTCAGTCAGTTGGGGCGTCGCCTGTTTCACTGTGCGTACGTCACCTCCAGATGCAGAAGAAGATGGCAACTCCATCCTTTTTATTTATTTATTTATTTATAAATAACAAAAAAATTATTTTTATATAATAAAATAAAATAAATGGTAAAAGTAGGGTGACTTTGGAGAAGGAAGTTGCCGTGACTAACGCCGTTAACTATTTTTCAGGGTTTTTTTGTGGACTGCCGGCGGTCGCATATGGTGAGTTGGAACCCAAAACCCCACCACGTGTACGCCTTCAATGTACCACTCTTTTTTTTTTTTTTTTTCTCTTCATAGCATCCATTTCAAAAGTATGAAGTATTTTCCTTTAATAGGATAAAAGTTTTACCATGACATGAAGCTAATTTGAAACAAAAATAGTTTACATGGAAGTAGTAGTGCTTCTTAAAGGATTGATACGAAGAAAGAAAACTAAGTGGGTAAGTGGGATTACTAGATTGTGGCTAAGTGCCAACTGGTTTTAATCAACCAAAATCCCCAGATATTTTTCTCTCTGTAAAGTTGAGAGAAACGGAAACCGGAATGAAAAGTGAAAACAACTGCTTTTGGTCCTCGAGGAATAAGAACCTTTCTGTTTTAGGGGCTGAACAGAAAAAGGGATGCGTTGGCTAAAATTGACACATTCTTGACAAAATTTGCATATTTTTTTCTTCAAAAAAAAAAAATTACAATTTTTTTTTTTTAAGCTAACATCACGTACTAAACCTCAAATCAAATCCCGTTTCGCATGTTTTTTTTTTTTTTTTGTTTAATCACGTAAGATGGATTTATGAATCGATATACATGAGGGTCTCAAATTGTCTCAAAATGAGGCGGTCACGTGGGTCGGTTTCGGAGTAGGCGAACTCCAATTTGAGTCCAAAATTAATGAGGCCCAAAAATGTACCGTTCCGATGTTTGTAGTAAGATTTAGAAGAATATAGAGGGGTGGTTTGAATTAGAAAATGGGTGAGAGAGATATAAAAAAGGAAAATGTGGTCTCCCAGCTGATCTGTTAGATTAGAGGGGGTTCGTTGGAGGTCGAGCCCCGTCACGAGCGTTTCTCATTACTCATTGGTATTATTTTGATATGTCCTTTTTTTTTTTATATATCTCTCTTTGATTTCCCATTTGCCCTTTTTTTTCTCTCTCTCTGGTTTTTATTTTTATTTTTATTTATTTTATTGGGCTCTGATGATGTAGTAGGAGTAGTAGTGAAAAACCAAGCAAAACCCCCAATCCCCAATGCTTAGATTCTTCACCCATTCATAGCCCCCTTTGGGTTCCGAGACCCACTCTCTGCAACTCCTCCTTTCATCTCCCCCTCCTCCAATACAAGCGGCACTAGTATTCAACATACCCACCGCCTGATTCCCATCAACCCCCCTCACACTATGAAGAGGGAGTATCATCATCCTCATCACCCAACTTGCTCCACGTCCCCCACCGGCAAGGGTAAGATGTGGGATGCCGACCCCCAGCAAGACGCCGGCATGGATGAGCTTCTCGCTGTTTTGGGCTACAACGTCAAGGCCTCCGACATGGCTGAGGTCGCTCAGAAGCTTGAACAGCTTGAGGAAGTTATTGTTAATGCTCAGGAGGATGGCCTCTCTCATCTCGCTTCCGAGACTGTTCATTACAACCCCTCCGATCTGTCTAACTGGCTTGAAAGCATGCTCTCCGAGTTCAACCCCACTCCCAATTGCGCCCTTGACAACCCATTCTTGCCTCCCATCTCCTCTCTCGATTACACCAATTGCAGCACCCAACCAAAACAGGAGCCTTCCATCTTTGACTCCCCGTCTTTGGATTACGATCTCAAAGCAATTCCAGGTAAGGCTCTGTATTCCCATATCGAACAGCCGCCGCAACAGCCATCGGCCCCTCCTCTCTATCAAAGGGATAACAAGCGATTGAAGCCCACGACTTCAGCTACAGCCAACTCGGTTTCCTCTGTTATTGGGGGTTGGGGAGTTCCCACCGAGTCCGCTCGCCCAGTTGTCCTTGTTGACTCGCAAGAGACCGGAATCAGGCTAGTCCACACCCTAATGGCCTGTGCAGAAGCGGTCCAGCAGGAAAATCTGAAGCTGGCTGAAGCACTCGTCAAGCAAATCGGGTTCCTGGCCGTGTCTCAGGCGGGAGCCATGCGGAAGGTAGCCACCTACTTCGCCGAAGGTCTAGCTCGTCGAATCTACCGACTCTATCCTGATAAGCCTCTCGACTCGTCGTTCTCCGATATTCTCCAGATGCACTTCTATGAGACCTGCCCCTACCTCAAATTCGCCCACTTCACCGCCAATCAAGCCATCCTTGAAGCCTTCGAGGGGAAAAAGCGGGTTCACGTCATCGATTTCAGCATGAAACAAGGGATGCAGTGGCCTGCGCTGATGCAAGCCCTAGCCCTCCGTCCCGGCGGGCCGCCATCGTTCCGTCTAACCGGAATTGGGCCTCCTTCCACGGACAACACCGATCATCTGCATGAAGTGGGTTGGAAATTGGCCCAGCTGGCGGAGACGATTCATGTGGAGTTCGAATACAGAGGTTTCGTGGCCAACAGTTTGGCAGATCTCGACGCATCCATGCTTGAACTGCGAGATGGGGAGTCCGTGGCAGTGAACTCGGTGTTCGAGTTGCATAGTTTGCTGGCTCGCCCTGGGGGTATTGAGAGGGTGCTGTCGGCGGTGAAAGATATGAAACCAGACATAGTGACGATAGTGGAGCAGGAAGCCAACCACAACGGCCCCGTTTTCCTAGACCGGTTCACTGAGTCGCTTCACTACTACTCCACTCTGTTTGACTCATTGGAAGGGTGTGGTGTGTCGCCGGTGAACACCCAGGACAAGCTGATGTCGGAGGTATACTTGGGGCAACAGATCTGTAACGTGGTGGCCTGCGAGGGGCCTGAGCGAGTGGAGCGGCACGAAACGCTGGCTCAGTGGAGAGCCCGGTTGGGATCGGCGGGCTTCGACCCGGTGAACCTAGGGTCCAACGCTTTCAAGCAAGCGAGTATGCTGCTGGCTCTATTCGCGGGTGGGGATGGGTACAGGGTGGAGGAGAACAATGGGTGTCTGATGCTGGGTTGGCACACTCGCCCCCTCATTGCCACCTCCGCCTGGCAACTCGCTAACAAACCTGCCTTGCCCTCCTCCACACCTGCCTCCAACTGAGTCGAGTCCCCCCGTGTTCGTGTTCACTTACCGAACGAGTTGACTCACCCTAACCCGCTTGTATGACCGTGCCTTGTGACCATGGGTGAGATGAGTGAGTAAGAGAGAGAGAGAGAGAGAGAGAGCGAGGGTGAGACCCCACCACTCCTTGTGGCATGTGCTGTGTCACCCTTTTGTTTTCCCCTCCTTTTTTTCCCCCCTTAATTTCTTTTATTTATTAGGTATTTTTTGAGGGTTTTCTTTTTTTGGGTGGAATCTTTGTATTTTTGAGGGTGAATCAAAGGTCAATGTGTATTTATTATATATATAAGTATATAGTTTGGTAATAAAAGAATAGGACCTTTTTTTGGTAGCAATTCTATGATGAAATCACTATTTCAGTTGAATCTTGATTTCTGATGTAAACTCAGTCTTCCATTTAAGACTTAACCTTCAATGCATGCATCTATTCATTTATGGATTCGGAAAATAGATGTGGAATTACTACCTTCCCAGAAAACAGTTGGCAAAAATCCTGGATACGTTTTGGGAAAGAACAACAGCCCTGTAGGAAAGTGAAAAGCTTCACCCTTTTTTTCTTTTTTTGAATTTTTTTTTTAATTTCCCTTCTGTGTAAAGTTGTATATTACTGGATTCACTGCTCTTCTGCTTTTGACTTGAAAGTTATCAAAGTCCCTTTCTGAATTATGAATAACCCACTCATGAATTCATGTCTTTCTGAGTTCCCACAGTTCTTACTTGGTTTTTCTCTTCAACCGAGTGGGTCGAGTTTTAGCTTAAGGCATAGTGTAAGCATCTTTTAATGTGCGTGTGAAAGCCTTTTTCATCTCTTTCTTTTTCTTTTTCCCTGAATATCATCAACTCAACCACACCTATTTGGTACCACTTCATTTCTATGGTTCTTGCACATAAAGGCCATGGAATGGATTCTTTTTTTTTCTTTTTTTTTTTTTGGGGGTTTCTGAAAAAGCATATCCCTATCATTTACATAAACAAGAGGAGAGCCACATCTCTCCCCTAATACCCAATGATAAAATCCATCATTGTGTTTTGGCATGCACTGGGAGCCTTACAGGTGTTGAAATCACAACATGGGTGCACATAACAGAGGGATAGATGTATGGAGTACCATTTTTCCATCTCCCCCATTGCCCTCTGAAAGAGGGCAAAAAAATAAAATAAAATAAAGAGGAACAACAAAAAACAAAGAAGATTTCTGAGGATTTGTCAACTCGGAAGGGGGGCATTAATTAAGTGTGTTCAGTCCAGTAGATGAGTGAGTGAATGAAAGGAAAGAACATGCCATATAATCCCCTATGGATTGGACTATGTTCCATTATTTTCCACTATATATATTGTAATAAAAATGTAGAGCCATGGATACTAGAACAAGGTAGTGTACACCAAGGCCATGATATTTTTTAATTCCAACTTGCCAACTTGAATGGGTTGGGGTTCACCACCCCATACCCCACTTCACCAATATTTGGAGATCACATCACACCCCATTTCAAGCCTCACATATGTGCTTTTCCTATTATTACTTTTTTTTCACATTTTCTCGAGAAAATTTTAGAGAGAGATTAGCATTAGGAAGCAAAGTCAAACTAAAATTGTTGATGTTGGTTCGGAAGCCAGGGGAGCGAACATGAGGGAGAAGAGTCAAACTAAAATTGCTGATGGTTTTCTTGTTGAGAAGCCATTAAATTGGAGAGGGAGAGGTATAGAGAAAGAAAAGTGGGCGCTGCTTTTTCAGCAGTGTCTCATTGTTTTTCAAACATTCCATGGACTTAAGAGGTAGTGAGTGTTTAAGAGTCAAAATCACTCGTGAGTTTCAAACAGTGTTTTTATATGTTTTGGTATTTGAAAATGACTCCTAGTCGTAATGCTTTTTTGAGTACTGAGTTTTGACAACCCCACTTTGTTATGTTTTTCTAGTTTGTGACAATCCCATTATACAATGTCTCCTCCTTCTCTCTTCTAATCATAGGAACTCTTTGACGCTTACCATTTCCCAATCGTCCCTTCTCCCTCGTCACACAACCTCCAAGCCAATCAATTTTCAAACCAAAATCATGCGTATTCTTTCTTATTTTCTCACTCTGGTTAGGCTATTTCCAACTGTCATCCCCCGATCCGAATTCAATTTTTTTTTTCTCTAATCCCTTCTCTGCTCACACATTTGCAATAATACTGCATGCAGAAAACATCATAAAATATTCTCTCCACCAATGGTTTCTCCTTGGATGAAGGAGTGTAGATGTCTACAAAGTTTTGGTGGAGAAATTCAAATGCCATTTCCCATAATCACGATTTGATTAGTAATGACAGCTTTGAATTGGGAATGGGACAAAAAAAAGGACAAAAAAAAGGGGGTAATGAGGCATCATTCATGTGCAAATCTTTTGACATGGGCTCTTGGTTAAGACTTAAAGAGAAGATTGTTCATTATAAAAGTTGGGCTTCCTTTGTTGGTTGGTTTGGGATTTCTGTGCGATAAGAGGAAATATCACTTTGTATGGTGACAATACCACCACTTGCAATCCCACTTGCATTGTTCTTTTGCTTTTTGAAGTACTCCACTTTCATATTGTTTTTGAAAATGAGAATTACAAGACACTACTCTGCTCTCCAATTACTGTATGATTTCAGCTCCAAATTACTTTGATCTGACCACAACCCAGACTATTCCTTAATATAAGACCTGAAGTTGCAATTTTGTTTGGGGTCAGGGACCCATTAATGCCGGTGGACCAACCCATTGCCCAAGTTGAATCAAAGCAGGAAACCTTTCTCTTCAAACTTAACTTAGCACTCAGCTGTCGCAATCTGAATATACCTGGATGTTCTGTAATCACACTAATTTTGTTACTTTTTCTCATCAGTAAAGAATCAGACCTTTTACTTTTCTTTAAGGCCTGTTAGTCCTCTCCCATGTTTGGTAAAGTTCTGAGGAAAAGGTATCCAGTAACCACCGCCCACAATTTGAAAGGACAAATTAAGAATATATTTCTTAAAAGCATAAATTCAAGGTCCCCTATATCTTCTAACCCAAGTGCGGGATGCAATTTCCCAATTGACAGACTGCCCAACAATGAATAGGTTCGTTTTCAAATTGCTGGTTGGGTTACCAGAAACTAATACAAGACTACACCAATCAAATTTATGGATGTGGGTGTCGAAGATGCATCGACATATTGAAGGAATATGGCATGGGCTGATTCCTAGACAAACCAGTGTTTGTTCCTTAAGTTTGACAATTTCTGTATGTTTTTGCCATTTGAACCGATGAAGATGAAGGAATACCACATTTCTTTTCTCAACACTTCACTTCCCACGTGCAGCTCATGAAGCCTACGTAGGGTTTAAATTAAGTTAGCTATTTGTCTATAGACTGAATGCGGATGGCTAAAGAGTAAAGAGCCACATGGGCAGCAGTAGATGGGGGCCTTATTTGGAGTTGCAGTGTTACATGTCTCCGGAAGTTGCCTACTACAATCAAAATCGAGGTATAGGGGCCAAAACCCAAATTCATATGCATCTGATTCACCAGATGAAGGAAGCTGTGAATTGACAGAAGGTAGGTGCATGGATCCAGAAGGGGACACATGATAGTTGTCAAATCTTGCTTCTGATTTTCATCTTTTGTTTTTCCCCTCTCTGAATTGGCAAAGATTCAACTCAGAATCAAACTAGAGTTTTCGGTTAACAACTCTGCTGACCTGATTTGATCATTGAATGAGAATCCAGCCACTAGGCCAAGCAATGGGATGACAATCTTATTATAACTGACATCCCACGAATTCACATCAAACCACGTTGTGGCAAGCTGCAACTACTAACAACTGGTTTGAAGATAGTCAGCAAAGGTGCCTAGAAAAATATTAGCGGTAGGTAGATTTCTGATTAAATTAATGACATGCTTGTAGTTGCTTTCGAAACTTATGGAAAGGGAATGATGAAATCCAACCATTAAGAAATGGATGGTTTGTATGCTGGAGAAGAAAAGAAATTCAACACAATATAATATGTGGTTAAAGCGAAGGACAGATTAGAAGAGGAAGATTGCACGGTAAGCGAGGAGCATTTCCTTGATAATGAAAATGACACAACATAATATGTTAGTACCCAAAACGTTCTATTTCCCTTTCAAATGAAAATCTACAGCCAAGCAATTTAGTCAAGGGAACATAAAAAATAAACCATTAAGAAAGACTAAGATATTTAGAGTTCTAACGTGATATTGATTTTAAAAAGTGTTTTTAAAAAATGTTAGAAGTGCTTCGTAAAATCATTGTTAATGGATTTTTTAGTTAATTTTTGTGCTTTATTCAAGTTGAATGTCAAAATTTTGGGTCTTATTTGCATGACAAGTACAGATTTTGGGTTTCAGAGGATGAAACCCCTAGAAGACACCGTCTACATTGACTCCAAACCTGATCCATATGGAATGACGGGCAAGCAAAATTCTATCCACTTGGGTTGGATCCTATCACCTTTTCTCTATTTCTTTCCCTCATCTCTTGAAGGGTGATGTTTGGATTTGGGCTGGGCATGCACTGAAGGGTGGACCATGGAGCAATTGTCTTTGGAAATGGGTTTCATTTATTTCTACCTAATTGGGTACAAGGGTTTTGTTATGTATAAATTAGATATTTTAATGGAATATTTAATATCAAGAAATTATATTTGGAAATATATTTACACAATGAGTCATAAATATAATATAATGACTTTTATATTAACAAAATATACCTTATATGTGAAATTACACTTTTAAAAATTTTCAAATTAAAATAATTGTTATAATTGAATAAATGTTATTACTATTTAATTTTTTTTTTGTATCCAAATAATATTTTTTGAGCATATGAAATTTAACTATTTTTTAAAATTAATTAATTTTCTACTTCAAATAACAATAAGATTGTTAGTTCATGTGGGTTACACTTAAAATTGATGGAAATTATGATTAAAACAAGTTAATAAATAAAAATTTTAAAATTGGAGAGGGTAAGAAGGATGTAAAGTCCAATTTTTTTTATATTTTTATTTTTTTAAAATTCCATTTCAAATAGCAATGTTATTGTTTATTATGCTAATTAAGCTTATAATTGATGAAAATTATAAGAAAAAAAAAACTAAAATTAAAAAACTTCAAAATTGGAAAGGATAGAGAATCCTCACATTCTTGTACCTTTCCTATATTTTTCATACCCTCCAAATTTTACATTTATTTTAATTTTAAGAATTTTTCTATAATAATATTGTTTATTCATACTAATTTTACTTATAATTGATGAAAATTATCCACAAAAAATTTAAAATTTTAAAAACTTCAAAATTGGAGACGATACAAAAAATGTGAGGATTTTTTACATTCTTCTTACCTTTTTACATTCTTTGTACCTTTCAAAATTTTCATTTTTTTAAAGTTAAAGAAGTTTGTTTCCATTTCCACATTCTTTGTACCTCTAATTTTTTTTTTTGTTTAATTTAAATATTTTTTTACTTCAAATAACAATAATATTGTTTATTTATACTAATTACACATAAAATTGATGGAAATTATTATTAAAAACTTCAAAATTGGAGAGGGTACGAAGAATTCTTTACATTTTTTGTACCCTCCAAATTGTTCAATTTTCCTAATTTTAAGAATTTTTGCCTACTTCAAATAATAATAATATTGTTTATTCACACTAATTACACTTGTTGAAAATTATGCAAAATAAATAAATAAATTTAAAATATTAAAAATTTGGAGAGGGTACGAGGAGTGTGAGAATTCCTCACATTTTTTGTATCTTCCAAAATTTACGCTTTGAATATATATATTAACTTCCACTTGAAATAGGTATGAAACTTTAAATACTAAAACATTAGGGATGATATGAAAAATGTGAGGAATTTTCACTTTCTTTGGACCCTCCCAAATTTTTATTTCTTTGATTTTAAAAATTATTTTTTCTACTTCAAATAACTATGATATTATTTAAAAATACTTAGTATACTTAGAATTGATAAAGAAAATGATGCACAAAAAAGTTGAAAACTAAAAATACTAAAAAAATTAGGGAGGGTATTTTGTACTCTCCAAAATTTCCATTTTTTTGAATTGTTTTTTTTTTTTTTTTTAAAAAAAAAAACTACTTGAAACAGGTATGAAATTTAAAAATACTAGTTATGCTTAAAATTGATGTAAATGATACATACAAAAATTAAAAACTTTAAATACTAAAAAGTTGGGGAGGGTACAAAGAATGTAAGGATTTTTCACATTCTTCATGCCCTCCCAAATTTCCTCATTTTTTATTTATATATTTTTTTCACTTTAAATAGTTATGATATTGTTTAAAAACATTAATTACACTTAGAATAGATAAAAATGATACAATAACTTTAAAATATTAAAACATTTGAGGGAGTATGAAGAATGTGAGAATTTGTACTCTCCAAAATTTTCATTTTTTTATTTATTTTAGATTTCTTTATTCACTTCAAATATCAATTATATTGTTTTTCTTACTTTCAATATTTTATATGAAATTCTTCACAAATAAATTGAAATTATAATTAAAAAAATTAATAATACAATTTCATCACCATTTTAATCTTTAACAATAAATACTTATTCTTAGGTTAAATAATACAAATGTGTTGTAAATAAAGCGGTGAATGACCACATTGATGGTTATTTATGAACTCCATTTACTCATCTTTAAGATGAGTAATGGGAGTTCATATGGTGAAGCCTATAAAAGGCTTCTTACACCCTATGTAAGGAGCATCCAGATAAAAAAAAACTCTATTCCTCTCATTCTCTCTCTCTTATTCTTTCTTTCTTTCATTCTCTCAACACTTCTCTTCTTTGATTTCTTTCTCCCATTTATATATACTATTAAAGTAATATATAGTCATTTCTACTTTTATTTGAGTCACATTTATTTTTATTTTGCAACACGTTATCAGCACGAATTGCTTTGAAGGTAATTCTCATATCTTAAACTTGAAGTCATTTATATAGAATAAAATTTTACATATTTATATTATTGTTGATTTGTTTTGTTAAAAGTTATAAACAAATTATTTGATTTTGTTTATAATCAAAGTTATACCAATGCTATCAATTAATTAAAATTGATTCTAATAATATTGTTTTGTCATATATATGAAGTTATTTGACAATGTCGAATATTACAAAACTCGAATTTGTGACACTTGACATTTCGGGAAAGAATTATCTATCTTGGATCCTTGATACTGAAATACATCTTGATGCAATGAACCTTGGAGCTACAATCAAAGAAGGAAATCAAGCATCCCTGCAAGATCACGCAAAAACACTGATTTTCCTTCGTTATCACCTCCATGAAGGTTTAAAAAATGAGTATCTTACGATAAAAGACCCTTTTACTCTATGGAGTAATTTGAAATAAAGATATGACCACTAGAAAAATATGATTCTCCCAAAAGCTTGATATGATTGGATGCACTTGAGGTTGTAGGATTTTAAAACTGTTAGTGAATATAACTCCGCACTTTTCTAAATCAGCTCTCAATTAAAGCTATGTGGAGAAAAAATCATAGAAGAAGACATGTTAGAGAAAACTTTTACTACATTTCATGCCTCGAATGTGCTCTTACAGCAGCAATATCAAGAGCGTAGATTTACAAAATATTCTGAATTAATTTTATGTCTTCTTGTTGCTAAACAAAATAATGAGTTTTTGATGAGAAATCACCAGTCTCGTCCAATTGGATCTGAGCCATTCCTGAAGTGAATGCAATATCGTCCCAAACTTGTGGACGTGGACGAGGACTAGGACGTGGTCATGGTCGTGGAAGAAATCCCCGATACCATGGTTCTTATAGTAATAATTCATCAAATTCCCAGAAAAGGAAAACCTCATTGCACCACCAGAAATGGAACAATACTGAGGCAAAACAAGAAAATGGGAAGTGTTTACAAGATAAACCTCCTAAGAACCATGATAATAACTGTTATAGATGTGGTGTGAAGGGGCATTGGTCGCGTACCTGTCATACGCCCAAACATTTGGTCGATCTTTACCAAGCATCAATAAAAGCAAAAGGAAAGAGATATAGATGAATTTTACCAATGATGATGGATTGGACCTAACCTACTATGACATTGATTTCTTTGGAGGTCTCAGTGAAAAAACAAACCATTTAATAAATGATGAGAAGATTAACATTGATTAATGTTACTTTATATATCAAATAATATATTATTATGTCTTATATTTACATATGATTTTCTTTTGTTATTTATATTATGTCTTTTTATTTATTTATTATATCTGAAATCAATGTGTTATTTGGTCTCAAGATGAATGAGGATAATGTATGTCTCACAGATTGTGCAACCACACACATAATTCTTTTAGATAAAAGATATTTCCTCGAATTGACATTAATAAAAGCTAATGTAAGTACCATATATGGTACTACAAACTTAGTTGAAGGCTCTGGAAGAGCAAACATAATGCTACCAAATGGAACAAGATTCCACATAAATGACGTTTTATATTCTAGCAAATCCAGAAGAAATTTGCTTAGTTTTAAAGATATTCGCATAAATGGATATTATATTGAAACAATGAACGAAGATATTATAGAATGTCTTGACATTACTTCCATTATAGAATAATCGAACACTCACATGGGCATCCACTAAAGAACTAGAAGATTCTTTCACCCAATGAATACTCATGTGTTGCCTATTCACAAGGTAAATTAATAATCAGACCATCTTTTACTAAAGTCATATCTGAATCACCAGTCTTTTTAGAAAGAATACATGAGAACATATATGGGCCTATTGATCCACCATGTAGACCATTCCGTTATTTTATGATCTTAATAGATGCTTTTACTAGGTGGTCATATGTTTGTATCATTTCTACACGTAACGTTGCCATTGCTAAACTCCTTGCACAAATAATCAGAATACGAGCACAATTTTCATATTATCCAATTAAGATAATACGTCTTGATAATGTTGGTGAATTTACTTCTCAAACATCCATTGACTATTGCATGTCAGTAAGGATACATATTGACCATCCTGTTGCTCATACTCATACCCAAAATGGTTTAGCAGAATCCTTCATTAAACGTCTCTAATTAATAGCTTGATCATTACTAATGAAAACCAAATTACCTACTTCCGCCTGGGAACATGCTATTATGCATGCTACAGCTTTAGTCTGTATTCGACCTACAACTAACCATGAATACTTCGCTTCACAACATGTGCTTAGATAACAACCAAATATCTCTCACTTACGAATCTTTGTTTATGCAGTATATGTACCAATTGCACCTACACAATGCACTAAAATGGGTCCCCAACGAAGACTTGAGATTTATGTAGGTTTTGATTCTCCATTTATCATAAGATATCTTGAACCTTTGACATACGATGTTTTTATAGCCCGTTTTGCGGATTGTCATTTTAATGAGAATGTTTTCCCGTCATTAGGGGGAAAAAAGTTGATTCCTAAAGAACGACGAGAAATTAGTTGGAAGACATCTACTATGTCTCATCTTGATCATTGTACAAATCAATGTGAATTAGAAGTTCAAAGGATCATTCATTTGAAAAATATTGCAAATCAACTACCAGATGCATTCATTGATACAAAGAAAGTGACAAAGTCACATATCCCGGCTGCAAATACTTCAGCACGGATTGATGTTCCTATAAGACAGTTAACAAATGAATCTAAGATATGCCTGAAGCATTGTAGACCTATCGACTCAAAGGATGTAACTCCCCGAAAGAGGAGAACCCAATAAAAACTTGACACTCTAGAAGAGACCATCAAGACAACTGATCAGTTTAAAATTGATAAATCTATAGCCCCAAAAGAGGCACAAATAATGAAAAAAGCCCTTAAAGAGGCACATATTGAACAAGAAGCCCTTGAAGAGACATATATTGAACAAGATGCCCTTGAAGAGGCACAGGTACCTGAAAATTATGAAATCTCAGTAAGTTATGTACACAGAAGAGAAAAATGGGATCGAAATAATATCGTTATTAACAACATTTTCGCTTTCCAAGTGGCCTCCGATATCATAAGAAATGATGAAAATCTTGAGCCATGAAATGTGGAAGAATGTTGACATAGAAATGATTGGCCAAAATGGAAAGAAGTTATATAGGCAAAGTTAAACTCATTAATAAAACGAGAAATTTTTGGACCTGTAGTCCAAATACCTGAAAAATGTAAAGCCTGTTGGGTACAAATGGGTATTTGTACGAAAGTGCAATGAAAATAATGATATCATAAAATATAAAGCGCAATTAGTAGCACAAGGTTTATCGCAGAAACCTGATATTGACTACAAACAAACATATTCTCCCGTCATGGACGCAATCACATTTTGTTTCTTAATTAGTTTGACAGTCTCAGAAGGACTGGATATGCATCTCATGGATGTTGTTACAACATATTTATACGGATCCATGGGTATATATATATATATATGAAAATCCCTGAAAGATTTAAATTGCCTAAAACAAATAGTGCAAAGCCTCGTAGCATGTACTCAATTAAGTTACAACGATTCTTGTATGTATTAAAGCAATCTGGACGCATGTGGTACAATAATCGTCTTAGCGAATACTTGCTAAAAGAAGGGTATGCGAATAACCCTATATGCCCATGCATCTTCATTAAGAAATCAGAAATCGGATTTGCAATTATTGTAGTGTATGTTGATGACTTAAATCTTGTTGGAACTCCTAAAGAGCTCACAAGAACAACAATTACTTGAAAAAAGAGTTTGAGATGAAAGATCTTGGAAAAACAAAATTTTGTCTCGACCTGCAGATCGAGCATTTTCTAAATGAAGTTTTAATACATCAATCAACATACATTAAGAAAGTTTTGAAGCGTTTTTATATGGATAAAGTGCATCCTTTAAGTTCTCCAATGGTTGTCCGATCACTTGATATGAAAAATGACCCATTTCATTCTTGCGAAAAAGATGAAGAATTACTTGGTCCTGAAGTACCATATCTTAGTGCTATTGGTGCACTTATGTATCATGTCAATTGTATATGTCTAGACATTGTTTTTTTTATGTCAATTTATTAGCAAGATATAGTTCTACTTCAACTTGAAGACATTGGAATGGTATCAAACATATACTGCGTTATCTTCACGGAACTACTGATATGGGTTTATTTTACTCAAGGGAATCAAAGTAACAATTGCTTAGATATGCAGATGCAGGATATCTTTCAGATCTACATAAAGGTAGGTCACAAACAAGGTATGTGTTTAATTGTAATGGTACTGTTATTTCATGGAGATCTGTCAAACAAACAATGGTGGCCACATCATCAAATCATTAAGAAATATTGGCAATTCATGAAGCAAGTTGTGAATGTATATGACTAAGATCTATGATCCAACATATTCAGGAATCATGTGGACTCTCCTCTATCAAAGGTGACTCGACAATATTATTTGAAGATAATGTTGCATGCATTGCACATATAACAAGAAGTTATATTAAAGAAGATAGAACTAAACACGTTTCACCAAATTTTTTTTATACACATGAACTCCAAAAGAGTGGTGAAATTGATGTGCAACAAATACGTTCAGTGATAATCTAAAAGACTTATTCACAAAATCATTGTCAACCTTAACATTCAAGAAGTTAATACACATTATTAGAATACGTCAACTCAAGGATATTGGCATGGGGAGGAGTATGCTTGTAAAGGGTGTTAGTGTACTATACTCTTTTTTTTCCTTTGTTCAGGTTTTGTCCTACTGGGTTTTACTGGCAAGTTTTTAACGAGGCGGTCCTAACATACCAAGAAAAGAATATTGCATTTTTTTTTCCTTCACTAGGTTTTTCCTATTTACTAACAAGGTTTTAATGAAGCATATTCTTTTAATATGGTGGTCATCCAAGATGGAGTGTTGTAAATGAAATGGTGAATGACCACATTGATGGTTATTTATGAACTCTATTTACTCATCTTTAAAATGAGTAATGGGAGTTCATATGGTGAAGCCTATAAAAGGCTTCTTACACCTCATGTAAGGAACATCCATAGAAAAAAAAAAAAAAAAGCTTTCTCTCTTACTCTCATTCTCTCTCTCTTATTCTCTATTTTTTTTCATTCTCTCAACACTTCTCTTCTTTGATTTCTTTCTCCCTTTTATATATAATATTAAAGTAATATATAGTCATCTTTACTTTTATTTGAGTCACATTTATTCTCATTTTACAACAAAATGATATTTTTTATTTTTTATTCAACTCACCTTTGCATGTGTTGATTTGCTATGGGTTCGGTACTGAATACTAGATTTTGGTATGATAGAATGACCCGGTAAGGAAAATGGGTTGAAAATTGGCGCACCATGAAACACTACTTTTCATCTCTTGTAACTTGTAAGCAATTTGGCTAAGAGGAATTAAAAGTTAGCCAGTTTCAAAGAGAGTATACACGTTCTGTACACCGTTATAATCAAGCATATAACAAAAGAATGGGTCAGCATTCCTGACATCCTTTTCGGATTTCTACTTACATATTTGGTCGGTGAGCATCCATTTTGACCAGACCTAACAATATATGCATATTCTTGATCCCTCATCCCCTTTTGTTTTTGATTTTTTCTTGAAAGGTATTCTTAACCAAACTTGTGACTATATAATGTATAATAATTCACATGTTCCTTAAAACTCAGAGGTAACCAAGTATCAAAACCCAAAACAAACTCTAGACACTTGGAAAATAACTCTTCAACTGCCATGTATGCGATCATGACCCCCCGAATGAGGAACAAAAATAGGTTAATCATAATTACATTCATTAGAATTGGTTTTTCCTTTATTGAGCGTAACATCCAGGTTTTTAATGATACATTAGATTCCCGGAGCATAAAGTCTTTTATAAAATAGTTAGTCAAATAGTCAAAAAAAGAATAATAAAGATCTACATGTTAATATTTAATTGAGAGAAATTTTGGGAAAAGTTGGTTAAAAGTCAATAATTTAAAATTTTAGTCAAGTTAGATGTAAAGATAAATTAAATTTAAAATTGAAGAAAAAAAATTAAAAGATTATATTTTGAAAAATTGAATATTAAGTATATTGCAAGAATTAATTTAATTATTATTGGGTAATTATCAGAGAACTGTAGAAAGAAAAATAAAAATTTATACTATATCAAATTGTTATAATGGATAATTAAAAAGAAATTGAATATAATTTTATAACAAATCAATTTAATTTTTATAATTGGAATTAAACTTTATAAAATTACAAAACATCAAACAAAATTGAATTGAAATTAAATTAAGAATAAATTATGATATGATGTAGTAAATCTCAGTTTAATAAATTCATTTGAGATTAGATGTTTTATAAAAAAAATTAAAAAATCTAAGTGTTTAATTAGCTGCCAGCTTGGATTAGGAGAAACTCTTAAATTCAAACATTTGATACGGGTGATGGGTCAAGTTTTGGACTGTCTAGAATTTGGGTCATGACAATGAGTGTGAACAAGATGAAGCTAGTGAATCATAATTCACACAGTAATATCAAACGAGGAGCAAAAATAGGTGATAGGGCAAAGCTATGACTACTGAGATTCAGAAACCCAATAACATGTGATCACATACTAACTGAAACATCCTTCTAACTTGACTATCCATTTGTCGGTACCTTTTGCCAAGATCAATCACAGTAGTGCAGAAAATGAGAAGCATGTTTCATCTGGTTATCAGTCACACAGCCCTATTCAATAAACCTTTTTTAATGGCAAAAATTCCGCCTCCTTTCTTGAAAGTCGAAACTTTACACATACAAATAGACAATGCAGTGTCCCCTCACAAAGGCATGTTCAGTCAATAATTAACTCTTTGAATTCGTCAACCTTGCCATCTAATTTACTTAGTTAATAAACTACGAGTCAATACTAATACTAATAATAATAAATAGTAGCCTCGAGAAAAAGAAAGCTTTACCACATGGCATCACATTCACATTTGGGTGGAACTTTGGTTCCACGCATGCTTCGAATCTCAATAATTACCGATCTAAAGTTAAAATCCCCAATCATCATTAATTGCCATACGAGATTACAATTCATATTAAACAATCTTTTATTTTCCTGCAATGTTGCCCTTTTGCCCCTTTCAAATATGGTATTGGCCAAAAATGATGGCAACATAATAATCAACGTGTTTTGTGGAACACATAGGTGGCATCACATCAGCACCCCCCAAAAAATTCCTGTATCAACTCATACTTGGAAAAGGACTTCAAAGCCCATGCAAAACATGGGCCCCCAAATTAAATTCAAGAAATTTAACATAGAATACAAAGTTAGCAGTGAGTATAAATGGTAAGGGTAATTCGGTCAAGCTCAAATTTCATACAAACTGACAAGTGCAACCCAACAGTGTGGAAATGGTTCAAATTGATCATACAAGAGAGTGCCTAGATTCTTCTTGATTTTGTCCCCAAGAAATCTGAAAACAAAAGCAGGGAATACTTGGGTGGAATAGTTTGTGCAGCAAATCTACCTATGGTGTGTAGAAACTAGAATGGAGTATAAAAGCTTGACCTCTTATAAACCACATAAGGTGTGTCCATCCTTGATGGTCTTAGAAGCTTGGGAATGATACTCTGCTGCTCATTTACTACAAATAGGACCATGAAGTCGATAAAGACAATTTACTATAAATTTGGACCATCCACCTCTTCCCAATAACCATAACCAATAAACCTAAAGAGCAAAAATATGGCAAAGCATTAACATGACAAGAAAAGACTAAAAAATACAAGACAATTTAATACAAATGTGGACCATCCAAGAAAAGACCAAAAAATACAAGACAATTTAATACAAATGTGGACCATCCACATCTTCCCAGTAGAAAAACATACCTCTACAATGGGTATCCACAAATTCAAAAGATTACCCCTTCCAGTTTCTATAAATCTTATAACCTTGATAACTGCAAGAATCTTATACAAGAATTCCATACTATACATACTTGATGGTTGTTGGGTCAAGAATTAGTTTAATTTTTAATCTAATAATAATCATTAGATGGCAAGCTAATTGATCATCTTCTTCAAATTTTCTATTAAGCCTTCCCACCAAGCAATATACAACTGGGAAGAAAAAGAAAAAAAAAACCAAAATTTTCCATTTTATTCATACTGAAAGTTCAAACAGTACAAGATATTCCCGAACAACTGTATTTTTTCTGAAACCAACCCTTAAAATCACAGAAACACACAACTCATAGAAGGGGCATACAAATTACACTAATGGGACGAAACAGAGCTCCAAATTAAGCTCTGAACAATAATAATAATCATCCAGTCGATTAGATGTGACTTAATGGGAAGAAACCTTAAGATTAAGCGACTTATTGATCCAAGCCTTCCAACTCCCACTTCCCTTCCGGGGCATACCAGCTCTCCCCTCAACACCCACTTCCGTGGTATTCTGCGGCTGTGGCTTTTTGCACAGCATGAAATTCCGAGCGCCATTACTGCCGATAGTCTCCCACGGACTCAGAGCTACAATGAGATAGAATTCAAAAAAAAAAAAAGTAAAAATCTTGAAAACAAAAAAGATAGAAAAAGAAGAAACAAAAGTAAAATTAATATATGGATTTTAAATTACCATCTGATCCGGCATTGGAGCAGTAGAGGAGGAAGTTGTTGAGATCGGAGCCCAGAATGGGGAGGCGGCCCTCACGCGCGTAGGATTTGAGGGCGGTGTCAATGACGGCGGCGACGAGCTCGTCCTCGCTGACGACGAACCGGATCGGACCAGCGCTACCAAGAACATTGATACTGATCAAAAGGCGATTGGCCTTTCCAGCGCTTTGATTCTTCTTTTGCTTATAGAGCAACATTGTTGTTCCAACAATTGTCACAAAAGATTGGGAAAGAGACAATCTTGGCGGATGGAATGGAATCAAAAAGAAAAAGGCAAAAAACCTAAAGAAAAAATCAAGAACAGAAGGCAATAGCAAGGAGAAGAAGGCTCAAGGGTCGACGCCAAGGCAGCGGTAGTACCAGCCTTCCTTGCAAGAACCGAATGAGAAGGCAGAGGAGGCAGCAAGAGGGAGGAGGATGCAAGAAACACCGTAGTGGGACTGCGCGGACTGCGTACGCGCGGTCGTACCAAAAGACGAAGGAGAGAGCATGAAATTCCGATGGATTTCCACCATTCACAACCTGCTAGGGCTTGATCGGGGAAACACGATGCTTCGATTCTTGATTAGGGCTAGGGTTTCCCGTGGCTAGAGAGATGAAAGAATGAGAAGTAGGTAGGGAGTTTGGGACGCGTTCGTGATGTATTAATAAGGGGCGTGTTAGGGTTGAGTAGCGGGTTTGGTTTCTCTCTCTCTCTCCCCTCCGTCTCCTCCTCGGTTTCTATTTCCTTTCCCTATCAATTTCGTAATTTGTTAGCATTAGGATGCCGCCTCCCCCTTTCCCATCTACTTCGCCTCACCTCTATTTCCACTTTTCTTGGCCATTTTTCCCTCTCCGATTTGTTGTCGGATATTTATTGGTGGTAAGAGACATTGGAATATCTTTCCCGACCTCCACACGCATTTCATGAGTATAGGAAGTCTTTCCACCTATGAAAATACTTTTAATTAGACTAAATTAAATGTGGGATGATTCCTACTCTTCTTTCCTTTTTTTCTTTTTCTTTTTAAAAAGTAAAATTAAATATTAAATATTAAATGAATTAATTTCTAATTAATATTTAAGAAATTCAACAATTTTGTGGTATTTGTATTAGTGTTGTTTGTTTAATTGAAAAACATACTTGGAATTTGGTAATCCTTGTTCGTTAAGGGATATACACGTTTATAGTAAACAAAATACTTATAAAAATATCTATCTTCCATACATGTAACAAACAATAAATAATTACAAAATATTTTTTATTTCAATGTTCAATTTTAGTTAGTATGAAGGACAATTAAGAAGTCTAATCATATACCAATAGCTATTAATTTTGTTAGGTCATGGCTAAGGATTGAAAATCAAATGGGATTATGAACTCCCTTCAAGCGTTTTTTTAAAGATATTAAATGCAACATAAATGTAATCCAAATTTGGAACACTTCATGCAATTGATTAGAGCCATTTTCAAATTCTTTCTAATTTTTCCTTTGGTCTATTGATTTTTGTGTCTTGCGAGTTAATGAAATTATTATTAAATTAGTTTTTTAAAATTATGATTTCTCAATTCAACAAAATTTAACTCGATAAGTGATGGGTCGATATTTGACATATGATATATATATTCAAAATGTGACATGTGATACAATTGAGAAGATTATAAAATTTGGTTTTATGAATTAAATCAAAATTTTTAATTGAAATAAAAAAGATAATTAAAAGAAAATTCTCTTATTGAGAGATTTTTAAAAGAAATAAATCTTTTGATTGAATTCAAAAGAAAATTTAAAAAATATATTATCTTATTAGCAATTTCTTTTTTTCTTTTTCTTTTTTTTTAATAAAAGAGATAAATCGTTAAAAATCAAGGAATAATTTTTTTTGAACTAAGTAAATCAAATTTCAAAAATTTTAAATTTAATTTTCTAATTTCATTTATAAATAATGGTGATTTCCTTTAGGGGGTGTTTGGTACGTCGGAATAGGGAATGGAAATAATATTTTGTTTTCTTTCCTATTTCTTAGTGGAATGAAATGAATTTGATGATTCCATTTCTAGCATTTGGACGAACTTAGGAATGCAAAATTGGAATGATTATTTGTTTCAATTCCAATGTTTGATAATAATAGGAATGAAAATGAAAAAGAAATAAATTTACAATAATATCCTTACATATAATTTAAAATATTTTTTTATTTTTACTTTTATTTTTAAAAAATAAAATTTGAGAGGTTTTTTGTTATTAAATAATAAGACTAAAAAATATATATATATACTCAATAAATAAAAAATTAATCATAAAAAATCGTATAACTCTAATGCACAAATATTCAATTATTATTTTTATTAAAAATTTGAATAATTTGTCATGCTTAAGTAGTTATAAAATTATATTTTTCAAAAAAAATTATTTATTATAATATTTAAATTCTCAAAGCTAGCAAATGTTTTTCCTATTTTCAAAAGAGGAAATAAAAGAATTCAAATTTATTTTAATTTTCAACAAGTATCATATCCAATAAAATCCATAACCTTAAAAAATTTAAATATTCGTTTTTTTTTATCAAAATTTTAAATAATTTGTCATGCAAAAAAAGCTATAGAATTATATTTTACTAAGAAAAAAAAGAAAAAAAAAATAAGAAGTGGATGATGAATGGATAGACCTTTACAAAGAAGATAAACATTGGGTTTGAAAAACAAGATAAGATGGTAAAATAATAATTTAGGTTATTTTATATTATCAAATAGGTTTAATGAATTAGAATACCACTTATTTTTAATGAATGCAAATCCGACTCATAAGTTGGATTTGATTTCTGCCGGAATAATTTTTTATTTCATTTCCGCCTTCTTAACATTTATCCAAACATAGGAATAAGGGAGAAAAGGAATGAGATGTCTATTCCCACTCCCTATTCCCGTGTACCAAACACCCCCTTAATGAGCTCAATTTTGGATGGACAAAAATGACCCTACAAAGGGAAAAGAGGCTTCACATAAGAAAAATGACTTTACAAAGTTGCCTTGTAAGTCCAAATTCACAAAATTGTCAAAAAAATGCGTGTTTTTTGGGAATAAGTTATTCAAGACCCTCGATTAACTTTTAAAACAAAGAAAATAAGTTTATCTGAACAACTCACTTGTAACATTCGATTGATTTTTAAAATAATATTTTTAGTTAATCTTTGTAATTTTAGCCAATCTTAATGACTTTACCCAATTTTATTTGTGATTTTGATTTGAAGATTAACATATTGATCATGATTGTGAAGGACGGAGGTGTACGCGCTTCCACTACACAATACTTATAAGTATTAATTCAAATGTTTTCTATAGTTGTGTCATATTTTAATTAATTTTTTTTTTGAGTTATTTTACTTATTAAATTAAAAGTATTGAAAAAAATATAATGTTCAGATACGATGAAAATGGTGGGTATATTAGGAGAGGGTAGGTAAAGGAGTCATGAACTCAACCCATTAGTCGTTCAACTTACGATAGGACGGACCGAAGATTCAATTTCACCACCCCAGTTGTTTACGGTTCTCAAAATAAAGAATAGACGTGTGGCGCAATCTTTCTTTTGAAAAGGAAGGCATATTTTTAGTCAAATCAAAGGGTGCGGTGGGGTGGGGAATGGGCTTGGAGAGAATCAGAGAAGCATGTGAGGCGTAGCAGTGCATTATGGACTTCGGTCCAAAAATGATAAAATCACGTGCCATTATTAGGTCAACATAGCTGTCATTTTACTCCCTCAGTTGAACTTGAACCTTAGAAGTTAAAACTCTATTTGAATTCTGCTTTCCATCCGCCAAATCAAATTATTGTTCAGGGGAATATTGGGATCAAATCAACCTTAGCCATCTTTTCCCTAAGCCTAATCCTCTGCCCCTGCTTTTCAGGAGCAATTAGAGCCACCCATTTGCTTCCATAATTTTAAAGTGGATGCATTTTTCTTTACGGACACGTGTGGCTCTCCGGCCGTTCAATTTATTTATCAAACAGCTGTTGGGCATCAAAGATTCCATTCCAGATATGTGTGAGGCTGCAGTGAAAAAGTGGAACTCTTCACTCTTGGAGTAAAAGCCCACTCCTCCAGCCAATGTATGTATGTATTATTAGCTTATTTCCAATAGTTTAAGAGACTTGGGAAAAGAATAAAGTTGTTTAGAAAAGGGAATTGGTGCAGGCAAAGCAGCAACTTTGTCCCACTTGAGACAATACTACCCAGAAAGACCCTTCTCATGCTTATACTATTCTTTACATTCAATTTCTCTTCAAAGTCCAAGCCACAATCGTCTGATGTTCACATACTGTGTTGGTATAAATAAATAAAGCTGGTCTAGACTCTAGACTCTAGACTCTAGATAAAGCCTAAAGGTGAGTCCAAAGATCCCAGTCACCTTTTTGGAGTGAGGGGTGGGTGGTCTCTGGCTCCCCTCCTGATTTGGGGTCCCATAAGTTGATACCAGTTTGGAGCAGGGGGGCCTAGGGTCCACCACTGCCCCATCCTTTTAACCTACCCCCCACGACATATCAACGTGTTTTACGTTTCCAATTGTGGCAGATTCCGAACTATAGGCTATGTTTGGGAATCCTTATAGGATATTTGCTTTTTATAACAAAAAAAGAAGAAGTGAAAATAACTATTTTTAAAAAGTGTTTTATAAAACATTCTGAAAGAGATTGAAAACGTTTTCAAAAATCATTATTAAAAATCAGTTTTCAGTTTTCAGTTTTCAGTTTTCAAATATAGGTCTATGATGTTTTTAGTAAAACTGTATTTGGAAATTCAAAATATTTTTAAAAAATAAAAAATAAAAATTCATCTAGCATAAGTTACAGAAAAAAAAAAAAAAATCATCATTTGATTCTAAAAAATTGAGTATCATATTAAATATACTTGTGCTTTAGCAAGAATTCAACTCATTGATGGTCTTTCAATAAATAACTAAATGTATTTTGTTTTTATATTTGTTTATAAATTTAGTCTAAATTAAATAGGACCGGAACTTTCGTGAGTTGGGTTGATGGTTAATTGAACCACCTCTGACCAAAGAAATTCAACTCAATCCAATATAACCTTATTTTCCAGGGTTAAATGATTTAGATTTAACAAATTAAATTTAAGTTGGTTAGGTTGCATGATTTAAAATCCATCACAATAATTTTTTTGTTATTTTTCTATATATTTATATTAGAATTTAAATAGAAAATGAGACCAAAATTCAATATAATAATAAAAAAAATAAAAAGAAATTTATATATTTTATTTTCCTACCTTAGGCTTGAAATTTTCCCTCTCAAAGGTTTACAAGAAATAATGGAAAATATTTTGACAAATTCCTAATATAAAATTTAAGCTTAAATGATGCAAGATAAATTAGGATTAAATGATGTACTAATAATATATAAGTTTTAAAAAAAGGTGTACTAAAAAAAATACTTCCTTAAGACTCAAATATATTCTAGGAAAATTTTAGAATGTGAAGCTTACAAAACAATGAAGTTTAAAGTTTTTATTTATTTATTTATTTTTATAGGAGTTGGAAACTTATATTAGCTATTAGGCACAATTTGGGGTCGTTTGATCAATCACTGGTTTGACCAATTTATTGATCATTAACAATTATTGCTTCTAGTAAGTTATTATTGAGTTTCAAGACTTCAATCAAGCCTTGGTTGGTCCTCAACTAATTGAAGTTTAATCTCAACTGAACCTTGATCGGTTGAATACATGTTACTAGAAGAAAGAGTGTGTGTACAAATGCGTCTCGATTAATCGAGCCAACTAACTCAACCTGTTCCTTCTTACATCAACCGATTGCACTATAAAGTGTATAAAAGACCTTAGTTTAAGGTCTAGAACCTTTGATAACTTGTATTCAACTACTAATTAAAACCTTTTAAAGTAAATTTAGAAAGCATTTGACGCAATGTTTTAATTAAAAGTATAAAATTATTCAATTATACAAGAATTTAAAATAAATTAGTACTTGGATGATTTTTTATTCTTAAGTAAAAGATAAAATGCATGATCCTAATATACTAACAACTTTAGAGAGAGATTTTAGATAAAGTCTTAAAAGCATGTTTTTTGAGATCTTTTTCTTCTTATTGATTTTTCTTTAGTTAAATTTATCTTTATAATTGCTTTGGAAATCATCGTACTAATCACATTCAAGATGAAACATTAGTTTATACTTTATTTTGTTATAATTAAAATTAAAATTAACCAAATCTTGGTTGAATAAGTATCAACTATAAAGTGCTTAAAAAAAACCTGCGCCAAGCTATTCTATGTCAACCAATAGATAATGATTGGTACCAAAATAGTATATTTATAAAAATGCACATAAAGATTGACAAGAGGTCTATTTGTTTATTGTTGTGGCAGGATAGAAAGTAAGACAAACTTGTTTTGTTCTTGAGTTTACTAAAATCTAAAGAAGTGCAATCGGATTTGCATAGGTAAAATGGTGAGTACTACTTAGCTAGGCTGCATAACATGGTGTACCACCCAAGCATCAAAATAGGATGGCCCTGGAGGCTGTTTAATACAATCTCAAATTTGTCAACCCTGTTTCTTTAGCTCTTAGAAAATTTATCCAAAAATTGAGGATGACCCTTGTTATGGTTTGAAGAAGCACAACACTTCACAGAGTACATACCAGTGGGGCCATTCTAAAAGAGGTTTAGGAATCCAATTTGGTTAGTTTTTAATTTATGTGAAGGGAGCCATTCTTATTCATGCTTGGGCATTTTTCTATTTTAGTATTTCTTTTCTGTGCCATTTTTATTTGTTCCACTGTCACGAGTTTGAACTCAAATGGCTATTCTACTCTTTTACAAGCAGCAAGATTTTAAGGTCCACAACTTTGGTGTGGGTATTTTAGTTTAATTCAATGTTGATCCATTTCTATGTTCAAAAGAGCTCAAGGAAGTATTATTGATACGAGTGTGGATAAAGTCATTCTGAAGTCAAATTGGTTTTCTCATGTGTTGGATGGATATGTAATTTTTTGATCAACTATATGTATGGTAGAGTCTAGAGTCATAAGGTCGAAGGGATGGCGTGCTAGGTTTAGGTTTAATTTAGATGTGGAACTGTTGGCGGTGAAAGTAGTACCCACACCCTCACAACCATCCGGAACTCAATGCTACAAGATTTCTGGGAACATATTGTTATAAAACAAATGGCTTAGTGAGTGAGAGAATCACATATCAACCATGGAAGCAACCTCCTATGAGATTTCCATGGCATGCTCATGCCACCCTCATCTTCAAGCTCTGCAACCACTTGGCTTGCTGTAGGTGCTCTTTAAAGGGTAAGGATGAAGCTTCATTGGAGCTTGGAGAGAACCATTTTTTTTAGGGGGATTTGACTTTTTGCTCGATTCCAGAAAAATGGGCCGTGCTGCAAACTGATGTTGTTTGGCTTCTGTTGAACAAGGAAACACCCTTTCCTTGGTGGAAGAGTATTTGCAAAACAAAGGGTGTCCCAGGGGGTCTCCGGATCTCTCTTTAATGATCAAGTGAGGTCAAAGAAAGAAGCTATTCTTTTCTGGGGGATTCGAGCGCTCACCTGCTTTGGTTGCCCTTTGACCAGCACGGACACGTGGTCGAGTGGTAATTTGCCAAGTGCCCCTCCATAACTAGCACTACGATTCTCAACAAAGGATATGGCTGGCAAGATGTGCGAGGGCTGAGCTGGTCATGGGTCGTTATTGGATGTTGGGCACACTCATGCTCGGATCCTACAATCTCTGCTTCATTAATGCATAATCAAGAAAATGATTACAAATATTAACAACAATGAGATATAAATCACAAAAAAGTCAAATAATGTTATAACTAAAGTAATGAATACAACCCCATTAATTATAATAAATATTAATTAAGTATTATTTATGACTTTCATTAATACTCATTAATAAAAACCATTAATATTATTTATGAATTCTTTTAACATTTATTAATGAGAATATTCTAAAAAAGAAAAAAATTTCTTACTTTTTCTTATTCTTTCTATCTTTCATTTTCTCAACCTCTTATTTGATTCCTTCTTCCCATTATATATATTGTTAAAATAAGATATATTTTATCTTTACTATTTTATTTGTGTTATATTTATTCTTGTTTTACAATAGACAAGAGAATAACATAATAATAATAATACATTAAAATTTGGATAAAGAGGAATGTGTGGACAAACACGTGGTTGAAAAATTTGAAAAAGAGTTTTTTTTTTATAAGGTAAAATATTAGACTAGAAAATAATAAAAAGGAAAGATTAATATTATATCTAGTTCTCCAAAAATTTGAAGAATAATGCAAACGAAATAAAATAAAAAGAAAAAAGCGAAAGAAAAAACAAAAATTTAAGTCAATAAAGTATGTTGATATATTACTTCAAATTCATTTAACTTATTTTAACTATTTGATACAAAAATTCAATAATTTAAAAATATATAACTTTTTTTATTAATTTTAATTATATTTAATTTTTTTTATATTTTTTATACTACAATTAAATAAAAAAAATGCACTTTCTTTAGCAATTTTTTTCCCTTAATATTTTCTGAAAACCACCGTGACCTAAGACCATGTTTGATTCCAACAAATTTGAGTGAAAATGCAAAAGAAATAAAATAGAGAGGAAAAATGGAAAAAAAAAAAACAAGTGAATAAAAAAAAGTTTAAATTTAATAAATTATTTTTATATATATTTTTATACTTATTTTATTTATTTTTATACATAAAAATTAAATAATTTAAAAAATATATAAAATTTAAATTAATTTTAATTATATTTATTTATTTTTTTATATTTTCTACATTGAAATAAAATATAAAAAAATTATTTTTTAATAATTTTTTTCTAATATTTTTCGAGAGTGAAACATAGCCTAAAAAAATTGAAAAGTAATGTCTAGTGACTGAGTGTTCTCTACTATTTTATTTTTCAGTTAAAAACAAATGAACAATATGATTTAGATATCAATCTCACTTGTATAGGGCGCGTTTCATGTCATCGTCCCAACCTTAACCTTAATCCCATAAACTTTAACAATCATCTAATAATTGGTACAAAAAAGAAAAGCAGTCGGATGTTCACACTTCACATGACTGATTAGAAAAGAAAAGAAAAATGGACCGTAGAGCAGACTGAGAAGTAAAGACTGAATGGACTTGCGGGGGAGAAATAATATATGAGTCAGAATAAGTATTGAACTGACAAGTGTACAAAGATTCGTTTGATGGGGCCCTCGCATTAAATTCTCGTGTAAGGATATGGTGTCAAGTATGAGTCATTTCCTTTTACGCATATGAAAATCCTGGCCTCATACAGAGATTAGGTCGAAGAGAAAGGAAGAGGGAAATGGAGAATTTGTTGGGTCTTCTCAGGCTTCGAGTGCGCAGAGGAATTAATCTAGCTGTTCGCGATGCCCGTAGCAGCGATCCTTATGTTGCCGTCACCATGGGTGAACAGGCCTGTCTTCTCCCTTCTTCCTCTAATTCTTTCTCTTTATCCTAAATATTTGATTTAGGGCTGCTTAGATTTTCTTTATTTATTTAATTATTTTTCATTTATGTTTTGTTTGAGGGGCTGATTGATTCGTAGGAAAATTTATTTATGTTTCTTTCTGGGCGGTTCCCTGGTGATCGTATTTAGATCATTAATTGTATGTGCGATTCTCGACGAGTATTCGTCTTCCGAGAATGAAAATTCAGCACAAGAGAAAAGTCATTTTGTTTCATTTTTCGTGTGAAAATCATGGTGCCGAATTTCTTCTTGTATCCATTATTATGATTTCTCACTTTGCCCCAATTTACCTTCTGCAACTGAATTGCTAATTTGAATGTTAATATGAGTTGGGGCCCTTTTCCCAAAGGCGAATATTGAAACTGGGACCTGGTTCTAGTTCTTAATAGCTTTCATGTCAAGCTAGCGCATGGTAGGGAATTCATTCCCTTGGTTGCTTGAATTTCCTTTGATGATACATGAATTGATGCAGAAATTGAAGACCCGCGTGGTTAAAGACAATTGCAATCCTGAGTGGAACGAGGAATTGACTCTCTCTATTGCCGACACCGACGTTCCAATCAATCTAGTAAGGAATTTGAAGAATGTTCAAAGAATATTTTCCTTTGCAACTTCATTTAGAGCGTGTCTGATTCAGACAAGAAAAACAGCAATAGAATTGAGGAGAATTCTACTTTGCAGGTAGTGTATGACAGCGACACATTCACCTTAGACGACAAAATGGGGGACGCAGAGATAGACATTAAACCATATGTGGAGTGCCTGAAAATGGGCCTGGAAAACCTTCCCACTGGGACGGTTATCTCCAGAGTTCAGCCGAGCCGGACGAACTGCCTAGCTGATGAGAGCTGCTGTGTTTGGGACAATGGCAAAATCCGGCAAGACATGCTTCTCAGGCTGAGAAATGTAGAATGTGGGGAGGTAGAGGTCCAAATTGAATGGATTAATATTCCAGGCTGCAGGGGACTGTTTTGAGTGAGGTATTAGTTTGCTGTAATGTGTGTACATCTATCGGTTGGTAACTCATAAATAAGCTTTGGACCTATGAACCGTGGTTGTATGCAACATAGGCAATTGAGCAGTGGCCCCAGTTCTCTTGTAATCTGAAGTTACAGGAACTACCATGTTATATGTATTTTTGGTTTGCTGTTAACCTAATATCCTCCTTCTGTGATAATCTCATAATTCTCATTAGTCCATACCTACAATGTCACGTCTCAAGACCCGGTCCAAAGGTATGACGGTCATTTCATACCTTAAACCTGGTAGATTGTGCAAAAGAGATTTTACTATTAACATTGATCCATCACCACCCTAGTCAAGGTTGTGCAAGGGTGCAAGTTAAAAGGAAACTAACCAATAGGTATTTCCTGTCTGAAAATTTATTTAGTAATATTTAAGATAAATTTCACTTTTTATTAATTTGATGAAGAGTTTGCTTTGTGAATTTTAATTGAGAAATCTATAGCAACATTCCATGAATGGATGCATTTTTTTTTTTTTTTTACTCTGACTAGAGAATGTCATAAGCCCTCTTGAAAATTGGGCAAGAAAACATAAATAATTAAATATTAAAAATTCCAAATATGTTTCTTATGGTATATATTTCTTTAATACATGATCTTTTCATATTGCTTAAACACTATTTTACCATTTTCAATATATTATTTATTTTTATATGGAATTCTAAATAATTTATTTACTTATTCTTCTATTTCAATATTTCCATATGTATATTTTTCTTTTTATGAATAATTGTAAATAATTTATTAACTACTTTAAATGTTTAATTATCTTTCTTAAAGTCTAAAATTTCTCTTTCATATTTCTTCAATGAATTATTCCTTTTAATTTTTTTTTGTATATAAAAAATGCTCTTAATCAATATATCAAATAATTTATTATTTTTGGATATATTCTTGGTCAATAATTTGTATTATTTTGTATCATTAAAAATTAAGTAATTAATTTTTTTTTATATATAATATATACTTACCATTTTCCCTTTCTATATATTCTTTTCTAAAGACTTTTTTATTAGTAAAAAAACTACATGGAGTTTTTACTTTCAATTTTTTCCTATCATATATTTTTATAAAGACTTTCTTATCATTATAAAAGATATATGTTCTTTGCATTATATATTATTATTATTATTATTTTTATTTTTTTATGTTTTCCCTTGGTGTGTTTAATAATTAAGTTGATAGAGTATTATTATTTTATTAGGAAAAATATTTACTCTTTCTTATAAATTTCTCTTACTATATTTTCTTTGTAAGGATATCACCAAACTATGAGAGGGGACCCATTGATCCGATGATTGGGAATTAAATGGACTATCATTGGTATTCACTTCATTACCTAGTTAGTTTCTATTTTTGTCTTCTCTTTTTTGTTTTAATTCTTTATAAATAAATATTTTTTTAATTTTATTTATTATTTTTATTTTTATAATTTATCTATTTTTGTGGATTTGGGCCTTTTATTTTATATTATATTAAAAAATAAAAATATGATTATTATTTTTTTAATTGCATAGAAATGCAATGTTTTAAGAAATAATGTTACTTCCATGTTTGAAGCCTAAGATTCCCTTATACTTGGGCATTTCTCATGATTCACGAAGGGACATTTTCATTTGTGAGTTACTATGAACCAAGGCCATTATACAACTAGTTGAGTACATTTGAATACATATTTAATTTCAAGTTTTTTGAAGTTCTTAAAATCTTGTACATCTATGGTCTTTATCCCAATTATCATGAATGTTGTTAAGTAGGTTTCAATCTCTTAAGAAGCGACCTTACTTCTATACTTATTTAAGTAAGTCTATCAAAAATGTTCCGATTAACCATCCCAATTGCTATAGAGTTATTAAGAGTTTTTACTCAATCTCTACAATGGCAAGTGTTCTAGTAATGTTAGATGCAAGAATGAGATTATTATACCCCAACAACTACTTAATCGTCTGTTCAACTTGTTTTTCCATTAAATCTAGCAGATATTTCAAAACCCAAGTTGAGTTTTCATCGAAAAGATACTTGTTACTTTACTGACCCAAATCCCATTCTTTTCGATATTTTCTTTATCATCTCTCGAAAAGTTCTTTTGTTGTAAGATTTACCAAATTCTTAATTGACTTAACATATGTCACACTATTTGCCCCTTAAATAATTATTTAATATAGTTGTATCTAAGATCGACATGCCTTGACTTTCTATGATGTATTTTGCTTATCACTTGAGCTAAGATTGCTTGCCCATTACAGTAAATTGTAATGAAAGAAATAGCTTTAGAAGATAATGGAATTTTAATTAATAAATTAATTTCAAGTCCTTCATATTCTTTACAAGTAGCGCTTAGGGCAACTTAGATTCCATTACAGGATGAAATATACAAGATTGTTCCTTCAAAACCTAAGAAGTAGTTCCCCACAAAGGGTAAAATTTCAATATACCAGTAGATTTGGATTCCATGTTAGTATTCCAACTTATATCACTAAACCATTCTAAAATAGGTGGATATCCTTGATAATATAATCCATAAACGATTGTTTCTTTTAAATATTTAAGAATTTGAGATATGACATTCCAATATTATTCTTAGCTAGGATTATTAGTAATATACTTAACATACCATCTGCAAATTAATGAAACATTTGGCTGCTTAGTGCATGATCTACATAAGACTTTCAATAATCTTGGCATACTCTAAAGTGATTTATGTCCACTAGTATGCCTTACTAACCTTTTGTTTGAATCAAAAGATGTTTGGATTGATTTTAGACCAAAATGACCAAATGTCTTTAACACTTTTTCTATATAATGCAATTGTGTTTGTGCTAACATATTATTATTTCTTTTGATTTCAATGCTTAATATCATATCATGCATATCTATAATTCAAAGCTAGTTGAAAGAAAATTTTTAGTCTCCATCACATATTCTAGGTTGGCTCCAAATATAAGTATGTTATTTACATATAAACATATAATAATACCATTGATTTCATCAAACTTTCTACAAATATACTTATTTGCATTTTTTATATGAAAACCATTTGACAAAATCACCTTGCCAAATTTCTAATGCCATTGTTTTAAGAGCTTACTTCGGGCCATACAGAGATTTAATAATTTTATATACTCTGTTATCTTAATTACCTAATTGTCTAAATCTTTCTAGTTGCTCTATAAGAAAATTTTCATTTCAATCTCCATTAAAAAAAGACTATTTTAACATCCCTTTGATGAACCACTAAATGATTAATATAAACAAGAGATACAAGTAATCAAATTATACTAGTTCATACAATAGGACCATATGCATCAAAATCTCTTTCGGTTAAAATCTTTGGCAACTAGATTGACTTTCTATCTATTTATAGCTCCATCACTATTCTTCTAAATGCTCACTTACAACCTATTGGCTTTGACCATCAAGGAAGATAAGCTAGTTTCCATGTTCCATTAGAAATAATGGAATCTCATTCATCTTCAATTGCTTCTTTCTATGAAAAAGCATCTAAAGAAGGCATTGCTTCTTGATAGCTATTTGAATCACTACTACTAAAATAGAAAATCATAACGTTTTATATATTTGATTTCCTTTCTAATTTCATTTCCATCTTTTTCAACAAGAATAAAAATTTGGTTCAAACGAATATTCAATATTCCTTGTGCAAATAACTTTTTTTTTTAGCATATATATGCTGAATTTTTTTTGTATCCATTCATTTTATAATCTTGTACTTATAGTAAGATTTAAGAATCTATATGTCTTATTTTTTATTTTTTATTTTTTTAACAATAACCAATGAAAGCACATTTATGGGTTTGTTGGACCTAACTTGGATACTTTAATATCATGTGTTCTCGTATAAGAAAGGCAACTCCATACATTAAAATAACCTATATTAGGCTTTTTTATTAAACCATAACTCATAAGAAGTTGTACTAGATTTTTTATTACTAGGAAGACTAGAACTTATGAGAAGAGAATTCATCATTTCACTTCAAGAACTATTTTTCCTCTCTACATGGCCGTGTTCTATTGAGGAGAATATGGAACTGTGATTTCATGTCTAATTCAATGAATTTCAAGAAATTCTTTAAGCTCATTAGGTAGATATTTTCCTCGACAATCACTCAAAACTTAAGTCTTTTTAACAAGTGGATTATCAACCTCAACTTTAAATATTTTGATTTTTTCAAATACTTTATCCTTGCTAGACAGTCAATAAATATATGTCTATCTTGAAAAATCATCGATAAAAAGCTACATAATATTTCTTTTTACCAAGAGTAACAAAATTTGAGAAAACATCACAATGAGGTGACCTAGAAGTATCATTGGGGATTCAAGAAGAAATAAGGACCATTACTCTTGGGTGGGACCGTGGGAGACCGGAGGCCCTTGAAAATAAAAATGAAAAAGTAAAAATATCATCATCCTTCGTGGGCCCAAAATGGAATCATTTTTGCTTCAATTTCGGAAGCTATTAATAGGATATCAATAGTCATTGACGAAGAAGTATGGGGGGCCAGTGCTTGTCTGTTTTAGATGGGAGTTTCTTGAAATAAAAGCCAAAGATAGACATGGAATGATTCTTTGGTGGGCCAAGGTGAAATTATTTGGTTCCGATGCCTGGAGCTACAAATAGAATATTACTTGTGATTGAAGAAGATGAGAGACCATTACATGTTGGTGCCATCAGGGGGTTCTCGAAATGAATATGAAAGATTGAAATAGGATGATTCTTGTAGCGAGGGAAAGCTTGCAATGTAGTTACATCCTTCTCATCCCTTGTTATTCTTAAATATCAATGTTATATCATTTAGAGTATCAATAATATTTTGTTAAAAAGCACTTTTGTGTTTATTCTAAAACAACAAAATCACTTTAGGTATAAATGTTTTTTCGAAAAGCTATACAAATGAAAAAAAAAGGTTAATATGTTGAAATCACTTCATAGATTTTTACCACACATTCTTACCTAAAAGTGCTTTATGATTAAGTATTTTCTAAAATCATGTTTTGAAATTTTTATAGGTAACACATCAAACAAATTTGCGAGCTTTGACCCAAAATAGTGCGTTTTAAAAAAAAATTCAAAAAAATAAAGTTGTTTTCAAAATAATGTCCGATCTAATGCGTCTGTGCCACATAAGTTGTTATGTCATAAAACCGTAATTGGTGACTACAACTTTGATTTTTTTTTAAAATGATCAAAACTGTAGTCACCAACTGCGGTTTTAACTCTATATATATTTATATATAACTTTAATTTTTTTAATAAAAATATTATATTATTTTGATTTAAAATATACTTATTTCATTATTTTAAAAATAATAATATACGAAATTAAATAATTGATATTTTTAATTTGATATAAAAATATATTTTTAAATTTTATTAAAACAATAGGTACTATATTTAATATAAATATAATTAATTAATTAAAATAAAATATAATAAATTATATTTATTTAAAATAAATAAATTATAAATGCCTATTTAGAAAAATAAAAAAGTAATATAAATTATTATATTAATTAATAATTTTTTATATATTATATATAAATGGTATATAATACCTCACACACACACACATATATGTATATATATATAAAAGTTTAATTTAAGTTTAAAATTTATCACATTTTTATTTAAATATATAAATAAATTTTATTAAAACAATTGACACTATATTTAATATAAATATAATTATTTAATTAAAATTAAATATAAATAAAATATAATAAATTATGTTTATTTAAAATAAATAAATTATAAATGCCTATTTGGAGAAAAAAATAATATAAATTATTATATTAATTAATAATTTTTTTTATATATTATATGTAAGTAGTATATAGTATCACACACACACACACAGATATATATATATATATATATATATATATATATATATATATATATATAAAGTTTAATTTAAGTTTAAAATTTAACATATTTATTTAAATATATAAATAAATTATTATCATATCGATATAATATTATGAACTTAAATTAAAATATGATAAATTTTAAACTTAATTGAAGTTATATACATGTGACATTATATACCACTTACATATAGTATATAAAAAATTATTAATTAATATAATAATTTATATTATTTGTTTTTTAATAGGCTTTCATAATTTATTATATTTTATTTATATTTAAATATAATTAACTAAATATATTTATATTAAATATAGAGTATATTATTTTAATAAAATTTAAAATATATTTATATCAAATTAAAAATATCAATTATTTAATTTCATATATAATTATTTTTAAAATAATGAAATAAGTATATTTAAAATCAAAATAATATAATATTTTTATTAAAAAATTAAAGTTATATATAAATATATATAAAGTTAAAACCGCAGTTGATGACTACGGCTTTGACCATTTTAAAAAAAAAGTCAAAGCCGTATTCACCAACTACGGCTTTAAACTTAAAGTTAAAACCGTGGTTGGTAACTACGGTTTCTAACCACTTTAGAAAAATAAACCCGTAGTCATCAACTACGGTTTTATGACATGGCAGCTTATGTGGCACAAACGCATGAGATCGGACATTATTTTGGAAACAGCTTTATTTTTTGGAATTTTTTTTAAAACGCATTATTTTGGGTCAAAGCTCCAAATTTGCAATGGTCATTTGTTCCTTCGATAACGAAGGTCTCTCATCCCCTACTTTGATCCTCAAGGGCATATTTTTGTATTCAAATATCACTAACCATGAATCTCTTCATCAATCTCAAGGGACACATTTTCACTAAAATATCATCAATTATGAAAATGTGGTGCACGCTCTTATATACAATATGCAGTGGTTTTCGTTTATTTATTGGTTAGTGTTTTATTATAGACTGCATGTGAAACGAAGGAGCAAGGGCCAGTCCAAATGCATGTGAAATAAAGCAGTACTAGCTGGTCGTTCCTCAGCGTTACTTGACCTCTTCTCGAGATTCGGGTTCTGCAACAATCTCCTTCTGGTTTTATTTATTTATTTCGGAAAAGCCAGCAAGAAAAATTGATTGATGCTGGTAGCAGGCTATGGAGATGCACTGACCAGAAGCATTTTCATATAAAAGTATAACCATTCATACTCACGAGCTCTGGTTATGCTGTAGAGATCAGTCAGGGAGGTTTCTGTGGCTATTGTGATTCAAGCAGGTCGTTTTTCAGTCAAGGGCAGGAATTTATTTTGAATTTCTGTAGATGAATACATAAAACTTAAGTAGTAGAAGCGGAAAAAAAACCAACATTAGCTGCCCAAGTTGAGATTTCTGACTCAACTTTGCATTCATTGTTACTATTCATCATTCTTTGTTTAACATTTTCATTTGGATCTGGTTTTATAGTTATAGGTAAGAAGGTGACCTTCAAAAGAGCCACTGGATGGAACAGTCTGGACAAGTGACCGTTGAAGCTAGGATGCTTGATTCAAAAGCATCTCATCTCCAGAAAGAAGAAATGGCTGAGGTGAGAAAAGTCACCACCCTCCAATTTTTGGTAAAGGAAAACCCTCCCTTCACTGTCAATAATTTGCTTTTTGATGGAAAGCCAAAGCCAACCTCACCAAATAGTGAAAAGAAAAGAAGACGATTCCAAGAAATAAGAAGTGGGTCATGAACCACATTTGATCCTTGTCCATTGTCATCTCTTATGACAGTTTCTCATTTATTTCAATACAAATTTGATCTTCCACAGTTACTCTCTCTCCTTCCGCCTCTTGAGGGAAAACATGTTGTGGAGATAGGGAAAGGGATTGGGCATTTCGCAGATAAATTAGCCAAGCAGGCTGCTCAAGTTCTTGCTATTGATTTTACTGAGAGCAAGATCCCTAAGGTAAATTTTTATTCTCATCCTCCCCAAATTCATAGACACCTAAAATATAAATGAATCTCATCCATACCATGGAAACTTTGCAGAATGAGTTCCTCAATGGGCACTTCAACAATGTCACGTTCATGTGTGCTGATGTTACTTCTCCTAACCTGGATATTTCACCAGGTTCTGTGGACTTGATTTTCTTAAATTGCCTACTAGCACATCTCTCAGATAAAGAGGTAATAGCAATGCTTTTTCCAGGGCAAACGAATTTTCAGTAAGATGTGGAACATGATTGCTTGAACAACAGTTTTGCAGAATTAGTTTATGTTTATTAATTCAGAGCGCTGTCTCTGTTCTTTTATGGACTAGCAGGTTGAGAATCTGCCTGAAAGGATGGTTAAATGGTTGAAAGTTGGTGGTTTTCTCTTCCTAAGAGAGTCTTCTTTTCATCAATCGGGTGATTTTCAAAGCAAAAACAACCCCACACGCTATCGTGAACCAAGATTTTATACAAAGGTTGACTTTCATCTTACTACATGTAGTCCATTTTTGTGATTCCTACACTATAACAAGAGAAAGATTATTGTTTAAGGAATTTGTACATAAAAGCATCCATATTGAAGGGCTTAAATATGTATATGTTTTTCTTACTTCATATTTCTATTTTGAGTTGTAATGCAGGTATTTAAGGAATGCTGTACGTGTGATGATTTTGGGAACTCCTTTGAACTGTCGCTTGTGACCTTCAAATGCGTTGGGCCTCATGTATGACAATCGACTGCTGTTCAGCTCAAGTTTTTATTTTATTTTTTTTCTCCTAATAATAGAAGTAGCACTCATCAATTGAAATGCTAATGCTTTTTTCTAACCACACTTTGCAGATCTATTGGCTATGGAAAAATGTTAATTCACAGGATGACAAGGGATTTCAACGTTTCCTGGATAATGTGCAGTACAAGTGCAGGGGCATCTTACGATATGAGCGCATCTTTGGTGAAGGTTTTGTAAGCACTGGGGGACTTGGTATGGCTACTAACCAGGTTTTCTCTAACTTCAGCAAAGTGACTTATTTTACTTTACTTGATGGCTCGTACATTAATATGAGCTCCATCTCAACCAAATTGGGCATGAGGAATTCATCCTTGATGCTGATTTTGAAAAGCGCCTCAAAATTTTGTGTTTTCTAGTTTCTATTCCTAAGCACAAATTTACATTCATGAGAAATTATTCGTTTAATTAACTATAATAAATTCCAATTACCAATTCTTGCACTGAGAAAATCCCGAATTTGATCAGAAACAACAAAGGAATTTGTGGCTAAGTTGGAGCTTAAGCCCGGCCAGAAAGTCCTGGACGTAGGTTGTGGCATTGGCGGAGGTGACTTCTACATGGCTGAGGACTTTAATGTTGAAGTTGTTGGCATTGATCTGTCAATAAACATGATTTCCATTGCCCTTGATCGTGCCATTGGACGCAATTGCTTGGTTGAATTTGAGGTTGCAGATTGCACCAAGAAAACATATCCTGATAGTACATTTGATGTGATCTACAGTCGTGACACTATTCTTCACATACAAGTAATCATTCTTATTTCTTTATCCGAATTTCATGATTGATTAAGGCTGTTCTGTGAACAACTATAAAGGGTCTTGTTAATTTTGTGCACATTCCGTTCTTTTCTCTGTTGTTGCTACTTCACAATCAGCTTAATATGCCTTGTCAACATGATGAGGTGTTAGCTTGGTTCTTGCCTAAGTGTCATTTGAACCCAAGGCCCCAGATGGAACATGGTCCAACTTCTAAGTGCTAGTCACGGTTTCGGCTTGAAGTTGCAATAATTGTTCTTTCCCTTCTCTTTTTCTTCATCTCCTGCCACTTGATAGAAACTGTGAAACTTTCAGGACAAACCTGCATTATTTAGATCTTTCTTCAAGTGGTTGAAGCCTGGAGGAAAAGTTCTAATTAGTGATTACTGCAAAAGATCAGGACTTCCTTCACCTGAATTTGAAGCATATATTGGACAGAGAGGATATGATTTGCATGATGTAGAGGCATATGGACAGGTAATAGTCATATCTGAACTTTAAACATTAAGCTTTTGTTTTAATGCTGCAAGCATATTCAAACCCACTACCCCATGAATCAATGACAGATGCTTAAAGATGCTGGTTTTGATGAGGTCATTGCAGAGGACCGAACAGATCAGGTTGAAATGAAGTTACATTTTCGTTCACATGGTTTTTATCGATTATTTTCGCATTCAGTTTTTACAAGTTAATGGAAGCTGCCTCTACATGTTTTTCAGTTCATCAAAGTATTGCAAAAGGAAATGGATTCTATTGAGAAGGAAAAAGACAAATTTATTAGCGACTTTTCTGAAGTGGGTTCTTTACTTCTTACTTTTCTTGTTTAATTGTCATAGCCTCTTTCTGAAGTTCTTTTCAATATTGATATTTGTATTTTAATTCCTTCTCAGGAGGACTACAAAGATATAGTTGGTGGATGGAAATCAAAGCTGGTAAGGAGCTCGATGGGTGAGCAGAGGTGGGGATTGTTCATTGCCAAGAAAAAATTGAGCTAATGAGAAAAGTTCCTCCCCATGAAAAAGACTATTTGTGGTCAAGTCTGGTATTTCTAGTGCAAGCAAGTCATTTAGCTTGGCTGAGTTTCATGTCTGCTGGCCTTTAGTGTTGCCATTCTATAATTATCTCGAGTAGAATAAAGTGGCAAATCAGTTTACTGGTTTATTTGTAGTGTATGGCTCCATGTTCTCCTTTCTCAAACCTGTGTATTGACACTCACCAGTGCTGTCTGGTTATCTTGGTCCTATCATCTAGTAAAAATGATGAAAACTGCTTCGGCCATCCGTTCCATTAAGATTATATATTAAGTTGTTTTAAATTTGATCACTAATTTGTTCACAAGTATCTGTGTCACTGTATGCCAGTACTTATATCTGAACCCTTTAAGATGATGGATGAAAATAAATGAAAAGCTGAGAATACTGAATGAAATGACCATTCTCTGGTGAGAAAAGCTTATTCAACTAAATTTTTCTGGTTGATAAATATCAAATTAAACTAGAAATAAAGCAGGGATGCTTCTTCGGCTGGAGGAATATGAACTTAATTTTGGAAAGATTATGAACAGAGGAGCAACATGCTTGTGCTGTGGTGGTATTCAAATGGATCTAGGATTGTACTGATGATGCACTAGTGATGTCAAGTTCCTAGCCCAAGACCCTCAAATTACCCGTCACCCAGGGATCCAAGAATTTTAGATATTAGAAATGAGGAGATGAGAGAATTGGGGGTGGTGCTGATAGTGCTTAGTTATCTCAGAATTGGTTGAATCGATGGATAAAATAAAAAGTTCAAATCCATGAAAACAGTAAGGAAAGCAGGTATTAAGAGTAGAAATGACCATTCTTAGTTCAAACCCTCCTCCTTAATCAGATGCTTTTGGCCTAAGATTAAGCGAGATACCAAACAATGATCCAGTTGCTTTTGGCCTAAGGATCATTGCCCAATCTATACCAAAAAATTCTTTCCTCAGTTAGAGTTGAAGCCATCTCAATTATGCACCAACATACTCCTAAGAGTATTTGACTTTTGGCTCTCATACCCTTGCAGCATTCATTTGCTGTGGTATAGTCCCACTCAAACATTGCAGATCACTGAACCCCAATGGAAGCTTGGACTGAGATATGGATGAATCTCAGTTTCGCTCACTTATTTGGTGCTTAGATACTTAGCTAAAGACAGGCTGCTAAATGCTTTAAAGAAGAGACTGGAAACTTAAAAATGGAAAACTAAAGATCGTGGAGAAAACTAAACGAGCAGAATTGGAAAGAGAAATGGAAATTGAAGAAACTCCAAAAGCCAAATAAACAGATTGAATTGCAGTGCTAACAATTATGATTTAATACATCAGAAAGTATGGATGTATTGAATGATAACTATAAAGCTAAACCTAAGTTATGCCTATTGCAAATCACAGAGAGTAATCCTGTTGCTAATTACAAAGACTAAATTAAATTGGCATTCAATTACCGAGAATGATTGGCTTGTACTTGAAAGAAGATCAAGATAAACTTTTTTTAAAAAAAAATTCCTCCTGATGATAAACCTTGGCTTGATTGTTCTTCAGGGTTTGCAGTGATCATTTTTGCTCCATGTGCCAAATTGCTTAAGAAATCTGCAGGATGCATACATGTAATTGGGTTCTCCCTTGATTGTTTTGCCCTTGGCTTGAAGATGTGGCTCACACGTGTTACTTTGCTCGGGCGTTTTGCTTAGTCCTCTCAAAACACCAAGGGTTTAACAATAAACATAAGCAAGGGATAGATTTTTAAGCTTTCAGATTCATTCTAAAAGGCTCCAAAGGATCCTTAGGAATGTCAATTTTGAGTCCTCATCACAACACAAGACCGATCAAAAATGATCTACCATTTGAATGAGTTTTTTTGTCAGGTAACAAATTTTAGAGAACAAGATTGGAATAGATTTGTACAAACATATCACATTGAAGTTTGACGGCAATAAACTTATATGCCAATGGAACAACACATTGATGGTCAGTCAATTAACAGCAGAGCCCATGTTGGTAAGTTCAAGATGCACATTACAAGCATATAAATTGCCGGCAGATACACCTAGGTTCAAATCATATGTAAAACTCAGGATAAAAGTGAATTTGATAATAATATTATGAAAAATGGAATCACTTTTGTTTTGATTTCTGAAGCTAAGTAGAGATATAATACCGAGACAGAAGTGACTCAAGAAGAAATAGGCACTGTTACTTGTTTGGTCCCCCCTATTGAAAAGGATATAGGGCGATTACGGTTTGGCGACGTATTACAGGAGTACTTTGAAGAAAGAAGAAAAAGATGCCGAAATTTCTCCTCTTCATGAAGCCTGAATGTTAAAAATTCCCACAGAATATACTATTATCCCTTGTGTGAACTGCTCATGTACGTGAAGACAACATAAATCCCTCAGATAAAACAACCAAAAAATCTAAGCGTTTGCCAGTTTGTCTACAGATATTTTGTCTTCCTGGATAGATATATTGAATTGTAGGGTTACGGTTCATTGGGCTAATCTTATCTTCCCCAGACCTCTCCTCAAAGGTTTTCAAACAAACCAATTGCAAGGGCGCGCCAACTCCACCAAAATCAATGTCTTCCACTTCGACACTTTCGCTGCCTCTACAACGCAATGCCCGGAAGAAAGGCTTCCCATCCTCCCCAGTCACAAAGCCATTCAAAACTAATCTTACTTTTTCGTTTTCATTGCGTTTAACTAAAGCTATTCACGTAAAATCTTCCAGAACTGCAAAGTTTAATGAAGTTGTGGTGGATGAAGAGATAGACAAGATTAGGAGGCTCCAAAATGGCTCAGATGTTCGAGGGGTTGCGGTGGAGGGTGAGAAGGGCCGAACTGTGGATCTCACGCCACCGGCTGTGGAAGCAATTGCTGAGAGTTTTGGTGAGTGGGTAATGAATAGATTGGAGAGTGAAGGAGGCGTGCCAGTTGAAGGTGTTAGGGTGTCTCTTGGGCGTGACCCTCGAATCTCTGGCGCATCTTTGAGTGCAGCAGTGTTTTCAGGTCTCGCTCGAGCTGGTTGTTTAGCGTTTGATATGGGACTTGCAACCACACCCGCTTGTTTCATGAGTACATTGTTGCCTCCGTTTGCCTATGAAGCTTCTATAATGGTAATTAATATCCAGAAATCTCTATTGTTTTTTACTCTCTAGTGTTGGTATTGATGGTGCAAGGCCATGCAGATGTATTTTTGTTGCATGATATTCAGGTTCATGGCACCACAGATTCAACTAAGAATTTATCACTTAAAAAACTACTCAATAACACACATGGATTTGCCTTTGGAAATGATTTTCCTTGACTTGCAGCCACCTCAACAGTAATTTTTTATTTTTTTTGGTTAAGTACAGAAAATGCAAATCAACAAATCTATTCAAGAAGTTTCTTCATGCCAAAATTCAATGGTGAAATTGTAACCCATGACGTAGAGATTTTGATACTCAGAACTTTCTTAGGTTTTACTTCCTTTTTGCGGGAGTGTAAAGGGATAATGAAAAGGAAATTCTAGAGATGGGAATGTTAGAGAATGGTGGGTACATAGGTAAGATTATAAATGAGACCAATTGAATGTTTGTGGTGCAGATGACAGCATCTCACTTACCCTACACGCGTAACGGCCTAAAATTCTTCACTAGGAAAGGGGGGCTGACCTCGCCGGAAGTGGAGGCAATATGTGACAAGGCGGCCAGGAAATATGCCAACAGGCTTACAAAAGTATCAACCACGCTGAGCATTCCTCCAACAAAAGTTGATTTCATGAGCACTTATGCGAAGCATCTCCGGGACATCATCAAGGAGAGGGTGAACCATCCCTTGCACTACGACACTCCACTCAAAGGGTTTCAGGTTCCATTTTATTCCTTCTATTCTTTTGCTTTCTCATTTTCTTTGGTTGTGTGGTATCTTCACGGGTGTGTGCAGCTATCACCTGTAAATTTTTGAGGACCAAAATGAAAGTGGGAAGATATGGATCTGATCTGCTATCTGCCCATTTGTTGGTTCATAGAATTTGGCTTGTCAATTGGATCTAAAATGGGCCACTCAGGCCCCGAACCCTGGGCCATGTTTTGAAGAATCTTCACAGCTATAGGCCAATATTGGGCCTCTTTTATGTTAATTATATTTGGGCCAGATGATGATGTACCAGATTAGGCGATTCAACAAGTGGCCCAATCATTCAGGGCCTCATGCAGCATACTGCACTCGGATAGGCCGATCCAGCCCAAGGGCAATGTTCATATATGATTGAAATGGCCCATTTGCTCTATTACGAGTTTTTGGGTCAAACTATGGTATCGAAAATCAATTTTTTGTACCATGTCTCCGCCTATTATCAAATAGGATACTCACATGTGTAAAAGTGTGATAAAAATTAAATAAAAATCTTATTAAAATGGATGAGTAGACTATGGATAATTTTACGTATTTAACAAATCCAGAGTTAATTTTTGGCAATTAATTGAAATTTTATTATTTGTCACCCGATTGGCAGATAATTGTGAATTCTGGGAATGGATCAGGAGGCTTCTTCACATGGGACGTGTTAGATAAACTTGGTGCAGACACCTTTGGCTCCCTAAACCTCAGCCCAGATGGAATGTTCCCCAACCACATTCCCAACCCTGAGGACAAAACTGCCATGGCCCTAACAAGGGCTGCAGTCCTCGAAAACAATGCTGATCTTGGAATTGTTTTTGATACCGATGTAGATCGCAGTGGTGTGGTGGATAGTTCAGGGAACCCCATCAATGGTGACAAGCTCATTGCACTCATGGCTGCCATTGTATTGAGGGAACACCCTGGATCCACCATTGTCACCGATGCTCGCACAAGCATGGCTCTCACGCAATTCATCGCCAACAGAGGGGGCCATCATTGCTTGTATCGTGTTGGCTACAGGAATGTCATTGATAAGGGAGTTCAGCTTAATAAAGATGGCATTGAAGCACATCTCATGATGGAAACATCTGGCCATGGTGCTCTTAAAGAGAATCATTTCCTCGATGATGGTTAGTTTCATTTCTCTTTTTCCTTGTCATCTGTTTTTTCTCTGGGCAGGAACTTTGAGGCAGTGATTGGGACCCATTATAATGTCGAGTGAATGAAATCCATGTTGTACTCTATAGGGGCTTACATGGTGGTAAAAATCATCATAGAAATGGTACGCATGAAGCTTGCAGGATCATATGAAGGAATTGGGAGTCTCATAGAAGACCTACAAGAACCATTTGAATCCGTTGAGCTGAGGATGAACGTCATCTCTGAGCCTAAACATGCAAAGGCAAAAGGTGCTGAAGCAATTGAAGCATTCCGAAACTACATTGAGGTATTTATCCATTTTAAACCACAATGTACACATGACATTTGGGAAGACATGTATGGCTTCTAGGCATGATAGCAAACTACTCATTTACTTGTAGGAAGGAAAGCTAGAGGGTTGGGAATTGGATTCCTGTGGAGACTGTTGGGTAAGTGAAGGCTGCCTCGTGGATTTGAACGACACGCCAGCTGCCATTGATGCTTACATGTACAGGTGAAATATGAACCAAAATGGAAAACCATACTGTGTTATTTCCTTTTGAATTATTTTGTTCTGAAACCTGTTCCTTCCTAAAAATTCAGGGCTAAGGTTTCAGACAAAGAACATGGACAACATGGTTGGATACACCTTCGGCAGAGCATTCACAACCCAAATATTGCAGTAAACATACAATCATCTGTGCCTGGTGGCTGCCAATCCATGGCAAGAGTACTCAGAGAGAAGTATGCCATATTGTGACATTGTGGCCCATGACACACATTTCACTTCTCATATAGCTACTGCTCTCTTCGATGACTAATATTTATTAAATTTTCTCAGGTTTCTCATTGCAAGTGGAATGGAGAAAAGTCTTGACATATCTCAGATCGATAAGTATGCAAAAAGTGGACAGGTAGGTTAAGGTGCAATCTCCTTTGGAGGTTGATACAAAGCATGAAGCTCAACCTAGCAACAACTACATACCATGCATTTTGTATCCAACATTTTAGTTGTACCATAATGTACAGTGGGCATGTGTATTCTTCCAAAGTTAAACAGAATAAAAAAAAAAAAAATGATACATAGAAATGAATGAAGCCTGCTTGGATATATATAAGAAAGAAGATGGAGTGCAAAATTAGCAACCAGCTTACCTTCGCATGGTCTGTTAACGAGGATTCCCACATCCTTTCTGTATGGCCTTGTTTGTTCCAAAGTCAATGTCGTTCGTCTTATCTTATCGAAACCTTCACTTTTGCTTTTATTGTGAACTACAGTTCAACATTTTCTATCATTTTCCCCCCATGATGATTACCAATCGCTGTGGTGGCTTTTTTCATGGGCACTATATAACCGCTACAAGATTAAGTAACAAATTTTTCTTTATTAAAAATTAATAATTCTATCACTGTCTGTGAATCTTATACGAGGTTTAGGTTGAGTGAGAAATTTTTTCTATGACCAACTAAAAATATTGTAAATCTTATGCTACAAATTATAAAATATTTAATTATTAATTTTTTTTTAAAAGAAAATATTTAAAAATTGCATATTTTTAAATGTAATATTATCACTGTATATTCTTTGAAATGAATATATGCTATTGTATGCCTTATAATATTATTTATTGTACAAGTAATTGTTAATAGCAAGGATTTTATAAATATATTATTTTTTTATTTAATTAATTTATATATTAAATATTTCATTATTCTTAAGTGTTTAATATAATATAGCATTTATTTATTTTACATGTGTTTCTAACTTTTGTATTTAAGTATTTCATCCTTTTTATTTTAAAAATGATATTAGTGGTTTTTAATTTCTAATGATAAGGATTTTATTTTATGAAATTTTCATTTAAAAAGATGCACTTACATGTAATGATATTCATGGCAATATATACTTATGTGCGATTTAGGTGACTTTAAGACTATATTTGGTTTTTGGAAAATATTAAGGAAGGGGGAAAATATTAAGAAAATAATTTTCTTATATTTGATTTATCATAAAAAATGTCAAAGAAAATTAAATATAATTAAAATGAATTAAAAATCTTATGTTGATGGAGCATATAAAAATAATTTAGCTTATATTTGAATAAGAAAATGTTTTCTTTATTTCTTTTAAAAAAATAGTTTTTATTTTCTATTTTCATTTCATGGAAACAATTTTGATTTTTGTTTCTTTTTTTTTTCTTAAAAAGGAATTTGATTAAAAAAGTGATTTTTTTTTAAATAATCTAAAATCTTGTTTGATTTTAAACTTTTATTATATATATATATAAAAATATAAAGAAGTATAATTAAAATATTATATAATAAATAAGTCATGTTATAAGATATATTATAATAAAAGATAATAATATTATTTTGTGAATTATATATTTATTTATTTATTGTTAAATATTGTTATGCATAACTTATATGTGACATTAATATATAGAACAAAATACTTATACCCTATTTAAAAGATAATATTTGATTTAAAAAGTTCATGAGATAATATTTTATTCATATTAATATTTCTTTTATAATTATAACATTTATGTTTCTTTGATATTGTGAATCCCTTATTTATGCCATTTTATTTTCCTTTTTGTTTCTAAATTTTTTAAAAACCGTTTTCACTTTTTTTTAAAAGAAAATTTTGGCAAAATTTGAAAATATCATATTAGTGTTTTCACTTTTTTTTTTTTTTTTTTAACTCAATTTTCTGAAAAATGAAAATAGAAAAACATTGTCTAAACATGTTTGTAAACTTAATTTTATTTTTTTATAAATGAAAAAAAAAAAATCTAAATGAATAAGGTTTTATTAATTTTAATTTTTTTCTTTTCCTTATATTTCGTATTTTACTCCAAATTTTCTTGCAACCAAACATAATCTAAATGTTTGCAACTTTTATTATAAGGAATGAATGACACTACTTTGTGAACTTTTATGATAATATTTTGAGTCATAAATTGTGTTTATTTGGTAGTAATATCAATTTTATTACCATTGACTTAATTGTTAATAAAAAAATATAATATTTATAAGTATTTTTATTCTCAACAGGCTACAATTTTTACTCTTGTGATAAATTTTTTTTGTCATAAATTACACATTATGATGAGTTTTTCTGTTTTCCTTACCAGCCATCAAAGATCATATTTATTGTAGTGGCTAACAAATTTCCACATAAATTTGTTATAAGATAAAGTAGATTGGAATTATTCAATTTCAAAAAAAGAAAATGGTACCTAATGAAAAAGATAAAATATATAGATCATCTCGAAGAAATCAGGAAAGATAAATAATGAGACCATAGGACCCTTGATGGAGACTATTTTAATTGAAGTGGTGTGCTCCTTCCGACTCATAACATGTTCGTTGTATCCTGGGATTGGGCCCCCAGTATTAGCATTGCACACAAACTAACATCGTCGATCTTGAGTATGAAAAAGGTGATTAGATTCTAAGGACGTGCTATTCAATAATGACCAAAGAAGTTCATTTGTGGTTTGTCCCAACTCCTCATATTAGAGGTGAGGCTCAAGCTAACGTGCCTCTCAGTTGAGCCCCGGCCAATCGCTCTAATATGCTTTTCCAATGGTGAGTTTCACTGCCACACCATGTATTACATTAATTCCGATAAGAGTCATTTTCGTAGGGAAATAATTTTTTAATAACTACCGCCATAAACGATGGTAATTTTTGGAGAAAAACTAATCTAAAAAAGCTTCTTTCAAATTTCCCACATGCAACTCTATTGGCTATTGAGTTGATCCGTCTAGAGACCAGTTCCACACTCCTATGGTGGCTTCCTACAAAAATGGGCATTTTGGAAGATCTTTTTGATGATCAAATCAAAGTTCAAATTTCATATGAAAAAACAAAGACAGAAGGGAAAAACGAAAGGCAAGGATGTCAAATGCATGATTAGAGGCTACTCGATGGATCTTTGACACGTGGATTTACCTTATAAGAGGTAAGACGGTGAATACTGTTAACTCATGCTATGGTAGCACGTACCTTGATTGCCCATCCACCCACATGGAGTATGAGTAGGCAAAATGTTTAGCCGTCGTATTGAAGGAGTCAAGACATTTACTCGACTTGCAAGGGGATAGATAGAATCATAGAGGGTGACAACGACTTCGACTTACCAAAGTGAAGAAAGCAAGAAAAACAGTGAATGAACTTTGCTACCTTTCGAATCTCCGCGAGATTTGCATATTGTGGAAAAAAATCCTCTTGCATCAATAATATTGGGGGTGTTTGGTCATATCTCCCACTACAGGGTGTGGATCACTTTGGATGCATTGTATCTGTGGTCCTGGAGAGGACTGGCTCTGAAAGAAGTCAAAAAAGCAGAAAGCAGCCAGACCCAAGAAAAGGAAATGATATGATGGATCGAATTTTAGCTCCTGGCCCGTTTTTACGTGCCATTATTGAAGCCTTTAGGGTTTCATATTTAAAGCGGGGACGGTGAGTCAGTGCGTACGTTCCATAAAAATGTTACCAACTTTGTATTTTTCGCAGGATTTGAGATGTACGCCAATTGCATAATTAATAGAATGTACCATGGACGACGCATTATCTCCAAAAGGAGACAAAAACAATCTAAAGCCAATTCACAATGCGTTCTCTATGGAGTAAATTATTATTATTTTTTCCTCTTTCGAAAACCACCTAAATAAAATACTCTTTCCCGTCCCAAAAACTTTTATTAGACTCTCATAATGGCCTATTAAAATAAAATAGTATAAATTAAAATATTTAACATCCTTTTTTTCTCTTTTTATTTTTTATTTTTAAAATAAAAAAAAATATTTTTAATAAAAATAAAACATCTCAAAATTATTAATTTTAAAAGATTTTAAAATTTGAGATAGTAAAAATTTTTATTTTTGTTTTTGTTATTTAAATATACACTTGAAAAAAAATATGATAACAATAACAATAAATATGGGGACGTTATGATTAAAAAGGAATTGGAATCTTGATGTTTCAAGGAAACAGAACAATTACTCCAAAGAAAAAACAATCAACAACTGCTGCTGTTTTCGTATATTTCA